>NC_138300.1:69460000-70660000 GCF_965601325.2 Salmo salar
AAGACTTATTTATCAAATAACTCTGTAATTATTATCACGCGATTAAATTGATTAATCATGTAACTGTAATTAACTGGGAAGTCAGGGCACCAAGGAAAATATTCAGATTACAAATTTTCCTAATATAACTTTCAGATATTTTAATATCTGATCGAATTAATGAATTATTATTTAACTCACGTTAGTCTCATTCCAAACGTCGTAAATTGTTGGTTATCTGCACGAACCCAGTCTTCACTGTAATCCATACATCAATTGTCTTAAAATCATTTATTTACTAACTAAGTACTCACAGAAATGCGTAACAAACAAAGTAGATATGGTTACAAAGAAATGATAGGAGAATGTTCCCTAGTGGGCTAAACCGGTATGGCGGCTTGTTAGACAAAAGGGGAGTGGGGGTCAGCTGAGAAGGCACTACAGAGTTGATAATTATAACAATTGAAATGCTAAACCTTTGCACCTGAACGCTCACTCATTCGGGAATAATTGCAATCAATATATATATTTACACTCAGTGTGTCGTCGGGATCTCTGTTGAAAAGTTTTTCTGTTGTAGAGTTTGTCCACTCTCGCTCGCTCTCTCTCTCTCTCTCTCTCTCTCTCTCTCTCTCTCGTGGTTAGAATGGATAGTTCAGAATGACATTCATTCATGTCGTTATAGAATAAATGTTTCGGCGGTTGTCGGTCTTCGCGTTCAATGATACTGAATTCCCAGCTGCAGACTAGTAATTCATATCAAAGACTTGTTCTTATTCTGTCGGTATCGATAGTCTAAGAGTTTAACCACGTGGTGTGGTTAACCTCTTGGGGCTAGGTGGGACGCTAGCGTGCCACCTGTGGTGCACTCCATCAACAGCAGGTGCATTTCAAGAGCGGCAAATTTGAATCCAAATAAATGTCAAAATTCAAATTTTTCAAAAATACAACTATGTTACACCATTTGAAAGATAAACATCTCCTTAATCTAACCACGTTTTACGATTTCAAAAAGGTTTTACGGCGAAAGCATAAATTTAGAGTATGTTAGGACAGTACATTTACAAGAGTTGTGTGTAATGTTTTGTCAAGTCAAAGACAGGGTCACCAAAACCATAAAACCAGCTAAAATGATACACTAACCTTTTACAATCTCCATCAGATGACACTCCTAGGACATTATGTTAGACAATGCATGCATTTTTAGTTCTATCAAGTTCATATTTATATACAAAAACAGCGTTTTACTATGGCATTGATGTTGAGGAAATCGTTTCCCTCCAATAACCGGCAGTCAAGTCAGCGTCAGAAATTAAATAATTAAAATTAGAAAACATTGTTAAAATATTATATTGTCATTTAAAGAATTATAGATTTACATCTTTTGAACGCAATCAACTTGCCAGATTTAAAAATAACCTTACTGGGAAATCACACTTTGCAATAATCTGAGCACTGTGCCCAGAAAAATACGCGTTGCGATACAGACTAGACGTCATGTTGGGGAGATCTAAAATCGAAAATACTATGTAAATAATCCATTACCTTTGATTCTCTTCATCAGATGTCACTTCCAGGTATCACAGGTCCATAACGAATGTAGTTTTGTTCAAAAAAGCTCATCATTTATGTCCAAAAATCTCCGTCTCGTTAGCACATGATGTAAGCCAGCCGGACTTCTCGTCATGAACGAGGGGAAAAAATATATTTCCGTTCGTTCAAACATGTCAAACGTTGTATAGCATAAATCATTAGGGCCTTTTTTAACCAGAACATGAATAATATTCAAGGTGGACGAATGCATAGCCTTTTATAACGTATTGGAACGAGGGTACCCAACATGAAGTAGCGCGCCAGGTGTCTAATGGGACATCACCGTTCCATGGCTCTTGTTCGGTCAGATCTCCCTCCAGAAGACTCAAAACACTTTGTAAAGGCTGGTGACATCTAGTGGAAGCAATAGGAAGTGCCAAAATATTCCTAAACCCCTGTGTCTTTCAATGGGATAGCTTTAAAGTCAATACAACACATCAGGTATCCACTTCCTGTCAGAAAATGTCTCAGGGTTTTGCCTGCCAAATGAGTTCTGTTATACTCACAGACACCATTCAAACAGTTTTGGAAACTTTAGAGTGTTTTCTATCCATATATAATAAGTATATGCATATTCTAGTTACTGGGTAGGATTAGTAACCAGATTAAATCGGGTACATTTTTTTTATCCAGACGTGCAAATGCTGCCCCCTAGACCCAACAGGTTAAAAGATTCAGCCATCTACTCAAACCTTAGCTTATACTCAGGTGTATGGTCTCTACTCAAACCTTGGCCCTCTCGTGGTAAGCTGGTCTGCAACCTTTAGCCATCTCGTAATTGAGGTAAGCTCGGTCTCGTCTCAAACCTTGGCCCTCTCGTTATCGAGGTAAGCTGGTCTGCAACCTTTAGCCATCTCGTAATTGAGGTAAGCTCGGTCTCCTCTCAAACCTTGGCCCTCTCGTTATCGAGGTAAACTGGTCTGAAGTGGGAAAACCCAGGTGGGGGTTTTATTCGGAACATCGAAAAGGCTGTCTCATGATGCCAGGTCCTGTCTGTGCCCCTGGGGGCGTGCCAATGACTTAGTGAAACTTTAAACAGAAATACAATTCTCTCACATTAACATCATTACATAGCATCACATCATCTCACAAATAGCTTCATCCTTATTCATTTTATACAGCCATTAGATGTAAGCCTCATAACTGAGACTTCTATAAACATGGTTATGGTAATGTGGCGGTATTGTCTCATGATTTTCACAAAATTGTACCAAACGGATTCTTCACCAATCTTTTATACCTCATCCAGAACCTGAATATTGTTCGGTTGTCATGTTCTGTGAGGTGGAAGAAATTCCTTTGTTCTCTCTATGAAAACTCACTCTCTCTTATACTCTGGCCATGAGGAGAGGGTCTCCAGGAATTTACGAGCTCTCTTACAGAGCCTGGTGTAAGGAGTATAGAGCGGGAGAGGGGGATGGTGCTCGCTGTACCCAAAGAGGGCAACGTCATGACAACGGGGACAAAATACATTTATGCACGATGGCGCACGCGCGCAGACAGTTTTTGTTCCGTGTTATGCTCTTGTGGCTGAATGGAAGCAAGTCCTTGCAGCAATGTTCCAAAATCTAGTGGAAACCTTCCCAGAATAGTGGAAGCTGTTAATGTAGCAAAAGGGGGACCGACTCCATATTAATGGAATGAGATGTTCGACAAGCAGGTGTCCACATACATTTGTCATGTAGTGTATATTTGATATATATTTTACTGAAGAATGTGTTTCATATGATTGTTTTTGCCTTTCATGTATTGTGTAATTGCATATATACAGTTGAAGTCGGGAGTTTACGTCCACCTTAGCCAAATACATTTAAACTCAGTTTTTCACAATTCCTGACGTTTAATCCTAGGAAAAATTCCCTTAGGATCACCACCTTATTTTAAGAATGGGAAATGTCAGAATAATAGTAGAGAGAATGATTTATTTCAGCTTTTATTTCTTTCATCACATTCCCAGTGGGTCAGAAGTTTACTCAATTAATATGTTGTAGCATTGCCTTTAAATTGTTTAACTTGGGTCAAACGTTTCGGGTAGCCTTCCACAAGCTTCCCACAATAAGGTGGGTGAATTTTGGCCCATTCCTCCTGACAGAGCTGGTGTAACTGAGTCAGGTTAGTGGGCCTCCTTGCTCGTACACGCTTTTTCAGTTCTGCCCACAAATTTTCTATAGGCCACTCCAATACCTTGACTTTGTTGCCCTTAAGCCATTTTGCCACAACATTGGAAGTATGCTTGGGGTCATTGTCCATTTGGAAGACCCATTTGCGACCAAGCTTTAACTTCCTGACTGATGTCTTGAGATGTTGCTTCAATATATCCACATAATTTTCCTTTCTCATGTAGCCATCTATTTTGTGAAGTGCATCAGTCCCTCCTGCAGTGAAGCACCCCCACAACATGATGCTGCCACCCCGGTTCTTCACAGTTGGGATGGTGTTCTTCGGCTTGCAAGCATCCCCCTTTTTCCTCCAAACATAACAATGGTCATTATGGCCGAACAGTTTCATCAGACCAGAGCACATTTCTCCAAAAAGTACGATCTTTGTCCCCATGTGCAGTTGCAAACCATAGTCTGGCTTTTTTATGGCAGTTTTGGAGCAGTGGCTTCTTCCTTGCTGAGTGGCCTTTCAGGTTATGTCGATATAGATACTTTTGTACCTGATCCTCCAGCATCTTCGCAAGGTCCTTTGCTGCTGTTCTGGGATTGATTTGCACTTTTCGCACCAAAGTACGTTCATCTCTAGGAGACAGAATGCGTCTCCTTCCTGAGCGGTATGACGGCTGCGTGGTCCCATGGTGTTTATACTTGCGTACTATTGTTTGTACAGAAGAACGTGGTGCCTTCGGGCGTTTGGAAATTGCCACCAAGGATGAACCAGACTTGTGCTGGTCTACAATTTTTTTTCTGAGGTCTGGGCTGATTTCTTTTTATTTTCCCATGATGTCAAGCAGAGGCACTGAGTTTGAAGGTAGGCTTTGAAATCCATCCACAGGTACACCTCCAATTGACTCAAATGATGTCAATTAGCCTATCAGAAGCTTCTACAGCCATGACATCTGGAATTTTCCAAGCTGTTTAAAGGCACAGTCAACTTAGTGCATGTAAACTTCTGACCCACTGGAATTGTGATACAGTGAATTATAAGTGAAATAATCTGTCTGTAAACAATTGTTGGAAAAATTACTTGTCATGCACAAGGTAGATGTCCTAACCGACTTGCCAAAACTATAGTTTAACAAGAAATTTGTGGAGTGGTAGAAAAACGAGTTTAAATGACTCCAACCTAAGTGTATGTAAACTTCAGACTTCAACTGTAGATATGTACTTATATGGACTTTTTCCACATTTTGTGACTTTACAGCCTTATTCTAAAATGGATCAACACTCCCTATTAATCTATATACTACCCCATAATGACCAAGCGAAAACAGGTTTTTAGAAATTGAAATAAGTCATTTACATAAGTATTCAGACCCTTTGCTATGAGACTCGAAATTGAGCTCGGGTACATCCTGTTTCCATTGATCACCATTGAGATGTTTCTACAACAAAAACCAAGCCATGAGGTCGAAGGATTTGTCCGTAGAGCTCCGAGGCAGGATTGTGTCAAGGCACAGATCTGGGGGAGTGTATCAAAACATTTCTGCAGCATTGTAGGTCCGCAAGAACACAGTGGCCTCCATCATTCTTAAATGGGAAAAGTTTGGAAATATCAAGCCTCTTTCTAGAGCTGGCTGCTTGGCCAAACTAAGCAATCGGGGGAGAAGGGCCTTGGTGAGGGAGGTGACCAAGAACCCGATGGTCACTCTGACAGAGCTCTAGAGTTCCTCTGTGGAGATGGTTGTCCTTCCGGAAGGTTCTCCCATCTCTGCAGCACTCCACAAATCAGGCCTTTATGGTAGAGTGGCCAGACGGAAGCCACTAAAAAGGCACATGACAGCCCGCTTGGAGTTTGCCAAAAGGCACCTAAAGGACTCCCAGACCATGAGATACAAGATTCTCTGGTCTGATGAAACTAAGATTGAACTCCTTGGCTTGAATGCCAAGAATCACAGCTGGAGGAAACCTGGCACCATCCCTACGGTGAAGCATGGTGGTGGCAACATCATGCTGTGGGGATGTTTTTCAGCGGCAGGGACTGGTAGACTAGTCAGGATCGAGGTAAAGCTGAACGGAGCAAGTACAGTGAGATCCTTGATGAAAACCTGCTCCAGAGTGCTCAGTACCTCAGACTGGGGCGAAGGGTCACCTTCCAACAGGACAACGACCCTAAGCACACAGCCAAGACAACGCAGGAGTGGCCCAACCAGAGCCCAGACTTGAACTCGATCGAACATCTCTGGAGAGACCTGAAAATATCTGTGCAGCGACGCTCCCCATGAAACCTGACAGTGCTTGAGAGGATCTGCAGAGAAGAATGGGAGAAACTCGCCAAATACAGGTGTGCCAGGCTTGTAGCGTCATACTTATGACATGAGGCTGTAATCGCTGCCAAAGGTGCTTAAGAAAGTACTGAGTAAAGGGTCTGAATACTTAGGTAAATGTGATATTTCATTTGTTTTTTGTATTCATTTGCAAACTGTTTTTGCTTTGTCATTATGGGGTATTGTGTGTAGACTGATGAGGGTGGGAAAAACAATTTAATACATTTTAGAATACGGCTGTAACGTAACAAAATGTGGAAAAAGTCAAAGGGTCTGGATACTTTCCGAATGCACTGTATAGTGTAATTGTTGTTTATTGATGTATTCATGCAGGGCTCATCTGCGAAAGACTGTGGTCTCAGCATGACTCTTCTTAAATTGAAGGTTACGTAAAATAAATGTTCAAAATGCACTTTTCTTTCTTCTTACATTCATGTATGTGTTTTATGAGTACTCAAATATTATTTATGATTAGAAAAATCATGCATTGTATATCATATTTTACTCTGTTATTTATTCAAACGGCACATTTTCTATTGTTTTGAAGAATACAAAAAAGATCAGTGCCAAATAGAAATACAGTATGATTGACTCAAAGAAGGGTTAGGTGTGAGGTTAGAGGCTGAGGGTGTCTAAAAATGTACTACAGGTTGTAGGAGGAAACAAATGAATAATTTCAAGAATTGTACCCACCAGGGCGAACATGTTATTTGAAGCAGCAAACCAATATACAACCGGCTATGAAGTGTGCAAAATATAGGCTATGTAGACAACCTCTTTTCAACATGGGTCTTGGAAGATTTTCTCCGAAATTCTCACCTTGCCCTACTTTTGTCTTCTGCTGGCCATGCAACATCCGTAGCTGTGACAAGCATTGTTAGTAGCGGTAAAAAAGACTGTCCTCAATGTTTTGTTTTCCCACCCACAGCCAGCCCTTTTCTGTTTGAAGATGTCCTGTGAGCTATAAGTATCATAAGCCTACTTAAAAAATGAATCATTTAGTCCACTTAACCTGTGTAGTATTGTTTGTGATGCTGTGAACTGTCGTGATTCTAATGTTGAAATCATCAGCATTTTGTTTCCAACTCATGAAAAGCGCTAGTCTTTCTTATGATAATGACAGTGGTTTATCAACAGAAAGACTGACATTACAGAAATAAGTATATCATAATTCTTTTAATGAAAAGTTTTTAGGTGTTGATTGTTATTGCACGTATCTTTCCATTTGTGTTCAAATGTTTGCAATGCTCTGGAGAGGTGGGTGGTTGAGGTGATGTGAGGTGAGTGAGTGTGTGGGCACTCTTGCTCTACTAACAAGACCATGGGGTATGTGTCTGTATTGTGTTAGATGACTTAAAGCAGAACGGTGAAGGCAACATGGTGTCATACATACAGTTGTACCTTTGCTGTCCTCCCTATTCCATGATCAAGCTGTTCTGTTATTGGGGCCCAAATGAAGTTCACTGATTGTACAAAAGGCTGTGAAGTATTTGTAGTTAATCATTTCAGAGCTGTAGCTCCGCCCACCGGTGAAGTGTAGCACAGCATGCTGAGTGATCTCCAGCTCAGAGAAGATCAGCTCGGGAGAAGTCAAGTGAGAGAAAGTGTTTTCCCACCAGGTAGCTTTCATTGTGTTAGACAAGGCCAGTGTGCGTCCTTGTTGATATTTACCAGACTAGTAAGTGCCTTAGCCCATCCATACTATATACACTGTGCGGTGCTGTTCCGTGCCTGTGCATAGTCAGCGTTATTAAACCACCTCAACTGGAATCCTACCTGTCTGTCATCTGTGCCCTTACCAGCACACAGGAGTGAACACATACAGTAAAACCTAACCTAAAGAAAATACAGTCCTCAGTTACACTGATCATTTACTAAATGGGAACCAAAGGCATGTTACCCCAGTGTCTATGAAAAGTGACAGACACATACAGAAGTCACGCACACGGGGAAGTTGAGTTATGACACACTAGTTGGCTGGAAGCATTGAGTTGTGAAGAGGTGCGCTGACTTCTTGTTCGTGACTGATAGAGGAAGAGAAAAACTTAATGGGAAGCATTGCAGGGATATTACTCATTTTAGTTTGAATATCTTGAATATTGTCTTCTTTAAACCTGTTAGAAAGTGTGTTTGTGAGCTACCAGTCATGAGGAGAAGACATGTCCATAAATAGAAGACCATTCTCCTGTGGACTTGACAGTTGAAATACCTTCTATGGAGGGACACCAGGAACATGGTAAGAATATACACTGCTCAAAAAAATAAAGGGAACACTTAAACAACACAATGTAACTCCAAGTCAATCACACTTCTGTGAAATCAAACTGTCCACTTAGGAAGCAACACTGATTGACAATAAATTTCACATGCTGTTGTGCAAATAGAATAGACAACAAGTGGAAATTATAGGCAATTAGCAAGACACCCCCAATAAAGGAGTGGTTCTGCAGGTGGTGACCACAGGCCACTTCTCAGTTCCTATGCTTCCTGGCTGATGTTTTGGTCACTTTTGAATGCTGGCGGTGCTTTCACTCTAGTGGTAGCATGAGACGGAGTCTACAACCCACACAAGTGGCTCAGGTAGTGCAGCTCATCCAGGATGGCACATCAATGCGAGCTGTGGCAAGAAGGTTTGCTGTGTCTGTCAGCGTAGTGTCCAGAGCATGGAGGCGCTACCAGGAGACAGGCCAGTACATCAGGAGACGTGGAGGAGGCCGTAGGAGGGCAACAACCCAGCAGCAGGACCGCTACCTCCACCTTTGTGCAAGGAGGAGCAGGAGGAGCACTGCCAGAGCCCTGCAAAATGACCTCCAGCAGGCCACAAATGTGCATGTGTCTGCTCAAACGGTCAGAAACAGACTCCATGAGGATGGTAATGAGGGCCCGACATCCACAGGTGGGGTTGTGCTTACAGCCCAACACCGTGCAGGACGTTTGGCATTTGCCAGAGAACACCAAGATTGGCAAATTCGCCACTGGCGCCCTGTGCTCTTCACAGATGAAAGGTTCACACTGAGCACATGTGACAGAGTCTGGAGACGCCGTGGAGAACGTTCTGCTGCCTGCAACATCCTCCAGCATGACCGGTTTGGCGGTGGGTCAGTCATGGTGTGGGGTGGCATTTCTTTGGGGGGCCGCACAGCCCTCCATGTGCTCGCCAGAGGTAGCCTGACTGCCATTAGGTACTGAGATGAGATCCTCAGACCCCTTGTGAGACCATATGCTGGTGCGGTTGACCCTGGGTTCCTCCTAATGCAAGACAATGCTAGACCTCGTGGCTGGAGTGTGTCAGCAGTTCCTGCAAGAGGAAGGCATTGATGCTATGGACGGGCCCGCCCATTTCCCAGACCTGAATCCAATTGAGCACATCTGGGACATCATGTCTCGCTCCATTCACCAACACCACGTTGCACCACAGACTGTCCAGGAGTTGGCGGATGCTTTAGTCCAGGTCTGGGAAGAGATCCCTCAGGAGACCATCCGCCACCTCATCAGGAGCATGCCCAGGCGTTGTAGGGAGGTCATACAGGCACGTGGAGGCCACACACACTACTGAGGCTCATTTAGACTTGTTTTAAGGACATTACATCAAAGTTGGATCAGCCTGTAGTGTGGTTTCCACTTTAATTTTGAGTGTGACTCCAAATCCAGACCTCCATGGGTTGATAAATTGGATTTCCATTGATTATTTTTGTGTGATTTTGTTGTCAGCACATTCAACTATGTAAAGAAAAAAGTATTTAATAAGATTATTTCATTCATTCAGATCTAGGATGTGTTATTTTAGTGTTCACCTTATTTTTTTGAACAGTGTATTATACATTAACAAATTAACAAATGTTGTCAAATTCAATAAGACAATGTTATGCCACATGGTAATTATATTTTTATGGAAAACATATATCTCTATGAATTAGAATGGTATTATGAAGTAATTTACTAGCCGAAGTGACAGTTTATTTCTGCTTTAGTAAAATTATTTGTCGCTGTCTTGGTGAGATAGCAATATAGCGTTGT
Organism: Salmo salar; assembly: GCF_965601325.2. NCBI lineage: Eukaryota > Metazoa > Chordata > Actinopteri > Salmoniformes > Salmonidae > Salmo > Salmo salar. The sequence goes on from NC_138300.1 coordinate 69,470,016, forward strand.
AATACAGAAACAGTCCAGCACCCAGGCTGATATTTAGTAAAATGGAAACAAATGTGTTCACGGACAATGGATAATGAACTTCCAGCACAAGGTCGGATGACCAGGGAGAACACCACCAACAATAACCTCATCACAAGTAAGTGATGACCCTGACTGGACATATTGGCAGTAGGCATGTAGACAAACCAACAGCAACTGCACTTTTAATGTATAATCTCCATTGTATGCTTTTTAGACTAGTTCTAACACTAGCCTTAATCATCTGTTAAATTATGATGTTTCATAAATCATATCGATGTTAGACTGGTTAATATTAAAAGTGGCCTTTCACCCTGGGCTGAGGTTGATTGAAAGGGAAGTAATTATCATCAGTGTGTCAGCTCAGTCAATCACTGAGAAAATGTGAGGGAGGCTTCCATTTCATTCATATTCTAAAACTGCTCAGAGATTTAGTCATTAACAAGCCTGAGAGTAGTGACTCAACTCATACCATTCAGATCTAATGGAAGACCCATAGGAAAAGGCTGTTTTGACCATATGGATGGTTAACTTAACTCTGCACCTTGGGGAACCATATGTCTCCTTCCCATCTTACTTCCACTAAATCTGCCATAAAAAATATGAAAAAGGCATGTTTCTTATCGTAATGTGACTATTCTCTCCAGCCTCAGGCCTTGGCTCTGCCGGCTGCAACCTCCACTCTGGGGTCCTCTGGAGGAGAGAGCGGGGCTACCACCAGGAGCCACAGTGATCTCCATACAGACTTCCACACTGGGCCTGCACCCTCTGCTCTGGGGCTCCCGGAGGCAGAGATCCGGAGAGGCACGGACCACAGGATGTCCCTCCTCTCCCTGGCCATGAGCAGAGTGCATGGGTGAACAAGCATTATAACTCTGCCTGAAAGACACCCATCATCCACCTTTTATGGTGACAATAACGCCCTTATTTGCTGTGGAACTGACAGCGTTTTAACTACTTTGCGGATATGAAACAAACCGACAATCATAATATCAGTCAAAAATATCAAATTCCTAGTTTATGCTACAAAACCAACTTTATAAGAGGTTTTAAAAATAGGTTAAATTTGACTCAGTTTCATGACATAGAGTAAGGCATTGTTGGCAGAATAGATGGATGCAGTTCAATGCATGAGTAATATAATTCACCAATATATTTCTTGGTAGTCCCAAAAATATTGCTATCAGGTCGTAAATCACAGCTGGCTTGGTACATTGTTTGCTGCCTCCACCCATTCGTGCTGCACTGTATCTGTTTCAATTACTCAATATTTGGACAAAAACAGACATATGTAACTAATGCTGGGAATGTCACTACAATCAAACTAGCAAGGGCAATGATCACAAGTCAGTCATGCTACTAATTCCCATCGTTTATCAGTGCAAATTTTATGGCCAACTACAAACTGAAAAAGTTTGAGAGGTTTTATCTACTCCTCGTTAGATTTTAACTACTCTGGCTCTGGCTAACATAAGTTGTTGATCTTAAGGAGGGAGAAAAAGCCTACTTCTTCATGGTTGTTTGATCAATAGGACTGTGAAGTTCCCAAATGTAAGAGGACTCCCGTTTAATTTACATATTCGCAGAAATCCATTTAGGTGTATTTTGTGGCTTTTGTCGAATGCTTTATAACTACTTAGAGAGGAGATTCCAACATCCGGTGAAATCGGAGCGCACCAAATACAAAATCGTAATATTAAACATTCATAAAAATACAAGTGTCATACATGACTCTTTAGCTTAGAATCTTGGTAGTCGAACTGCATTGTCAGATTTCAAAAAGGCTTTACGGTGAAAGCATAGCATTCGATTGTCTGAGGACAGCGCCCCACAACAACATCCTTTTCAAACCAGCACAGGCGACACAAAATAGCGATAAAATAAATCACTTACTTTTGAAGATCTTCCTCTGTTTGCAATCCCAAGGGTCACAGCTACACAATGAATGGTCGTTTTGTTCGATAAAGTCCTTCTTTATATCCCAAAAACGCCGTTTAGTTGGCGCCATTGAATTCAATAATCCAGTCCTTCAACATGCATACAAAGGATTCCAAAAAGTTACCAGCAAAGTTCATCCAAACGACTCAAACAATGTTTTTTATTAAACCTCAGGTTGTCTAATATCTAAATAAACGATAATATTTCAGATGGAGATTACTATGTTCAATAGCAAAGGAAAAGAACGAAGAGCGCATCCACGTTCACACGCGCAAAAAGACTACTTTTGCCCTGGCGCTCAACTTGGAACGACTACAAATACTTCTTCATTTAAAAAAAAACAAGTCTAAAACCTTGTATAAAGACTATTGACATCTAGTGGAAGCCATAGGAACTGCAATCTGGGAGGTGGAAATTAGATCTTTCAATAGCAGTGCATTGGAAGTCATTCTGAGCTCGAAAAAAAATAATTCTGTATCGATTTTCCTTGGGGTTTTGCATGCTATATCAGTTCTGTTATACTCACAGACATTATGTTAACAGTTTTAGAAACTTCAGAGTGTTTTCTTCCAATTCAATGCATATTCTAGCTTCTGGGCCTGAGTAACAGGCAGTTTACTTTGGGCACGTCAGGCGGAAATTCAGGAAACTAGCCTTACTCGCAGAGAAGCTAATGGTCTAAAGTTGCGCTACTGCCTGTAAACACACAATCCAGTTCAAAGTGAATGATGGCAGGCCCATGTGGCAAATGGCTTGTTTTTGATATAAGCCTACTGGAGCTCTGATTTGGCTATGGCGCACTGGTCTGTGTAGAGTAAGGTCCTGGACAAGACTGGCATGGTTTTATTAGGTTTTATTTACTGGAGTGTCGCACGGCCGCTTTCCCACTATATATTGCTGTAGAATTTTCACATGCCTTACTCTACGACATTCCCAAACATTCTATGAAATTATGAAAACGTGAAAATGACCATATCTAAGTGCTCGCTTGTCAGAAAATGTAAAAAGAAAAAGGCATCATATTCTTAATGAGGGTGTATATGAATAGATTTCATGTTGCTAAAAACGCTGTCAGTTACATGTTTAAGTATTGGAATTAGGCCAAGACCGTATCTAAAGCTAATAGCAATGGTCAACTTGATGAAATGTCTGGAGGTGTTGGCAGAAAGAAAAACAATTCTGGGACATTTGCTGTATCTGACCATTTCTGAAAGACAAAAACAATTGCATATTGTTGTGGACCTGTAAACAGATAATTTGAATTCAACTTGAAATTATAGTAGCCTGTCTAATAGGCCCAATTAAACAAGAGATGTGCATGGTAATTTGTTCTATGGCTACTTCGGGAATATTAACCCATCAATAGTTGTACAGTGCCTTCGGAAAGTATTATTTTTCTTTACTATTTATATAAATGCTATTGGTCAATCTGTTAAAAATAGTACATTTCCTCTATATGTGGATGATCTATTTTGTACGCATTTGCCCCAACTGCTGACCTGGCTGTGACAAGGCTACAGTCCAATTTTGCAGTTGTGCAGAAAGCCTTTACTGATTTTAAAACTCGTGCTTAATACAGGCAAAACAATACATGTTGTTTACAAGTTCTCGTAAGATTGTCTCAGATGGATTACGTCATCAGATGGTTCAATAATCAAAAGAGTCCCTGCATACAAATACCTTGGTATTTGGATTGACAATGATTTATCGTTTAAACAACATCAGAATCAGCATGTTAAGAAACTCATAGTTACAGTGGGCTTTTTTTTACAGAAGCATCTGGTCTCTCTCTAGTCAGCAAGAAGCAGAGCACCTTTCTACCTGTTCTTGATTATGGTGATACTATTTATCAAAGTGCAGTTTTTCATAGCGCCCTTCATTTTATCATAGAATACAGCTTTATTACTCATCACTGTATTCTTTACCAAAAGGTTGGCTAGACCTCTTTGAAGTCACGTAGATCACGTCATTGCTTTTTTTGTTTATAAAGCCCTGCTCCACAAGCTTCAGACTTACCTAACTGTTAGGCTGGGGTTACAGAAAGAAACTTTAACACAATTTTAGTTGCAGTTGCAGGTTGTAGCCTGTACAATTTCACTAGCTAGCCAAAATAACGTTGCAAACAACACAACTACCTAGCTAGCAACAATCTAAACAAGGTTAAGAACAAATTCTTATTTTCAATGACAGCCTAGGAACAGTGGGTTAACTGCCTTGTTCAGGGGCAGAATGACAGATTTGTACCTTGTCAGCTCGGGGATTTGAACTTGCAACCTTTCGGTTACTAGTCCAACGCACTAACCACTAGGCTACGCTCTTCCTAGGCTGTCATTGAAAATAAGAATTTGTTCTTAACTGACTTGCCTAGTTAAATAAGCTTACAATGAACTAAGCTAGCTAGCATAGTTCATGGTAGACAATTTCAGTTGAAACTGGTCAGGGAAAGGGTTCACTTCAAAATTAAATTTATTGACTGCTAAACCATGTACAATCATTTGCATACATCTCCTGTTGTGATAGGTCTCTTTTCTGTCAAGGCTGATTGTGTGTTGTGCTGCGCCGCACTAACACCTGTTGGAATTCTGAACCTTCGAATGGATCATGTGACACAAGTGTTTGTTTTGATTGGCTGTTGCTTGCAACTAGTTGCTCAAAGTTTCAAATGTATGCAAACAAGTTTCCGATTAGTTGCTTATTAGTTGCAGAGGGTGTTTCACGAAGCAATCAAGAAGCAACTCAGTTGTGTGCAAGTTGCATCGTCTAACAACAGCCTAAAGAGGTTAGAATGACAAGTTATTAAACTAGTTAACTTTGGAGACTCCTTCGGTGTCTACAGAGTTAGGTAAATCAGCCTTTAGTTTTCATGCTCCACATGTTTGGAATAATCTCCAAAATACATTTTGAATAGATTAATTAGTGTCCCTAGGGCAGTTGGCAGCGGACAGATGATTTTTATGATGAAACATTTTTGTTTTAGTTGACTGTATTTTCTGTATATTGTGTATACACTGAGTATACCAAACATTAGGAACACCTTCCTAATATTGAGTTGCCCATTTTGCCCTCAGAACAGCCTCAATTTGTCAGGGCAAGGACTCCACAAGGTGTCAAAGTGTTCCACAGGGATGCTGGCCCATGTTGACTCCAATACTTCCCATGGAAAGGGTGACCGTCTGTTCTACCATTAAACTGCACATCGGATCGCATTGAGCAAAATACTTGAAATAGCTTATCTGTTTACTACTGTGAAGTGGGTCCAATTAAATGAGAGATTGGACGAATGGTAGCCTATCCTAACTTGGTAGCCTATCCTAACAGTCAGAAAAGGTGAGGAAATTAAATAAATAATAGAAATAAAATGCCTTATTCTAATTATTTTAGAATTCAAAGACAAAATATATAGATTTTTGCTCTTCTCAGTAATGGCAAATGATTGCCTGTTTTTTTGCCTTGTAATGCAATACTTCAACCACTAGAAACTGTGCATATCTCATAATTGATGATTTTCTACCATAACACATGCATACTAATATATTGTTTCACGAGCTGAAATAAACGAGCTGAATAATATCCCAGACAAGCTTATTTCTCTAAAATGTTGTGCAATTTCTCCTTTGCCAAGATAATCCCTTCACCTGACAAGTGTGGCATATCAATAAGCTGGTTAGACAGCATGATCAATGCTGGGGACAATAAAAGGCCACTCTCAAAGGCGCAGTTTTGTCACACAATGCCACAGATGTCTCAAGTTATGAGGGAGTGTGCAATTGGCATGCTGACTGCAGCAATGTCCACCAGAGCTGTTGCCAGATAATTGAATGTTCATTTCTCTGCCATAAGCCACCTCCAATGTCATTTTAGAGAATTTGTCAGTATGTCCAACCGGCCTCAAAACTGCATACCATGTGTAACCACGCCAGCCCAGGATCTCCACATCGGGCTTCTTCACCTGCGCAATTGTCTGAGACCAGCCACCAGGACAGTTGATGAAACTGTGGGTTTGCCCAACCAAATAATTTCTGCACAAACTGTCAGAAACCTTCTCAGGGAAGCTCATCTGCGTGCTCGTTGGCTTCACCTGGGTCTTGATCTGGCTGCAGTTCTGTGTCGTAACTGACTTCAGTGTCAAATTCTCACCTTCGATGGCCGCTGGCACGCTAGAAAAGTGTGTTCTTCACAGATGAATCCCGGTTTCAACTGTGCCGGGCAGATGGCAGACAGCTTGTATGGCGTCATGTGGGTGAGCGGTTTGCTGATGTCAACTTTGTGAACAGAGTGACCTATTGGGGTGGTGGGGTTATGGCAGGCATAAGCTACGAACAACGAACACAATTGCATTTTATTGATGGCAATTTGAATGTGCAGAGACGCCGTGACGAGATCCTGAAGTCCATTGTCATGCCATTCATCCGCGGCCTTCACCTCATGCTTCAGCTTCAGCGTGATAATGCACGGCCCCATGTTGCAAGGATATGTACACAATTCCTGGAATCTGAAATGGCCTGCATACTCACCGGCCATGGGGCAGCAGGTAGCCTAGTGGTTAGAGCGATGGACTAGTAACCCAAAGGTTGCAAGATCAAATCCCCGAGCTGACAAGGTAAAATCTGTCGTTCTGCCCCTGGAAAAAGGCAGTTAACCCACTGTTCCTAGGCCGTCATTGAAAATAAGAATTTGTTCTTAACTGACTTGCTTTTTTAAATAAAGGTAAAATAAAAAAATAAAAAAACATGTCACCCATTGAGCATGTTTGGGATGCTCTGGATTGAAGTGTACGACAGTGTGTTCCAGTTTCCAGCAATATCGAGCAACTTCGCACAGCCATTGAAGAGGTGTGGGACAACATTCCACAAGCCACAATCAACAGCCTGATCAACTCCATGCAAAGGAGATGGTGAGGCAAATGTGGGTCACTCCAGATACTGACGGATTTTCTGATCCATGCCCCTACCTCTTTTTTTATCTGTATTCCCAGTCATGTGAAATCCATAGATTAGGGCCTAATTAATTAATTTAAATTGACTGATTTCCTTTAGAACTGTACCTCAGTTATATCCTTGAAATTGTTACATGTTGCGTTTTTATATTTTTGTTCAGTGTAGAACAATGCCCTAAATAAATGGTGCGCTGTTTGAGGATAATATTTGACAGTGTTCACAGCTCTGAATGAAATCCCTGGTCTGACATCACATTACGATCACAAGATTAAAGAGAAGTAGCTAGTAATTTGGAGTTGTAATCATGATGCAGATGAATTCATTCTGCAAGTAAATGCTCTGTTGGGCAGAATAAATGATTGATTACAGACTCATACATTGTGGCACAGTGACATGCCTACTCCTGCTCCCTCCCTTCGGCGCTCAACGTCGCCCATCTACTAATCACTGTGTGGTTCTACGTTGGTGGAGGGCCCTTTGAGTGTCTTCCAGCCCATCAATCAGTCCTCCTGTACCATGTTCTGGGATGTAGATGTGGACATCCACCAGGCTCTGGAGAGGGAACCTGCCACCTGCCCTCCAGAGCGTATCTACATCCCGAGAAATCGGCTATTGACCTGGGCCCACACATCCTTCGTTGCTGGACACCTTGGTATCACCCGCACCATCCAATCCCTCTCCAATAAATACTGGTGGCCCGCTTTCGCGCAGGACGTTGCCCACTATGTCAACTCATGTTCAGTATGTACTCAATCCAAATCTCCCCGGCACACTCCAGCAGGGAAACTACTTCCCCTTCCCATGCGTCGGCGGCCTTAGTCACATCTGTACATAGACTTTGTAACGGATCTCCTCCTTTCTGATAGTTTTACAACTATTCTGGTTGCTGTTGATATATTCTCTAAATCCTGGCATTCTATCCCTCTCTCTGGTCTACTTACCGCTCCCCAGGTCGCTGAGGCACTATTCCAGCAGATCACCTGGCACTATGGCCAGATCACCTGGCACTACGTCGCGGGTCTGGAAATCCTTTATGGAAAAGCAGGGGGCCACGGTCAGCCTCACATCTGGGTACCGGCCTCAGTCTAACGGGAAGGTGGAGAGGACCAACCAGGAGCTGGGGAGGTTCCTAAGTAGTCACTGCCAGGACCGGCAGGGGGAGTGGACCCGATTCCTTTCCTGTGCGGAATATGCCCAGAACTCACTTCGTCACTCCTTCACTGAATTGACTCCCTTCCAGTGCTTCCTGGGATATCAGTCAGCCCTGGCTCCGTGGACTCCGAGCCAGCGCGCTGTCTACCGTCAGAAGTATCAGGTGGACCGCAGTGAGGCTCAGTGTTCCATCCTGGCTCTCCACCAGAAACCTCCCGCTCTGCCTGCCCTACCGGAAGCTAAGCCCCCAGGTTTGTGGGGCCCTTCAAGATCCTTTGGAGGTTCAATGAGGTCATATATAATTTAGAACTCCCCACCAACTACCGGATCTCACCGTCCTTTCATGTTTCCCACCTCAGGCCGGTGGTTCCTGGTCCCTTGGCTGATGCCGACCCCCGTGACACCCCTCCGTCTCCCCTGGAAATCGAGGGGATCCGCCTATGCTGTTAAGTCCCTCCTGGACTCCCGACATCATGGGGGATGACTCCAGTACCTGGTGGACTGGGAGGGGTACGGTCCGGAGGAGCGCTTTTGGGTGCCAGTGGTCGGACATCCTGGACTTTAACATTATCCGGGATTTCCATCTCCGCCTTCCGGACCATTTCTCACCGTCGGGACCATCCAACCGCTCATCGGGTATTGGGTAATGTCACGCCTACTCCCTCCATCCGGCGCTCGACATCGCCGGTCTACTAACTACCGTTCCTGGTAACCCACATTGCACACACCTGGCAACCATCATTGCACACACCTGCTCCCCATCGTTAAGCACAACTGGCCCCCAGTTTCCTCAGTCATCAGGCAGTATTGGTTTTAATTACATTCAGTATGCATCTCCTGTTTTGTAACAACTTCAGGTTTATTTTTTTATTAAAACCTTCTGCATCTGCTGCCAGACTGCCTGCGTATACACACACAGTCCCTGTGCCACAATGAAGATGCCAGATACACACTAATAATTTCAAACAATAATTCTTACATAACTATGAAAAAGTCTGTTGTAGGCAAGGTCTTGTTTACCACTGTGTTCATGTTGTTGTTTTTATAGAGTTATGTACTAACTAGTCTGTTAAGTACTAAATCAAAACTGTAGCCTCATACATGAGCCCTTTTCATGTTCATAAGCATCATTACCATAACTGTGTGCGTGCGTGTGTTTAAAGCAGTGACGAGCTGAACTCCCTCTCCCAGGGGGAATCTATTATCTTATCATTTCATTTATTCACTTGAGTAAACAGTATAAAATGACTTAATTTGCATAATCCCGCTCTCTACCCGCTCCTTGTAGGGATAAAACAGCAATACACTATCAATACAGTGGATTGGCCAAAAACTGACGCACTATTATGATAATTACAGAGGTTAATATATGCAATTTCATGTGTACTTAGTTTAAATTTTGTAGCAATTATTCCATGACAGCGCCAGTGGCTCATTACCAGTGCACTTTTATTTTTTTATTCTCCCTGTGGACTGTAATCAAGCACTGAGTTTATGTAAACACAATCACACTCCGGTACATCTCTTTTATGTTCTGGATGGCATATATATTGTTAATACAATATCATATTAATTGGGAATAATGCAGTTGTTAACCCCAGCTGACAATTATGCATGTTGGTGGATTTCAAAGGATTCTATTGTAGTTTTGTATGATTATATTGCAATTTTGTATGAACACAGAATATGACCTGTTCTACATTGGATTCTACTTTGGATTATATTGTAGATTTATATGCACTCAATCTGGCCTGATCTACTTTGGCTCTCCTACTGGATGTACTGTATGTCACTAAATCAAAGCATTTTCTCTCTCCCTCCCATTCTCTCTCTACCTCGCTGCTGCCTGCCCCTGGTACTGGCCTGTCTGTCCTGCCAGTGCTCTACACTGATCCTGGGCCTGTTGGAGGCCTGCTCCTCCTGCTTCCACACCTTCTGCTCCTCCTGCTTCTGCTGCTGTTCCCGCTGCTGTGCCGCCCTCCAGGAGGCACCCGTGTGAGGACCTACACTGCCACACCCACTGCCACCAGATCCTGTTCGAGTCCTGCTGCGAGCCCACCGAGTGTCTGGAGATCTGTTAGAATGGTTGTGAGCTCTGCCACAAGAGTTAGTTAGTAGTGAACCTCAATTTCCGGCTTTCTCACGTGACATACCAATTCACTATGACTTCCCTTAATTTCAAGAGGACAGATCAACAAAAACTTAAATGGTCAGAATCTATCATCAGTGACACTGGTCAACGTGTGGGTAGTGGTCTGAGATTTAACTCTACAGCTAAAGCGAACGTGCAGTCAATGTATTAAACTATGAGTAATTGCTGTAGGTAATTGAGTCAGAGGACAAATTAACAAATAAAATGGTCTATATGTCCGCATCACAGAGACATTGGTCATTACAGTGACACAGACCTACTGGTGGGGTACATGAAAGGGCTTCCCAATATCTACAACTTTTGAGTGAGTTTATGCTCTCATTAATGTTCTCTGCCATTTGTTAAGGTCACTTGATATAGTCTACATCACCAAAAGTTTGTGGACACCCCTTCAAATTAGTGGATTTGGCTATTTCAGCCATACCCATTGCTGACAGGTGTATAAAATCGTGCACACAGCCATACAATCGCCATAGATAAACATTGGCAGTAGAATGGCCTTACAGATCTCAGTGACTTTCAAGGTGGCACCATCATACGATGCCACCTTTTACAACAAGTCAGTTTATCACATTTCTTACCTGCTAGAGCTGCCCCAGTCAACTGTAAGTGCTGTTATTGTGAAGTGGAAATGTCTAGGAGTGGCAATGGCTCAGCCGCGAAGTCGTAGGCCACACAAGCTCACAGAACGGGACCGCCGAGTGCTGAAGTAAGTAGCGTGTAAAAATCGTCTGTCCTCGGTTGCAACCCTCACTACCGAGTTCCAAACTGCCTCTGGAAGCAACGTCAGCACAATAACTGTTCGTCGGGAGCTTCATGAAATGGCTGTTCATGGCCGAGCAGCCACACACAAGCCTAAGATCACCATGCACAATGTCAAGCGTCGGCTGGAGTGGTGTAAAGCTCGCCACCGTTGGACTCTGGATAAGTGGAAACGCGTTCTCTGGAGTGATGAATCACGCTTCACCATCTGGCAATTCGACGGACAAATCTGGATTTGGCGGATGCCAGGCAACCTGCCCGAATTGACAATGCCCCCGTGCACAAAGTGAGGTCCATACAGAAATGGTTTGTCGAGATTGGAATGCCAACTGCGAGCCAGGCCTAATCGCCCAACATCAGTGCCCGACCTCACTAATTCTCGTGTCTGAATGGAAGGAAGTCCCCCCAGCGATGTTCCAACATCAAGTGGAAAGCATTCCCAGAAGAGTGGAGGCTGTTATAGCAGCAAAGGGGGGACCAATTCCATATTAATGCCCGTGATTTTAGAATGAGATATTCGATGCGCAGGCGTCCACATACTTTTGGTCATGTAGTGTATATGTCAATATTTGTATTCACTATGGGTAAAATGGAGGATAAATACTATCAATCAAACATACAGTGTGACTTTGTGGAAAGTTAATGTCAATAATGTTATTTACCACGAACATCAGCCACTGGAATGTTCTAACTGTTGTGGGATCACCTGAACATCAAGAAATATGCATCTTGTAATGCAGATTAAATAATGTTGGGGCAAATTAGCAATTAAAATATTGTAATGATTCTGACCCCAATGTACCCCAGTAGAAAGAAAGGGCTCCCTTCACTGTGGTTCAGTCTGGGTTCTCTCCAAATACGATACCTGCTTTGACTCCTACCTTCACAATCCTTAACAGCTATGGGATGGAGCAATGTCGAACGTGTCAGCTCAGTTTTTAATTCCTTTTCATGTGTCAGATAAAGCACTTAAAACATGAAAGGACGCCTTGCAGCAACGCAAAAGGCTGACAAGAAGCAGCAATAAATGTAATATTTATCCTGTGTGTGATTTTGGGGAGATAAATTCCTAAACATCGAGGTCTTTTGAAAATGCGAAAGCTTGAAGATCGATGTCGGCTCCTTTGAGCTCTTTGCAAATGATGACAGCCAAGAGGCAGGTGTAAATAGCCAAAAATACAACAAAGCCCAACCAAAAGACAACACTGTCAACCTGTCCCAGGCTAGCTGAAAGAGGCTCATTTAAAGGCACCTTAGAGCAAAAATATTGAATCAAAGCATCCCTTTTACCCACAACACATCTTAATTATGCTTTTTGCCAATGACAAATAACAGTGATGACATTTAATTTAGAGCTTGGTGACCATATACAAGAAAATAAACACTCATGTTTGTTTCACTTGTCCCCCTCAATTTGCCTCACCCATGGTCCAATGGATTATGGTACCACTTTGGCCTAATGCATAGGTCTCATATGCCCAACTTGCACACAACCCTTTTGGTCATTAAAGCCCCATTTATACCTGGTTCTAACATGCGTCTGTTGTCCTGATCTTATCCACATTCTGATTGTGCCCACATTTGTCGACAGGTGTAGACAATCAAGCATATAGCAAGCATATAGCATTTCGCTACACCTGCAATAACATCTGCTAAACGTGTATGTGACAAATACAATTTTATTTGAGTAATTATGGACAATGACACCTCTACAATTCCTCCAGAATCAAGACCATGTCTTCATTAGAAACCAAGTACCTACTGGCACTGGTCGGATGCCTCAGTCCAATCGAAGTACTGAACAAAAACATATAAAGCAACATGCAACAATTTCTAAGATTTTACCGAGTTACAGTTCATATAAGGAAATCAGTCAATCGAAATAAATAAATTAGGCCCTAATCTATGAATTTCACATGACTGGGAATACAGATATGCATCTGTTGGTCACAGAAAAAAATGCGTTTGCCTAATGCAGCACGACACATCTTCGCATAAAGTTGATCAGACTGTTGATTGTGGCCTGTGGAATGTTGTCCCACTCTTTAAAGGCTGTTTGAAGTTGCTGGATATTGGTGGGAACTAGAACACGCTGTCCTACACGTTGATCCAGAGCATCCCAAACATGCTCAATGACATGTCTGGTGAGTATGTACGCCATGGAAGAACTGGGACTTTTTCAGCTTCCAGGAGTTTTATACAGATCCTTGCAACTTGGGGCTGTGCATTATCATGCTAAACATGAGGTGATGGCGGCAGATGAATGGCACGACAATGTGCTTCAGGATCTCGTCACGGTATCGCTGTACATTCAAATTGCCATCGATAAAATGCAAACGTGTTTGTTATCCGTAGCTTATGCCTGCCCATACCATAACCCCACCGCCGCCATGGGGTACTCTGTTCACAACGTTGACATCAGCAAACCCCTCACCAACACAACTCCATACACGTGGGCTGCAGTTGTGAGACTAGTCGGATGAACTACTAAATTCTTCAAAATGACATTGGAGGCATTCCTGCAGTCAGCATGTAAATTGCACACTCCCTCAAAATCTTTGGCATTGTGTTGTGCGACAAAACTGCACATTTTAGTGGCCTGTTATTGTCCCCAGCACAAGGTGCACCTGTGTAATGATCATGCTGTTTAATCAGCTACTTGATATGCCACACCTGTCAGGTGGATGGATTATCTTGGCAAAGAAGAAATGCTCACTAACAGGGATGTAAACAATTTTGTGCACAACATTTTTGAGAATTAAGCTTTTTGTGCGTACGGAAAATATGTGGGATCTTTTATTTCAAGTCATGAAACATGGGACCAAAACATGTTGCGTTTACATTCTTGTTCAGTGTAGATCACACATATAGAAAATAAAGATATTAATGAAGAGATATTGTCCCGAATGAGAGAGAAATGGTTCCCAAATTCAATTCCAGTGCAAAATCGAATATTTAAAAGACATTGTACAGAAAGGCCAAGTAACATACTGAACATGCCCCCCCCCCACCCCCCATTCACATGCCCCCCCCCCCCCCCCCCCCATTCACATTGACGGGCTGTAGTGGAGCTGGTCGAGAGTTTCAAGTTCCTTGGTGTCCACATCATTAACAAACTATCATGGTCCAAACACACCAAGACAGTTGTGAAGAGGGCACAACAACACCATTTCCCACTCAGGAGCCTGAAAAGATTTGGCATGGGTCTCCAGATCCTCAAAAAGTTCTACAGCTGCATCATTGAAACCAATACCTGGAAATAGTAGTCCAGCAATGATCAACAACCAATTTGATAGAGCTTGAAGAACATTGAAAATAATAATGGGCAAATGTTGCAAAATCCAGGTGTGGAAAGCTCTTTATCCAGAAAGACTCACAGCTGTAATCGCTGCCAAAGGTGCTTCTACAAAGTATTCACCCAGGGATGTGAATACTTATGTAAATGAGATATTTCTGTAATTCATTTTCAATAAAATTGCTAAAAAATTAAAACATGTTTTCACTTTGTCATTATGGGGCATTGTGTGTAGATGGGTGAGAGAGAAATATTTCATCCATTTTGAATTCAGGCTGTAACACAACAACATGTGGAATAAGTCAAGGTGTATGAATACTTTCTGAAGGCAAATTGTTACTCATTGTGTATTATTACTTTTATTATTAGGTGTTTATTTTTCTATTTCTCTATTTTCTTTCTCTTAATTGATGGGAAGGGCTCGTATGTAAGCATTTCACTGTTCGTCCACACCTGTTTACAAAGCATGTGACAAAGAAACATTTCATTTGAACTGATGCGTAAAGTCCACAGCTTTCTGTAAGCATGATTGAGGCCACTGTCCAATATGATGATGTACAATGAAATGGGCACTTTAGGCTACTTTCATATTTACATGTACACTTTATTCCTTTATAAAGCTATGGTATTTGCTTTACATGCGTGCACCTTTTGAGCTTTTTATCCATTGCCGCTTTTATACATTTTCATAATTTAACCACTCGTCTTGCTATAGGTTATCATATTAGAGATTCTTTGAAATACAAACTTTTGGTATGCCTTTTCTTAAGACATGCCTAAACACAACCAATGTATCAAAAAAAATATATAAAAAAAAAAAATATATATATAACATGAAGGCGAGTAATGCATAAAAAGGTACCCATAGTCTTATAGGAGGAGGTTATTCACTAGTCTTTTGAGAAGACTAGAGCGAGGGCATAACAGTAAAATGGAAAGCCCCGCTGACATTTATGAGAAGTGTCTACATTGTTGAAGAACCACTGGGCTAGTCTTACGAGAAGGTTGGAGTGAGGGAAGAAGAGGCCCCACTGACAATTGTTTGTAGGTCTTAAGAGAAGTTTGGATATTAAGCTGATTTGAAATTAGGATAATAATCAGATTGAAATTCAGCTATTAAGTACTGAGTGAATGAGAGCTGTAGGGGGACTAGCTCCGATGTGAAAGAGGTCTGAATAAATACCCCAACCAGTTCTGTATGAGCTGAGTTTCCAGTCCTGTGTGAGCTGAGTTTTGCGATCTATACCGTTATCTACGGTTCTGTTATCTAGGGGTTCCGTCCACCACCGGCTATCGTAGTCTGGGACTACTAGCACGTGGTGTTATTGAGCACAGGGTTCTGGTGGGAAGCTTCGATAGACCACCAAGTGCTAACAGTCAGTATCTGGTTAATGTGTGAAATGCTTCATAATGTATGTGATATCAATAGAGAGGTGTACTTTAAAAAAAGATATTGACTGGCTTTCATCAGGCTGGCCACTGAAGAAAAAGCTTCGAACTGTAACTAGAGCCTGCAACCTGGTTCAGGTTATCAATCAACCTGCCAGGGTAGTTACAAACAGTACAGGAATGAAATCATCAACATGTATTGATCATATCTTTGCTAATGCTGCAGACATTTTTTGAAAGCAGTATCCAAATCCATTGGATGTAGTGATCACAGCCATTTCAAGGAAAACCAAAGTTCCAAAGGTTGGGCCTCATATTGTGTATAAGAGGTCATAAAATAATTTTTGTCATGATTCCTATGTTGTTGAGGTGAAGAATATTTTTTGCTCCGTGGAGTGTAATGATGAGCAACCAGATGCTACACTTGACACATTTATGAAATTGCTTATCCCAGTTACTAATAAGCATGCATCCATTAAGAAAATGACTGTATGGTTGAGAGGGATGAGGCAAAAGAGATGGTAAATAGGTCTGGCTGTACAACCGATTGGCAAACATACTGAAAATTTAGCAGCTAATGGCAGCAGCTAATGGGGATCCATAATAAATACAAATACAAATATGTATAGAAAGTAGCATCAACAAAATACATATAGTACATAGGATGTAACTATAGAAAGGTCTACATGGTCTGAACTACTGATAATAGCACAAGTATTATTGTAGTCATTTAGAATTGTTGAAGATGCACATGGGGTGGTGTGGATGTAAATACCTAAGTCCATTACCACCCATCAGATCTACAGATAGAGGATAACATAATGTCTCAGGATCTCATTTGAGGGTAACATGTCTCAGAGCAGTGGTCACCAACCGGTCGATCACGATCGACTTGTCGATCTTCAAGTCATTTCTAGTCGATCGCCTAACATTTATGTAAAAAATCCAACGATAAAGCCTTCTGTTCCTTTTTTTTTTATTCGTATTTTTTATTAGTCTACCACTGTTGGTGGTAGGTGCAGCCAATTCGGCCGCCCTGTGCGCCGGGTAGGCAAACTGTTGCCATTTCATGTGCCTTCCCGGTGGGCCTGGAGAGGAAATCAAGTGCACTATGCTACAGCAGGCCAATTAGACTGCTCAGATGACCGAGTCTGCAGTAGCGTAGCAGGCATAAAAGAAAGTTACGGCAAAATTGATACTGTGAGATTTCAAAACGTTTAAAACCATGACTAGAGAGAGACTGTCAACGAATACAGCAAAGAGCTGCTGTTTTTATGAGTGAGTTCATGTTTAAGTTCTTACTCAGCACTGTCAACACTTAGTATTCAATGCTTTTATAAGCCATAAAATGCCCGTTCTTCCTATTTCCACTCAGCGCTACAACAAGCAGTGCAGCAGTAATGAATGAGTAGGAAAGTGTATCTATAGGCTTGCGTTGTTATTATTAGCGGCTTGGGTCTTTTTTAATATCAAGGAATATTTCACTTTCTCTGTACATAGGAGTAGCAACATGAATTTGTGCGTGAGGCAGAAATAATGCGGTGCGACTTGAGTTTCACCATCAGCTGGAAGACGGTGTCCCTTTTTGGTCATGTCAGTGGAGGAAAGGGAGAGCGGAGGGATGTTGAGAGACGGACCCTCAGTCTGCTGCTCTCTCCCTCCTCTGAGACTGACCATCAGATGAAGGCACCATCAGCCCAGTAAAATAAAAAGCAAATTATTTAAATGTATGCTCACTCAGCTGTGCCTCACAAGTAATACAACAATGGATCTATTACCGGTGTGATCATATAAACTACCTCAATTTTTTTTATATATATTTTTTTAATTCCCGAACAACAATGCATTGGAAGGTAAATTCAAGCAAAGCCAGTATGCGGTGATAATGTATTGGGCCTATAGCTTACTGCACAAACCTCATTGCTACAGTACTGTTTTTAATTGGTTAACCTGTTGGGTCTAGGGGGCAGCATTTGCACGTCTGGATAAAAAAAATGTACCCGATTTAATCTGGTTACTAATCCTACCCAGTAACTAGAATATGCATATACTTATTATATATGGATAGAAAACACTCTAAAGTTTCCAAAACTGTTTGAATGGTGTCTGTGAGTATAACAGAACTCATTTGGCAGGCAAAACCCTGAGACATTTTCTGACAGGAAGTGGATACCTGATGTGTTGTATTGACTTTAAACCTATCCCATTGAAAAACACAGGGGTTTAGGAATATTTTGGCACTTCCTATTGCTTCCACTAGATGTCACCAGCCTTTACAAAGTGTTTTGAGTCTTCTGGAGGGAGATCTGACCGAACAAGAGCCATGGAACGGTGATGTCCCATTAGACACCTGGCGCGCTAGTTCATGTTGGGTACCCTCGTTCCAATACGTTATAAAAGAGTATGCATTCGTCCACCTTGAATATTATTCATGTTCTGGTTAAAAAAGGCCCTAATGATTTATGCTATACAACGTTTGACATGTTTGAACGAACGGAAATATATTTTTTCCCCTCGTTCATGACGAGAAGTCCGGCTGGCTTACATCATGTGCTAACGAGACGGAGATTTTTGGACATAAATGATGAGCTTTTTTGAACAAAACTACATTCGTTATGGACCTGTGATACCTGGAAGTGACATCTGATGAAGAGAATCAAAGGTAATGGATTATTTACATAGTATTTTCGATTTTAGATCTCCCCAACATGACGTCTAGTCTGTATCGCAACGCGTATTTTTCTGGGCGCAGTGCTCAGATTATTGCAAAGTGTGATTTCCCAGTAAGGTTATTTTTAAATCTGGCAAGTTGATTGCGTTCAAGAGATGTAAATCTATAATTCTTTAAATGACAATATAATATTTTACCAATGTTTTCTAATTTTAATTATTTAATTTCTGACGCTGACTTGACTGCCGGTTATTGGAGGGAAACGATTTCCTCAACATCAATGCCATAGTAAAACGCTGTTTTTGTATATAAATATGAACTTGATAGAACTAAAAATGCATGCATTGTCTAACATAATGTCCTAGGAGTGTCATCTGATGGAGATTGTAAAAGGTTAGTGCATCATTTTAGCTGGTTTTATGGTTTTGGTGACCCTGTCTTTGACTTGACAAAACATTACACACAACTCTTGTAAATGTACTGTCCTAACATACTCTAAATTTATGCTTTCGCCGTAAAACCTTTTTGAAATCGTAAAACGTGGTTAGATTAAGGAGATGTTTATCTTTCAAATGGTGTAACATAGTTGTATTTTTGAAAAATTTGAATTTTGACATTTATTTGGATTCAAATTTGCCGCTCTTGAAATGCACCTGCTGTTGATGGAGTGCACCACGGGTGGCACGCTAGCGTCCCACCTAGCCCCAAGAGGTTAATGTTGCACAGGCTTACATTTTTTAAGTCATGTTAATAAAAAATAAGAGCGGTAGATCTTGGCATGCATTTTGACTCAGAAAGGGATCTTGACTCAGAAAAGGTTGGTGACCACTGTCTGAGGATAACACGTCTCCATAGTAACGAGGATAACATGTCTCATTAGAGGATAACATCATAACATGTCTCATTAGAGGATAACATCATAACATGTCTCATTAGTAACGAGGATAACATCTCTCAGAGGGTCAAATGTCTCGTTAGAGATAAGGATGACATGTCTCATCAGTGGAGTTTGATGGTATAACGTTATCATGTATGTGGACATGAGAAAGTACTATTCCCGAATATGCTGTTACTGGAGATAAAGTAACATATGTCTGTAGGTATTTATATGAGGTGTCTAATACCTTGTTTATTACCATGTGTAGACAAAATAAATCTCGATTAGATAGTGATCGGATCATCTTGATCGATGACGACAACCACATATTAATGCAAGGCTATAGATAAGTATAAATGATTGATATAGGAATGAAAAGATGGAAAAATAAAGGCGAAAGATACAATACCAGTCAAAGGTTTGAACACACCTACTCATTCAAGGGTTTTTCTTTATTTCTACTATTTTCTACATTGAACAATAATAGTGAAGACATCCAAACTATGAAATAACACATATGGATTCATGTAGGAAGCAAAAAAGTGTTAATCTGTTGAGGACAGACGTTCCACTAGCGGAACCCCGTTCCGCCTGCGGAACCCCTAGCCAACAGCCAATGGCATCGCACGGCGCAAAATACAAAACCAACTAAAAAAAACACAATCAATTTTCTCAAACAATCAACTATTTTACACCATTTGAAAGATAAGACTCTCGTTAATCTAACCACATTGTCCGATTTCAAAAAGGCTTTACAGCGAAAGCAAAAACATTAGATTATGTTAGGAGAGTACATAGACACAAATAATCACACAGCCATTTTCCAAGCAAGCATATGTCACATAAACCAAAACCACAGCTAAATGCAGCACTAACCTTTGATGATCTTCATCAGATGACACTCCTAGGACATTATGTTATACAATACATGCATGTTTTGTTCAATCAAGTTAATATTTATATCAAAAACCAGCTTTATACATTAGCATGTGATGTTCAGAACTAGCATACCCACCAAAAACTTCCGGTGAATTTACTAAATTACTCATGATAAACGTTGACAAAATACATAACAATTATTTTAAGAATTATAGATACAGAACTCCTTTATGCAATCGCTATGTCCGATTTTAAAATAGCTTTTTAGCGAAAGCACATTTTGCAATATTCTGAGTACATAGCTCTGCCATCACGGCTAGCTATTTTGACATCCGCCAACTTCGGGGTCACCTAAACTCAGAATTACTATTAGAAAAATTGGATTACCTTTGCTGTTCTTTGTCAGAATGCACCCCCATGACTTCTACTTCAACAACAAATGTTGTTTTGGTTCCAAATAATCCATAGTTATATCCAAATACCTCTGTTTTGTTCATACGTTCAGGTCACTATCTGAAGGGTAACGCGCGAGCGCATTTCATGACAAAAAATTTCCAAATATTCCATTACCGTACTTAGAAGCATGTCAAACGCTGTTTAAAATAAATTTTTATGCTATTTGTCTCGTAAAATAGCGATAATATTCCAACCGGACAACGTTTTATTCATTCAAAGAGAGAAAGAAAAAAATGGCGAAGTCTCGTGAACGTGCATCTCCAGTGTCACTGTCCCCAGGCAGGCCACTTACAAACTCTGCTGCTGTAATTTGCCCAGAGACAGGAGACGCGTCATTCCGCTTTCTAAATGCTTTAGAGAGCCAATGGAAGCCTTAGAAAGTGTCACGTTACAGCACAGATGCTGTAATGTCGATAGAGATGCAACAGAAGGACAACAAATTGTCAGACAGGGCACTTCCTGCATGGAATCTTCTCAGGTTTTGGCCTGCCATATGAGTTCTGTTATACTCACAGACACCATTAAAACAGTTTTAGAAACGTTAGAGTGTTGTCTATCCAAATATACTAATTATATGCATATTCTCGTTTCTGGGCAAGAGTAGTAACCAGTTTAAATCAGGTACGTTTTTTATCCGGCTGTGAAAATACAGCCCCCTAGCCCCAACAGGTTAACAGGAAGCCAGTGTAGAGAGGCTAGCACTGGAGTAATATGATCACATTTTTTGGTTCTAGTCAAGATTCTAGCAGCTGTGTTTAGCACTAACTGAAGTTTATTTAGTGCTTTATCCGGGTAGCCGGAAAGTAGAGCATTGCAGTAGTCTAATCTGGAAGTGACAAAAGCATGGATACATGTTTCTGCATCATTTTTGGACAGTTGATGTTGAGATGTGTCTGTTACTTGAGCTCTGTGAAGTATTTATTTGGGCTGAAATTTCTGAGGCTGGTAAATCTAATGAACTTATCCTCTGCAGCAGAGGTAAATAACTGGGTCTTCCTTTCCTGTGGCGGTCCTCATGAGACCAAGTTTCATTGCGCTTGATGGTTTCTAAAGACACTGAGGCAGCAGATATTTGTGTCATTCTCAAAATATAATATTTGTGTCATTCTCAAAACTTTTGGCCACGACTGTGCATTACCAGTCAAAAGGTTAACACACCTACTCATTCAAGGGATTTTCTTTATTTTTACTATTTTCTACATTGTAGAATAATAGTGAAGAAACTATGAAATAACACATATAGTAACCAAAAAAGTGTTAAACAATTTTAGATTCTCTCAACCAGATTCATGAGGAATGCTTTTCAGTCTTGAAGCAGTTCCCACATATGCTGAGCACTTGTTGGCTGCTTTTTCTTCACTCTGTTGTTAAACTCATCCCAAACCATCTCAATTGGGTTGAGGTCAGGTGATTGTGGAGGCCAGGTCAGCTGATGCACTCTCCTTGGTCAAATAGCCCTTAAACAGCCTGGAGATGTGTTTTTGGTCATTGTCCTGTTGAAACACAAATTATAATCCCACTAAGCGCATACCAGATGGGAATGTGTATCGCTGCAGAATGCTGTGGTAGCCATGCTGGTTAAGTGTGTCTTGAATTCTAAATGAATCAAAGGCCGTGTCACGAGCAAAGCATCATCACACCTCCTCCATGCTTCACGGTGGAAACCACACATGAGGTCATCTGTTCAGCTACTCTGTGTCTCACAAAGACATGGCAGTTGCAACCAAAAATCTCAAATTTGGACTCATCAGACCAAAGGACAGATTTCCACCAGTCTAATGTCCATTGCTGGTGTTTCTTGGCCCAAGCAAGTCTCTTCTTACTATTGGTGTCCTTTAGTAGTGGTTTCTTTGCAGCAATGTGACCATGAAGGCCTGATTCACGCAGTCTCCTCTGAACAGTTGTTGTTGAGAAAGGGTGGCTACTTTAAAGAATCTCAAATCTCAACTATATATTTTCATTTGTTTAACACTTTTTTGGTTACTACATGATTCCATATATGTTATTTCATAGTCTTGATGTCTTCATTATTATTCTACAATGTGTAGAATAGTAAAAATAAAGAAAAACCCTTGAATGAGTAGGTGTGTCCAAACTTCTGACTGGTACTGGCTATAACAATCACTATAATTACCAGATCTGCATACTGTGCTATTTGTCCTTTAGGGTCAAGTTCAATTAGAAAATTAGGATTATGTATTCTTTTCAAGGGTTTTGCGATGTGTAAATCAGATTCCCATCAATTATTGCAGGTTATTCAAATTATATGTGTAATGCTAGAATATAAGAAGGATAACATGTGGACTTTTTAATTTATATTTATGTTCTGCCAAATAGCAAATGTGTGAGTAATGAACATTTAAGAACTGTTCTTGTTGTTTAAAAAAAAACTATAATCTTGTTTTACTGAAATTCTGATCTAAAGAAGTTAACAAATTCCTTTCCTCTATTGTGATTGTAGGAATGGGAATAAGTGAGCCTAATGTTTTACTGAACTTTAATTTTTATTTTCAAACGGATCTAATGAGCTGAATGAAATGGCCCGACATGCCTTTCTTTAGTTGAATTTGACAACTGACAACTTGCAAAGTGAGCCGATAATGAGCCGCTGTATATGGACATTTGCACATGACTGTTTTTACAACAAACAAAAAAATCCAATGATGACAGTGATGAGGATGATGATTGGATTGTTGTTGCTATTATATTATTATTACAATTTATTAATGTTTTTGTAGCTATTAATATGATAGTGTTTATGATTAATATCAATATTAGTATCATTGTTATAAATATTGTTATTACTAATTGACGAAGATCACAATGGAATAACTGGTAGGATCTTGGTGTCTATGATGGTTATTGTCATTGTCAGTATTGGAATTGATGCAACAGCAGTAATGGTGATATGTTTATTGTTATCATAATTCCTATTATTATTATTGAAATTGCTGTAATTGGTGAAAACCATAATTGGATGTTGTTGAATATTGGGAAGGTGAGTACTGTTAGATTATTGTTGGTATATTTCTTTACTGGCTAATATTGTTAGTATGATTATCACTATTGATACAATTAGTTATTGTCATTAGTATTATGTTCCACTTTTTGCTGATATCTGTTGCCCTCAGTACTATCTAATTGATTTATCTATTTCTTTATTTAAAAAAAAAAAAAATTCTCCATTTGTTTTGTTATGTTTTGTAGCTAATCCCAAAAAAGTATAATCCTCTCATGGTCATGCCATAGGCTTAAAGGCCATGGGCTTACGTTTGAGGGGTGGCAGCAGTGAAAAAGCTTTTTGGGACAGTCCCAATTTCTTGCTCGGGCCACGCCAATCGATGGTTGAAGGTGCGCTTTAGGATGCTAAAGGCATGTTACGGGTACGTGGGTGGTATGATAGTATCAGGGACAACACCCCCATTTGGGATGGGGGAGGCTCTGACGGGAGAGATACTGCAATAGAATTGGAGGGTTACTAAGTTGCAGCTACAGTATGCTTAGTAGTGCATATATTAACGTACAGCTACATGGATACAGTGAGGGGAAAAAAGTATTTCATCCCCTGCTGACTTTGTACGTTTGCCCACTGACAAAGAAATGATCAGTCTATAATTTTAATGGTACGTTTATTTGAACAGTGAGAGACAGAATAACAACAAAAAAATCCAGAAAAACGCATGTCAAAAATGTTAGAAATTGATTTGCATTTTAATGAGGGAAATAAGTATTTGACCCCTCTGCAAAACATGACTTAGTACTTGGTGGGAAAACCCTTGTTGGCAATCACAGAGGTCAGACGTTTTTTTGTAGTTGGCCACAAGGTTTGCACACATCTCAGGAGGGATTTTGTCCCACTCCTCTTTGCAGATCTTTTCCAAGTCATTAAGGTTTCGAGGCTGACGTTTGGCAACTCGAACCGTCAGCTCCTTCCACAGATTTTCTATGGGATTAAGGTCTGGAGACTGGCTAGGCCACTCCAGGACCTTAATGTGCTTATTCTTGAGCCACTCCTTTGTTGCCTTGGCCGTGTGTTTTGGGTCATTGTCATGCTGGAATACCCATCCACGACCCATTTTCAATGCCCTGGCTGAGGGAAGGAGGTTCTCACCCAAGATTTGACGGTACATGGCCCCGTCCATCTTCCCTTTGATGTGGTGAAGTTGTCCTGTCCCCTTAGCAGAAAACACCCCCAAAGCATAATGTTTCCACCTCCATGTTTGACGGTGGGGATGGTGTTCTTGGGGTCATAGGCAGCATTCCTCCTCCTCCAAACACGGTGAGTTGAGTTGATGCCAAAGAGCTCTATTTTGGACTCATCTGACCACAACACTTTCACCCAGTTGTCCTCTGAATCATTTAGATGTTCATTGGCAAACTTCAGACGGGCATGTATATGTGCTTTCTTGAGCAGGGGGACCTTGCGGGTGCTGCAGGATTTCAGTCCTTCACGGCGTAGTGTGTTACCAATTGTTTTCTTGGTGACTATGGTCCCAGCTGCCTTGAGATCATTGACAAGATCCTCCCGTGTAGTTCTGGGCTGATTCCTCACCGTTCTCATGATCATTGCAACTCCACGAGGTGAGATCTTGCATGGAGCCCCAGGCCGAGGGAGATTGACAGTTCTTTTGTGTTTCTTCCTTTTGCGAATAATCGCACCAACTGTTGTCACCTTCTCACCAAGCTGCTTGGCGATGATCTTGTAGCCCATTCCAGCCTTGTGTAGGTCTACAATCTTGTCTGTGACATCCTTGGAGAGCTCTTTGGTCTTGGCCATGGTGGAGAGTTTAGAATCTGATTGATTGATTACTTCTGTGGACAGGTGTCTTTTATACAGGTAACAAGCTGAGATGAGGAGCACTCCCTTTAAGAGTTGTTATTCTGTCTCTCACTGTTCAAATAAACCTACCATTAAAATTATAGACTGATCATTTCTTTGTCAGTGGGCAAACGTACAAAATCAGCAGGGGATCAAATACTTTTTTCCCTCACTGTACTTATACAATACCAGTCAAAAGTTTGGACACACCTACTCATTCAAGGGGTTTTCTTTTAGTTTTTACATTGTAGATTAAGACAAATCAAAATATATTTTATATTTGAGATTCCTCAAAGTAGCCACCCTTTGCCTTGATGACAGCTTTGCACACTCTTGGCATTCTCTCAACCGTCTTCATGAGGTAGTCACCCGGAATGCATTTCAATTGACAGGCGTGCCTTGTTAAAAGTTATATGGGGAATTTCTTTCCTCCTTAATGCGTTTCAGCCAACTAGTTGTGTTGTGAGAAGGTGGGGGTGGTATGCAGAAGATAGCCCTGTTTGGTAAAAGACCATGCCCATATTATGGCAAGAACAGCTCAACTAAGCAAAGAGAAATGACAGTCATTACTTTAGACATGAAGGTCAGTCAATCCGGAAAATTTCAAGACATCAAGCGCTATAATGAAACTGGCTCTCATGAGGACGGCCAGAGGAAAGGAAGACCCATAGTTAACCCTGCAGCAGAGGATAGGTTCATTAGTTACCAGCCCAAATATTTTAGTTGAAACTGCAGCCCAAATAAATGCTTCACAGAGTTCAAGTGACAGACACATCTCAAGATCAACTGTTCAGAGGAGACTGCGTGATTCAGGCCTTCATGGTCAAATTGCAGCAAAGAAACCACTACTAAAGGACACCAATACAAAGAACAGACTTGTTTTGACCAAGAAACATGAGCAATGTATATTAGACCAGTGGAAATCTGTCCTTTGGTCTGATGAGTCCAAATTTGAGAGTTTTGGTTCTAACCACAGTGCCTTTGTGAGACGCAGAGTAGGTGACCTGATGATCTGTGTGGTTCCCACCATGAAGTAT
The DNA here is from genome assembly GCF_965601325.2 of Salmo salar. Lineage (NCBI taxonomy): Eukaryota > Metazoa > Chordata > Actinopteri > Salmoniformes > Salmonidae > Salmo > Salmo salar. The sequence goes on from NC_138300.1 coordinate 69,496,398, forward strand.
GGAGGATGAGGTGTGGGGGTGGTTTGCTGGTGACATTGTTAGTGATTTATATAGAATTCAAGGCATTCTTAATCAGCATGGCTCCCACAGCATTCTGCAGCGATACTCCATCCCAAAAAAGCAGCCAACAAGTGCTCAGCATATATGGGAACTCCTTCAAGACTGTTGGAAAAGCATTCCTTGTGAAGCTGGTTGAGAGAATTCCAAGGGTGTGCAAAGCTGTCATCAAGTCAATGGGTGGCTACTATGAAGAATCTCAAATATAAAATATAGTTTGATTTGTTTAACCTCTATGGGCTAGGTGGGACGCAAGCGTCCCACCCGTGGTGCACTCCATCAACAGCAGGTGCATTTCAAGAGCGGCAAATTTGAATCCAAATAAATGTCAAAATTCAAATTTTTCAAACATGCAACTATTTTACACCCTTTGAAAGATAAACATCTCCTTAATCTAACCACGTTTTACGATTTCAAAAAGGTTTTACGGCGAAAGCATAAATTTAGAGTATGTTAGGACAGTACATTTACAAGAGTTGTGTGTAATGTTTTGTCAATTCAAAGACAGGGTCACCAAAACCATAAAACCGGCTAAAATGATGCACTAACCTTTTACAATCTCCATCAGATGACACTCCTAGGACATTATGTTAGACAATGCATGCATTTTTAGTTCTATCAAGTTCATATTTATATCCAAAAACAGCGTTTTACTATGGCATTGATGTTGAGGAAATCGTTTCCCTCCAATAACCGGCAGTCAAGTCAGTACCACAAATTAAATAATTAAAATTAGAAAACATTGGTAAAATATTATATTGTCATTTAAAGAATTATAGATTTACATCTCTTGAACGCAATCAACTTGCCAGATTTAAAAATAACCTTACTGGGAAATCACACTTTGCAATAATCTGAGCACTGCGCCCAGAAAAATACGCGTTGCGATACAGACTAGACGTCATGTTGGGGAGATCTAAAATCGAAAATACTATGTAAATAATCCATTACCTTTGATTCTCTTCATCAGATGTCACTTCCAGGTATCACAGGTCCATAACGAATGTAGTTTTGTTCAAAAAAGCTCATCATTTATGTCCAAAAATCTCCGTCTTGTTAGCACATGATCTAAGCCAGCCGGACTTCTCGTCATGAACGAGGGGAAAAAATATATTTACGTTCGTTCAAACATGTCAAACGTTGTATAGCATAAATCATTAGGGCCTTTTTTAACCAGAACATGAATAATATTCAAGGTGGACGAATGCATTATCTTTTATAACGTATTGGAACGAGGGTACCCAACATGAACTCGCGCGCCAGGTGTCTAATGGGCAATCATCGTTCCATGGCTCTTGTTCGGTCAGATCTCCCTCCAGAAGACTCAAAACACTTTGTAAAGGCTGGTGACATCTAGTGGAAGCAATAGGAAGTGCCAAAATATTCCTCAGCCCCTGTGTTTTTCAATGGCATAGGTTTAAAGGTAATACAACACATCAGGTATCCACTTCCTGTCAGAAAATGTCTCAGGGTTTTGCCTGCCAAATGAGTTCTGTTATACTCACAGACACCATTCAAACAGTTTTAGAAACGTTAGAGTATTTTCTTTCCTATTTCTAAGTATATGCATATTCTAGTTACTGGGTAGGATTAGTAACCAGATTAAATCGGGTACTTTTTTTTATCCAGCCGTGCAAATACTGCCCCCTAGCCCTAACAGGTTAACACTTTTTTTGCTTCCTACATGATTCCATGTGTATTTTTTCATAGTTGTGATGTCTTCACTATTATTCTACAATGTAGAAAATAGTAAAAATAAAGAAAAACCCTTGAATGAGTAGGTGTGTCCAAACTTTTGACTTGTACCGTATATTACATATTTAAACAGTGAGGCCCAAGGGGCTGTTCTTAAACGCGACACAACGCGAAGTGCCTGGATATGGGTCTTGGCCATGGTGTGTTGGCAATATACCACAAACCTCTAAGGTGCCTTATTGCTATTATAAACTGGTCACCAATGTAATTAGAGCCGTAAAAATAAATGCTTTGTCATACCCGTGGTAAAAGGTCTGATGTGCCACACCTCTCCGACAATTAGCATTCAGTGCTCGAACCACTCAGGTTATTATTCTATATAAGCTGTTTAAACTACTTTTTATTTTCTCGATCCTAATGACATAGGCCTAGGTGTAAAACAGCCGAGGTGATAAAGAAACGACCCTGGAATAAAAACAAAATGTGTGTGGGTGGAGAGAGGGTTGGTTTTTTACAGGTTTACTCGCTTTGGATTGTCATTACTCCATCTATTCTTGGCTATTGTGCCATGGCTGTGTCTGGGTTGATTGTAAGTTAAACTTACGTATTCCTTTATAAGTAGTGTGATGCCTAAGACACATTTCTACTGGCAGTCATTAGTGGCCATTAGAATCTGTTCCTTTTTCCTCCTTCCTTTTTTGTCGGAATAAAACAGGATATAATGAGGACAACATGACATATGTCTTGTATGTAATCGACATAAAGAACTGGTCTTGCGATATATATATAGGTCGTTTTCTCTTAATTGGATCCACTGAAAAGAGCAGGCTGGGCTGACATGCCTATAGCCTAGCTAGGACTTTCTAAATTTGAGCATGAGTTTATAATATTGTGCTGTTATTATTTCTATTAATATGATCTGTTTTTTGTTGTTGATTTTTTAAGACTTTTTTTCCAAGCTTGGCACACCTGTATTTGAGGAGTTTCTCCCATTCTTCACTGCAGATCCTCTCATACTCTGTCAAGTTGGATGGGGAGCTTTGGAGCACAGATATTTTCAGGGCTCTCCAGAGATGTTAGATTGGGTTAAAGTTTCGGCTCCGGCCGTGCCACTCAAGGACATTCAGAGACTTGTCCCAAAGCCACACCTGTGTTGTCTTGGCTATGTGCTTAGGGTCATTGTCCTGTTGAAAGGTGAACCATTGCCCCAGTCTGAGGTCCTGAGCGCTCTGGAGCAGGTTTTCATCAAGGATCTCTCTGTGTTTTGCTCCGTTCATCTTTACCCCAATCCTGAATAGTCTAAAACCTTACCAAGTGAGGAAAAATTAGCTCACAGTTCAGTCTGGATGCTTGCTATGGGGCTTTCGAGTCATCATACCGCTGCCACTGAGAAGGCAGGAGCTTGAAGAACTCCATTCAGGGCACTGTGGCATGGTGCGAATGAAGGAGATTTCACGCCGCTACTTTTGGTGTCCAGGTTTGAACGCAGCTATCGAAGACAAGGCCAAGTCAGGTTCCGCATGTCAAAAGATGAACATTTTTTTATTTCACCTTTATTTAACCAGGTAGGCTAGTTGAGGACAAGTTCTCATTTACAACTGCGACCTGGCCAAGAAAAAAGCAAAGCATTTCGACACATACAACAACACAGAGTTACACATGGAATAAACAAACATACAGTAGAAAAAAAATCTATATACAGTGTGTGCAAATGAGGTAAAGCGGCAAATAGGCCAGGGTGGCAAAGTAATTACAATATACCAATTGAACACTGGAGTGATTAATGTGCAGAAGATGAATGTGCAAGTAGAGATACTGGGGTGCAAAGGAGCAAAATAAATAAATAAATACAGTATGGGGATGAGGTAGTTGGATGGGATATACCGTAATTTCCGGACTAGTAAGCGCACCTGAATATAAGCCGCACCCACTGAATTTAAAAAAAATATTATTTTGAACATAAATAAGCAGCACATGTCTATAAGCCGCAGGTGCCTACCGGTACATTGAAACAAATGAACTTTACACAGGCTTTAACGAAACACGGCTTGTAACAAAAATAAATAGGCTTTAACGAAACACGGCTTGTAACAAAAATAAATAGGCTAACGAAACACGGCTTGTAACAAAAAATAAAACATTTGCAGTAAGCTTTAGTTGTCTTTTTGCACTGAGTCATATCTTCACGCTGCTGTTTCCAACGTCATATCATCGACTCATTAAGACCAAGCTCCCGTGCAGCAGCTCTATTTCCTTTTCCAACAGCCAGATCAATCGCCTTCAACTTGAAAGCTGCATCATATGCATTTCTCCGTGTCTTTGCCATGATGAGGGTGACAAAATGACTACCGTAATCAGAATGATGGGAAGTTTGAGAGCGCTCGATTTAATCTAAACAGTAAACAAAAAAGTTGTTTGACCTTAACCCGTTCGGCAATTTCATTGGTCTAATAAAAGCTTCATGCCGCCAAAAAACTGAGCACGTCACAGAATGTGTTTTTTTGGAGAAAAAAAATAGAAAGCGGGAAAAATCCTATATTAGCGGTATATAGATATATATAGCAGTATATAATTTACGGTATATAGATGGGCTATGTACAGGTGCAGTGATCTGTGAGCTGCTCTGATAGCTGGTGCTTAAAGCTAGTGAGGGAGATTTGAGTCTCCAGCTTCTGTGATTTTTTTGCAGTTCGTTCAAGTCATTGGCAGCAGAGAACTGGAAGGAAAGGAGGAATTGGCTTTGGGGGTGACTAGTGAGACATACCTGCTTGAGTGCGTGCTACGGGTGGGTGCTGTTATGGTGACCAGTGAGCTGAGATAAGGCGGGACTTTACCTAGCAGAGACTTGTAGATGACCTGGAGCCAGTGGGTTTGACGACGAGTATGAAGAGAGGGCCAGCCAACGAGAGCATACAGGTTGCAATGGTGGGTAGTATATGGGGCTTTGGTGACAAAACGGATGGCACTGTGATAGATTGCATCCAATTTGTTGAGTAGAGTGTTGGAGGCTAGTTTGTAAATGACATCATCGAGGATCGATAGGATGGTCAGTTTTACAAGGGTATATTTGGCAGCGTGAGTGAAGGATGTTTTATTGCGAAACAGGAAGCCGGTTCTAGATTTAATTTTGGACTGTAGATGCTTGATGTGAGTCTGGAAGGAGAGATTACAGTCTAACCAGACACCGAGGTATTTGTAGTTGTCCACATATTTTAAATCAGAACCGTCCAGAGTAGTGATGCTGGCCGGGTGGGCAGGTGCAGGCAGCGATCGGTTGAAGAGCATGCATTTAGTTTAACTTGCATTTAAGAGCAGTTGGAGGCCACGGAAGGAGAGTTGTATGGCATTGAAGCTCATCTGGAGGTTAGTTAACACAGTGTCCATAGAAGGGCCAGAAGTTTACAGAATGGTGTCGTCTGCGTAGAGGTGGATCAGAGAATCACCAGCAGCAAGAGCGACATCATTGATGTAAACAGAGAAGAGAGTCGGGTCGAGAATTGAACCCTGTGGCACCCCCATAGACTGCCAAAGGTCCAGACAACAGGCCCTCCGATTTGACACACTGAACTCTATCAGAGAAGTAGTTGGTGAACCAGGCGAGGCAGTCATTTGAGAAAACAAGGCTGTTTAGTCTGCCGATAACCTCTTGAGGATACCCTAGGATAGGGGGCGCCACAGCGCATTTTGAAAAAAAATCGTTCCCATTTTCAACGGCCTACTAATCAAACTCAGAAGATAGGGCATGCATATACTTATTATATATGGATAGAAAACACTCTAAAGTTTCTAAAACTGTTTGAATGGTGTCTGTGAGTATAACAGAACTCATTTGGCAGGCAAAACCCTGAGACATTTTCTGACAGGAAGTGGATACCTGATGTGTTGTATTGAGTTCTAACCTATCCCATTGAAAAACACAGGGGTTTAGGAATATTTTGGCACTTCCTATTGCTTCCACTAGATGTCGCCAGTCCTTTCACAGTGGTTTGAGCCTTATAGAGTCAAAACTCAGTGAATGACAGGAGTTTGAAATTGGTCACAGGGGATGGGCCATCACCATTATGACGCCGGCGGCCATGTCTGCCCCCACCTTTGGAAACGGTTTTAAAGGCAATGAAATCATCCCCCTCGAATCTTATTGGCTCTCTTGGTGTTAGTGGCCCTGAACATTTATTTTATACAACGTTTGACATGTTTGAACGAACCTACATGCGCGAGGATTGCTTTCAGTATGAAGTGCAGAGCTGCGTTTGGAGAGAGCCATAGGACGCGCTACCAACATCAGGCTAATGGAACGTGAAGTATGGACTTTTTGACCGAAAATACATCTGTTGTGGACCTGGGATGCTTTCTGATGAAGACAACTAAAGGTAGGCGATTATTGACAATATTATTGAAGATGAGATGGTTCATACTGTTGCATCCAAGATGGCGCCGAGCACTGTATATTAGCTGATTTTCTGAGTATCGCATCTCCTTTTATCGCAAAGTGTGATTACCCAGTAAAGTTAATTTAAAATCTGGTATGACGGGTGTTCTCAAGAGATATTCATCTATAAATGTTAGATTGACAATATACATTTAAAAAATCGTTATAGTATAGCAATTTATTGAAACGTAGCATTGTTTACCGGGACGCTTTTGAGGGGAAATTAGGTAGTCAACGTCAGACAGAGATGTAAAATGCTGTTTTTATATATAAATATGACCTTTATTGAACAAAAGAATGCATGCATTGTATAACATGATGTCCTAGGGGTGCCATCTGATGAAGTTTGTAAAAGGTTAGTGCTACATTTAGCTGTTTATTGATAATATGTGATGGAAGTGGTTGGTCGGAAAATGGCTATGAAGCTGCTTTTTACGATGGACTCATCTAATATAATCTAATGATTTGCTTTTCCTGTAAAACCTTTTTGAAATCGGACGACGTGGGTCGATTCAGGAGAGGTGTATCTATAAAAAAAAAAAAAAAATATTTTTAATTTTTGTAAAAAATTATGATAATTTTTTAATGCTAATTGGCGATATGATTTTTCGCTGGATTTTGATCCCGCTAACGGGATCAGATGCTCAAGAGGATAAGAATGTGATGATTGACAGAGTCGAAAGCCTTGGCCAGGTCGATAAATACGGCGCCACAGTAATGTCTCTTAACGATGGTGGTTATGATGTCGTTTAGGACCTTGAGCGTGGCTGAGGTGCACCCATGACCAACTCTGAAACCAGATTGCATAGTGGAGACGGTATGGTGGGATTCGAAATGGTCGGTAATCTGTTTGTTAACTTTACTTTCGAAGACCTTAGAAAGGCAGGGAAGGATAGATATAGGTCTGTAGCAGTTTGGGTCTAGAGTGTCTCCTCCTTTGAAGAGGGGGATGATCACTGCAGCTTTCTAATCTTTGGGAATCTCAGATGATACGAAAGAGAGGTTGAACAGGCTGGTAATAGGGGTTGCAACAATTTCGGCAGATAATTTTAGAAAGACAGGGTCCAGATTGTCTAGCCCGGCTGATTTTTAGGGGTCCAGATTTTGCAGCTCTTTCAGAACATCAGCTATCTGGATTTGGGTGAAGGAGAAATGGGGGAGGCTTGGGTGAGTTGCTGTGGGGGGTGCCGGGCAGTTGACTGGGGTAGGGGTAGCCAGGTGGAAAGAATGGCCAGCTGTGGAAAAATGCTTATTGAAATTCTCAATTATAGTTGATTTATCGGTGGTGACAGTGTTTCCTACCCTCAATGCAGTGGGCAGCTGGAAGGAGGTGCTCTTATTCTCCATGGACTTTACAGTGTCCCAGAACTTTTTTGAGTTTGTGCTACAGGATGCAAATTTATTTTTGAAAAAGCTAGCCTTAGCTTTCCTAACTGCCTGTGTATATTGGTTCCTAACTTCCCTGAAAAGTTGCATATCACGGGGGCTATTTGATGCTAATGCAGCATGACACAGGATGTTTTTGTGCTGGTCAAGGGCAGTCAGGGCTAGAGTGAACCAAGGGCTATATCTGTTCCTGGTTCAATCTTTTTGAGATGGTGAGGAAGGCACTTTTAAAGAATAACCAGGCATCCTCTACTGATGTGATGAGGTCAATATCATTCCAGGATACCCCGGCCAGGTTGATTTAGAAAGGCCTGCTCACTGAAGTGTTTTAGGGAGCGTTTGACACTGATGAGGGGTGGTCGTTTGATCTCAGACCCATTACGGATGCAGGCAATGAGGCAGTGATCGCTGAGATCTTGGTTGAAAACAGCAGAGGTGTATTTGGAGTGCAGGTTGGTTAGGATGATATCTATGAGGGTGCCCATGTTTATGGATTCGGGGTTGTACCTGATAGGTTAATTGATAATTTGTGTGAGATTGTGGACATCAAGTACAGATTGTAGGATGGCCGGGGTGTTAAGCATGTCCCAGTCCCAGCAGAAATGAGCTCTGAAGATAGATGGGGGCAATCAATTCACATATGGTGTCCAGGGCACAGCTGGCGGCAGAGGGTGTTCTATAGCAAGCGGCAACGGTGAGATACTTGTTTCTGGAAAGGTGGATTTTTAAAAGTAGAAGCAGGAATTGTTTGGGTACAGACGTGGATAGTAAGACAGAACTCTGTAGGCAACTCCGCCCCCTTGGCAGTTCTATCTTGGCGGAAAATGTTGTAGTTAGGGATGGACATTTTTCAGGGTTTTTGGTGGTCTTCCTAAGCCAGGATTCAGACACAGCTAAGACATCTGGGTTGGCAGAATGTGCTAAAGCAGTGAATAAAACAAACTTAGGGAGGAGGCTTCTAATATTAACCTGTTGGGGATAGGGGGCAATATTTGCACGGCCGGATAAAAAACATACCCGATTTAATCTGGTTACTACTCCTGCCCAGTAAGTAGAATATGCATATAATTGTTTGATTTGGATAGAAAACACCCTAAAGTTTCTAAAACTGTTTGAATGGTGTCTGTCAGTATAACAGAACTCATTTGGCAGGCCAAAACCTGAGAAGATTACAAACAGGAAGCGCCCTCTCTGACCATTTCTTGGCCTTCTTGATCATCTCTATCCAAAACAAGGGATCTCTGGCATAACGTGACATTTTCTAACGCTCCCATAGGCTCTCAGTAGGCGCCAGAACGTTGAATGATGACTTTGCAGTCCATGGCTGAAAAACAGTAGCGCATTTGGATAGTGGTCGATCTGAGAACAATGAGACTGGGGCGCTCGTGCATGAGACTCCACCATGTTTACATTTTCAGTCTTTGAACGAAAACAGGGTTTCCCGGTCGGAATATTATCGCTTTTTTACGAGAAAAATCGCGTAAAAATTGATTTTAAACAGCGTTTGACATGCTTCGAAGTACGGTAATGGAATATTTAGATTTTTTTTGTCACGAAACGCGCCGGGCGCATCACCCTTCTTTACCCTTCGGATAGTGTCTTGAACGCACGAACAAAACGCCGCTATTTGGATATAACTATGGATTATTTGGAACCAAACCAACATTTGTTATTGAAGTAGAAGTCCTGGGAGTGCATTCTGACGAAGAACAGCAAAGGTAATCCAATTTTTCTTATAGTAAATCTGAGTTTGGTGAGTACCAAACTTGGTGGGTGTCAAAATAGCGAGTCTGTGATGGCCGGGCTATCGACTCAGAATATTGCAAAATGTGCTTTCACTGAAAAGCTATTTTAAAATCGGACATAGCGATTGCATAAAGGAGTTCTGTATCTATAATTCTTAACCTGTTATGGCTAGGGGGCAGTATTTTCACGGCTGGATAAAAAACGTACCCGATTTAATCTGGTTACCACTCCTACCCAGTAACTAGAATATGCATATACTTATTACATATGGATAGAAAACACCCTAAAGTTTCTAAAACTGTTTGAATGGTGTCTGTGAGTATAACAGAACTCATTTGGCAGGCAAAAACCTGACATGGTTTCATGCAGGAAGTGGCCTGTCTGACAAGGTGTCGTTCTTCTTGTCTCTGTTTATTGAAGAGTGAGGATCTTAGCTGTCCCGTGACACTTCCTACGGCTGCCATAGGGTCTCAGAAGGCGGTAAAAAGCTGAATCGTGGCTTTGCAGGCTCTGGCTGAAACAAAGTAGCGCGTTTGGGTAGTGGCTGGTTACAGTACTGTGAGACTCAGGCTCGTGCCCGCGTCGACCGAAAGCTTTGTTTACTTTCCTCTGTTTAGCTAAATGGACATTCCCGGTCGGAATATTATCGCTTTTTTACGAGAAAAATGGCATAAAAATGGATTTTAAACAGCGGTTGACATGCTTCGAAGTACGGTAATGGAATATTTAGATTTTTTTTGTCACGAATTGCGCCATGCGCGCGACCCTTATTTACCCTTTCAGATAGTGTCTGGAACTCACGAACAAAACGCCGCAATTTGGATATAACGATGGATTATTTTGGACCAAACCAACATTTGTTATTGAAGTAGCAGTCCTGGGAGTGCATTCTGACGAAGACAACAAAAGGTAATCAAACTTTTATAATAGTAAATCTGATATTGGTGAGTGCTAAACTTGCCGGGTGTCTAAATAGATAGCCCTGTGTTGCCGGGCTATGTACTTAGAATATTGCAAAATGTGCTTTCACCAAAAAGCTATTTTAAAATCGGACACATCGAGTGCATAGAGGAGTTCTGTATCTATAATTCTTAAAATAATTGTTATGCTTTTTGTGAACGTTTATCGTGAGTAATTTAGTAAATTGTTAGCAAATTCCTCCGGAAGTTTGCGGGGGTTATGCTAGTTCTGAACGTCACATGCTAATGTAAAAACCTGTTTTTTGATATAAATATGAACTTGATTGAACAAAACATGCATTTATTGTATAACATAATGTCCTAGGTGTGTCATCTGATGAAGATCATCAAAGGTTAGTGCTGCATTTAGCTGTCTTCTGGGTTTTTGTGACATTATATGCTAGCTTGAAAAATGGGTGTCTGATTATTTCTGGCTTGGTACTCTGCTGACATAATCTAATGTTTTGCTTTCGCTGTAAAGCCTTTTTGAAATCGGACAGTGTGGTTAGATAAAGGAGAGTCTTGTCTTTAAAATGCTGTGAAATAGTCATATGTTTGAAAAATTGAAGTTTTTGTATTTTTGAGGAATTTGTAATTCGCGCCACGCCTATCATTGGATATTGGAGCAGGTGTTCCACTAGCGGAACGTCGAGATGTAAGAGGTTAAAATAATTGTTATGTTTTTTGTGAACGTTTATCGTGAGTAATTTAGTAAATTCACCGGAAGTGTTCGGTGGGAATGCTAGTCACATGCTAGTCACATGCTAATGTAAAAAGCTGGTTTTTGATATAAATATGAACTTTATTGAACAAAACATGCATGTATTGTATAACATAATGTCCTAGGAGTGTCATCTGATGAAGATCATCAAAGGTTAGTGCTGCATTTAGCTGTGGTTTTGGTTTTTGTGACATTATATGCTAGCTTGAAAAATGGGTGTCTGATTATTTCTGGCTGGGTACTCTGCTAACATAATCTAATGTTTTGCTTTCGTTGTAAAGCCTTTTTGAAATCGGACAGTGTGGTTAGATTAACGAGAGTCTTGTCTTTAAAATGCTGTAAAATAGTCATATGTTTGAGAAATTTAAGTAATAGCATTTCTAAGGTATTTGAATATCGCGCCACGGGATTCCACTGGCTGTTGAGTAGGTGGGACGCAAGCCCATAGAGGTTAACATGCATGATAGCATAGCGATAGAATAGATTCAAGGCATAATGAATGTACAGACAAAGGTATGGTAGGATGTGAGTACATTGAAGGTAGACCTAGGCATTGAGTGATGATGAGAGCGATATTGTCTCTAGAAACATTTAAACCAGGTGATGTAATTGCATATGTGGGAAGTGGAACTAAAATTGTTGGTTAAGGCATAATGAGCAAGGCTAGAGTCTCTACGGTGAAATAAAACAATAATCTCTAACCAGAACAGTAATGGACAAAGCATATTGACATTAGGGAGAGGCATGCATAGCCGAGTGATCATAACGGTCCAGTGAATGGTTGGGCTGGCTGGAGACACGGCGATTCAGACAGCTAGCAGGCCAGGGCTAGTAAGCTAGTCTGTTTTAGCCTCCTCTTGCGGTTCCGTCGATAGACCAGTCGTGATGGATTAGTAGGGTTCCTTGTAGCAGAGGGGTCCAGTCCAATTGGCAAATGGATCTATTCAGCTAACAGTCCAATATGCTCTAGACAGCTAGTTTGTCGCGGCTAACAGGCTAGCGGATGGGCATTCAGGGGATGTCGCGACGAAGGGGCCTGTTGGAAGAAGAAAAAACCTCAGTCAGATTACATCAGTAGTCCAGTTGTGATGAATAAGCAGGGCTTTGTGTGGTAATGGGCCCAGGCCGATTGGCAAAATAGAAATAGTGGCAGGAGAAATTGGCCTATTAGCTAACAGTCCATGTTAGCTATTAGCTAACATGCCTCGCTACACCCATGAGACTTCCCAGAGGAGCCTTCGCAGCGAGTCCACATAGACTATGCAGGCCCACTGGTATGTTCTTAGTCATAGTAGACTCTCACAGCAAATGGCCTGAGGTCACAGTGATGAAGAGCTCCTCAGCAGAGAGAACCATCGAAGCGCTACGGTCAATCTTCAGTCGCTTCGGATTGCCAACGCAACTCGTTAGCGATAACGGCCCCTAACTGGTGTCTGAAGAGTTCCGGTCATTCATGGAAGCAAATGGGATTCAGCACATCAAGTCAGCACCGTATCACCCTGCAACGAACGGCCTCGCTGAAAGATTTATTCAGACGATGAAGCGAGCTTTAAAATCATCACAAGGTAACAGGTCCCTCAATGGGTGCCTAAACACCTTCCTGTTGACCTATAGAAACACCCCCCCATGCTACAACCAAAGTGGCACCCGTGTCAGCCATGATGAAAAGACCGCTTCGCACGCGACTCGATGTCCTGAGACCTCCAAAGACTAAATAGGTTGTACAGACACAACAGAGAGCACAGGTGGAGAGACAAAAGACAGAAGCTTCAGAGCTGGAGAGAGAGATCTTGCTCAGAGCTACTACAAAGGTTCAAAGTGAATACAAGCAACAGTGGTCGCACAAACAGGGCCTGTGTCCTACACAGTTCACACACCGGAGAACATAATCTGGAGGAGACAAACCAAGATCAGCTACTGGAGACCTACCATGACTATGAGCCATCACTTGAACATCCACAGCAGCAACCTACAAATGTGGAAAGTGCACCTGACTCACCTGAAACAGCCAGAGTGCCTACTCAGGGTACTGTTACACCCCATTCTGGGCATACACATCATCACTCAGACTCAGAGACAATGGGACTGTAGACTCACCTGTACGTCGTCATTACCCTGCAAGAGAAAGACGAGGCCTGAAAGGTTGAATATTTAGTTCAGACTAACCTCCGACATTGGGGTAGAATACACCCCAGGGTTAAGTCTGAGAAATGAGGCAGTCTACCCTCTTTCCCTAGATGAGAAAAGGCTATTCTGAAAAGGTCCTTTATTTACATAAAGAGAACAGTTATGTTGAAAAGAAAATAATATGAAAAACAGTGAATATTTACTTTTTCCTTACGAGGTATCAAAAGTAAAGGGGGAGGAATATGTTGTGTATTGATATTCTAGTGTGTCCCTTTACGGCACCTCTAACACCCCCCTTTTTTACGTACATTGCAATGCTTGGAATTTTTTGTCCTGTGGAACGCAATAAACAATGCCCACGTTAGTTTCTACTCCTGTCTCATGTCCTGTCCTTATATTAGCTGTATAAGTAATAGTGTCCTATCTAAATCAAATCAAGCTTTATTTGCCACATGCGCCGAATACAACAAGTGTAGACTTTACTGTGAAATGCTTACTTACAAGCCCTTAACCAACAGTGCAGTTCAAGATGAAGAAAATATTTACCAAGTAGGCTAAAATAAAAAGTAACACAATAAGAATAACGAGGCTATATAGAGGGGGCATCGGTACCAAGTCAGTGAGCAGGGGTACAGGCTAGTTGAATTATGAGCCTTGTTGGTTTAGCCGCAGAAAAAGTCAGCAACCTTCCCGCTAGCCGTGATTGGCTGAGATAATGAGTGGGCTGGACATGCTGAGAGATGAGTTTGGACTGGTCTGCCATATAGCACGCTTCTGTCTATTTGAGCTGGTCAGTATGTGTAGGTAATCCGGTCTAACGTCCCTTTTACATTTTTTGATCACGTAGTAAAACTGCATGAGTGTTGCTCTCCACTTTCTGGAGGCCCGAGTTTTAAAATCAGTGGAATTTGAGTATGATGGCTAAAGAGATGGAGAAAACACCTGTCTCCAGATTACATCTTCAAACTAAGGCATCCGTGACAGGAGACGCGTCCATCGATGATGATAGTCTAGCTAGCTACATTTTCAGATATTACACGTTTCTAATTTTGACAGAAAGCAGTTTCATTTCAAGTTAAAGTGTACTGTTAGCTAGCGAACGTTAGCTGGCTGGCTCACGGGACATGTATGATCTTATTATTTGTATCTTAGAACCATTTGCTTGCCTAGTTATAGCCTAATGTTAGCTAGCTAACGTTGATCCTGGTTGGTTAGCTACATGCAGATTCATAAAAGGGTAGTAACGTCATGAGTTGGGATTATGGTTCATTGTTTAGCTAGCTTTTAACAAAAGACTCCACTATACAAGTATCCATTTCAATAGAATGTCACTGCAACAACTGTTGATAGACGGTTGTTGGTAAATTCGCTCTGGCTATCTATTCCGATTTCAAACCACGGGTAAGATAGTCTAGCTAGCTACATTTTCAGATATTGCATGTTTCTAATTTTGACAGTCTTTTCATTTAACGTTAAAGTGTACTGTTAGCTAGCTAGTTAATGTTAGCAGGCTGGCTCGTTAGCTAATGTTATGTGTATGATCATATTATTCTTATCTCAGAGCCATTTGCTTGCCTAGTTATATTGAACCTGATTGGTTAGCTACATGCATATTCATGCAGGGTAGTAATGTCATGAGTTGGGATTATGGTTCATTGTTTAGCTAGCCAGCTAGCTACATGTCTTAACAAAAGACTCCACCAGGCAAGTAACTATTTTGGGTAGCGATTGTAAATTCAGTATGGCCATTGACTCTCGTCTGAGTGTGCCAGAGCGCAGAATAACTGATGAATTTATGAACCTCAACACCCGTTGAATATGGCCAGTGTCCATAAACATAGGAAAAAAAACATAATTCAATTGTTGCCAGCAGCACAGTTAGTCACCAATGCTCTCGATAACATGAAAACAGCCTAACCAGCTCTGCTAGGGCGAGTAAAATGGTCAGAGTGCGGTGTACTCTCATTTGTGTCTGGAAGTAGCTAGCCAATGTTAGCCAGTTAGCTTGGGTGCTTGACTGCCATTGTGAGGTCAGAACGTTCGGATCAACCCTACTCATCGGCCAGAACGTCCAGTGTGCACTCTGAATGCTCCGAGAGCGAAACGCTCTGAATTTATGAACGAACAATCTGACAGCACAGTTTCAGTCACCAACGCCCTGGATAGCCTAACCAGCTCTGCTTGGGCGAGTAATGTTCAGTGAGCTGTTCTCTCATGTATGTCTGGAAGTAGCTAGCACGTTATCTTGGGTGCTTGACTGCTGCTGTTAGTACAGAACGCTCGGATCAACCTTTAAAGAGATGGGTGGGGCTAAAGCTTAAGAGGATGTGAACGATGCTGAATGGGAGTAGACAAAGAAGGGCTCTCCAGTAGTAGTAGTACCAAAACATTCAAAGGCCATTTTCTTAAAGTGAGTTTCAAGTTTATCAACATTCAAAGCAGAATTACTGTAGCATATGATATACAATTTTCTAGCAAGTCTCTACCTTCATCCTATGTGTAATTTTTTTTTTTTAAATAAAAAAACAATTTCACATTTTGCTATATTAAGACCGATTTGAGACGTCTGTCACAAATGAGTAGAGATGCATGAAATAAGCTATAAAATTGCAAAATCTTCTCTTCGACCCATGAAAGAATTGGTCTTAAGTAGCAAAATTTGAAGTTGTTTTTTTACATTCGATAAAAGTAGCTAACAGTACACTTTAACTTGAAATGAAACCACTTTCTGTCAAAATGTGTAATATCTGAAAATGTAGCTACAGTAGCTAGACTATCTTGGGATTATCTATTATCTCCATCATCAATGGATGTGTCTCATGTCAAGGATGCCATTGTTGTCCTTAGTTTGAAGATATAATCTAGAGACAGCTTTTTTTCTCCATCTCCTTAGCTATCATACCTGAATTCCACTGATTTCAGAAAGTGGAGAGCAACACTTACACAGTTTTACTACATGATACATAAAAAAAGCTGCGTTAGACAGGATTACCTACATATACTGACTAGCTCAAATAGACAAAAGCATGCTATATGGCAGACCAATCCAAACTCATCTCTCGGCATGTCCAGCCCACTCATTATTTTAGCCAATCATGGCTAGCGGGAAGGTTGCTGCCTTTCTGTGGGTGGCTAAACCAACTAGGCTTGTAATTTAACAATTTTATTCGTATTTACAGATGGCATACACGTTTGTTATTAAGGCACATGAAAGTTCACATGTTCGAGAAGGCATTTTTGCCACAAAAAGTTTACGAATAAATGGCTCTCCTTTGAAGAAGTGACCTGCGACATACGCCTAGTTTCCTGAAAAGGTCAGAATTGTAGCAAAATTGCTTTAAAACTGCAACATTTTCTTTACACCCCCTGACAAAATGTTTAGATTGCACAAAATTAACTCTA
This sequence comes from Salmo salar, assembly GCF_965601325.2. Taxonomy (NCBI): domain Eukaryota; kingdom Metazoa; phylum Chordata; class Actinopteri; order Salmoniformes; family Salmonidae; genus Salmo; species Salmo salar. Next base: position 69,512,920 of record NC_138300.1, read on the forward strand.
AATCGTGATATGGGTACACAGAACCGTGAGCAACTGTGGCCCCTCATGATGAGTTACATTTTTTTGTGGCCCCCACCACCATCAAAGTTGCTCATCCCTGGTCTACCTTCTGAGGACCTAGCCAATGGCTGACAAAGCTAGCTCGATTTTTCTCCCCAAAGGGCACCAAAGAAAAATCCTGAGTGGATATTTTTTTTCTCTTCAGTGTTTTTCCAACACAAACTGAAGTGAAGAAATCAGAATATAATTTAAATTATCGAAAAGATTAAAATGAAATAAAAACATAGGCCATTACGGATCTCCACTGTTCAAACACACTGTAATTCACAATTTATTGTTGTAGTGTAGTAAAAAACGGTGTTTTTGCATTTGTGTAACTACTATATTGCATGAGCCAAACAGAAGTAGACATACTTGTCACATTTACATCTCTTACTTTTAGAAGCAAGTAAAAGACAAAACAACGATTAAACATTAAACACAAGCTTACGTATCTCTGCGAATCACATATTTGCATCTGGGTTGTGCTCATTAGGCACCAAATGGAAGAAAATGGACTGAAACAGTGAGAGAATACCTGGACATGTCCAATAAGAAAGCCTCATTTACACTTTCCATTGCAATATGCTTTAAAACTTTTTCTGTTGCGTGCCCAAAGAACACGGCCCCGGTCAAACCGATGCTGCTCATTCACATTCTATTATGTTTGGTTTGTATGTTTTTTTGTGTTGTGGGCTAAAGATTAAGAGAAGCAATCATATTCAATATATTGCTTTGATGTACTCCTTGGGTGCATGTTTATGTTACAATAATATGTTTACAGTTCTGCAAAGACCACTTTGACAGAGAAGACAATCATGAATAAAAAATCACTACAATACAATAGTTTGCACGTCTTGTAATATTGTAAACAAATGACCATAATCTGTGAGCCATTATTACATTAAGTGATTATAAAGGATATTTTGTCCAGTTAGAGAAACAAATGCAAACTGGACACACTGGAAGTTGAGAGTTCTCACTGCCATGGAATGTAAGTCTTATTAACAATAGAATAAAGTTTGGCAACAAAGGCCAGTCAGTAAGGTTTCTGACTGTAGGGTGGAGTCGATTACGGTGTCCATATTAGGACAGCTTCGGAGTTAGAAGGCGTTGGTGTCAGAGTCAGGATGTTGAGTTGTAGTCATACTCAGCCATATTCAATCATTGAGGTTCCCATTGTTATTCCAGGTCTGATTGATGTCCCTCCTTTTGCTCCATGTCCTGCTGCATCTCTGGACTGGGATTAGCTGTTGTCAGCAATTACATCAGACATTCTTTATCCTCCAAATTCTTAACCACTGGTGATGTCTCTTCCTTGACGAGGGGCCTGCAATAAAAAAAATACTATAAATTATCAAGACGACTTAGTTCTTCTCAACCAACCAACGTTTGTCAATCAATATATTTATTGTCCCAACTGGGAAAGTTATAGTTCGGTCAGGGAAAAAGATCACATCACATCTAGTCTCCATAGGCAGACGGGTTGCGTCCCACTGACACTTACTTCCTGATTTGGCCTTGTTTTTCATCAATGCTCATTAAGAAATGCTAGCGGCCATGATTGAAGGCAAACAAGAGATGCCTTGGGGGTGTGGTTTGATGTGGGTGCAGGGCTGTCAGCTTTCGAAGATGGCTTGGAGTGATATTTCCTACTGTGAATGTCATAGGCTCCATCCCTAGCCAGGGGGGGAGAGTCGGGTTGGAAAATTGTTTTAAAGCTAATTTCCTCCAATTCTACAGATTTTCACTTTTTTATTTTTATTTCACCTTTTTTTAACCAGGTAGGCAAGTTGAGAACAAGTTCTCATTTACAACTGCGACCTGGCCAAGATAAAGCAAAGCAGTACGACACATATAACAACACAGAGTTACACATGGAGTAAAACAAACATACAGTCAATAATACAGTAGAAAAATAAGTCTATATACAATGTGAGCAAATGAGGTGAGATAAGGGAGGTAAAGGCAATAAATAGGCCATGGTGGTGAAGTAAATACAATATAGCAATTAAAACACTGGAATGGTAATTTTGACAGTAGATGAGTGTGCAAAGTAGAAATACTGGGGTGCAAAGGAGCAAAATAAATAAATACAGTAGGGGAAGAGGTAGTTGTTTGGGCTATTTATAAATGGGCTATGTACAGGTGCAGTGATCTGTGAGCTGCTCTGACAGCTGGTGCTTAAAGCTAGTGAGGGAGATAAGTGTTTCCAGTTTGAGATATTTGTAGTTCGTTCCAGTCATTGGTAGCAGAGAACTGGAAGGAAAGGCGGCCAAAGGAGGAGTTGGCTTTGGGGGTGACAAGTGAGATATACCTGCTGGAACACGTGGGTGCAGCTATGGTGACCAGCGAGCAGAGATAAGGTGGGACTTTACCTAGCAGGGTCTTGTAGATGACATGGAGCCAGTGGGTTTGGCGACGAGTATGAAGCGAGGGCCAGCCAACGAGAGCATACAGGTCGCAGTGGTGGGTAGTATATGGTGCTTTGGTGACAAAACGGATGGCACTGTGATAGACTGCATCCAATTTGTTGAGTAGGGTGTTGGAGGCTATTTTGTAAATGACATCGCCAAAGTCGAGGATCGGTAAGATGGTCAGTTTTATGAGGGTATGTTTGGCAGCATGAGTGAAGGATGCTTTGTTGCGAAATATGAAGCCAATTCTAGATTTAACTTTGGATTGGAGATGTTTTATGTGAGTCTGGAAGGAGAGTTTACAGTCTAACCAGACACCTAGGTATTTGTAGTTGTCCACATATTCTAAGTTAAAACCGTCCAGAGTAGTGATGCTGGACGGGCGGTTACAGTGCCTTGCGAAAGTATTCGGCCCCCTTGAACTTTTCGACCTTTTGCCACATTTCAGGCTTCAAACATAAAGATATAAAACTGTATTTTTTTGTGAAGAATCAACAACAAGTGGGACACAATTATGAAGTGGAACGAAATGTATTGGATATTTCAAACTTTTTTAACAAATAAAAAACTGAAAAATTGGCCGTGCAAAACTATTCTCATTTTACCACTTAGCCTGTACTCAACACTGTTCATAAATGCATGGACACGAGTTGGCATATCAGATTTGAAATTACACCAGCAATATTGGTAAGAAGTGAAATAATAAGTCTGTGGAATAACAGTAGTGTTCTTGTTGAGAAAAGCACACAAATTACTCTATTTTAGCCCATAGTAGGGGATGAGAATTGTTCTAATGACTTACATCAGCTATTGTGAAAGAACAAATAAAATAAATACATAAAATCTCCTGAAGATTACATAAATCTGCCCCTAAACCCAACACAAATTAATGTATTGTCCTCCCACTAGAAACAGTAACACATTTGGGTTCACAATCTGTTTGCGCAAAATAATGTTCATAATACAGTTCGACAAATCTGGTCATCCTGCCTTTTCAATGTTACAGCCTAATGAACCTAGTGCTAAATTTACATTTACCAAACGAGGTAAATAATGTAGCCTATGTATCTGGGCTCATGAAAGTGGTGGATTAAATCACTAGTAATATGAGTGCAATTGCTAAAGTTATGTAGATATTCTAAAAAGTATTTTGATAACTTTCAAGTGTAACAGTTCCATGTAAACCATACGCCACATAATATAGTAGAAGCAGTGTTCTGTTAATATAACAATGTGCAAATATTATACCTTCCTGTATGGTGTCATTTAAAACAGGAGTTCCCTGACATGTTTTAAGAATACACCCCCCCAAACACACACACATTGATAGTACTATGATTAAATAATAACAAAAGATGATCAAAAGTAAGTCTAATCTTTTTAATGCTGAGTGCAAGGTCTCTCCCAATTCAGACATCAGTATCAACCTGTTTCAGTCAGAGGACTCCATTTCAAAAGCATCTCTTCTGCCAATCTGTAGAAACGAGGAAGAGTTGATGAGTGACATTACTAAACACTTGTGATGTCTGGGATTTCTGGGACAACATGACACCTGTCATGTCTTTACCATAACAGTGATATACTGTGACATACACACAGCTGGGCCAGTGAAGTGGAGTGTGGGCTGCGTTGTCCATTTGTGTCCTGGAGGTCCGGATGTTTTAGTAACTTGGTCCGGTGTACCAGACCCAAATAACTGCTGCCTATCAGGTCTGCAGGGGTCCTGTTCTTTAATACAGTCAGAGCATTCTCAGTCAGTGGAGCCTGAGTAGATGTGATTGGGAGGGAATGGATGACAGAATGTATCACTCATAAACCTCATGTCAACACTAAGAGGAAATTTAAAAACTTTAGTGAACAAGCTTTTTTTTTTACATTATCTTTATTTTAGTGACCTTGATTGTATCTCATCTATCCCTGAACCTGATTTAGCTTTAAGCTTCTTGCAAATGTGTTCAATACAATTGTAGATAATCATTCCCCCTTCAAAACTCAGAGTTAAATAGATTGCATGCCTGGTTAATTCCTGAATTATCTGAAACCATTCATAAAATAATTGTTGCCTAAATCAAGGCCAGGAACAAAGGCTTGGGCCCAGATTGGCAATCTATTAGGTAATTGAGGATTAATGTGTAAAACTGATCAGAAAGGCTAAATCTGATTTATGTAACTACCCTTTCTGATTGTAAGGCGAATCCAGCTAAAATCTGGAAAACTGTCAAATGTGACCCTTTTCAGGTAGCTAGGCGTATGTCACACATCACACAGGAGAGGAATTTTCATTTTTTTCTTCTTCATTTTTATCTAAATATGTTTTGGGGCAGAAATGCCTTCTGGAACATGTGAACTTTTATGTGCCTTAATAACAAACTTGTATTCCATCCGTAAATAAGAATAAAATTGGTAAATTACAAGCCTAGTTCGTTTAGCCACGGAAAAAGATGGATCCTAACTCTAGCAATGATTGGCTGAGATGATGGATGGGCTGGACATGCTGAGAGATGAGTTTGGATTGGAATTTTTTTAGTGGGTTGGATACCTTTTTAAGGAAGAAGAATGTGTTTTTTTATGATTGATTTTATTTTGCTTTTTATGTATTGTTTATATTAATGTGTATATGGATGTGTAGTTTGAGGTGTATATTGGATCTTGATCTGTATTGTTGTGTTATACAGGGCTCATCTGAAAACGAGACCTTGGTCTCAGCTTTGACTCCTTGTCTCCCTGTTATTTATTTTGCCAGAGTAGGAGTTTGTATAGTTTTGCTTTATGAAGTTTCAAGTTTTAATGTCACATGCACAAGTACGGTGAAATGCCTTGTGTAACAGTTCTGAAGATGAATAATAAAGGTACACTCACTTGTAAACTGGTATTAAGAGCAGTCCAATAAGCAAGGCTGGAGAGAAGGTTCTTCCCTAGCGTTGGGCTTCTACAAAATGACAACAAGGTCTTATAGTAATGTATTCTCACAAATCAATACAACTCCACGCAACTTATATAGTTAGAGGCAAGGTTTAGCTAATACTAATTAAATCTGCCAGGTTCGATCTCTTTCCTTTTCAAAACACAATAAAAATAATCTGAAAAGCCAGATTTCTAGAATAGACATCCTTAAAAGAAATGCATACAGTATGTGTACAAAATACTGTATAAAAGGCCTATTTGGAGTTATAACACTCTTCATTGTAAATAAGAATGTGTTCTTAACTGACTTGCTTGGGTAAATAAAGGTGAAATAAGTAAATAACTGTATGCTCTATATCATTTTATAAAAGTATCAACCCAATATACAATACCTTGTGATCTTCTGAGACCTCCTTCTCTGGTACTCCACCTCGTCCACTGTCCACACGGCCCCCTTCACATTTTCCACACGCACAAAACACTTGTGCAGGCTCAGGTTGTGGCGGACTGCATTCTGTGTGTGTTTGACAGGCAATAGGGTCAGAAAAGGCTTCACGTACAGAACTCAAGGGAGGCGTTATCACAATTATGGCATCCCTATTAGGAAGTCATCACATCAGACAAAACTGATGACTTCCTAATATGGATGCTGTACACGTTATTATTTTCAACTTGTAAGTCACAATCAACATTATAACAAAGATTAAGTCAATACAGTACCTTCCACACTGCAGCATTGCGTCTGAAGTAGGCAAAGGTCTGTGTAAACCAGCTGTATATCTCATTAAGTGTTAACTGCATGTCTGATGCATCCATTATAGCCTAAAACGATGACAACAAAAAAGGTTGTAACCCATCAAATGGGGCGAATGCTGATATACCCCTTTTTACGCAGGGATTACAGGGGAAACTATAAGTTAAATTCATGTCTACTTACCTGTCTTATCAGAGTAGCATAGGTAAAAGGTGGCCTGATATCTGCATTTCTGTACATCTCATGATTTGGGCTAAATTCTATTTTAAATAAAATACATTGTACAATTGGTTAATTTCATTCACACGGATATTTCAACCAGGTTGGTTAATATTCAGAAAAAATCCTGAGTATTAAATACGTGTCACAGATGATATTGAAAAGGACATGCAAAGGCCAATATTGACTTTTTCATAGCACAAGACTGGAGCAACAGTGAAGCAGGGACAAAGCTATGTACATCTATTCAGTATGGACTGTGTTGACATCTGTGCGGGTTGTTACCTGAAGACAGAGAGCAAAGAGAGGTGTGCTTGTCTGAGTGGTGTCTTCGCATTGCCCCCACACTTGTGGGGCAGAGTCCTGCAGGCCCCCGGGGTGAGGATGGGGAAGTGACAGGGGCCGTTGGGGACATCTGAGGGTCATCTTGAGGGGACAGTGGTGGCAGGCTCTTGGACATGGTGACACTGGACCCAGAACTCAACTGCACACAGAAGAAGAAGTAGAAACACAGACCAGGGTGGAAAAGGAGAGGAAAGAAAAAGACCAGAGGGAGAGGAGGGAGCTTTTTAAATGGGTGTGACCGATGCCATTGGATTTGCTTCTTCATTGGTGTTTCCACTAATATCCTTTGGAGAAGGAAGTCAATCGTCAGTAATTAAAGGGTGAAATTGTATCATAAGTATTGTCATTACAGCGCCATGTTAGCTAGATTAGTTAATAATTAGCTTCTCTATTATCCAAGCTTGTGTCTTAACCTGCTGTCTTCAAAATGTCTGATCAATGTCTGATGTAAACAGAATTCACAAAAACGAAATGTTATTGTGATCACGTTAATTTATTGTCAGCGTTATTTCAGCTTTACTTTTGCATTGCTGATATTTTAAGCAATGTATGTCATGTTCGGGTTGAAAATATCATGCCTCTAAATATCATTCAGACAATAAACATAAAATATAGCTGTGAGCAGCAGCAATGAATGGGGTTCACAAGATGACACAAGATCAGTTTGATAACAAAGCAAGCACTCTATCATGTAGGAACTATCTTCCTTTAGGTGCAATCAGTGAAATTATTACCATGTTTATCTCTCAATACCACAAGGAGGATGCAAGGGAAGTTTAGTATTGTGCTGTTGGGTGGTTCTTTGAATGCAGCAGGTAACGATTGTTAAAGTAATTCATTATTGAGTTTATATACCAATTCTGGGGTCAATTTGACTAGTGGTTTAAGTTAAGATTAGTGAAATAATTTCAGCATTAGTGTATTGGTATATTGCGGTCATCATTGAATTCTGGGACTTTATTTTGTCAATCTGTTTGTAAAGGATTTAAATCTCAGTTTGTACACTCTACATTAGCATTTCAAAATACTTCAATACATATGTAACACACTGACTGTTGAAGTGGCAGGACTGCCGGTTTCAAATTTTCCCAAATAAAATATCCACTTTCACTACGTTCAGACCACATAATAGGGCAACAATATGTAACCTCCCTATACCGGTACCCCTGTATATAGCCTCACTACTGTTATTTTATTGTTGCTCCTTAATTATTTATTTTTTTCAGTTTATTTTAGTAAATACTTTCTTAACACTTATTTTTCTTTACTGCATTGTTGGTTAACCTCTTGGGGCTATGTGGGACGCTAGCGTGCCACCCGTGGTGCACCCTATCAACAGCAGGTGCATTTCAAGAGCAGCAAATTTGAAACCAAATAAATGTCAAAATTCAAATTTTTCAAACATACAACTATCTTACACCCTTTGAAAGATAAACATCTCCTTAATCTAACCACGTTGTCCGATTTCAAAAAGGTTTTACGGCGAAAGCATAAAGTTAGATTATGTTAGGAGAGTACATTGACAATAGCTGTGTGTAATGTTTTGTCAATTCAAAGACAGGCGTCACCAAAACCATAAAACCAGCTAAAATGATGCACTAACCTTTGACAATCTCCATCAGATGACACTCCTAGGACATTATGTTAGACAATACATGCATTTTTAGTTCTATCAAGTTCATATTTATATCCAAAAACAGCGTTTTACTATGGCGTTGATGTTCAGGAAATCGTTTCCCTCCAATAACCGGCAGTCAAGTCAGCACAACAAATTAAATAATTAATATTAGAAAACATTGGTAAAATATTATATTGTCATTTAAAGAATTATAGATTTACATCTCTTGAACGCAATCGACTTGCCAGATTTAAAAATAACCTTACTGGGAAATCACACTTTGCAATAATCTGAGCACTGCGCCCAGAAAAATACGCTTTGTGAAACAGACTAACGGCCATGTTGGAGAGATCTAAAATCGAAAATACTATGTAAATAATCCATTACCTTTGATTCTCTTCATCAGATGTCACTTCCAGGAATCCCAGGTCCATAACGAATGTAGTTTTGTTCAAAAAAGCTCATCATTTATGTCCAAAAAGCTCCGTGTTGTTAGCACATGATCTAAGCCAGCCGGACTTCTCGTCATGAACGAGGGGAAAAAATATATTTCAAACATGTCAAACGTTGTATAGCATAAATCATTAGTGCCTTTTTTAACCAGAACATGAATAATATTCAAGGTGGACGAAAGCATTCTCTTTTAAAACGTATTGGAACGAGGGTACCCAACATGACCTCGCGCGCCAGAGTCTAATCGGCCATCACCGTTCCAAGGCTCTTGTTCGGTCAGATCTCACAGTAGAAGACTCAAAACACTTTGTAAAGGCTGGTGACATCTAGTGGAAGCAATAGGAAGTGCCAAAACATTAATAAGATCCTGTGTGTTTCAATGGCATAGGCTTAAAGGTAATTCAACACATCAGGTATCCACTTCCAGTCAGAATCTGTCTCAGGGTTTTGCCTGCCAAATGAGTTCTGTTATACTCACAGACACCATTCAAACAGTTTTAGAAACTTTAGGGTGTTTTCTATCCATATATAATAAGTATATGCATATTCTAGTTACTGGGTAGGATTAGTAACCAGATTAAATCGGGTACGTTTTTTTATCCAGCCGTGAAAATACTGCCCCCTAGCCCCAACAGGTTAAGGGCTTGAAAGTAAGTATTTCACTGTAAGGTCTACACCTGTTGTATTCGGCGCATTGACAAATACAATTTGATTTGATTATAAAGATATACTACATGTTCATCTGCATAATTTAAATCTAACATTGATTTGCACTGAGACAAAGTCCACTTGATCAATAGTTATTAATCTAGTATTTTATTGTGCCACTAGTGCCAATGACATCTATAGTGCCATCAACTGGTCTGGTGCAGCTATCTAAGGTTCACTCAGCATTTAAGGACATATGTATGAGGTTTACATACCAAATTTCTTGGCCTCATGGCCATCGGTTCAGTTCATTTAGTCCTGGTGTGATACGGTGCCATCCACTGGTGTAGTGTAGCTAACGTTGAATGCAGCAACTAATCATTCTCCATTTCATTAGAGACTAATTCATTGAGTCTGACTCCAGATTTGGTATATAATCTGACTTATGGTTCATGAGAAGAAGATTTGTAAAGAATTTCACCATTAGCATATGCACTAATAGGTACAGTACCAGTCAAAGATTTGGACACACTTTCTCATTCAAGGGTTTTTCTTCATTGTTACTATTTTCTACATTGTAGAGAAGACATCAAAACTATGAAATAACACATATGAAATCATGTAGTAACCAAAAAGTGTTAAACAAATCAAAAGATATATTATACTTTGAATTCTTCAAAGTTGCCACCCTTTGCCTTCCACAAATAAACTTTTAACAAGGCACACCTGTTAATTGAAATGCATTCCAGGGTAACTACCTGATGAAGCTGGTTGAGAGAATGCCAAGAGTGTGCAAAGCTGTCATCAAGGCAAAGGGTGGCTACTTTGAAGAATCTCAAATCTAAAATATATTTAGATTTGTTTAACACTTTTTTGGTTACTACATGATTCAGTATGTTATTTAATAGTTTTGATGTCTTCACTATTATTCTACAATGTAGAAAATAGTAAAAATAAAGAAAAACCCTGGAATGAGTGTGGCCATATTTTAATACAGCAACTATTTCTTCACAAAACCATTAAAGGCTGATGTAATGAATCTAAATATAAAATCTGGAGCGAATCTGATGTTAGGTTCATGAGGAGAAGGTGATTGCAGATGATTTTGAGCGTTAGCCTTACATATGCGAAGAATAAGTTGTTAATAGTATCCTAGCCTCTGCCGAATCTCCAACAAGCAAATGTTTTGGTTTTCAGGGGAAATGGTAAGAGAGCTTGTGATTTTTGTCCTTCTCATCAAGACCAGTATTTAGAGGATCTAATTTCAGGCGTTTTCTTTTACGCCTGCAATGTTAGGTTAAACCTCTTACATCTAGACGTTCCGCTAGCGGAACACCTGCTCCAATATCCAATGATAGGCGTGGCGCGAATTACAAATTCCTGAAAAATACAAAAACTTAAATTTTTCAAACATATGACTATTTCACAGCATTTTATAGACAAGACTCTCCTTTATCTAACCACACTGTCCGATTTCAAAAAGGCTTTACAGCGAAAGCAAAACATTAGATTATGTCAGCAGAGTACCAAGCCAGAAATAATCAGACACCCATTTTTCAAGCTAGCATATAATGTCACAAAAACCCAGAAGACAGCTAAATGCAGCACTAACCTTTGATGATCTTCATCAGATGACACACCTAGGACATTATGTTATACAATACATGCATGTTTTGTTCAATCAAGTTCATATTTATATCAAAAAACAGCTTTTTACATTAGCATGTGACGTTCAGAACTAGCATACCCCCCGCAAACTTCCGGGGAATTTACTAACAATTTACTAAATTACTCACGATAAATGTTCACAAAAAGCATAACAATTATTTTAAGAATTATAGATACAGAACTCCTCTATGCACTCGATATGTCCGATTTTAAAATAGCTTTTTGGTGAAAGCACATTTTGCAATATTCTAAGTACATAGCCCAGCCATCACGGGCTAGCTATTTAGACACCCGGCAAGTTTAGCCTTCACCAAAATCAGATTTACTATTACAAAAGTTTGATTACCTTTTGTTGTCTTCGTCAGAATGCACTCCCAGGACTGCTACTTCAATAACAAATGTTGGTTTGGTCCAAAATAATCCATCGTTATATCCGAATAGCGGCGTTTTGTTTGTGCGTTCCAGAAACTATCCGAAATGGTAAATCAGGGTCGTGCGCATGGCGCATTTCGTGACCAAAAAAATCGAAATATTCCATTACCGTACTTCGAAGCATGTCAACCACTGTTTAAAATCAATTTTTATGAAATGTATCTCGTAAAAAAGCGATAATATTCTGACCGGGAATCTCCTTTTAGGCAAACAGAGGAAAAAACACAAAGACGGGGGCGGCCAGTGCACGCGCCTAAGCCCACAGTCCCTTGATCGGCCACTTGAGAAAGGCGATAATGTGTTTCAGCCTGGGGCTGAAATGACGACATTCAGGTTTTTCCCTGGCTCTGAGAGCCTATTGGAGCCGTGGGAAGTGTCACGTTACCGCAGAGATCCTTTGTAATTGAATGAGATGTCAAAGAAAGACAATAAATGGTCAGACAGGCCACTTCCTGTAAAGGAATCTCTCAGGTTTTGACCTGCCATTTGAGTTCTGTTATACTCACAGACACCATTCAAACAGTTTTAGAAACTTTGGAGTGTTTTCTATCCAAAGCCAATAATTATATGCATATTCTAGTTACTGGGCAGGAGTAGTAACCAGATTAAATCGGGTACGTTTTTTATCCAGCCGTGAAAATACTGCCCCCTAGCCATAACAGGTTAATAGTTTCCTTGTTTTTTAAGACATCAATACCAAATTCAGTATGGTTCATCTTAGGGACGTCCATGATAGCGATGACACGTTTAAAGTTGATAGGCTTATGTGGAGTGGATTTACAGTGTTTAAAATGGACACGTAAAATCTGTCAGCCATCTTTTGACCAATCACTTAACAAACCAAGTTACAATTTCAATTTTCACCTAAAATGACATACCCAAATCTAACTGCCTGTAGCTCAGGACCTGAAGCAAGGATATACATATTCTTGGTACCATTTCAAAGGAAACACTTTGAAGTTTGTGGAAATGTGAATTGAATATAAGAGAATGTAACACAATAGATCTGGTAGAAGAAAATGCAAATAAAAAACAACCATTTTGTTTCTCTACCACCATCTTTGAAATGCAAGAAAGGTCCCACATCTAGCCATCACTCGGGTTGTTCCGATGGTGTCCACAAGATGGCAGCAGTGTATGCGCAAAGTTTCAGATGGATAACTTGAAGTATGAGCAAACTACAGTACATGACATTTAGTGTGAAGGCGGAGGTAGCGGTCCTGCTGCTGGGTTGTTGCCCTCCTACGGCCTCCTCCACGTCTCTTGATGTACTGGCCTGTCTCCTGGTAGCGCCTCCATGCTCTGGACACTACGCTGACAGACACAGCAAACCTTCTTGCCACAGCTCGCATTGATGTGCCATCCTGGATGAGCTGCACTACCTGAGCCACTTGTGTGGGTTGTAGACTCCATCTCATGCTACCACTAGAGTGAAAGCACCGCCAGCATTCAAAAGTGACCAAAACATCAGCCAGGAAGCATAGGAACTGAGAAGTGGTCTGTGGTCACCACCTGCAGAACCACTCCTTTATTGCGGGTGTCTAGCTAATTGCCTATAATTCTCACCTGTTGTCTATTCCATTTGCACAACGGCATGTGAAATGTATTGTCAATCAGTGTTGCTTCCTAAGTGGACAGTTTGATTTCACAGAAGTGTGATTGACTTGGAGTTACATTGTGTTGTTTAAGTGTTCCCTTTATTTTTTTGAGCAGTGTATTTAGTATAGTTTTATCTAAAAGGTTTAACTTTTTAAATTTTTACCATTTATAAATAAATTCACTGAGGATGGTCCTCCCCTTCCTCATCTGAGGAGCCTCCACTGATGGGCTTACATTTCAAATTTGGTGTCATTTCGTCCTATGGCTCATGAGAAGATGTATTAGCATATGTGCATCTTCTGGTATAGTGTGGACATCTTTGAATGCATCAATGTTATTTTCAAAGGAGCACTTTTTTAGTTTCCTTATTTTGTATGATATCAATCCCAAACTTAACATCGTTCATCATGTCTTTGATTACCGTAAAAAGTTTCAAGTTGATAGACCATTATGGATTGGATTTACAAAGGATTTAACTTGACTTGTAAAATCAAATTTCCTGATATATCAATAACAGCCATCTCTGAACCAATCCCTTATCTTTTCTCAAACTAAGTTAGGAGATCTACCATGGGCCTACATACCTGTGTTAATTGAACTAATGGTTCATGAAAAAAAAAAATTCAAAGGTTTTCCAAAATGTCCAATATGGAGGAAAATCTATCCTCTTGCACCTTATGGGTCAAGGAAAATTGGTTCAGCATGAGTAAAGACGCCGACATACAACGTTTCAAGTCTCTAGGTCAAATGGGGCAGCGGATATGAGGGTTTAAGTGAGACTGCTTATAACTACACCAGCGATAGGCAAATCGGTGACATTATTTTTGACCAAGTTACTCATGGCCTCTACTTTTGCTGTGAACCCATAATAAAGAAATGTAATGAAGGACAGTAATCTCATGAAAAAGCAATACCAATTGAATGTGGGTAACCTATTGAGTCCATTTGAAAACATTCTTGATGGGGTTGGGAGAGGTCAAAAGTCACCTTAGATTTTCATACACACACACAAGCACCTTTTGCTCAACAATTGCTTAAACATCATATCTTTACAATAGCTTCTGTTAGTGTTCTCTATGCCCAGCGAACCTGATAAGAAAAGTCTGACTCCCCTTGTAGGCTGCTGAGAGATTCACAAGGAATATAACGGTTTCCCTCATTCACGCCAGGCCAAAGGGTCAGAACTATTGGTGCTTTCATCCCATGCTGCACCTTTTAAAATCAGATATAACCTCACTTATTATAGATCTGGACTCATATCAACTGAGTGAACAAAACATTAGAAACACCTTCCTATTATTGAGTTGCACCCACTTTTGCCCTCAGAACAGCCTCAATTCGTTGGGGGCATGGACTCTACAAGATGTCAAAAGCATTCCACAGAGCAGCTGGCCCATGTTGACTCCAATGCTTCCCACAGGTGTCAAGTTGGTTGGATGTCCTTTGAGTGGTGGACCATTCTTGATACACCCTGAAAACTGTTGAGCGTGGTCTGGTCAGTCTATGTCATGGAAAGAGCAGGTGTTCTTAATGTGTGGTGTGGTGTCAGGAAAATAACCTCACACTCAACGTCAAGAAAACAAAGGAGATGATCGTGGACTTCAGGAAACAGCAGAGGGAGCACCCCCCTATCCACATCGACGGGACAGTAATGGAGAAGGTGGAAAGTTTTAAGTTCCTCGGCGAACACAACACGGACAAACTGAAATGGTCCACCCACACAGACAGCGTGGTGAAGAAGGCGCAACAGTGCCTCTTCAACTTCAGGAGGCTGAAGAAATTTGGCTTGTCACCAAAAACACTCACAAACTTTTACAGATGCACAATCGAGAGCATCCTGTCGGGCTGTATCCCCGCCTGGTACCGCAACTGCTCCGCCCACAACCGCAAGGCTCTCCAGAGGGTAGTGAAATCTGCACAACGCATCACCGGGGGCAAACTACCTGCCCTCCAGGACACCTACACCACCCGATGTCACAGGAAGGCCAAAAAGATCATCAAGGACAACAACCACCCGAGCCACTGCCTGTTCACCCCACTATCATCCAGAAGGCAAGGTCAGTACAGGTGCATCAAAGCTGGGACCGAGAGACAGAAAAACAGCTTCTATCTCAAGGCCATCAGACTGTTAAACAGCCATCACTAACATTGAGTGGCTTCTGCCAACATACTGATTCAAATCTCTAGCCACTTTAATAATAAAAAATTGGATGTAATAAATGTATCACTAGTCACTTTAAACATTGCCACTTTATATAATGTTTAGATACCCTACATTACTCATCTCATATGTATATACTGTACTCTATACCATCTACTGCATCTTGCCTATGCCGTTCGGCCATCCATCATCCATATATTTATATGTACATATTCTTATTCATTCCTTTACACTGTGTGTAAGGTAGTTGTTGTGAAATTGTTAGATTACTTGTTAGATATTACTGCATGGTCAGAACTAGAAGCACAAGCATTTCGCTACACTCGCATTAACGTCTGTTAACCATGTGACCAATAAAATGTTATTTATTTTATTTGGGACACATACAATAGCTAGAGCAATATACCAAAGGACTCCAGAAATATAATTTGCCTGCTCATGCTAATGTGTAGTGTCACCTACAACTACACTTGGATTTATGATGGAATTTTTATGGTATGGCATTATCTCTAAAGAACCATACAATTTAGAATCTGTTGTTCACAACTCATCATTCTTCAAAGTGCGTTATACATGTTGACTGAATAGGGCATTTTCTGTGAGACACTATAGGTGTGGTCGGTCTGTATACTTACAGGTTTGGAAGGGGACTGTGGTTCCAAAGGTGGCAGGTGTAAGTGGGCCATCATAACTTGGAGACGCTCCCGTTCTTTAGAGAGCTGATAGAGGAGGAGGAGAGAGTGCAAGAAGAGGAGAGAGGGGGAGGAAAGAGAGAGAGGTACCACGGGATGGAGGGAGCAAGAAGAGGTGAAGAAACCCCAAAGTAGTTTGAGCTGAGGTACGCTGTCACAACAGTCTCACACACACACACACACACACACACACACACACACACACACACACACACACACACACACACACACACACACACACACACACACACACACACTCACCTGGAGGTCTAACTGCTGCACCACCTGCATCTGGACTCTGCACTGGGCTGTGCTCCTTTCATCCAGAATGTGCTCAATACTTAGGTGCCTGAGAACGCTCACATGAGTTACTAGGGTGATACACACACGCAGAAACTGCTTTATACACTATACATACACTCTCCATGGGAAAACTTACTTGATAAACTGGCTGATGTTTTCACAAACAGTCTCACAGCCTGGCCAAATACACACACCATATCCATAGAGTGAGTGTGTGATTGTTTGATCCACATTCAGCAAGCTGCAGGTAGAGGAGGAAGGTCTAAGGGTTACTCATACAGAAGAGCATAAGCATCATAAAAAAAAATACATAAAAAAATACATTTGTTATTTTACAGTCTGAGGAACAAAGAGAGAGGGGTTAAATAAAAATTAAAAGCACCTTGTTTTTGATTTTGAACAAGCTGCTACAGTGCTTTACTATAAACTTTACTACAGATTTTGCTGATCAAAAAACCTAAAGCAAAACAACAAACAAACAAAATAAGTTGTCCCAGTGGGACTCTTCCTAAAATTGAGAACAAACGACTTGGGGAAGTGAAGCTGTCTGTGGCTAACAGCTTAATTGATGTTTACAAAACAGACCGTTTTAAATGTATTTTTTCAGTAGGCTGCACAGAGAAAGTGGTACCACTTTACCCTATGGCAGGGGTGTCAAAATCAATCAGCGCAAGGGCCATATTGAAAAAATACAATGAATTTGTGTGCCAGACATGTATTTATTTTTTATTATTGCATACAACTGCTACCCAAACTGGCCATTGTTTTATTTAAAAAAAAACATGGCCCTTTATAATGTCCACTTATGTATATAGGATGAAGATGAATTAGATATTAGTCTAAAAGAAATGTGAGATAATGTCTAGATGCTTTTTATAGTAGAGATCAAGTTTATTAATTGAGACAGTGGATTGCACAGTCAGATGGAACATAGTAAATAGGCATTTTAACGTCATAGATTTAGCCGTTGGTATCTTGTGGAATAGACATCGGCTGGAATGTGCTTTTAACCAATCAGCATTCAGGATTAGACCCACCCGTTGTATAAAGCATTTTTAACATATTACAATTTTAATGTCACGACTTCCGCCGAAGTCGGTTCCTCTCCTTGTTCGGGCGGCTCTCGGCGGCCGACTTCGCCGGTCTTCTAGCCATCGCCGATCCACTTTTCATTTTCCATTGGTTTTGTCTTTGTTTCCCACACACCTGGTTTTCATTTCCCAATTACTGGTCATGTATTTAACCCTCTGTTTCCCCCATGTCTTTGTGTGTGATTGTTTATTGTTAAGGTCAGTACGTTTCCGGCTGTTTTTTTCGGGGTGCTGTTTTCACCCGTGTTTTGTGGCAACCATTATTGTTCGCACATTGGTATTGTTACTTTGTGCTGTTTTCTCGAGTAAAGTGCGTTGTTCACTCATCTCTGCTCTCCTGCGCCTGACTTCATGCACCAGCTACACCCACCTTCTGACATTTAACATATACTGCTCAAAAAAATAAAGGGAACACTTAAACAACACAATGTAACTCCAAGTCAATCACACTTCTGTGAAATCAAACTGTCCACTTAGGAAGCAACACTAATTGACAATAAATTTCACATGCTGTTGTGCAAATGGAATAGACAACAGGTGGAAATTATAGGCAATAAGCAAGACACCCCCAATAAAGGAGTGTTTCTGCAGGTGGAGACCACAGACCACTTCTCAGTTCCTATGCTTCCTGGCTGATGTTTTGGTCACTTTTGAATGCTGGCGGTGCTTTCACTCTAGTGGTAGCATGAGACGGAGTCTACAACCCACACAAGTGGCTCAGGTAGTGCAGCTCATCCAGGATGGCACATCAATGCGAGCTGTGGCAAGAAGGTTTGCTGTGTCTGTCAGCGTAGTGTCCAGAGCATGGAGGCGCTACCAGGAGACAGGCCAGTACATCAGGAGACGTGGAGGAGGCCGTAGGAGGGCAACAACCCAGCAGCAGGACCGCTACCTCTGCCTTTGTGCAAGGAGGAGCAGGAGGAGCACTGCCAGAGCCCTGCAAAATGACCTCCAGCAGGCCACAAATGTGCATGTGTCTGCTCAAACGGTCAGAAACAGACTCCATGAGGGTGGTATGAGGGCCCAACGTCCACAGGTGGGGGTTGTGCTTACAGCCCAACACCGTGCAGGACGTTTGGCATTTGCCAGAGAACACCAAGATTGGCAAATTCGCCACTGGCACCCTGTGCTCTTCACAGATGAAAGCAGGTTCACACTGAGCACGTGACAGACGTGACAGAGTCTGGAGACGCCGTGGAGAACGTTCTGCTGCCTGCAACATCCTCCAGCATGACCGGTTTGGCGGTGGGCCAGTCATGGTGTGGGGTGGTATTTCTTTGGGGGGCCGCACAGCCCTCCATGTGCTCGCCAGAGGTAACCTGACTGCCATTAGGTACCGAGATGAGATCCTCAGACCCCTTGTGAGACCATATGCTGGTGCGGTTGGCCCTGGGTTCCTCCTAATGCAAGACAATGCTAGACCTCATGTGGCTGAAGTGTGTCAGCAGTTCCTGCAAGAGGAAGGCATTGATGCTATGGACTGGCCCGCCCGTTCCCCAGACCTGAATCCAATTGAGCACATCTGGGACATCATGTCTCGCTCCATCCACCAACGCCACGTTGCACCACAGACTGTCCAGGAGTTGGCGGATGCTTTAGTCCAGGTCTGGGAGGAGATCCCTCAGGAGACCATCCGCCACCTCATCAGGATCATGCCCAGGCATTGTGGGGAGGTCATACAGGCACGTGGAGGCCACACACACTACTGAGCCTAATTTTGACTTGTTTTAAGGACATTACATCAAAGTTGGATCAGCCTGTAGTGTGGTTTTCCACTTTAATTTTGAGTGTGACTCCAAATCCAGACCTCCATGGGTTGATGAATTGGATTTCCATTGATTATTTGTGTGTGATTTTGTTGTCAGCACATTCAACTATGTAACGAAAAAAGTATTTAATAAGATTATTTCTTTCATTCAGATCTAGGATGTGTTTTTTAAGTGTTCCCTTTATTTTTTTGAGCAGTGTGTTTTAAAAAAAGAATATCAATACTATTTGTCCAGCCTTTGCTGCTATACTTGCATAATATGCTGCGACCCTAATCAAAAAGTATTTAATAATTCCAAATAACAAAAATGTTGCTAGGTTGGTGTAACATAAAAAAAAAAAATGCACTGCATGGATCACTGGTGTGGTTGAATGCGCAATTTCTGTATTGTGCACTCAAAATGTCTTGTAGTTGACTAGCCAGCCTAGGTTACTGCTCAAATGTTGCTGTAATAAGCCTACATGTTTTTCCGTTGCATGGTGTTTTGTTGCAGGTTTCGTTTTTTGGTTATTCAGTGTCATGCTTTAAAAACCAAAGCCGGAGTGCAACATTTTAGTAGCCTAGCTAGGAATGTGGCATGTGTCTGTACACTTTTCCGCCACTGAGCGATGTAAACAGGACACGTGAATGCAGCACAATTGATGTTGAATTCACAGATGTGAGCACATCAGGCTGTAATGTTAAAGTAAATGACTCAACTGTTGACTCATTTATACTCACTTGGGTGTCCTATTGTCCTTTAGTAGTATAGTCATTTATACCCGCTTGTGAATCCTTTACTGTATCTTCTAACTTTTTGACAACCAAGATTATATTTTCTGTAGGCTACCGTTGGAACCGAAACTTGGCATGGAAATTTACCCTACAACACCTTTAAACTTCGGTCTGGTAGAAGATTTCGTCAGTGCCATTAGTGATCATATGATACAGTGCACTGGATGGTGTGTGTGGCAATGCACTGCCATTTGGTGTGCAGCACATTGGCAGTGCTTGCTGGGATTTAAAGTATTGAGTATTGCGGGCTGTATGGAAAATGACCAAAATTAATTGACAACCCATATAATTGCGCAGGCCGGAGAGAAATGTGTAATGGGCCTGATTCGGCCAGCTGGCCATGTGCTTGACACGTGCCCCAAGGATTCTAATCCATATACCTTTATTGTAAAGTGTTATGGAGAAGGCTTTACCCTTCTCTTGGGCTGGAACTAAGAGATTGGCCGTTGGTAGGGAAGTTGTGGGTGTTTGACATTGATGCTTTGGCTGTAGTTACGGGTTCAGTAGGGGACGGAGTGCTGGTGGTGGTGATGACACGGTCTGGACAGCTAGCCTTTGTGCTTTTATCTTCCATTGTGGTGTTGGTTAGCTCCTTCCATATCTGCTGGAGCTCAATAGTACTCAAGCCAGCTGAAACACATAGACATACATGTACAATATTACCATGCAACACTGGGGTTAAAGGTTATAGCTTCAAGGAGAGAATATGTGTAGGTAGGGGTATAGTTTTACTTGAGTCTTTCTGAGCGGTGAAAGTAAGGGCAGATATAAGAGTATGCTTGATGAGAATATGTTGGGTCGCCTGATTTGAAAACGGGGCCGCGAAAGTAACTCTGGAAAAAAATGTAAATGGACTGCTTGGTTCATATATCTCGGGTAACGTGAGTAACCTCCGATATCTGCTAAATGACAAATGTGGCTCTAACTTTTGAACGGTTGGAGCTATACACTATTATGACCCCTTTCCTGAAAGCTAGGACTCTCAGGAATATGTGCTGTTTCCCTCTATAATGCTAGAACAGAGTGGACAGCACCAAATCAGATTGGGGTATGAAAACCTCATTGAAATCAATGATTGTGTTCATTTCTACACAGAAGTTCATAAACAAATGCCGGATGATATTCTGAGGTAATGATTTTTTACTTTGACTACATCGAAAACGCATTCATTACACATATATAAGAATTTCATGAACGTCTAATAACAGGTCCAAAACGCATTATTATAGGTTAAAAACCTGTTGGGGATAGGGGGCAGTATTTGCACTGCCGGATAAAAAACATACCCGATTTAATCTGGTTACTACTCCTGCCCAGTAACTAGAATATGCATATAATTAGTAGATTTGGATAGAAAACACTCTAAAGTTTCTAAAACTGTTTGAATGGTGTCTGTGAGTATAACAGAACTCATATGGCAGTCAAAACCCTGAGACAAATCCAAACAGGAAGTGGAAATCTGATGTGTGGAATCACTTTCAAGCCTTTGCCATTGAAACACACAGGGACTTATTAATCATTTAGCACTTCCTAAGGCTTCCACTAGATGTCAACAGTCTTTACAAAGTGGTTTGAGTCTTCTATGGTAGAAACTGACCCAAAGAGAGGCTTGGGAAGTTGGTCACAGGGGGAGGGCCATTACTACTATGACGCGGGCGCCCATGGGAACCCTTTTGTTCCGAAACGTTTAGTAAGACATTGCAATCGTCCACCTTGAATATTATTGAAGCTCTGGTTGAAAAAGGCCCTAAAGATTTATCTTATACAACGTTTGACATGTTTGAACGAACGTAAATATATATTTTTTGCACATTCGTGACGACAAGTCCCGCGCGCTTCAGTACATTATGAGTAGCCTTTGGAACGCGCTAACAAGAAGGAACTATTGGGACATAAATGATTAACTTTTTCGAACAAAACTACATTTGTTGTGGACCTGGAATTCCTTGAAGGGCCTTCTGATGAAGATAATCAAAGGTAAGGGAATATTTACAATAGTATATTTGATTTTAGATGGTTCCAAGATGGCGCTAACATGTATCGCCTAGCCTATTTTTCTGAGCATACCACGTCGTTTATTGCAAAGTGTGATTTCCCAGTAAAGTTATTTTTAAATCTGGCAATGTGGTTGCATTCATGAGATGTTAATCTATAATTCTTTGAATGACAATATTACATTTTAACAATGTTTTCGAATAGTAATTTTGTAAATTGTAGCGCTCATCCACCGAAAGCATTTGAGGGAAAATATTTTCTGAACGTCACGTTTCGATGTAAAATGCTGTTTTTATATATAAATATGAACTTTCTCGAACAAAAAATGCTTGTATTGTGTAACATGATGTCCTAGGAGTGTCATCTGATGAAGATTGTCAAAGGTTAGTGGAGCATTTAGCTGTGTTTTGGGTATTTGTGATGCATGCTAGTTGCTTTGAAAATGGCAGTGTGATTTTTTTTGGCAGGGTACTCTCCTAACATAATGTAATGTTTTGCTTTTGCTGTAAAGCCTTTTTGAAATCGGACAACGTGGTTCGATTCAGGAGAGGTGTATCTATAAAATGGTGTAAAATAGTCATATGTTTGAGAAATTGAAGTTATAGCATTTATGAGGTATTGTATTTCGCGCGACACGATTCCACTGGCTGTTGACAAGGGTGGGACGCAAGCGTCCCACGTTCCCAGACAGGTTAATGAAATATATCCATAGCATAGTGCATTCATGTCATGCTATGAAAGACCTCATATTTACGTTTCCTAATAGCTGCATTATTTCAATGATAGTGTAGTGTCATCATAATTGCTGTTCTCAAAAGTGTGTTTCTACCATACCAGTTCCTTAATTTATCCTGTTTTAAAAATGTTCACAATGTGCAAATGTACAATGGCGATAGTGAAATAACATTAACTAAATGCCTCATGAGTTTTATTACATTTTGTAACGTTTATTGGCAGAGTTAGAAAAAGTGTTGACATTGTGCCAGGGGCTTAGCTAGCTGTAAGGAAATAAAACCAAAAAATGTCAATAGTAGTTAGGAGTCTTTGGCGAAGTCCTCAGCACTACCTATGTTACATCTGGAAAATTGTAAGGAAAAGTTAATATTTTATTAACATTCTGTGTTGTGTCCATATTCTTTTCGATAAGTGAGTAATGTTTATAAATGCTTTATGAATGGGAAAATAGATTTTACTTTAGACTAGTATGACCAACTCATTTCTGATGTGGAGGAGGGCTGGTAATGACTTACGAAAGAGTTTTGATATGATCCTTAACTATGTGATTTGATCTGTAAAATGTGTCCTGAAGATGTAACCTTGTGGGGATCTTCATCCACAATTGACTTTGAGTAGTAGTAGTAGTAGTAGTAGTAGTAGTAGTAGTAAACTGGCCAGTGGGGGAAATGGGGCTGGTACAGGCTATATATCAACATAATATAAAAAACACACTTTTGAGAACAGCCATAATGATGACACTACATGTATCAAGATACCTAAATATGAGCTCTTGCATAGCATGACATGAATGCGCAATAGATATGCTATGGAAATATTTCATGAACCTTTAATAATGCGGTTGGGACCTGTTATAACACGTTAATGAAATGCTTATAGATGTGTATTGAATGCGTTATGGCTATGAGGTCAAAGTAAAACGTTACCCTTCAAACCATACTTTCTTCAGATTGAAAGTACTGTCAGAATGATTTGTTATAGACTGTCATAGCCCCAAATAAAAAAGTAAACGTTGGCTGTTGATTTCATGACATTTTTTTGGTGTGGTCGCAATTGTTTCTTAAATATCAAGATATGGTCATGGACCAAAAAAGTTTGGGGAACCCCTGCATTAAGTAAACCAAGGAGTTAGCTACAGTAGAGAGGATTTACCTGGAAACAAGGTGTGGGAGGCCAGGCCTGGTCTCTGCACTTTGAACAGCTCCTGCTGGAGGAGCTGCTGGAACACTAGCTGCTGCCTAGAGAGCTGAGTGAGAGAGTGAGTGAGACATGCTAAGGGTTCAGTGTCTATGTTTACAGTGTTCATATTCACACATCCATAGAAGTTGTGTCAGTGTCACTTGGAGTTTGAAGCAGGTGCTGTTGTCCGAGTGACTCTGAACTCATTGTTACTCTGAGGCTGTCCTAATATGGACACCGTATCTTGGCTACATTATCCATCACCATAGAAACACACACAAAATAACTATAACATTTTACTTGGATAGATTATGCGATACAAGTTCCAAGTACTGCAACACTTACTTACTTGTAGGTTACTTCTCGACAATGCCACAACAATAAGAAATAATAAAAGATAAGAATAAGAACGTAAAGTAAATGGCTTAGGAGAATAGAATAAAAATTTTAGCTTAAAACCTGTTAGGGCTAGGGGGCAGTATTGACACGGCTGGATAAAAAACATACCCGATTTAATCTGGTTACCACTCCTACCCAGTAACTAGAATATGCATATACTTATTACATATGGATAGAAAACACCCTAAATTTTCTAAAACTGTTTGAATGGTGTCTGTGAGTATAACAGAACTCAAATGACAGGTCAAAACATGAGAGATTCATTTACAGGAAGTGGCCTGTGTGACCATTTCATGAACATGTTTTCCATCTCTATCATTTACTAAGGATCTCTGCTCTAACGTGACACTTCCCACGTCGTCCATAGGCGCTCAGAGCCCGGGAAAAAACAGAATGTCGTCATTCCAGCCCCAGGCTGAAACACATTATCGCCTTTCTCATGTGGCCGATCAAGGGACACTGGCTTATGCGCGTGACCCCGACCGCCCCCGCCTTTGGGATTTTTTCCTCTGTTTGCCGAAAAGGAGATTCCCTGTCGGAATATTATCGCTTTTCTACGAGAAAAATGTTGTAAAAATTGATTTTAAACAGCGGTTGACATGCTTCGAAGTACGGTAATGGAATACTTAGAATTTTATTGTCACGAATTGCGCCATGCGCGCGACACTTCTTTACTATTTCAGATAGTGTCTGGAACGCACGAACAAAACGCCGCTATTCGGATATAACGATGGATTATTTTGGACCAAACCAACATTTGTTATTGAAGTAGCAGTCCTGGGTGTGTATTCTGACGAAGACAACAAAAGGTAATCAAACTTTTATAATAGTAAATATGATTATGGTGAGTGCTAAACTTGCCGGGTGTCTAAATAGCGAGCCCGTGATGCCTGGGCTATGTACTTAGAATATTGCAAAATGTGCTTTCACCAAAAAGCTATTTTAAAATCGGACATATCGAGTGCATAGAGGAGGTCTGTATCTATAATTCTTAAAATAATTGTTATGCTTTTTGTGAACGTTTATCGTGAGTAATTTAGTAAAATGTTAGCGAATTCCCCGGAAAATTGCGGGGGGTATGCTAGTTCTGAACGTCACATGCTAATGTAAAAAGCTGGTTTTTGATATAAATATGAACTTGATTGAACAAAACATGCATGTATTGTATGACATAATGTCCTAGGGTTGTCATCTGATGAAGATCATCAAAGGTGAGTGCTGCATTTAGCTGTCTTCTGGGTTTTGGTGACATTATATGCTGGCTTGAAAAATGGGTGTCTGATTATTTCTGGCTTGGTACTCTGCTGACATAATCTAATGTTTTGCTTTCGTTGTAAAGCCTTTTTGAAATCGGACAGTGTGGTTAGATTAACGAGAGTCTTGTCTTTAAATGGCTGTAAAATAGTCATATGTTTGAGAAATTGAAGTAATAGGATTTTTAAGGTTTTGAAAATCGCGCCACAGGATAGCAGTGGCTGTTACGTAGGTGGGACGAATTCGTCCCGCCTAGCCTAAAGAGGTTAGGTATAATACAGGAAGGCACCATTTATAGTCCAATATTTACATGTATTGGAGAAAGGGGGGATAGGGGGCAGTGCATAAACTGAGCTTTATAAGAGTCTGTTAGCAGCAGTTGTGATGTGTGTGCAGCATGAATGTATATGTGTGTGTATGTCTGTGTGGGTGTGTGCATGTGTGCTAAGGTGTGGAGAATCAGAGTGTGTTCAGCAGTCTGGTGGCTTGTATATAGAAACTTTCTCTTAGCCTCTTATCAGACCTCATGCTTTGATACCATCTGCCCCACGGTAAGGGAGAGAACATCTGGTGGCGTGTGGGGTCCTTGATGATGCTGCGTTCACTCACTTGTCGTTGTTGGTTATCAGGCCTACAACCATGGTGTCGTGCAAAGCCTCGCAGTCGTGGGTGAACAGGGAGTACAACAGAGGACTGTGTTAAGAGTCAGTGTGGAGGAAGTGCCAATCCTCACAGTCTGTGGTCTGCCCTTCAGGAGGTCCAGGATCCAGTTGCAGAGGGTGATGTCCAGACCTAGGGCTCAAAGCTTGGTGACAAGCTTTTTTTTTAACTAGGCAAGTCAGTTAAGAACAAATTCTTATTTTCAATGACAGCCTATGAACAGTGGGTTAACTGCCTTGTTCAGGGGCAGAACGACAGATTTTTACCTTGTCAGCTCGGGGATTCGATCTTGCAACCTTCCGGTTACTAGTCCAACGCTCTAACCACTAGGCTACCTGCCGCCCCGAGCTTGGAGGAAACAATAGTGTTGAATTCCGAACAGCATGCTCATATACAGTAGTTGTTCCTCTTGTCAATAGCGAATTAATAGAGATGGAAATGGCATCTTCCATGGATCTGTTGGAGCGGTAGGCAAATTGGAGTGGGTCCAGTGGGCCTGGCATCCTGGCCTTGATGTGGGCCATGACCAGCCTCTCAAAGCATTTCATGATGACCGAGGTGAGCGAGGTGGGGCGATAGTCATTTGGGCATGTCACCTTGTTTTTCTTAGGCACTGGGATGATGGTAGTCTCCTTAAAGCAGGTGGGGACTACAGCCTGGGACAGGGACATTACATTATATTATCATATAGTATAGCAGGGGTGCTCAACTGGGGGTCTGCGGAGGTACTGCAGGGGGCCCGCGAAATAAATAAATATATATATTTATATATAAAAAGTGGATTTATTTTATTGAAATGTTATTATGAATATCACTAGCAACAACATACAAAATATTTGTATTACATACCTACAGTATAAAAGAGGGGAATATCATATTTCTAATGACATCAACTTTATTTCTCAACTCCGAATATTGAGCAAATTACACTCATTGGAGCTAATTGCACTCACTGGAGTATCTGAATTAGGCTTTCAAAAAGCACCCGAAGTGATGCTGGCTGCTGGCAAGCTTTCTTGACTTGAATTTATTTCCAAAATGTTAAATGTATGTTTTTTAACAAGAAATAGCATTGCTTATGGGTACCTTCATTTGTGTGTAAAATATTACTGTGCTCAGATTTTTTAAAATATATTTTAGGTTTGTAATAAAATGTTTTTTTTTTTTAGCTACAATGGCATTTTCATTTACTGTATATTTGACTGTGATATGTGGTTGTCCCACCTAACTATTTTAAGATTAATGCACTAACTGTAAGTCCCTCTGGATAAGAGCATCTGCTAAATTACTAAAATGTCAAATGTACATGTGTTATGTACATATCTCATTGCTGTATTGATCGATTAAAAAAATATGTTGCCATCACAAATGTATTATTTGTACAGTTCTTTATTTATGTATTTTATTTAACCAGGCAAGTCAGTTAAGAACAAATTCTAATTTACACTGACGACCTACACCGGCCAATTGTGCGCTGCCCTATCGGACACCCAATCACGGCTGGCCTGGATTCAAACCAGAGTGTCTGTAGTGACGCCTCTAACACTGAGATGCAGTGCCTTAGACCGCTGTGCCACTCGGGAGCCCAACTACATGTACAAATGTAGTTATTTGTTACATTTGACTGTGTAAAACCTAGCAGTACTATGTATTTCTCAGAGAGTGAGGGAGATATATAGTGTTTTGTAAAAAACATTTGTCTCTGAAATGTAACCAAGTGATATATTATTTTGAAATCTATCTTTCATTGAACAACCCCATGCCGTGATTTGATACTTAAACACACCAATCTCTTTCATAAGTTCTTTAAACAATAAAAGCTCATTTACCAACTTTTCCGAAAATGGATATACACTGAGTGTACAAAACATTAGGAATACCTTCCTAATATTGAGTTGCACCCCCTTTTGCCCTCAGATCAGCCTCCATTCATCGGGGCATGGATTTTACAAGGTGTCAAAAGTGTTCCACTGGGATGCTGGCCCATGTTGACTCCAATGCTTCCCACTGATGTGTCATGTTGGCTGGATATCCTTTGGGTGGTGGACCATTCTTGATAGACACAGGGAAACTGTTGAGTGTGGAAAAAACCAGCAGCGTTGCAGTTCTTGACACAAACCGGTGTGCCTGGCACCTACTATCATACCATGTTCAAATGCACTTAAATCTTTACTATTGCCCATTCACCCTCTGAATGGCAAACATACATAATCCATGTCTCAATTGTCTCAAGGCTTAAAAATCCTTATTTAACCTGTCTCCTCCCCATCATATACACTGACTGAAGTGGATTTAACAAGTGACATCAAGCTTTTACCTGGATTCACCTGGTTAGTCTATGTCACGGAAGGAGCAGGTGTTCATCATGTTTTGTGCACTCAGTGTATAGCATTTTGGCAAAAACTCTTCAGTTGGACATACACATTGCTAACCAGAGTAGTTACAAACAGCACAGGAATGAAATCCTCAATATGTACACATGGATTTTGTGTTGTAGATATGTGGTAGTGGAGTAGAGGCCAGAGGGCACACACTTAGTGTGTTGTGAAATCTGTTATGAATGTATTGTAATGTTTTTAAAATTGTATAACTGCCTTAATTTTGCCGGACCCCAGGAAGACTAGCTGCCTATAATAAATACAAATACAAATAAAAATGCAAACCTTGATTTAACCAGCTAAACAGTTGCTATTAGTGAAGATGTGTTTGGGCTGATATTAATAGATTCGTTTAGGAGACAGGTGGATTCAACTTTATAATCAAGTAGATATAGTTTACCCAATTTCAGTTTCTGAAGTGGGTAAAGTTGGTAATCATTTTACAAGCAGAGTGGCACATTTGGGAGGAGAAGCTTCATTTCCAAAAGTTGTAAGCAGTCAAAACCATTGGTTTTTGAGACAGGAGTGTCTAATTAGCAAATTTTCAAAGATGCATTACAAGCTCAAAACTTTTTTCAACAAAAATGACAATTATGACAATAATTGTGGGCATTTGCATGACAATTAACCGTTACCCCAAATTCCATAATCGTCACAGCCCGAGTTACCTTTCTAGCAAAAGGCTATGTTAGACTTTACACTTCTTCCAATTATAGTGTGGGGAGGTCAAAATAATGAAAACCAAATATATTAATTTTAAAATGTTGATTACTTGTCTTTGCCATTACCATTCACCGGACAATAAGACAAGACGTGGAAAAAAACATATGATGGGGTCCCTGGGTTGCCAGATTGCCTGGGCGGTGGTCCCTGGGCAAGAAAACGTTGAAGACCTTTGTAGTATAGTATAGTAATACAGCATAGTATAGTAATTTGGATTGGATCGTGCTGTACCTGCTGGAGCAGGATAGCGTGCTGCTGTTGTTGGAGCAGAACCTGGAGCTGACCCGCGGACAGAAGCTGCTGCATCTGCTGAGGACTCATCATAGTCATTGAGACCTGTGTGAAGAAGAATCGGCGGATCGGACATTGAGGAGACAGATCGGATGTTCTGGTGCTTACCTCTCTTAGAAGCTTTTATTTACAATATTAACAGGTGCTGGACTAATTGGCCCATAAACTTCGTACAGAAAATGTTACTTGCCTAGCCTGCTCTCCTTCAAGCAAAGTCAACTGAGCACCTAGTACTCTTTCTAGGAACTCCCTTCAGCTAGGAATGTTCCACCATGACAGCCCTATAACACAGTTCTACCATAAATACGTAATTTCTCATGGACATATAACATCCTAAACAACAGTTTTACATAAACAAAGACTTCAATAACTTGTGCCATAAATTCTTCTTTAAGTCACACAATACACATTCATGAAGTAATTCTCCTCAGGATAATTAATCACTTTGGCTATTCCCGTCAACCAATAAATGTTCCTCGATGACTTATAGACTAATTTGCGCCATGCGCTCCATGATCCCTGTCATACACACAGGTGAGGAGAGCGAGCGTATTCAGTGTAAAAGTGTTGCATAGGAAATGACACCCTATTCCAGGCAAATTAAAAACTGGACCTCAAAGCCAGTTCCACTGCAAATATGTATTCTTCCCCTCTAATAAAGGACTGATTTAGAACTGGGACAGCAGGTCAGCAGGTCAGTGCAATTAATTATCAGGTAGAACACAAAACCAGCAGCAGCTCCTGGCTCGGATTTGAATACCAATTTCCCTTTTCCTGGAGAGCTACCCTCCTGTATGTTTTCGCTCCAACCCCAGTTGTAAGTTACCTGATTCAGCTTATCAACCAGATAATTATTAGAATCATGTGTGCTAGATTAGGGTTGGAGCGAAAGCCTACAGGACTGTAGCTTTCCAGTAACAAGGTTGGAGAACGCTGCCCTATATAGTGCACTACCTTGACTAGAATTGAAAACATTGTACCATGCTCTTGTGGACTATCCATGTGCGTATATTCATTATATTGTCCACTCATTTTGACTGAAAATACCACCTTTCCCTGTATAATGCACTACTTTACACTCAAAATGTAAACAATGGCGCCGGAGGAGCTGTCGTTTACGGGTTCCTAACAAATTGTGCTATTATGTGTGTTTTTTTCACATTATTTGTAACTTATTTTGTACATAATGTTTCTGCCACTGTCTCTTATGACCGGAAAGAGCTTCTGGATATCAGGACAGCAATTGCTTACCTTGTACTGGACAAAGATTTTTTATCACACAGGTCTCAAGTCGGACGCGAAGTATTTACTTCAGATAGCTCGAGGTGACATGTAAGGATCCGACGGTGAGTGAGTAATCCCTTGTACCATCAGTCCTATTAGCCAACGTGCAATCATTGGATAACAAAATGGTTGAGCTCCAATCAAAACTATCTTACCAACGGGACATTAAAAACTGTAATACCTTATGTTTCACCGAATCGTGGCTGAATGACAACATGGATAACATAAAGCTGGCGGGGTTTTCAATGCATCGGCAAGATAGAACAGCTGCCTCCAGTAAGACAAGGGGTGGCGGTCTGTGTCTATTTGTAAATAACAGCTGGTGCACAAAATGTAATATTAAGGAAGTCTCAAGGTTCCTTATCTCATGATAAGCGGTACTCCACACTATTTACCAAGAGAGTTTTCATCTATATTTTTCGTAGCTGTCTATTTACCACCTCAAACCGATGCTGGCATTAAGACAGCACTCAACGAGCTGTATAAGGCCATAAGCAAACAAGAAAATGCTCAGCCAGAGGCGGCGTTCCTAGTGGCCGGGGACTTTAACCTGTTGGGGCTAGGGGGCAGTATTTGCACGGCCGGATAAAAAACGTACCCGATTTAACCTGTTAGGGCTAGGGGGCAGTATTGACACGGCTGGATAAAAAAACATACCCGATTTAATCTGGTTACCACTCCTACCCAGTAACTAGAATATGCATATACTTATTACATATGGATAGAAAACACCCTAAATTTTCTAAAACTGTTTGAATGGTGTCTGTGAGTATAACAGAACTCATTTGGCAGGCAAAACCCTGAGACATTTTCTGACAGGAAGTGGATACCTGATGTGTTGTATTGCCTTTAAACCTATCCCATTGAAAAACACAGGGGCTGAGGAATATTTTGGCACTTCCTATTGCTTCCACTAGATGTCACCAGCCTTTACAAAGTGTTTTGAGTCTTCTGGAGGGAGATCTGACCGAACAAGAGCCATGGAACGATGATGTCCCATTAGACACCTGGCGCGCGAGTTCATGTTGGGTACCCTCGTTCCAATACGTTATAAAAGAGTATGCATTCGTCCACCTTGAATATTATTCATGTTCTGGTTAAAAAAGGCCCTAATGATTTATGCTATACAACGTTTGACATGTTTGAACGAACGTAAATATATTTTTTCCCCTCGTTCATGACGAGAAGTCCGGCTGGCTTAGATCATGTGCTAACAAGACGGAGATTTTTGGACATAAATGATGAGCTTTTTTGAACAAAACTACATTCGTTATGGACCTGTGATACCTGGAAGTGACATCTGATGAAGAGAATCAAAGGTAATGGATTATTTACATAGTATTTTCGATTTTAGATCTCCCCAACATGACGTCTAGTCTGTATCGCAACGCGTATTTTTCTGGGCGCAGTGCTCAGATTATTGCAAAGTGTGATTTCCCAGTAAGGTTATTTTTAAATCTGGCAAGTTGATTGCGTTCAAGAGATGTAAATCTATAATTCTTTAAATGACAATATAATATTTTACCAATGTTTTCTAATTTTAATTATTTAATTTGTGACGCTGACTTGACTGCCGGTTATTGGAGGGAAACGATTTCCTCAACATCAATGCCATAGTAAAACGCTGTTTTTGGATATAAATATGAACTTGATAGAACTAAAAATGCATGCATTGTCTAACATAATGTCCTAGGAGTGTCATCTGATGGAGATTGTAAAAGGTTAGTGCATCATTTTAGCTGGTTTTATGGTTTTGGTGACCCTGTCTTTGAATTGACAAAACATTACACACAACTCTTGTAAATGTACTGTCCTAACATACTCTAAATTTATGCTTTCGCCGTAAAACCTTTTTGAAATCGTAAAACGTGGTTAGATTAAGGAGATGTTTATCTTTCAAAGGGTGTAAAATAGTTGTATGTTTTAAAAATTTGAATTTTGACATTTATTTGGATTCAAATTTGCCGCTCTTGAAATGCACCTGCTGTTGATGGAGTGCACCACGGGTGGCACGCTAGCGTCCCACCTAGCCCATAGAGGTTAAACTGGTTACTACTCTTGCCCAGAAACAAGAATATGCATATAATTAGTGGATTTTGATAGAAAACACTCTAAAGTTTCTAAAACTGTTTGAATGGTGTCTGTGAGTATAACAGAACTCATATGGCAGGCCAAAACCTGAGAAGATTCCATACAGGAAGTGCCCTGTCCGACAATTTGTTCTCCTTCTGTGGCATCTGTATCAAAAATACAGCATCTTTGCTGAAACGTGACATTTTCTAAGGCTTCTATTGGCTCTCAAAAGGCGCCAGAAAGTGTAATGGGGTGTCTGCAGTCTCTGGGCTAAGTACAGCAGCTCTGTTTGTTACTGGTCAGGCTGAGGACAGTGACACTGGAGATGCGCGTTCATGAGAATTCTGCATGTTTTTCTTTCAGCCTTTGAATGAATACAACGTCGCCCGGTTGGAATATTATCGCTATTTTACGAGAAAAATCGCATAAAAATTGATTTTAAACAGCGTTTGACATGCTTCGAAGTACGGTAATGGAAGATTTTGATTTTTTTTGTCACGAAATGCGCTCGCGCGTCACCCTTCGGATTGTGACCTGAACGCATGAACAAAACGGAGCTATTTCAATATAACTATGGATTATTTGGAACCAAAACAATTTTTTTTGTTGAAGTAGAAGTCCTGGGAGTGCATTCTGATGAAGAACAGCAAAGGTAATCCAATTTTTCTTATAGTAAATCTGAGTTTAGTGAGGGCCAAACTTGGCGGGTGTCAAATTACTTAGCCGTGATGGCCGGGCTATGTACCCAGAATATTGCAAAAAAGTGCTTTCGCCGAAAAGCTATTTTAAAATCTGACACCGCGATTGCATAAAGGAGGTCTGTATCTATAATTCTTCAAATAATTGTTAAGTATTTTGTTAACGTTAATCGTGAGTAATTTAGTAAATTCACCGGAAGTTTGTGGTGGGTATGCTAGTTCTGAACATCACATGCTAATGTAAAAAGCTGGTTTTTGATATAAATATGAACTTGATTGAACAAGCATGTATTGTATAACATAATGTCCTAGGAGTGTCATCTGATGAAGATCATCAAAGGTTAGTGCTGCATTTAGCTGTGGTTTTGGTTTTTGTGACATATATGCTTGCTTTGAAAATGGCTGTGTGATTATTTTTGGCAGGGTACTCTCCTGACATAATCTTCGCTGTAAAGCCTTTTTGAAATCGGACAATGTGGTTAGATTAACAAGAGTCTTGTCTTTAAAATGGTGGAAAATTGTCATATGTTTGAGAAATTGAAGTTATAGCATTTATGAGGTATTTGTATTTCGCGCCACGCAATTCCACTGGCTGTTGACGCAAGCGTCCCACCCTGCCCAGGGAGGTTAATGCAGGGAAACTTAAATCCGTTTTACCTAATTTCTACCAGCGTGTTAAATGTGCAACCAGAGGGAAAAAACCTCTAGACCACATTTACTCCACACACAGAGACGCATAAAAAGCTCTCCCTCGCCCTCCATTTGGCAAATCTGACCATAACTCTATCCTTTTGATCCTGCTTACAAGCAAAAACTAAAGCAGTCCTTGGTGTCAACATCACCAACAAACTATCATGATCCAAACACACCAAGACAGTCACGAAGAGGGCACGACAATGCCCCTCAAGAGACTGAAAAGATTTGGCATGGGTCCTCATATCCTCAAAAAGTTCTACAGCTGCACCATTGAGAGCATCCTGACTGGTTGCATCATCGCCTGGTATGGCAGCTGCTCGGCCTTCGACCGCAAGGCACTGCAGAGCGTAGTGCATACGGCCCAGTACATCACTTGGGCCAAACTTCCTGCCATCCACGCCCTCTATACCAGGCAGTGTCAGAGGAAGGCCCTTAAAATTGCCAAAGACTCCAGCAACCCTAGTCATAGACTGTTCTCTCTGCTCCTGCTTGGCAAGCGGTACCGGAGAACCATGTAGGGGCCCAAAAGGCTTCTTAACAGCTTCTACCACCAAGCCATAAGACACATGAACAGCTAATCAAATGGCTACCCGGACTATTTGAATTGTCCCCCCCCATTTTTACTCTGCTGCTACTGTTTTTTTTTGTACACTTTTTTTTCTTAAAACTGCATTATTGGTTGTAAGTAAGCATTTCACTGTAAGGTCTACACCTGTTGTATTCTGTGCATGTGACAAATACAATTTTCTTTTCTTTTTTATTTGAATTTGCACCTATAAACCATATGGAATAGTATGGAATTTTGAAGACACCGGGGTAGGACACAAGAGAACAAACATATTCATAAATGTCTGACTACATGACTGCATAACAGGTTGCATCTATTTCTAAAGGTGTCCCTAGAATGAGAAGGAGCTGTGTTCACCGGTTAATTAACAAAATAATTACATGCATGGTGTCACTCCTAATGCGAATTTATGGACATTATTCAAGACAAATACACACTGAATACTAACTGACCAGTGCCAAATGACACCAGTGAATGGCCACAGTGATAAAGAATAAACAGCAGCATGTTTTATCTTATTTTGTATCAGGAACCTAAATGACTGACATGACTAAATTAAACGTATGTCTTATGCAATCTGAGGACAAACTACACCTCTTGACAGATCTTATGCCAATTGGAAATAAATATGTTTTCAGTGTTTCAATTGCAAGAAAACATCAAATAAAAGACTGCAAAACAGAATATCAAATAAAAATGCACACTGTCAATAGTTTGGTAATGCAAACACACTTAAAGGTACTTTTTTGTTAAGAAAACACACACATGACGCAAACTATGATTCTAGTATGATGAAATAATAATCATTGTTGGCTCAATAATTTTATTTAACATTGATATCATGAAATATTCTGAAAGTATGGAAATCACCTCTTGTGCTGCCACTCCATAAGTGTGGGGATAGTAGTGATCTTCATAACTATCACCCCATTTCAAGGCTTCCTTGTCTAGCTAAAATTCTTGAATCCTTGGTAAATGTACAACTTTGCTCTTTTTATCTTGTAAATGTCATTTTTTTTATTTAAACCAATCAGGATTTAGGCCTGGGCATAGCACTATTACAGCAACCACTTTAGTTGTTAATGATCTTGACAATGCTTTAGACAAAATCTCCTATCATTGCTATGCAGACGACACACAATTAATCTTCTCCTTTCCCCCTTCTGATAACCAGGCGGCGAATCGCATCTCTGCATGTCTGTCAGACAAATCAGTGTGGATGACGGATCACCACCTCAAGCTGAACCTCGGCAAGACGGAGCTGCTCTTCCTCCCGGGGAAGGACTTCCCGTTCGATGATCTCGCCATCACGGTTGACAACTCCCTTGTGTCCTCCTCCCAGAGTGCTAAGAACCTTGGCGTGATCCTGGACAACACCCTGTCGTTCTCCACTAACATCAAGGCGGTGACCCGATCCTGTAGGTTCATGCTCTACAACATTCGCAGAGTATGACCCTGCCTCACACAGGAAGCGGCGCAGGTCCTAATCCAGGCACTTGTCATCTCCCGTCTGGATTACTGCAACTCGCTGTTGGCTGGGCTCCCTGCCTGTGCCATTAAACCCCTACAACTCATCCAGAATGCCGCAGCCCGTCTGGTGTTCAACCTTCCCAAGTTCTCTCACGTCACCCCGCTCCTCCGCTCTCTCCACTGGCTTCCAGTTGAAGCTCGCATCCGCTACAAGACCATGGTGATTGCCTACGGAGCTGTGAAGGGAACGGCACCTCCATACCTTCAGGCTCTGATCAGGCCCTACACCCAAACAAGGGTACTGCATTCATCCACCTCTGGCCTGCTGGCCCCCCTACCTCTGCGGAAGCACAGTTCCCGCTCAGCCCAGTCAAAACTGTTCGCTGCTCTGGCACCCCAATGGTGGAACAAGCTCCCTCACGATGCCAGGACAGCGGAGTCAATCACCACCTTCCGGAGACACCTGAAACCCCACCTCTTTAAGGAATACCTAGGATAGGATAAAGTAATCCTTCTAACCCCCCCCCCCCCCTTAAAGGATTTAGATGCACTATTGTAAAGTGGTTGTTCCACTGGATATCATAAGGTGAATGCACCAATTTGTAAGTCGCTCTGGATAAGAGCGTCTGCTAAATGACTTAAATGTAAATGTAAATGTAAACAAAACAATTAAATGTACTGCTTTATTTGAGGACCTGTCAAAAGCTTTTGATACTGTTGATCATGCTATTTTATTGAATAAGTTGTCTTCTATAGGCCTGATCATGGTTTCATAATTGTCTTAGTGACAGAACTTCAGGTCATTGATGGGAGTTTCTTGAAGTACATGAAGGTGCACCACAGGGGTCGATTTTGGGACCTGTTCTTGTCACTATTTATATTAAAACCATTGGTCAGTATGTTAAAAATGGATAATCTATATGCGGATGAGACTATTATGTATGCTAATGCCCCGACTGTTGATCTGGCTGTGTCAAAACTACAGTCCGATTCTATAGCTATGCAGGAATCCCTTGGTAATTTAAACTTTGACAGAAAGGTGTACGTGGTCAGAGACCCACTAAAGCAGCACCGCCCCCTCAAGAGTCTGAGCCTGCCTGGTCCAAAAGCCAAAGTCCCCAGATGGGTGAGCATAATATACAAGGATTATCTTAAAGCTGCTAATGAGAACCTTGACAACCTTGTACCTAGCCGTTAGGAATTCCGGTGGAGTACCATACCAAGGTAATGGCAGTGCTGGCAACAATGGCTGCAGTAACCCATGGAGAGGGAGTCACACTCGGACAATCAGAGAGTGGGCATATTATTGTGGCCCTGGCGGTACAGAATAATCAAACGGTCTGACTGCACAGAGGTACTTGGAAAAATGTGTCACACTTCCTATTGCTTCCACTAGATGTCCCCAGTCTTTACAAAGTGATTTGAGACTCCTACTGTGAAAACTGAATGAATGAGACGCAGTGGAACGTGGTCACACGGAGAGGGCTATCACCATTATGATGCCGACGCCCCTGGTTACCCTCCCTTTCGAAACGTTTTGAAACACAATGCAATCGTCCCCCTCGAATTTTATTGGCTCTCTTGTTGAAAAACGCCCTGAAGATTTATGTTATACAACGTTTGACATGTTTGAACGAACCTAAATGGGAAAAAAATGAATTTTCTCGAAATGGCTGTCCCATGGCCGATGGAAGTTTTGGAGCAGCCTTCAGACGCGCTAACAAGAACAAGCTCTTGGAACATAAAGGAGTATTTTTTTCGAACGAAAATACATTTGTTGTGGACCTGAGATTCCTGGAAGTGCTTTCTGATGAAGACAACCAAAGGTAAGGGATTATTGACAATAGTATACAAGACTAGGTGTGATATGCGATTGTTCCAAGATGGCGCTGACCTGTAACGTTAGCCTATTTTTCAGAGTATCGCATCCCCTTTCATCGCAAAGTATGATTACCCAGTAAAGTTAATTTTAAATCTGGCATTACAGGTGCTTTCAAGAGATATTCATCTATAAATCTTAGAATGACAATATTACATTTAAAAAATGTTTTTGAATAGTAATTTAGTAAATTGTAGCTCTGTTTCATCGGATGCATTTGAGGGAAAATAGTTAGTCAACGTTACGCACCGATGTAAAATGCTGTTTTTATATATAAATATGAACTTTATCGAACAAAAGAATGCATGTATTGTGTAACATGATGTCCTAGGTGTGTCATCTGATGAAGATTGTCAAAGGTTAGTGCTGCATTTAGCTGTTTTTTGGTTATTTGTGATGCATGTGGTTGGTCGGAAAATGGCTATGTGGCTACTTTTACAATATACTCCTCTAACATAATCTAATGTTTTGCTTTTGCTGTAAAGCCTTTTTGAAATCGGACAACGTGGTTCGATTCAGGAGAGGTGTATCTATAAAACGATATAATTTGAAAAAAAAAATATGTATATATATATATATATTACATTTTGCTATGCTAATGGCGATATGATTTTTCGCTGGATGTCCATCCCGAGGCCGCACAGGGGTTAATCAAATCTTTCCATTCCTGCTCAATTTGGCATGCCTTCTTAAACAGCATAACCGTATACGCATTAATACATCAGTCTTCTGTTGAGTTGGGCTCGGGGATTGAACAACAGTTAAATATTTGAGTTTGTGCTTGTGTGTGTGTGCCTTTGTGTGTATATATTTTTTTTAAATCACTAGATGCACTATACCCGAGGTGAAGGCGTTCAAAATTATGTTGGCTGCGGATCTGGTTCTGTACTATAGGTGGCACTATGTGCTATTTTTTACAGGATGGGCTAAAGGCCCTAGGATCCATGTGTACAGGTCAGCCAGTCACTGGAATGATAACCCAACTTGACATGAGGGGGAGGTTTTAGAGGGTGGAATATTTGAGGACAATTAGAGGTTTACTTAGTCGCAGCTAGTATGCTTAACAGTGCAAATATCCTGGTACAGCTATATGGACACTTAATTATCATGGTACTTCTTAATGGTAAGTTTACAAATATTATATATTATGGTAAGTACAATCAAAATGTTTATTTCATTATGGTAAGTGGTGTGAAATAAGTATATCTAGTTATAATTGTAATGGCTTAGCAGAAAATAAGAAAAGACAGTTTTCACCTGACCTAAAGATAAGGAATATAATATCTATTGTTTACAAGAAACTCATTCTAAACCTTTAGAAGAAGTTGTATGGAAAAAGCAAGGGGGGGGGGGGGGATGACGACGACAACTCAATAGGAGTGATGATATGTGGAGTTCCAGGTCTCCGGCAGCCTCTGGAACTGCCGGTCTGCGGCCAACAAGGCAGAGTTCATCTCAGCCTATGCTACCCTCCAGTCCCTCGACTTCTTGGCGCTGACGGAAACATGGATTACCACAGAAAACACTGCTACTCCTACTGCTCTCTCCTCATCTGACCACGTGTTCTCGCACACCCCGAGAGCATCTGGTCAGCGGGGTGATGGCACTGGATTCCTCATCTCTCCCAAGTGGACATTCTCTCTTTCTCCCCTGACCCATCTGTCTATCTCCTCCTTTGAATTCCATGCTGTCACAGTCACTAGCCCATTCAAGCTTAAGGAATACCTGGGATAGGATAAAGTAATCCTTCTAACCCCCCCCCAAAAGATATAGATGTACTATTGTAAAGTGGTTGTTCCAATGGATATCATAAGGTGAATGTACCAATTTGTAAGTCGCTCTGGATAAGAGCGTCTGCTAAATGACGTAAATGTAAATGTGAATGATATCAATTTACAATAATGTTGGTCCAAATGTGCAAACTGTTCAAACAGACCCGCAAGGAAGGTGGATCCTATAAACAGATTTGGCTCATTAATCTATATGTCCCAAATAATGATGATCCACGCTTCTTTGAAAATATGTATAATCATTTATCAATTTTACAGGCAATACATGACTCAATAATTATGTTGGGAGATTATAATACGGTTTTAATTACCTCAATAGACCAGAAAGGAAATCACTACAAAATATCAACCTCATGCACTTAAGGAAATTATGAATATTATGGATATATTGTAACTACTGGATATATGGAGGCTTAAAAGTCCTTACCTACTGAGATATACATGGCAGAGGCTCAATCAAGCTAGTTGTCTTGACTACTTTCTTATGTCATTTTTGATGACACCAAAAGTTAAAAGAGTGTTGATAGGGGACAGACAACACTTAGTTCAACGGGGAATATCTAGCAGGGTAGAAATATGACTAAATTACTTGTTGGAAAGGTGACATCCTATGACGGTGCCACGTTAAAAGTCACTGAGCTCTTCAGTAAGGCCATTTTAATGCCAGTGTTTGTCTATGGAGATTGCATGGTGGTGTGCTCAATTTTATAGACCTGTCAGCAACGGGTGTGGCTGAAATAGCCGAATCCACACATTTTAAGGGGTGTCCACATACTTTTGTATATATAGTGTAACATAGGTACAGCAGATCCCCTTATTGTATGGGACACTTTTAAATGTGCCTTTAGAGGCCATACAATTCAACACTCATCTTTGAAACAAAAACTATTTAAGTCAAAAGAGTTCAGATAGATAGCAATAACAACTAACAGAGGCACAGAATAAGTTAGAGGAAAAACAAAAAAAAATGGAGGAACGATCAAGTGTAATAAAGCGAACTGGATGGAATATGGTGAAAAATACAGAAAAAACTTTTTTAATCTTCAACATATAATTACTACCAAAAAGAATATACAGAACCGTGTTACAAATGACAGAGTAATACATGATTCCTTAAACAATATTTTGAAAGAGGAAGCATAGTACTTTAAGCATATGTTTTCATTTCAGTCTCCTCCATGTCCACTAACTGAAGTTAATTGTAAGGATTTTTCTTATATTAATAGTGTTAAATTAACAGCTATGCAGAAAGACTCATGTAAAGGCCTAGGTACTAATTACAGAGGAGGAAATTGTAGATGCAAATTAAAGAATTTTAACCACTCCTAAAACAATGGTAGACTATCTGATACCTAGCAAGAAGGTCTGATTTCACTTTTACTGAAACAGGACTCAGATGGTAAATATAAAGATGCAGTGAACCAAAAAACTGCTGACCCCTTTCACTTCGGTGTTGTGAGGCCAAAATCCTAGCAAAATGCATAGCGCATAGAAATAAAAAGGTATTATTCTTCCTGATCAGACAAGTTTTTTACATGGAGATAATATAAGACAGGTACTGGAAAGAATATAACGCTATGAAAAATCTGGGAAACCAGGCCTGGTATTCATAGCTGACTTTGAAAAGGCCTTTGAAGTATGACTGGAATATATATATATATATATATAAATGCCTGGACAATTTTAATTTTGGAGAATCTCTTACACAATGGATTAAAATGATATATACACTGCTCAAAAAAATAAAGGGAACACTTAAACAACACAATGTAACTCCAAGTCAATCACACTTCTGTGAAATCAAACTGTCCACTTAGGAAGCAACACTGATTGAAATGTATTGTCACATGCTGTTGTGCAAATGGAATAGACAACAGGTGGAAATTAGAGGCAATTAGCAAAACACCCCCAATAAAGGAGTGGTTCTGCAGGTGGTGACCACAGACCACTTCTCAGTTCCTATGCTTCCTGGCTGATGTTTTGGTCACTTTTGAATGTTGGCGGTGCGTTCACTCTAGTGGTAGCATGAGACGGAGTCTACAACCCACACAAGTGGCTCAGGTAGTGCAGCTCATCCAGGATGGCACATCAATGCGAGCTGTGGCAAGAAGGTTTGCTGTGTCTGTCAGCGTAGTGTCCAGAGCATGGAGGCGCTACCAGGAGACAGGCCAGTACATCAGGAGACGTGGAGGAGGCCGTAGGAGGGCAGCAACCCAGCAGCAGGACCGCTACCTCCGCCTTTGTGCAAGGATGAGCAGGAGGAGCACTGCCAGAGCCCTGCAAAATGACCTCCAGCAGGCCACAAATGTGCATGTGTCTGCTCAAACAGTCAGAAACAGACTCCATGAGGCTGGTGAGGGCCCGACGTCCACAGGTGGGGGTTGTGCTTACAGCCCAACACCGTGCAGGTCGTTTGGCATTTGCCAGAGAACACCAAGATTGGCAAATTCTCCACTGGCACCCTGTGCTCTTCACAGATGAAAGCAGGTTCACACTGAGCACATGTGACAGACGTGACAGAGTCTGGAGACGCCGTGGAGAACGTTCTGCTGCCTGCAACATCCTCCAGCATGACCGGTTTGGCGGTGGGTCAATCATGGTGTGGGGTGGCATTTCTTTGGGGGGCCGCACAGCCTTCCATGTGCTCGCCAGAGGTAGCCTGACTGCCATTAGGTACCGAGATGAGCTCCTCAGACCCCTTGTGAGA
Source organism: Salmo salar (assembly GCF_965601325.2). Classification (NCBI taxonomy): domain Eukaryota; kingdom Metazoa; phylum Chordata; class Actinopteri; order Salmoniformes; family Salmonidae; genus Salmo; species Salmo salar. The sequence goes on from NC_138300.1 coordinate 69,555,584, forward strand.
CCATATGCTGGTGCGGTTGGCCCTGGGTTCCTCCTAATGCAAGACAATGCTAGACCTCATGTGGCTGGAGTGTGTCAGCAGTTCCTGCAAGAAGAAGGCATTGATGCTATGGACTGGCCCGCCGGTTCCCCAGACCTGAATCCAATTGAGCACATCTGGGACATCATGTCTCGCTCCATCCACCAACGCCACGTTGTACCACAGACGGGCCAGGAGTTGGCGGATGCTTTAGTCCAGGTCTGGGAGGAGATCCCTCATGAGACCATCCGCCACCTCATCAGGAGCATGCCCAGGCGTTGTAGGGAGGTCATACAGGCACGTGGAGGCCACACACACTACTGAGCCTCATTTTGACTTGTTTTAAGGACATTACATCAAAGTTGGATCAGCCTGTAGTGTGGTTTTTCACTTTAATTTTGAGTGTGACTCCAAATCCAGACCTCCATGGGTTAATAAATTGGATTTTCATTGATTATTTTTGTGTGATTTTGTTGTCAGCACATTCAACTATGTGAAGAAAAAAGTATTTAATAAGATTATTTCATTCATTCAGATCTAGGATGTGTTATTTTAGTGTTCCCTTTATTTTTTTGAGCAGTGTATTAACCCCAGGTGTAAAATAGTAAATAATGTCTCCTTCTCGGAAGGTATTAAATTGTCAAGAGGAGTAAAACAAGCTGTCCGTTATCGGCTATCTATTTATCATGATTCTTTAGTCATATCCCTGTTTACCTATTTACTTATTGCCCTGCCTACACCTAACGACTTGTTTTAATTATATGAGAATAAAATATTCCACTTTATTTGGAAAGACCAGCCAGACAAAATTAACCAGGCCTATTTATACAAGGAATATGAATTCTGAGGGCAGAAATAATTAAACATTTAAGCATTTGACCTCTCACTAAAGGTTTCAGTCACACAAAAACTATACTTAAATTTGAACTGGTTCTCTAGAAGATTAGTAAGAAGAGCTCACCCCTTGTTCAAGAATGGCCTTTTCCACTTCATTCAAATTACAACCTCTCACTTTCAGGTTATTTGAAAATGAAATAATCTCCAAAATATCGCTATTTTTAAAACTAGCAAAAAAATCTGGTTGCAATTTCAGTTTAATCCCCAAGTAAAAACAGACAAATATTAGAATAAATATTATGGTTAAACTGAAATATACAAATGGATAAAAAAAATTGGGGGGGGAGATATTTACATATAATCTTTGTAAATTATATAATAAATGGGAATGGTGGAGTTATGTCACACATGGAGTTAGCAAAATATATGGAAATGCTCTATCCAAAATTACAACCAACTGATTGCAGCGTTACTGCAAAAATGGAGTAGGCAAGTAGAAAGGTCGGCCATGCATTAAAGACCAAAATTGGCGAATTAGAAATGTGATAATAAAAAGTTTCCCTTGTGTTGTCTTAAGGGTAAAAAAATACCTGCCACTATGTTTAACAGCAGAGAAAACCCCCTAAATGATATTTTATCAACTTGACATTTGATGACTTTTCCTAGAGTGACCCCAACATTAGGAAAAGTGAAACATCGCCTTTGTTCATATTTTCATGAAAGCTGTACACCACCAGGGTACAAATGTTGTCTTAGGGTCATTTTTGACCCTGCAGTTATAAAATTATTTACACACCATAAAAACACACACACACAATGAGAAATTTATATTATATGTGCTACTGATTGAACTCAGCCAGCAGCTCCTGAAAAGGAAGATCACCATGGTTGGCACAGTTAGAAAGAACAAGCCTGAGTTCTCCCTTGCACTCCTCGCAACAAGGGGGAGAGAGGCCTTCTCATCCATCAAAGTTTGCCTTCACCCCCACCACCACTCTAGTTTCTTACCTCCCAAAGAGGAACAAGAATGTGGTCCTCCTGAGCACACTGCACAAAACGGCTGAGATCAGTGATCATGAGGACAGGAAGCCAGCCATCATCCGGGACTACAGCCACAACAAAGGAGACGTGGACAACCTGGACAAGGTGATTGCCACTTACAGCTGCAGGAGGATGACTGCCTGCTGGCCACTGGTCATCTTCCATAACATCATTGATGTGTCCTCATACAATGCCTTCGGGATATGGAACAAGATCAACCCTACCTGGATGCCTGATAAGCAGAACAAGAGGAGGGTGTTCCTGAAGCAGCTGGGAAAAGAACTTGTAACCCCACACATTCAAAGAAGGGAGCGCCTCCCCCACACAGCAGCCTCTGCATCGCTTGTGTTGCTGTTCAGGGGGCTGAATCTTGTCCTGATCCACTTGAGGCTGCAGCTGGGGCAGGCAAGAGGACGAGATTCCAAATCTGTCCCCCAAAGAAGGACATTAAAATAAATGCTATGTGCTGCACATGTGAGAAATACATCTGCAAAGTCCATGCACACACACTTGCATACTGTCCTACATGTGCTAATTAGAGTTGCTTGATTTATGTTCTTCCCGTTTTTGTTTCGTATCTATTATCTTACTTTTTTCTTATTTATTGTTGTTGTTTATACACCTTGTGGGTGGGGGCAATGTTTAAAAATATGGGAGAAGACTAGTATTTTGTAGTTGAATTCCTCATTGTACATTATAAAATAATATATCACTATGTTGCCAAAAAAGTTCAAGACAATGTTTCCCTTCAATAGAATGCATACAAAACAAATGTTGGCACATTTCTGCTCCTTTCTTAGGCTATACAAGTGCTATCTCTTGCTAAAAAAAAGTATGTTTACACCTATGCAGTACCTTTAGCAATAATAATAAACCTGTACTTTAGTAAAGAAAACAATGACAGGTGTTGTAATAAAAATGAGTGGTGTCCACTGATTAAATGCAGTCTTTCTGCATTGTGAAGAGGGAAAACCCAGATATTCACAATGTTTGTGTTGAATGACAGGTTGTTTCTTCATGCAAAATATATTTGGGGTTTAAAATTCAATTAAGCTGCTTTATTTGAGGGGTTTGTTGAAGGCGGGTCATTTTTTACCCTTAGAACTAGGGGAGTATACATAACGTTAAGACTACACAAGGGATAAGGGCCAAAAATGTGAAGTTGGGAGGAGATTTTTGATATACCGATTCCATAGCACATGGTGTATGAACTGATACATAAAACGAAGCCAGATTCAAAACTTTTCTATGGTCTTCAGAGATGGGAGGGGTTGAGGGTAGCTGAAGGCTCGGACTAAAAACAAACAAAAGATAACTAATGTGAAATATACTGTCCGTGAAATGTATGTAGTACGTATAAGCTGGAAGTGTAAGCTTAAGTATTGTTGTCGATTAGTTTACTGGACTACTGTTCAGTCATGTGGTCAGGTGCTACAAAGAGAAAAAATAATAAAGAAGGAAAATATTTAAAAACATATATAAATATATTATATATTTACTCAGACAATTACATTGAGAGAAGCCACAATATCAGCAATATTAAAGCTGATCTAACCCCACAAAAATATATAAAAACAAATTCAAATTAAATAAAAAAACATGTTGTCTTTAAACTCTCGTAAGAATGTTCACTCATTAGATGGTTCTCCAATTGAACGTGCTTCCTGCATACAAATACTTACAGGGCCTTCAGAAAGTATTCACATCCCTTGACCTTTTCCACATTTTGTTGTGTTACAGCCTGAATTTAAAATGGATTACATTTAGATTTTTTGTCACTGGCCTACATGTTTACTAATTCATAAAAAATGAAATGCTGAAATGTCTTGAGTCAATAAGTATTTAACTCCTTTGTTATGGAAAGCCTTAATAAGTTCAGCAGTAAAAATGTGCTTAACAAGTCACATATACAATTGCATGGACTCACTTTATGTGCAATAATAGCATTTAACATGATTTTTGAATGACTACTTCATCACTGTACAACACACAAACAATTACAGTGTCTTTGGAAAGTATTCAGATCTCTTGACTTTTTCCACATTTTGTTACGTTACAGGCAATTCCTTCAACCTAATGGCTTGTTTTTTGCTCTGACTTGCACTGTCAACTGTGGGACCTTATATAGACAGGTGTGTGCCTTTCCAAATCATGTCCAATCAATTGAATTTACCACAAGTGGACTCCAATCAAGGTGTAGAAACATCTCAATGATGATCAATGGAAACAGGATGCACCTGAGCTCAATATCGAGTGAGGCTATGAATACTTATGTAAATAAGGTATTTTATTTATTCATTTTTTAATACATTTGCAAAAATGTCTAAAAACCTGTTATCGCTTTGTCGTTTTGGGGTATTATGTGTAGATTGCTGAAGATTCTTTAAAAAAATCTATTTTAGAATAAGGCTGTAACGTAACAAAATGTGGAAAAAGTCAAGGGGTCTGAATACTACAACAACTGCATTGTTGGTTAAGGGCTTGTAAGTAAGCATTTCACTGTAAGGTCTACTCCTGTTGTATTCGGTGCATGTGGCAAATCAAATTTGATTTTGAGTTATTTGATTTAATACGCACCTGTAGGGGCCGTGGTTTGGTGTGGCTCTTTGCAGAGTTCAGACCACTCTTCTTCTGTTGCTGCTGGAGTAATATCTTAGCTGCCTGCAAAAACTTAAATGAGAGAACACATCCAGGATTCTGCCAGTATCATCCCAGTACCATTGTGGTATAATCACAGTACCAATGCTAGCACAAACCCAGTATCATCAGACTATTGAAAAATGTCTTAAACCAGTGAGGCAGACTTTTGCATGTGTTTGGTATTGTTTGTCCATTCCAATGTAGCCATTACAATGAGCCCTTCCTCCCCATTGCTCCCTTACCTGCCTCCTCTGCCTCAAACATGCTGGCTAAAGTAAAAACCACATTATTTTTCTGATTGGCAGAGGGTAGCAGGAGGATCCATACCAGACAAAAGGAGAAGGGGAATTTCATAACAAGAAAGTGTAGGCTAGAAAAAATGATGCTTAAAATAATGATGCTTAGCGATTGACATTATACCTAAAGTGGACATTGCCATTGGCTGCATGGAATTAAGAGCCAAGTTTGAACATTGGAATGTGGGATGTAATCTACATCGCCTCGATTAGGCTGATAAAACTCAAAATTATTTTATTTAAGAATTTTAAATTTAAGCATAATTATTTCTATATAGCCTACACTTTCTCGTTCTGAACTAGTGGGACCTTCTAACATGAGTGGGATTAGTGTGGCTTCGTGACAATGATCAAGGGTAGCTGCTCACCGATTTAACAGCTCCAATGCAGTTACACCTCCGACACCACCAAAACATCAACTATGCGGGTGTCGGCTATCGTCGGTTACCTTGATCTGTAGCTGGCTAGATTAACTAGACTAAGGTCTAGATTCACTAGGCCTTAGTCTAGTTAATCTAGCCAGCTACAGAATCTAAACTTGTAGTAGTTATGGCCTTATTGATTTAGCTAGTGACTCTCACTCAGATATCATGGCATGAGCCATTGCAAAATGTGTAGAATTGCAGGAAATTAGCTGTAAAACTGCAAAAAATATTGTTCGGTAAAGCAAACTCATTTGTTAACTTTTTGTTAATATAGTTTTTTCTGCTAACAAATCCCTCTATAGTTTTTAATCCGGTGCTGAGTTAATGTGAGTTAATGTGTAGCGGCTAATTGCATAGCTAATCAGCCATGTGAATGAAGCTACAGCAACCAATGTGATCATGGCTGGGGTAATTTTAGCTTGTTTTTGCTGTTCTCCAAATAGCATTTTAGAGTTTTTAAATTGTATGAATGCAGTAAATGATCTTCAACTTAAAATGTATTGGATGGGTGATGGGGGTAAACCTCTATAAGTATTTATAATGGATTATTCGTATAAGTTATTATAGTGTTACCAACTCAGTAAAGTGGGAAAGACCACATATTAACACACACAGACCAATGTCTCAGCAGGACTCCCTGATTAAATAAAGGTTAAATGACAAGTTTTACAAGGAAAATAATTGCATCATTGTATGCACAGACATTACTAGCCTCTCTCAGTGTCGCTAAACTCATCCAATTTGTCCCACATTTCAAGCAGAGCCATGATTTTGAGCTATGAATAATTAGACTACTATCAAACACTCTATACAACAAAGACAAGATACATGGCCAGTTTCAAAGTCACTGACTGAGGTGTGTAAGATGCACACACGTGTGCATGCAGGCTAGTGTCTGCATGCACGCGCACACACACCCACACATTAAATACACATTAAGATACAAACATAGTCAACTAAAACAAACACATTCTTCCTTATAAAAGTCCTTTGTCAGCTGTCTGAATTGCCCTAGGGACACCAAAGCATCCAATCGAAATGTCTTTTGGAGAATATTCCAAACGTAGGTAAATTAGCCTTTAATTTCCTTGCACCCTAACTCTGTAGACACCAAAAGGAGTCTCCAGAGTTAACCAACCATGTGAACAGGTTTGATAACTAGTCATTTTAAATCTTAACAGTGATGTTAGGTAAGTTGGAAGATTGTGGAGCAGGGCTTTGTAAACAAAAATTGCGAAATGATGTGATCAACGGGACTTCAAAGAGGTCCAGCCAAGCTTTTGGTAAATCATTTAGTGATGAGTAATAAAACTGTCTCCTGTGATAAAACGAAGGGCACTTTGATAAATGGCATCCAGGGGTATAAGAGTGGTGGCAGCTGCAATTTGATAAATAGTATCATCTTAATCAAGAACAGGTAGAAAGGTGGATTACACGATCTGCTTCCTACTGACCAGAGAGGCAAGATCTGTTTCTGTAAAAAGAAGCCCACTTTAAATCAACATGTACTTAGTTTTGCCTTTATTAAACACAAGTTTTAAGTGAGTAAGGACTTTCCAATACAGCTGTAAAATCTGACTGTAGCCTTGTCACAACCAGGTCATGCGTCGGGGCAATTGCGTAGATAATAGTAATATCCACATATAGATGAAATATATATATTTTTACAGATTGACCAATAGCATCTATATGAATACTGATAAGAGCAGATCCTAGTATCGAGTTCTGGCACTAAGATAATCATAAAACCATGAGCAGGCGTCAGAGCCCAGGCCAATCGAGGACAACTTGTTCAATAAAATAGCATGATCAACAGTATCAGACGCTCTTGACAGGTCCACAAACAAGGCAGCAGAATTCATTTTAGCATCTAAAGCACATGTGTCAAGCTCATTCCACAGAGGGCCAAGTGTGTGTGGGTTTTCCCTCTTCCCTTGTACTTGATTGATGAATTAAGGTTACTAATGAGTAAGGTACTCCCCACACCTGGTTGTCTAGGGCTAAATTGAAAGGTAAAACCAAAAACCTGCAGTTACACTAGGTCCTCCATGGAATGATTTTGACACTCCTGGTCTAAAGCAATGACAATATCATTAACAACTAATGTGGTTGCAGTGATAGTCTTGTGCCCTGGCCTAAACCCAGATTGATTTACATTCAAAATACCATGCTCAAATAAAAAAGAGTGAAGTTGCTTATTTACCAAAGATACGAGCTAGACATGGAAGCCTGGAGATGGGACAATAATTATCAAGATCACTACTATCCCTGCTCTTAATGGTTTCCATACTTCTGGAATATTTCCTGATAACAATGTTAGATTTAAGATATGGGTTACTGAGCCAGCAATGAAGGTGGCAGCACACTTGAGTAGACTCTGTTCCAATTGATCAGCCCCTGTGGATTTCTTGGTATCTAAGCGGCATCAAGGACAATGTTTTCTGTGAATTGCCAAAATGCAAAAACTTAATGACCATATTCCGAGTCAATCTGCAAAACTCCAGAAACAGCGTTTAAGCCACCCTTAGAGAAAGTAGAGTTAGACGATCTTTCCAAAAGATAGCCCGTTTAAATTAAATGAAGATAAAATGCATCAATGATGAGTCTGAATTCATTTGTTGAGGCAGAGAGGAGGTAGTGCAACCCTTCAGAGATTTTACAGTTTTCCAGAATTTAGCCAGATTCCCCTTACAATTAGAAAGAGCAGTTACATATTAATCAGATTTTGCCTTTCTGATTAGTCTTACACATCGATTCCTTAGTTGCCTAAAAGATTGTCAATCCAGACCTAAGCCTGTGTTTCTGGCCTTGTCCCAGGCAACATTTCTCTTATCAATGACTATGGATAAGTCAGAAGTGAACCAGGCATTCGATCTACAGCACCTTAAACTCTCAGAGTTTTGAAGGAGGCATGATTATCTACAATAGTATTGAAGACATTTGCAAAAAAAGCTTAAAGGTAAATCATGTTCAGGGATAGCTGAAATAAATGTAATTAAAATAAAGATAATGTAAAAAAGCTTGTTCACAAAAGTTTTTAAAGTTCTTCTTAAACACATAGATTTATGCATTCTCACATCTCTGACACAGACAACTGGGCAATGGTCACAAAAATCCAGTTTGAAAACTCCACTAGCAACATATTTATCTAGTGTATTCTTCAAAATAAGATCAATCAGGATAGATTAGGATTCGGACATGTAAGCTCAGTTATCAGCTGAGGTAGGTTTTGCTCAGAACAAATATCCTTCAGCGTCTCTGACTGGCGTCCTCCAATCAATATTAAAATCGCCCATAATTAGTACTTCAGATTAACCATGCTTAATTCAGAAAAAAATCCTAAGAGCACATGAGGGAGCAGAGGGAGGGTGATACTCTTCTATTATTGTCAGCTGGTTATCATGACTAAGGCTCACATTAACAACGAGACAATCAAACTTATTAGGGATTGAGGTAGCAAGAGATACAGAAACATTTAAATATGGCAACACCCCCACTTCTGCCAATTCTGTCTGATCTGTAAACATTATAACCAGATAGAGACACGTCAGAGTCCAGCACAGAATATTCAACCAAGATTCAGAAATTACCAGAATGTCCACATTGGATTGAGAAGCCAGAATTTCAATAAAATCCTTCTTTGAAATCAAACTTCTGGAATTTACATGAACAAATCCAAAACTGCCGCTGCGGGATTTCAGGTCAGATGGAGTCTCTAATACAAGGTAACCCGTTATTAGAAAATACCATGGGATTGCTTTGAATTGGTATAGGCAGAGGATTGTCTAGAACTGAACCATTTGGCCTACAGTATGCCTCTGGTAAGGATGTGGGTTGAAACAAGAGTCAATGAGGGTTACCTTTTGCGGGTCTCCCAATTAGAGGTTGATGCATGAACATGGCAAATACGGCCCTGTGGGATTCTGGCAGGAATGGGACTAAAGTTCTAGTCAAGCTTGAGATGGGACAGGATCGACGGGGGGGATTTCATTAAAAAAAAAAATCTATAAAAAATAAATGATCCCCCTTCGACTCGCTCTCGCACCTTGCAGTTGGAACCAGTCACTACTTTACCTCAGGTGCCAATGTAGGCTATGTCTGTGAATAATGAAGCACTCAAGAGAGGAAATGCATCATCTAGTTGCAGCCAAGGACCCATCACTAACATTTATATTAGAGCCAAGGAAAGAGCGATGTTTTATCTGCAATTGATAGAGTTGTCTTTGACAATGAAGGAATCAAGTACATGGCTGTGGTTTAATCAAATAGGCTAGGCTACCAACCGGAGAGCGGGACAAGCGGCCTGAAGCGCATAGCTGCTCTAGTCCCAACAACTTTACCGGTCAAGCCCAATTGTTTGCCATTTAATTAAACCTGTGCCATCTGAAGTAAAGAGATAAATAAAAAATAGATTGACTGATGCAGTACTGCTGTTGTAAATGTTAATGTTCTTGTTGTAAATGTTGTAGCCTAAATGTTCATATCTGTGCGGTACTCAGCTGTAGGCTAGGGTTTTATATGCTGAGCAGACCATCCTACTGGGGTCTCTGTCCTCATCATCAAGCCTTAATCATCTACATTTTGGTCAATTAAAAGATACTCATCCAGACTGACTAAAGTCAGTGCATTTAACTAAGATAGGTAAGATGACCATATTGCATTAATTAAATTATTTTCAATACTTACTAAAAATACATAATAGCCTACATATTTCTGCACATAGAAATTAGCTTGGAGGCGGGAGTGATTTAAAACATGCTCTTTGACTACAGTCAGTGCATTTAACTAAGATAGGTAAGACAACCATATTGCATTACTGAAATGATGTTCAATACTTCCTAAACACAAGCAATAATCTACATATTTCTGTGCATAGAAATTAGCATGGGACGGGAGTGATTTTTATCAGAAGGGACAGGAAAGTTCCGTGGTAACAGAACTGTTGCTGGTTCAGGACAGTACAGGACATTTTTTTTTTTTTACAGGAAAAGACGGCACAGGAATGAATTTTCACCTGTGCCATCCTCTACTCCCAATCCCACCCACGACAAAAATATATACATTGTCTGCATATTTCAAATAATTTAACTCAATGTACATTTCAGATCTACACTCTCATGATAAAACTATCATCACATAGCTTAGAATAATTGTGAGTTATTTAGATGACTAAATAGAAAAAAACTTACCATCTAGACTGAGACGTTCAAGCATAACAGTGTTGGGCTTCCCAAGTCCTGTAGTCATTGAGAGAATGAGAGAGGATAATAGGATGGAACGAGTTGAGTGTTTATCTGAGGAGGAGGAGTTGGAGGGGGAGGAGTTGCAGTGGATGGAGAGATGAGGGAATGGCAGTTGTGGTTTGAAATTATGGGTAATTTCAAGAATTGTGGTAGCAGGATCATGTTTGGGTATGCTTGTCACCGGCAGGGGCTGGGGAGTTTGTCAGGATCAAAAGAAATATGAAAGGAGCAAAGCCCAGGTAAAAAGTTAGAGGGAAACCTGTCTCAGTCTTCTGAATACCTAACCTTGGGTGTAAGGACCAATGCTGGAGTAGAGAAGCAGGTATGGAGAGTCAAACATTTAATTAGAACAAGACATGGAACAAGACAGGACCAGCATCAGCACATGGGTATACAAGGACATATGACAATCAATGCTGAGCGGGGAACAGAGCCGGGGGAACAGACAGATATAGGGGAGGTAATGACAGAGCTAATTGAGTCCAGGTGAGTCCAATACTCGCTGATGCGTGTGACGGGGAAGGCAGGTGTGCATAATGATGGTGGCAGGAGTGCGTAATGCTGGGGAGCCTGGTGCCCTCGAGCGCCAGGGGGGAAGTGCGGGAGCAGGTGTGACACTTGGAATAGGATACCATTTTTCAGCGTGACAATTGCACACATTTTAATGCCAAAGACACACCAGAATGGCTTTACAAGAGGTGTTAAGTGTTCCAGGTGGGTCCAGTTTCAAACCTGAACTTAAATCTGCTTGAAAATCAGACACGGTTTGAATATTGCTGTCCATCTATGATTTCCAAATAAATGTACTGAGCTTGAGCAGTTTTGACAATATCAATGGATATATGTTACCCTAAGAGTTGTGCAGAGTTGGTAGAATCTTATTGAAAATGAGTTACACCTGTAATTGCTGCCAAAGGTGCTTCCACCAAGTATTAATTCTGAGGTGTGAAGACAAACGCAATCAAGACATCTGTTTTTATTTTTTATTAATTTAGAAAATGTTATACTTTTTCTTTCACTTTGAAAATGTGGAGAAGGTTGTGGAGATTGAAGGAAGAACATGTAATGCAATATCTTTTTAGATTTAATTTTAAGGCAGCAAAATGTGACAACTGTGCAGACTTTTCCTAGGCACTGTATCTTCTAAATATCATAGAGCGGTATCATGCTTCAAAAAGAAAATGAAATGCCATTGATAGATAGCAGCGTGAAGAACAAAAAAAAGTCTGCAGCTAGCCAGCTGTCATAGCATTTGTCAAAGAGCTATTTGCAGTAGTGTTTGTCAACACTTAGCTCAGGCTCCATCTGAGGACGATGGCATTATGCACTGCTAATTAAAAACAAATGAAAATGCCCTGTGATTGCACTGTAGCACAGGGACAAGTGGTAAACAAAAGCAGCATTTAAACGCATTGGCATGTCGCCAATTCAAATTGTTATAATATATTTTATAATTTAGGTAAAACCAAGTATGTTATTTTCCAAATAATGTAAAAATGTATCTGATGATTTATGCATATGTACTTTGGATGGTGCCCTCAGGGCTGTAACCAGGGTCTGAGTTTTAGTGAGGTTCGGTTAAAGAATGTTAATTTATAAGAAAGTTGAATCTAATTTACACAATTTAAAAACTCTAAAATGCTATTTCGAGAACAGCAAAAACGAAATAATTCAGTCACCATTTATTCCAGTTATTGACTATGGCGATATCGTCTATATCAGTGGTTCGCAAACATTTATAGTCCCGTACCCCTTCAAACATTCAACCTCCAGCTGCATATCCCCTCTAGGACCAGGGTCAGCGCACTCTCAAATGTTTTTTTGCCATCATTGTACGCCTGCCACACACACTATACAATATATTTATTAAACATAAGAATGAGTGCGAGTTTTTGTCACAACCCGGCTCGTGGGAAGTGACAAAGAGCTCTTATAGGACCAGGTCACAAATTGTGAATAACTCAGCACAGGTTAATGAGAAGGGTGTGCTTGAAAGGATCCACATAACTCTGCAATGTTGGGTGGTATAGGAGAGAGTCTCAATCTTTATTAATTGTCCACACACAGTCTGTGTCTGTACAGTGAGGGAAAAAAGTATTTGATCCACTGCTGATTTTGTACGTTTTCCCACTGACAAAGAAATTATCAGTCTCTAATTTTATTGGTAGGTTTATTTGAACAGTGAGAGACAGAATAACAACAAAATAATCCAGTAAACGCATGTCAAAAATGTTATAAACTGATTAGCATTTTAATGAGGGAAATAAGTATTTGACCCCCTCTCAATCAGAAAGATTTCTGGCTCCCAGGTGTCTTTTATACAGGTAACGAGCTGAGATTAGGAGCACACACTTAACCTGTTATGGATAGGGGGCAGTATTTTCACGGCCGGATAAAAAACGTACCCGATTTAATCTGTTTATTACTCCTGCCCAGAAACTAGAATATGTATATAATTGTTTGATTTGGATAGAAAACACCCTAAAGTTTCTAAAACTGTTTGAATGGTGTCTGTGAGTATAACAGAACTAATATGGCAGGCCAAAACCTGAGAAGATTCCAAACAGAAAGTGCCCTCTCTGACCATTTCTTGGCCTTCTTTAGCCTCTTTATTGAAAACAGAGGATCTCTGCTGTAACGTAACACTTTTAAGGCTCCCATAGGCTCCCAGAAGGCGCCAGAACGTTGAATGATGACTTTGCAGTCAATGGCTGAAAAACAGTAGCGCATTTGGATAGTGGTCGATCTGAGAACAATGAGACGGGCGTGCGTGTGCACGTGAAGAGTCCATTTTACATTTTCAGTCTTTGAACGAAAACAACGACTCCCGGTCGGAATATTATCGCTATTTTACGAGAAAAGTCGCGTAAAAATTGATTTTAAACAGCGTTTGACATGCTTCGAAGTACGGTAATGGAATATTTTGAAATTTTTTGTCACGATACGCGCGGGCGCGTCACCCTTCGGATAGTGTCTTGAACGCACAAACAAAACGCCGCTATTTGGATATAACTATGGATTATTTGGAACCAAACCAACATTTGTTGTTGAAGTAGAAGTCCTGGGAGTGCATTCTGATGAAGAACAGCAAAGGTAATCCAATTTTTCTTATAGTAAATCTGAGTTTGGTGAGTACCAAACTTGGTGGGTGTCAAAATAGCTAGCCTGTGATGGCCGGGCTATCTACTCAGAATATTGCAAAATGTGCTTTCACCGAAAAGCTATTTTAAAAATCGGACACCGCGATTGCATAAAGGAGTTCTGTATCTATAATTCTTAAAATAATTGTTATGTTTTTTTGTGAACGTTTATCGTGAGTAATTTAGTAAAATGTTAGCGAATTCCCCGGAAGTTTGCGGGGGGTATGCTAGTTCTGAACGTCACATGCTAATGTAAAAAGCTGGTTTTTGATATAAATATGAACTTGATTGAACAAAACATGCATGTATTGTATAACATAATGTCCTAGGAGTGTCATCTGATGAAGATCATCAAAGGTTAGTGCTGCATTTAGCTGTGGTTTTGGTTTTTGTGACATGATATGCTAGCTTGAAAAATGGGTGTCTGATTATTTCTGGCTGGGTACTCTCCTGACACAATCTAATGTTTTGCTTTCGTTGTAATCCCGCCCCCCACAATCCCGCTGCGCCTTGGTCCTCTTCTCTCCAGTACGACATTTTTTGTGACAATATGAATGCAGTTGCCACTGTATTGAAGCCATTCGACACAGTTTATCATAGCTCATTGCGGGCGATAGGTTCAGTACACATCATTGCATTTCGTATCAGAAAGTAGGCTGGCCCTCGAAGTCTCGTAGATCGATGCATTGTTCTGTTTTTGTCTATAAAGCCCTCTTGAATAAACTTCTGCCATACATTACCTCATTGTTAACCTTTAACCAGACCTGGACTCAGGAATGGCTAACCCTGGAGATTCCTTCAATCTCCACTGAGTTCGGTAAATCTGCTTTTAGTTTTTTTACACCTCTCATGTGGAATGATCTCCAAAAGTCTTTAAAGTTAGTGGAGTTGGTGCCTCTAGGGCAATTCTGTTGGATGTTAGAGGGCCTTTTTACTGAAGAATGTGTTTGTTTCATATGATTGTGTTTAGATTTTTGTGTTTGCTTTCATGTATTGTGTAATTATCATGTATATAGATATATAAAGTTTAATTGATGTTTATTGATGCATTCATGCAGGGCTCATCTGCAAAAGAGACTGTGGTCTCAGTATGACTCCCTGCTTAAATGAAGGTTAAAATAAGAATAACATCTTATCCTGGGAAACGATGGATGCTTGCTCTGGAATTAAATTAAATTACTTAAAATATAATCTAATTAAAATTGAGAATTTATGTTTTCTTTAAGTTGATGCAAAGGTCCATATCAGATATATTTGTAATCAAGTCATTCTTTATTTTAATGGTATATATTGTGTCTTTTGTTGCTTTATTTTGGTGTACAATTTTCACTTTTAAGCTATTCACATTTACTTTTACAAATAAATGTACATTTACATTTACAAATAAAAACAAATAGCCTACTTTAGTTGAGTTGAATAAAAATACGTTTCTCATACATTTAGCCTTCTCTCTTCATATTCATTGTACTATGGGAATACAGTTTTGTTAAACAATACTTACATGATATTTACACACACTTCAAAATCTGATAAAGAAACATACAGAAATGTCATAACTCTCCTGTGACAATCTGAAGGATCAGCTTACAGTGGTCTATAGCGTGCTCTTTCTCATAGAGAGCGGGAAGTTGACTGTTTTATGGCAGTCGTAAAATACACTGCCTCTATGCTCTGTGGTGTACGAGATTGGAACACAGAGAGACACTTGGACAATCAAAAGTTTGAATAATTAAACAATATTTCTATTTTTGAGAATGTGGGAATGGTCCGTGGGTATTTAAAGAACAATCCTGTCAAAGTTGTTTCATTTGGTGACCTCATGAAAGACAGGAGACACACATTACTGTATCTCTGTTTGTGTAGACTTTTCAATGATCAGATTTACATCTAGATGTTGGATAAAATGAATGAGTAAATGTTAGCCTTCTAAATGAGAGTATGGATTTTCATATCAACTTTAACTAGTCAGTGACCACGCCCTGTGACGCCAGACATTACATCAGGCGTCATGGAATTGCCCCTTTTTCCATAGAGTATAAAACCACTTCCTACAAAATGTACATTAAGTCAGAGAATCCGGGACAGAGTCCCCACGTTGAAATGGCTACAATTCTATAGGCCATTAGACTAGAAAACATGCAGCTGACGCTATAGCCCATTATAGCTACATGTTTTCTAGTCTAATGGCCTATAGCGTCAGCTGCATGATTTCTAGTCTATGATTAAGAACTACAACTCAAATAAATATTTATTGTCAGTTTCAATTAAGTCTACTAAAAAGTATGAGCTGGTGCACACCCCCCAAAAAGTTAGTAGAGGTGCTGACTATTGGAGAGTAAACTGAAGGAAATAAAAATATTGAAAGGCGCACACTATGTATAAGCACCAGTGTTTCGGCATCGCATGCCTTCTTCAGCGTAATATCGTGAATGCTTGAACCAGGTTATGTTGACAAAAAGTGCAATTAGTGCAACCAATGATCACAGTGAGGGGTGTGTCATAGTAATTAGGGTGATGCAGGATGAAAATAGTAATTAACCTCTTATGGCTAGGGGGCAGTATTTTCACGGCTGGATAAAAAAAGTACCCGATTTAATCTGGTTACTAATCCTACCCAGTAACTAGAATATGCATATACTTATTATATATGGATAGAAAACACCCTAAAGTTTCTAAAACTGTTTGAATGCTTTCTGTGAGTATAACAGAACTCAAATGGCAGGTCAAAACCTGAGAGATTCCTTTACAGGAAGTGGCCTGTCTGACCATTTCTGGAACTTCTTTGCCATCTCTATCTTTTACTAAGGATCTCTGCTCTAACGTGACACTTCCTACGTCGTCCATAGGCGCTCAGAGCCAGGGAAAAACCTGAATGTCGTCATCCCAGCCCCAGGCTGAAACACATTATCGCCTTTCTCAAGTGGCCGATCAAGGGACTCTGGGCTTAGGCGCGTGACCTGGCCGCCCCCGTCTTTGTGATTTTTTCCTCTGTTTGCCGAAAAGGAGATTCCCGGTCGGAATATTATCGCTTTTCTACGAGAAAAATGGCATAAAAATTGATTTTAAACAGCGGTTGACATGCTTCGAAGTACGGTAATGGAATATTTAGAATTTTTTTGTCACGAATTGCGCCATGCGCACGACCCTTCTTTACCATTTCGGATAGTGTCTGGAACGCACGAACAAAACGCCGCTATTCAGATATAACGATGGATTATTTTGGACCAAACCAACATTTGTTAATGAAGTAGCAGTCCTGGGAGTGCATTCTGACGAAGACAACAAAGGTAATGGAACTTTTGTAATAGTAAATCGGAGTTGATCAGGGCTAAACTTGGTCGGTGTCTAAATGGCTAGCCGTGATGGCTGGGCTATCTACTGAGAATATTGCAAAATGTGCTTTCACCGAAAAGCTATTTTAAAATCGGACATATCGAGTGCATAGAGGAGTTCTGTATCTATAATTCTTAAAATAATTGTTATGTTTTTTTGTGAACGTTTATCGTGAGTAATTTAGTAAATTCACCGGATGTTTGCGGGGGGTATGCTAGTTCTGAACGTCACATGCTAATGTAAAAAGATGTTTTTTGATATTTATTTATTTTTGATATAAATATGAACTTGATTGAACAAAATATGCATGCATTGTATAACATAATGTCCTAGGGTTGTCATCTGATGAAGATCATCAAAGGTTAGTGCTGCATTTAGCTATGGTTTTGTTTTTTGTGACATTATATGCTAGCTTGAAAAATGGGTGTCTGATTATTTCTGGCTTGGTACTCTGCTGACATAATCTAATGTTTTGCTTTCGCTGTAAAGCCTTTTTGAAATCGGACAGTGTGGTTAGATAAAGGAGAGTCTTGTCTTTAAAATGCTGTGAAATAGTCATATGTTTGAAAAATTGAAGTTTTTGTATTTTTGAGGAATTTGTAATTCGCGCCACGCCTATCATTGGATATTGGAGCAGGTGTTCCGCTAGCGGAACGTCTAGATGTAAGAGGTTAACCCTTTCACACGTACAATCACACGGGGTGTGATCGTTCTACAGTGGTCCCTGAAGCGTATGATCACACCCCGTGTGATTAGAACACTCATTTAGAACACTCATTTAGAACGGCCAGTTTCGAATGACGTAACAATCAACATTTCAGCTGGCCACACTTTTTTCAGAAACTATTTACACAAACACAGTCCTTACAAAGTTATGTTCATAATGTGAGCAGTTTATTTTTGGATGCAATGTTCAGATATTCACAGAAGTATCTATAGCATAACACAATCATCCTAACCGGAAAAATGTAGGCTACATTTGTCCTAGCGCTGAGGAAAGATTGACGCAACACAAGCGGTCATATTTTCTAACTATCGGCTGACATAAACTACACTATGAATTAGCTAATAGCAATTACTAAGTACAATTAATCACATCACGGGTGAGCTCACCGTTGATCAAAATAATTGAGTAAAACACTTTCTAGAAATCGAAAGTAATCCGACGATTAGTTTCAGCACGCAGCCATGCTTTTTTACCTCACAGAAACCGAAGATAATAAGAGAAGACAAGATGAGTTGTTGAAGGGGTGTGGTCTACCATCATTCACATCCCGCATTCACTTCCTGAAGTTCTCAAAAAATGAGTGAACCCTTACTCACCTCATTTTGTTATAGCATCTTTGGTCCGACAGACGATCAAGTGAAACCCAGAATGCATTGTATGTCAACAAACATGGCTCCATACACAAAGCTGGAATTAGCTTAGCTCATCATAATCAGTACAACCTTCAAAACATTATTTTACACACATACTATGCGCCCTTTACAATTTATGCAAAAATTGGAACGCATGATTTATCACGGGTAATTGAAAAACGTAAATAAAATAGTAAATATACCAATAATACCACAAAAATACCACCAAACATTTTCTGATAGTGATTTATTGATACAAATTGCGCGTTTAGGCAGTCAATCACGGTAACCTCTCACTCCCACTCTGAGCCATTCAGTGTTGTTGTTTATGTAACAATCACATCCTGGAATGGAGAGAACGTTCGAACATCACGTGCATAAAAAAACTCACGCTGGGGCGACCGTTAGAGATATTTGGAACTCACGCGTGAAAGGGTTAACAGCATGTTGAATATATGGGGATTTTATTTTCAAAATCATATTGCAACATGATTAGATATTGTATATCATTTTAACATCATTAATCATTATTGTTTTATTTAATTTCATATTTGATTATTTTTTTTCCATTTAATTTTGTTTAATCTTTTAGTTCGAACATAATGCAAAATAAGCATCATCAACATAGGGAAATGATGGGGCCATACTTGTAAACATTAGAAAAAGTTTCTCATCAGCCTATCAAATAATTGAATTTGGATGTTTACATGTATCCCTCTGGTGGCCGAGTTGACCTCTTTTAAGAAATGCTATTGTTTGTGGAGGAAAACCTTTGATATGCTGATGAGGTATTTATTGCAGGAAATAATCACTGCCACCTGGTGAAGTTACCATAGGACTAACATGTGCCAGGTCATCTGATGTTACCATCTATGATGTAGCATTCTATCACATGACACTAAGTCAGCAATTTTAATTGACTGATGCTTAAATTTGACCTTAAACTTAATCTTTTTATGATGTTCATTCAGCAGATATTCATAAAAAGGGTCTGAGGTCAAAGTCAATATTCAGACCACTAGGGATCAGCGTTTTTAGAGATCCTGTAGGCTTCCCTCTGTAGTAGAAGGTTCTCGATGTTAAATCCTCTCATGAAGTGGTGCCCCGAAGAACGTTTGTCATATCATTGAAAAAAAAGTATTCTTATTAGTGATGGGAAATTTGGTTGTTTTTACTGACATCTTTTGACTAATTTCATTCGAGTCATTAATGCCTAAACACTAAAGAGTCATGATTCCACTAGCCTCTCGTTCACATATCGTTCACCATAGAGGTCTTAGTGTAGCAACAGTTGAAGTCGGAAGTTAACATGCACCTTACCTAAATACAACCTCAGTTTTTCACAATTCCTGACATTTAATCTTAGTAAAAATTCCCTGTCTTAGGTCAGTTAGGATCACCACTTTATTTTAAGAATGGGAATTGTCAGAATAACAGTAGAGAGAATGATTTATTTCAGCCTTTATTTCTTTATTTCCCAGTGGGTCAGCAGTTTACATACACTCAATTAGTATATGGTAGCATTGCCTTTAAATTGTTTAACTTGGGTCAAACGTTTCGGGTAGCCTTCCACAAGAATCCCACAATAAGTTGGATGAATTATGGCCCATTCCTAGTGACAGAGCAGGTGTAACTGAGTAAGGTTTGTAGGCCTTCTTGCTCGCACAAGCTTTTTCAGTTCTGCCCACAAATGTTCAAAAGAATTGAGGTCAGGGCTTTGTGATGGCCACTCCAATACCTTGACTTTGTTGTCCTGAAGCCATTTTGCCACAACTTTGGAAGTATGCTTGGGGTCATTGTCCATTTGGAAGACCCATTTGCGACCGAGCTTTAACTTCCTGACTAATATCTTGAGATGTTGCTTCAATATATCCACATAATTTTCCTCCTTCATGATGCCATCTATATTGTGAAGTGCACCAGTCCCTCCTGCAGCAAAGCACCACCACAACATGATGCTGCCACCCCGGTTCTTCACGGTTGGGATGGTGTTCTTCGGCTTGCAAGGCTCCCCCTTTTTCCTCCAAACATAACGATGGTCATTATGGCCAAACAGTTCTATTTTTGTTTCATCAGACCAGAGGACATTTCTCAAAAGAACGATCTTCATCCCCATGTGCAGTTGCAAACCGTAGTCTGGCTTTTTTATGGCGGTTTTGGAGCAGCGGCTTCTTCCTTGCTGAGCGGCCTTTCAGGTTATGTCGATATTGGACAGATTTTTACTGTGGATATAGATACTTTTGTACCTGTTTCCTCCAGCATCTTCACAAGGTCCTTTGCTGTTGTTCTGGGATTGATTTGCACTTTTCGCACCAAAATACATTAATCTCTAGGAGATAGAATGCGTCTCCTTCCTGAGCGGTATGACGGCTGCGTGGTCCCATGGTGTTTACCAGACATGGCTGAACAGCTCAAAAACATCCTGTGGCGTTCTGCATTAGCATCGAATAGCCACCGCGATATGCAACTTTTCAGGGAAGTCAGGAAACAATATACTCAGTCAGTTAGGAAAGCTAAGGCTAGCTTTTTCAAACAGAAATTTGCTTCTTGTAGCACTAATTCCCCAAGAAATTGGACACTGTAAAGTCCATGGAGAATAAGAGCACCTCCGCCCAGCTGCCCACTGCACTAAGGATAGGAAACACTGTCACCACCGATAAATCTACGATAGTCGATCATTTCAAAAAGCATTTATCCACGGCTGGCCATTCTTTCCACCTGGCTACCCCTACCCTGGCCAACATCTCAGCAGCCCCTGCAGCAACTTGCCCCCCCCCCCCCCCCCCCAGCTTCTCCTTCACCCAAATCCAGACAGCTGATTTTCTGAAAGAACTGCAATATCTGGATCCCTACAAATTAGCTGGGCTACAAAATCTGGACCCTCTATTTCTAAAATGATCAGACGATATTGTTGCAACCCCTATTACTAGCCTATTCAACCTCTCCTTCGTATCGTCTGAGATCCCCAAACATTGGAAAGCTGCCACGGTCATCCCCCTCTTCAAAGGGGGAGACACTAGACCCAAACTGTTATAGACCTATATCCATCCTGCCCTACCTTTCTAAAATCTTCGAAATCCAAGTTAATAAACAGAACACCGACCATCTCGAATCCCACCATACCTTCTCCACTATGCAATCTGGTTTCTGAGCTGGTCATGGGTGCACCTCAGCCACACTCAAGGTCCTAAACGATATTATAACTGCCATCGATAAAAGACAATACTGTGCAGCCGTCTTCATCGACATGGCCAAGGCTTAACGACTCTGTCAATCACCATTTTCTCATCAGCAGACTCAATTGCCTTGGCTTCTCAAAAAACTGCCTCGTCTGGTTCACCAGCTACTTCTCAGATAGAGTTCAGTGTGTCAAATTGGAGGGCCTGTTGTCCGGACCTCTGGCAGTCTCGATGGGGGTGCCACAGGGTTCAATTCTCTGGCTGACTCTTTTCTCTGTATATCAATGATGTCGCTCTTGCTGCTGGTGATTCTCTGATCCACCTCTACGCAGACATCACCATTCTGTATATATCTGGCCCATCTTTGGACACTTTGCTAACAAACCTCCAAACGAGCTTCAATGCCATACAACACTCCTTCCGTGGCCTCCAACTGCTTTTAAATGCTAGTAGAATTAAGTGCATGCTCTTCAACCGATTGCTGCCCGCACCCTCCCGCCCAACTAACGTCACTACTCTAGATGGTTCTGACCTAGAATATGTGGACAACTACAAATACCTAGGTGTCTGGTTAGACTGTAAACTCTCCTTCCAGACTCACATTAAGCATCTCCGATCCAAAATTGGAGAATCGGCTTCCTATTTCGCAACAAAGCCTCCTTCACTCATGTCGCCAAACATACCCTTGTAAAACTGACTATCCTACCGATCCTTGACTTCATCAATGTCATTTACAAAATAGCCTCCAACACTCTACTCAGCAAACTGGATGTAGTCTATCACAGTGCCATCCGTTTTGTCACCAAAGCCCCATATACTACCCACAACTGAGACCTGTATGCTCTCGTTGACTGGCCCTCACCACATATCTGTCGCCAAACCCACTGGCTCCAGGTCATCTATAAGTCTTTGCTAGGTAAAGCCCTGTCTTATCTCAGTTCACTGGTCACCATAGCAACACCCACCCTTAGCACGCGATCCAGCAGGTATATTGCACTGGTCATCTCCAAAGCCAACACTTCCTTAGGCAGCCTTTCCTTCCAGTTCTCTGCTGCCAATGACTGGAACGAATTGCAAAATTCTCTGAAGCTGAAGTCTTATCTCCCTCTCTAACTTTAAGCATCAGCTGTCTGAGCAGCTTACCGATCACTGTACCTGTACACAGCCCATCTGTAAATAGCACACCTGACTACCTCATCCCCATAGTAATACTTACCCTCTTGCTCTTTTGCACCCTAGTAACTGTAATTGCACATCATCATCTGCACATCTATCACTCCAGTACTAACGCTAAATTGTAATTATTTTTGCCTCTAGGGCCTATTTATTGCCTACCTCCCTACTCTTCTACATTTGCACACACTGTACATAGATTTTTCAATTTTTATTTTATTTTGTGTTATTGACTGTACGTTTGTTTATGTGTAACTCTGTGTTGTTGTTTTAGTCGCACTGCTTTGTTTTGCTTTATCTTGGCCAGGTCGCAGTTGTAAATGAGAACTTGTTCTCACCTGGCCTACCTGGTTTAATAAAGGTGAAATAAAAAAATTAAAAATAAAAAAGATTTATCTTCATGTGACAAGGATTAAAAAGCATTTGCCAGTATCGACTTCATTCATGATGATGACTGCAAGCTTGCTAGTTAAGATTTCGAAAGTATGATGTTGACATGATCAGTCCAATCAAAGCTACTGTAGATATAACGTCATTTTATCTGTGGCCTTCTTGGATGGACTCTTCGAATGTAACTCCATGGCAGCACCCAAAGGGCTTGAATTTTCTAGCTCTACCCTTAGATTTGGTGGTGACGTAGTGACTGACAGGAGACTGAGCCAATCACAGCACAACTACAAAACATTACCCAATCCCGGCACAACTAGAGAACATTACCAACCCCTGCACTCCGTAATTTCCGCTGGCTGCCCCACCACAACAGAAAGCACTGAGTTAGTGTCACGTTGTATAATGACTGTTTACAGGAGCAGGAATATGTAATAGGGGTTTTTATTTTCTCCACCCAAACAAAAGAGCGAGGTGAAACCTCTAAATAATTCACGGGGCAGACCCGTAAAACAAGTACACAATAACACGTAGCATGGAAGCCGATACAATAGCACAGGTACTCACACGACCAACAAACATGGTAACAATAACCAACAAGGACAATGGGGAACAGAGGGCACATATATCAAATCAAACTTTATGTCACATGCCCCGAATACAACAAGTGTAGACTTTACTGTGAAATGCTTACTTACAAGCCTTTAACCAACAGTGCAGTTCAAGAAGAGTTAAGAAAATATTTACCAAGTAGACTAAAATAAAAAGTAATAATAAAAAGTAACACAATAAGAATAACAATAACGAGGCTACATACAGGGGGCACCAGTACAGAGTCAGTGTACGGGGGTACAGGTTAATTGAGGTAATTTGTACATGTAGGTGGGGGTGAAGTGACTATGCATAGATAATAAACAGCGAGAAGCAGCAGTGTACAAAGGGGAGGGGGGGTGGGTCAATGTAAATTGCTCGGTGCGATTTTATTAATTATTCAGCAGTCTTATGGCATGGGGGTAGAAGCTGTTGAGGAGCCTTTTTGTCCTAGACTTGGCGCTCCGGTTTTGCTTGCCGTGCGGTAGCAGAGAAAACAGTCTGGAGTCTCTGACAATTTTGTCTTTCCTCTGACACCGCCTATTGTATAGGTCCTGGATGGCAGGAAGCTTGGCCCCAGTGATGTACTGGGCCATTCACGCTACCCTCTGTAGCGCCTTACGGTCAGATGTCGAGCAGTTGCCATACCAGGCGGTGATGCAACCAGTCAGGACGCTTTCGATGGTGCAGCTGTAGAAACTTTTGAGGATCTGGGGACACATGCCAAATCTTTTCAGTCTCCTGAGGGGGAAAAGGTTTTGTTGTGCCCTCTTCATGACTGTCTCGGTATGTTTGGACCATGATAGTTTGTTGGTGATGTGGACACCAAGGAACTTGAAACTCTCGACCTGCTCCGCTACAGCCCCGTCGATGTTAATGGGGGCCTGTTCGGCCCGCCTTTTCCTGTAGTCCACAATCAGCTCCTTTGTCTTGCTTACATTGAGGGAGAGGTTATTGTCCTGGCACCACACTGCAAGTTCTCTGACCTCCTCATTTTATTTTTGTTATTTTATTTTATTTCACCTTTTATTTAACCAGGTAGGCTAGTTGAGAACAAGTTCTCATTTGCAACTGCAACCTTGCCAAGATATAGCAAAGCAGCTTGACACATACAACAACACAGAGTCACACATGGAATAAACAAGCATACAATCAATAATACAGTAGAAAAATCTATATACAGCATGTGCAAATGAGGTAGGATAAGAGAGGTAAGGGAATAAATATGCCATGGTGGTGAAGTAATTACAATATAGCAATTAAACACTGGAATAGTAGAATGTGCAGAAGATGAATGTGCAAGTGGAGATACTAGGGTGCAAAGGAGAAAGATAAATAAATAAATACAGTATGGGGATGAGGTAGATTGGATGGGCTATTTACAGATATAGGCCATCTCATCGTTGTCGGTGATCAGGGCTATCACCGTTGTGTCGTCAGCAAACTTAATGATGGTGTTGGAGTCGTGTTTGGCCACGCAGTCGTGGGTGAACAGGGAATCCTGGAGGGGACTAAGTACAAACCCCTGAGGGGCCCAAGTGTTAAGGATCAGCGTGGCAGACATGTTTTTGCCTACTCTTACCACCTGGGGGCGGCCTGTCAGGAAGTCCAGGATCCAGGTGCAGAGGGAGGTTTTTAATCCCAGAGTTCTAAGCTTAGTGATGAGCTTCATGGGCACTATGGTGTTGAACGCTGAGCTGTAGTCAATGAACAGCATTCTCACATAGGTGTTCCTTTGTTCCATGTGAGAAAGGGCAGTGTGGAGTGCAATTGAGATTGCGTTGTCTGTAAATCTGTTGGGGCGGTATGTGAATTGGAGTGGGTCTGGGGTGTCCAGGAGGATGCTGTTGATGTGAGCAATGATCAGCCTTTCAAAGTACCTCATGGCTACCAATGTGAGTGCCACGGGGTGGCAATCATTTCGGCAGGTTACCTTTGCTTCCTTGGGCACAGGGACTATGGTGGTCTGCTTGAAACATGTAGGTATTACAGTCTCGGCTAGGGAGAGGTTGAATATGTCAGTGAAGACACTTGACAGCTGCTTTGCGCATGCTTTGAGTACACGTCCTGGTAATCCATCTGGCACAGTGGCTTTGTGAATGTTGACCTGTTTAAATGTTTTGCTCACATCGGCTACCAAGAGAATTATCACACAGTCATCCAGAACAGCTGGTGCTTTCGTGCATACTTCAGTGTTGCTTGCCTCGAAGCGAGCATAAATGGCATTTAGCTTGACTGTTAGGCTCACGTCACTGGGCAGCTCACGTCTGGGTTTCCCTTTGTAATCCGTAATCGTTTTCAAGCCCTGCCACATCAGACGAGCGTCAGAGCCGGTGTAGTAGGATTCAATCTTAATCCTGTATTGACGCTTTGCTTGTTTGATGGTTTGTCTGAGGGCTAGCAGGATTTCTTAAAGCGTCCGGATTAGTCTCCCGCTCCTTGAAAGCGGCAGCTCTAGCCTTTTAGGTCGATGCGGATGTTGCCTGTAATCCATGGCTTCTGGTTGGGATATGTACGTACATTCACTGTGGGGACGACGTCGTCGATGCACTTATTGATGAAGCTGATGACTGAGGTGGTGTACTCCTCAATGCCATTGGATGAATCTCAGAACTTATTCCAGTCTGTGCTAGCAAAACAGTCCTGTAGTGTAGCATCCGCGTCATCTGACCACTTCCGTATTGAACGAGTCAATGGTACTTCCCGCTTTAGTTTTTGCTTGCCAGCAGGAATCAGGAGGATAGAATTATGGTCAGATTTGCCAAATGGAGGGTGGGGGAGAGCTTTGTATGCATCTCTGTGTGTGGAGTAAAGGTGGTCTAGGATTTTTTTTCTTTGGTTGCACATGTGACATGCTGCTAAAAATGTGGTAAAACTGATTTAGGTTTGCCTGCATTAAAGTCCCCGGGCACTAGGAGTGCCACTTCTGGGTGAGCATTTTCTTCTTTGCTTATGGCCTCAGAGTTGGTTGAGCGCGGTCTTAGTGCCAGCTTCGTTCTGTGGTGGTAAATAGACAGCTACGAATAATATAGATGAGAACTCTTGGTAGATAGTGTGGTCTACAGCTTATCATAAGGATCTCTATCTCAGGCGAGCAATACCTCGAGACTTCTTTAATATTAGACATTGCGCACCAGCTGTTATTGACAAATAGACACACACCCCCACCCCTTGTCTTACCAGAGGTAGCGTCTCTGTTCTGCCGGTGCATGGAAAATCTCGCTAGCTGTATATTGTCCGTATCGTCTTTCAGCCACATCTCGGTGAAACATAAGATGTCACATTTTTTGTTGTCCCGTTGGTAGGATAATTTTAATCGTTGGTCATCAATTTTATTTTCCAATGATTGCACGTCAGCAAGAAGAATGGATGGCAATGGGAGTTTACTGGCCATGTTCCAGTGAAAGCAGGATATCCTTCTCGTCGGACTCGTTAAAGGAAAAAGTTTCTTCCAGTCCGCGGTGAGTAATCGCTGTTCTCATGTCCAGAAGTTAACTTCGGTCATAAGAGACGGTAGCAGCAACATTATATACACAATAAGTTAAAAAATAAGTTACAGAAAACGCAAAAAAATAACAAAATAGCAGAATTGGTTGGGAGAATGTAAAATGTCAGCCATGTTCTTTGGCGCCATCTTCCCATTCCCCCTTATTAGTATACACATACAGATACACACAGGTTATCAGGAATCAAGGTAAGACCCAGATGCAGACTGTCGAAGTAACAATGTTTATTGTGGCAACAGGGGCAGACAAAGACAGGTCAAGGCAGGCAGGGGTCGAAGATCCAGGGTAAGGAAAGGTACAGGATGGCAGGCGGACTCAGGGTCTGGGACAGGCAGAGTTCAGTAATCCAGAGGTGGAGCAAAGGAACAGAGTGGCAAGCAGGCTCAGGGTCAGGCAGAGAGGTCAGGTGGGCGGGTACAGGGTCAAGACAGGCAAAGGTCAAAAACCAGGAGGACGAGAAAAGAGAGGCTGGGAAACGATAGGAGCTGACAGGAAAATGCTGGTTAGCTTGAACAAACAAGACGAACTGGAGAAAAAAAACAGACAGAGAACACAGGTATAAATACACAGGAGATAATAGGGAAGATGGGCGACACTTGGAGGGGGGTGGAGACAAGTACAAGGACAGGTAAAACAGATTAAGTTGTGACACAGGTGTGCGTAATGAGACAAGACAGTCCGGGGTTGGTGGTAATGAATCCAGTTTAGTGACGCCTAGAAGGCCGGTGACATAGACCTGGTGAACGGAATGAGCAGCAGTACCGGGGGGATTCGTGACGCATTTTGGAGCTGCCTTACTCAAGAAAGCAAAAAAAGTGACAATTGTATGTGGCTTTATTAAAACCTCTTACATCTAGACGTTCCGCTAGCGGAACACCTGCTCCAATATCCAATGATAGGCGTGGCGCGAATTCCTCAAAAATATGACTATTTTACAGCATTTTAAAGACAAGACTCTCCTTTATCTAACCACACTGTCCGATTTCAAAAAGGCTTTACAGCGAAAGCAAAACATTAGATTATGTCAGCAGAGTACCAAGCCAGAAATAATCAGACACCCATTTTCAAGCTAGCATATAAT
This sequence comes from Salmo salar, assembly GCF_965601325.2. NCBI lineage: Eukaryota > Metazoa > Chordata > Actinopteri > Salmoniformes > Salmonidae > Salmo > Salmo salar. The sequence continues at coordinate 69,583,833 of NC_138300.1, forward strand.
GTCACAAAAAACAAAACCACAGCTAAATGCAGCACTAACCTTTGATGATCTTCATCAGATGACACACCTAGGACATTATGTTATACAATACATACATGTTTTGTTCAATCAAGTTCATATTTATATCAAAAACCAGCTTTTTACATTAGCATGTGACGTTCAGAACTAGCATACCCCCCGCAAACCTCCGGTGAATTTACTAAATTACTCACGATAAACGTTCACAAAAAACATAACAATTATTTTAAGAATTATAGATACAGAACTCCTTTGTGCAATCGAGGTGTCCGATTTTAAAATAGCTTTTCGGTGAAAGCACATTTTGCAATATTCTCAGTAGATAGCCCAGCCATCACGGCTAGCTATTTAGACTCCCACCAAGTTTAGCCCTGACCAAACTCCGATTTACTATTAGAAAAGTTTGATTACCTTTGGTGTTCTTTGTCAGAATGCACTCCCAGGACTGCTACTTCAATAACAAATGTTGGTTTGGTCCCAAATAATCCATTGTTATATCCAAACAGCGGCGTTTTGTTCGTGCGTTCAAGACACTATCCGAATGGTAAATAAGGGTCACGAGCATGGCACATTTCGTGACAAAAGATTTCTAAATATTCCATTACCGTACTTCGAAGCATGTCAACCGCTGTTTAAAATAAATTTTTATGCCATTTTTCTCGTAAAAAAGCGATAATATTCCGACCGGGAAAGCATGTATACGTACAAAGAGAGAGAAAATAAAAGCATGGGATCCCCTCGTGCACGCGCCTGAGTCTCACAGTACTGTGACCAGCCACTATCCAAACGCGCTACTTTTTTTCAGCCAGAGCCTGCAAAGCCACGATTTAGCTTTTTTGCCACCTTCTGAGAGCCCATGGGAGCCGTAGGAAGTGTCACGTAACAGCACAGATCCCCTGTATTGGATAGAGATAATCAAGAAGGGGAAGAAATTGTCAGACAGGGCACTTCCTGCATGGAATCTTCTCAGGTTTTGGTCTGCCATATGAGTTCTTTTATACTCACAGACACCATTCAAACAGTTTTAGAAACTTTAGGGTGTTTTCTATCCAAATCTACTAATTATATGCATATTCTAGTTTCTGGGCAGGAGTAATAACCAGATTAAATCGGGTACGTTTTTTATCCGGCCGTGAGCTGGAGACACGGCGATTCAGACAGGTAGCAGGTTGGGGCTAACAGCAGGCTAGCAGATTGGCCTCAGGGGGACATCGCAATGGGAGAGTCTGTTGAAACCCCCTCGGATGGTTACCTCGGCAGACCAGTCGTCATGTATCGGCTGGGCTCCGTGTCGGCAGCAAATGGTCCAGGCCAACTGGCAAAAGAGGTAATTGAAGCCCAGGGATTGCTTGATGCAATCTCTTCGGCTAGCCAGGAGATTTGCCTAGTTCGAGGCTAGCTGGTGCTTGCTTCAGGACAGAGACGTTGGACAGGAGTAGTCACTCGGATAGCAGCTAGCTAGCTGTGATGATCCAGAGTAAAGAGCTTGCGGTAGGAATCCGGAGAAGTGGTAGAGAAAAGCAGTCCGATATGCTCTGGGTAGATATCGCACTGTGGAGACTGGCAGGAGTTGCCCGGGCTGAGGCCGGCAGTCCGTATTAACGGTGATGACCGCTAGCAGTGGCTAACTGACTATTAGCTAGTAGCTAGTTAGCAGGCTAGCTACTGAAGGGGGGTTCCAGTTCAAAAGTGTAAAAATAGCAGATCCATACCACAATGGGTGAGGCGGGTTGCAAGAGAGTATGTTCAGTCCGTAGATGGAAAATGAGAAAAAAAATAATACAAATATATATGAAGAAAAAAGATATATACAAGACAATCAAAACAGACATCCCCACTGCTACGCCATCTTGGATAAAAAAACATGACTAGACCGGGCACGTGTGTACGCCATCGCACGCACGTTGATTTTGTCTATCCACACCAGATGCTATCAAGACACCCAGGTTGAAAAATCTAAATGAACTCTGTGTAAACCTAGTTAGTTTCTAGTAATGTCTCCTTCAGTTTTCTTCTTCGGACTTTATATGGCAGTTGGCAACCAACTTTAAGGTGCATTAACGCCATCAACTGGACTAGAGTGTTGACCTCAGTTCATCTTTCAATCACCCACGAGAGGGGGGAGAGCCGGGACTTGCAACGCATCAAGCGTCACAATTAGAACCAAGTTCTATTTAGCGCCTGGCTACGCAGATGCGAGAGAGCAGTGTGGGTGCAATGATTGAATAAAATGTATACATTTATTTTGTCATTCGGGCGGTTTGGTCAGCATTGTTAGAATTTATAATGTAGTCGGTCTGCTACTTTGACCTCCTCGTGGGCTAAAAATATAACAAAATGTTTCTAACCTCAAACATGGCAGGTAAAGCAAAAGTGCTATCAAACTCAAACTCTTAGTCTAGAAAAGTGGGGCCAGGACAATGTGGCAACAGTAAATGAGATAAACTAGCAGTGACTTGGGCTTGGCTGCTGGGCTGTAGCACCTTATATCCCATCACATGGTAATGACACAAGGAGCAGTGTATGATGTAGACTAGGCTACAATCTTCAGCTTTACATTGTCCGATTTTTTTGAAATGATAGACAATCTCACATTTGTCCAGGATCTCTTTGGCCACCTCTATTCTGGCTCCACTGATGTTAACATGCATTGGGAAATTTGGGTCAATTAGTGCCTTCTCACTCTGCATTAACTCTCTGGCCATCAAGGTAGTACTTAAACAACAAATGATGGGATAAATAATGTCTACCATCTATAGGGCCATTGGGAAACACAAAATAATGTGAAAACAGGCCTCCAACTGCCTTGTCATCTTAACAATAGTAATCAGCTGATTCATTGTGATAGTCTATGACCTTGGAAAACCTTTCTTGCTTGACTGTAATCATGAAAACAAGCCAGCTCACTGGGGATATTAAAGCTCCACTGATTTGGTGGATATTACACCAACATTTCATATAGAGTTTGTCACATAGCAACCAGGTACTCCATTGACCTGGGTTATATTCATTAGTGCACACCATAGCACATCGGTTAGCAACAGAAAAACAGAATCTCCTTGAATACATGCACACGGGTCCCTCCCCGTTTAAGTCCATTTTCTTAGGTGTACACATGACAGGTGTGAAACTTATACTTATTTGTTATGCTAATCTAATCCTTTCAATGGAAGGACTTTGGCTAAACCCTCAGAAAGAGCTCTGCATGTAAACATTGGGTGCATTTGCCTTTGGCCCACTTTTGGGTGACCTACCTTTAAGGGTTACGCACAGATTTCTAACATCCCATAGATTTGCCTTTGATTACTGAATTATCCTGGAAACTAATTAGCATATGAACTCATCCGCAGCACATAAACTCCACAATTGTAGCTGTCTCTTTGCTTGTGTGAAGTATTGTTGTCGCCTGCCAGGAAACATTGCTGAACACAGATTCTGTGCCGGTTCTGTAGGTTCGTTTCTCAAACCAGTATCTGGTTGGGGAGGAAAACATGAATTGTTTACACATAGATCATGATATTCCGTCTTCACTTTTATAGTTCAAACAACATTCATACACCTGCATAGCATTGCATAACACATGAACAATGGCTGCTTATGATTGAGACGGCATGCTTGAACGAAAATCAATAATGCTTTATAATTATCTCTTCATAGCCTAGAATATTCTAAACATGAATACATAGCCTAATTGAGTCATCAATATGTAACTGGACTATAAATGTAACAAAAATAGTCTCAACATCATTGACAGGTCAACTTAACTTGACATTATGAATAGTATGCGAGTCTTTGGAGAAATGACCGAAAAATATTTTTGCCAGACCATAGAATAGATTTAACATACCTGATGTGCTTGACCAGGTTCTCACTCATATGGCGCTCTGCATTAGGGGAACCAGTAAGGTCCAGGACAATGGCAGAGTAGGTCCTGCGATTGACATACTAAATGCAAGCGGTAATACCAAGTCAGTGTATCAAAATGGCCTCATAAACATAATATATTCAAGTATAGTACTGTCCAATCTCGCACTAAATGGTCCATCTTATCAAGACTATCCAGTGGTAGTTTGCCACATTCCAAGCTCCAATCAAGTAACTGTGCTGCTCCAGACTGCTCCAGATACATTTATATGGTGTGGCAGGCCACCTTTTCGCAGTCAGGCTACCTTTGGCGAGCACATGGAGGGCTGTGCGGCCCCCCAAAGAAATTCCACCCTACACCATGACTGACCCACCGCCAAACCGGTCATGCTGGAGGATGTTGCAGGCAGCAGAACGTTCTCCACGGCGTCTCCAGACTCTGTCATGTCTGTCACATGTGCTTAGTGTGAACCTGCTTTCATCTGTGAAAGGCACAGGGTGCCAGTGGCGAATTTGCCAATCTTGGTGTTCTCTGGCAAATGCCAAACGTCCTGCACGGTGTTGGGCTGAAAGCACAACCCCCACCTGTGGACGTCGGGCCCTCATACCACCCTCATGGTGTCTGTTTCTGACCGTTTGAGCAGACACATGCACATTTGTGGCCTGCTGGAGGTCATTTTGCAGGGCTCTGGCAGTGCTCCTCCTGCTCCACCTTGCACAAAGGCGGAGGTAGCGGTCCTGCTGCTGGGTTGTTGCCCTCCTACGGCCTCCTCCACATCTCCTGATGTACTGGCCTGTCTCCTGGTAGCGCCTCCATGCTCTGGACACTACGCTGACAGACACAGCAAACCTTCTTGCCACAGCTCGCATTGATGTGCCATCCTGGATGAGCTGCACTACCTGAGCCACTTGTGTGGGTTGTAGACTCCGTCTCATGCTACCACTAGAGTGAAAGCATCGCCAGCATTCAAAAGTGACCAAAACATCAGCCAGGAAGCATAGGAACTGAGAAGTGGTCTGTGGTCACCACCTGCAGAACCACTCCTTTATTGGGGGTGTCTTGCTAATTGCCTATAATTTCCACCTGTTGTCTACTCCATTTGCACAACAGCATGCAAAATGTATTTGTCAATCAGTGTTGCTTCCTAAGTGGACAGTTTGATTTCACAGAAGTGTGATTGACTTGGAGTTACATTGTGTTGTTTAACCTCTTGGGGCTAGGTGGGACGCTAGCGTGCCACCCGTGGTGCACTCCATCAACAGCAGGTGCATTTCAAGAGCGGCAAATTTGAATCCAAATAAATGTCAAAATTCAAATTTTTCAAAAATACAACTATGTTACACCATTTGAAAGATAAACATCTCCTTAATCTAACCACGTTTTACGATTTCAAAAAGGTTTTACGGCGAAAGCATAAATTTAGAGTATGTTAGGACAGTACATTTACAAGAGTTGTGTGTAATGTTTTGTCAAGTCAAAGACAGGGTCACCAAAACCATAAAACCAGCTAAAATGATGCACTAACCTTTTACAATCTCCATCAGATGACACTCCTAGGACATTATGTTAGACAATGCATGCATTTTTAGTTCTATCAAGTTCATATTTATATCCAAAAACAGCGTTTTACTATGGCATTGATGTTGAGGAAATCGTTTCCCTCCAATAACCGGCAGTCAAGTCAGCGTCACAAATTAAATAATTAAAATTAGAAAACATTGGTAAAATATTATATTGTCATTTAAAGAATTATAGATTTACATCTCTTGAACGCAATCAACTTGCCAGATTTAAAAATAACCTTACTGGGAAATCACACTTTGCAATAATCTGAGCACTGCGCCCAGAAAAATACGCGTTGCGATACAGACTAGACGTCATGTTGGGGAGATCTAAAATCGAAAATACTATGTAAATAATCCATTACCTTTGATTCTCTTCATCAGATGTCACTTCCAGGTATCACAGGTCCATAACGAATGTAGTTTTGTTCAAAAAAGCTCATCATTTATGTCCAAAAATCTCCGTCTCGTTAGCACATGATGTAAGCCAGCCGGACTTCTCGTCATGAACGAGGGGAAAAAATATATTTCCGTTCGTTCAAACATGTCAAACGTTGTATAGAATAAATCATTAGGGCCTTTTTTAACCAGAACATGAATAATATTCAAGGTGGACGAATGCATACTCTTTTATAACGTATTGGAACGAGGGTACCCAACATGAACTAGCGCGCCAGGTGTCTAATGGGCCATCATCGTTCCATGGCTCTTGTTCGGTCAGATCTCCCTCCAGAAGACTCAAAACACTTTGTAAAGGCTGGTGACATCTAGTGGAAGCAATAGGAAGTGCCAAAATATTCCTAAACCCCTGTGTTTTTCAATGGGATAGGTTTAAAGTCAATACAACACATCAGGTATCCACTTCCTGTCAGAAAATGTCTCAGGGTTTTGCCTGCCAAATGAGTTCTGTTATACTCACAGACACCATTCAAACAGTTTTGGAAACTTTAGAGTGTTTTCTATCCATATATAATAAGTATATGCATATTCTAGTTACTGGGTAGGATTAATAACCAGATTAAATCGGGTACATTTTTTTTATCCAGACGTGCAAATGCTGCCCCCTAGACCCAACAGGTTAAGTGTTCCCTTTATTTTTTGAGCAGTGTATATGGGGGATAAAATCTTCCCAGCTCTGCAGATTCTGCTGTGAGGAGGCAGAGTCATTAGATCATTTATTTTGGTATTGTCCATATGTAGCTCGGTTTTGGTCACAGGTCCAGGAATTGCTGAAGAATTGCAACATTTGCCTAGAACTAACGCTGCAGATAGCAATACTGGGTGATTTGAAAAGCCATAGTCAATCAATCAATAATATAATACTTATTTTAGCAAAAATGTTTATTTTTAATTTACAATCTGTAGAAGCTATGAGAATGGAAAGGTTCAATTGTTTTGTGAAGCATCACAGCACAGTTGAAAAATATATGGCAAATAGAAATCCGAAATGGATGATGTTGATGGATAGATGGGAAGTGTTGAATGGAGCTGAAGGGTGGGACTAATAACAAGATAAACAATGTAAAACATACGGGGTCTGTAAAATGTATATATGTTCAGAACTTTTGTGATATAGCAAAATTACAAATAGAAATCAAACTGGATGGACATCAGAAATAGAGGAAGGACTAAAAACAAACAAAAAATAACTATTGTAAAATAGACTGTGTCTGTAAAATGTGTATAAGATGAATAAATTGAAGGTTAAAGCCAAAGTGCTTATTAGTTTACTCCAATTGGGCGATCGGTGGTAGGGTTTGCAGGGAATAATAATAAAGGTATATTCTTTAAAAAAGTATGTATGTCTATATAGGTATGTGTATGTATATATGTGTATATGTATGCATGCGGGTATGGATATATATATTTACCCAAAAAATAAATGGGGGATTGGAAATGATGCAGACAATTACATTGATGGAAGCATTGTTCTTTCCGCAATATTAAGCTGATCCACTCCTAAAAAAAATAAAAAATAAAAAAATTATGTCTGAGTATAACTGAACTGATATGGCAGGCGAAAACCAGAGCAGAATCCATCGGGAATAATTGTTTTTGAGGTCACCACCCATTCAAACACTTGTCTATGGAATATTCAAAGAAAATCCTCCCAGGTTGCAGTTCCTATGGCTTCCACTAGATGTCAAGTCTTTAGAAAGGGTTTCAGGCCTGTTTTTTGAAAAATGAACTAGAATTTGTTGTTTTTCTAGGTGGCTCTCATTGTAACTGTAGTCTTGTGGCACACGTGGATGAGGGCGTGCACTTCGTTATTTATCTCCGGTATTGAACATAATATTCTCTGTCTTAAATTGTATCATTTATTTACATATTAGGGTACCTGAGTATTGATTAGAAATGTTGTTTGACTTGTTTGGACGAAGTTTATTGGTAACTTTTGTGATTGCTTTGTCTGCATGTTGAACGACTGGAATGGGTGGATTACTGAATCAAACGCGGCAACTAAACTGACTTCTTTGGGATATAAAGAAGGACTTTACCGAACAAAACGACCATTTGTTGTGTAGGTGGGACCCTTGGGATTGCAAACAGAGGAAGATCTTCAAAGGTAAGTGATTTATTTTAGCGCTATTTCTGACTTTTGTGACGCCTCTGCTGGTTTGGAAAATGTTTTTAATGATTTTGTATGCGTGGCGCTGTCCTCTGATAATCGCATGGTATGCTTTCACCGTAAAGCCTTTTTTAAATCTGACAAAGCAGCTGGATTAACAAGTAGTTAAGCTTTTAACTGATGAATAACACTTGTATTTTCATGAATGTCTAATATTACGATTTTTGTATTTTGAATTTCGCACTCTGCAATTTCAACGGATGTTGTCGTGATGGGGCGCTAGCTTCCCACCTAGCCTCAAGGGAGGCCACCGTAGGTTGGTATGGGGTCCGGCAGATGATGAGGCCTTCCGTCTTCTCAATGGACATGTGACCTCCGTCCAAGTGCTGAAACATCCAAATCCCACGATATCCTTTGTGGTGGAGGTGGACGCTTCAGAGGTAGGAGTGGGGGCAGTTCTGTCTCAATGACAGGTGAACACACATAAGTTGTACCCATGTGTATTTTATTAGAAGAAACTGTGCCCTGCAGAGAGGAACTACAACGACAGTGATCGGGAGTTCCTTGTGGGGAAGTTGACATTAAAGGAGTGGAGGGTGCCAAGGACCCGTTCGTCATCCTCACCGACCACAGGAACCTGGAGTACAGGTTTGGGACGTAAATGTGTAGATCCGCCAGGCTCTGGAGAGGGAGCCCTCACCCCTGAACTGTCCTCCCGGGCGCACCTACGTTCCCACAGGGATAAGGGCTGCTGACCTGGGCACACACCACTGTCATCGCTTGAAATCCAGATATTTCTCGCACCATCCACTCCATCGCTGAGAGGTACTGTTGGCCCACCTTGGCGCAGGATGTCACTTGTCATGTCAACTCCTGTTCCGTATGTGCCCAAACCAAGTCTCCCCGGAATGCTCTAGCAGGGAAGCTCCAACCGCTTCCCGTGACTCAGCGACCCTGGTCTCATCTATCCATTGACTTTGTAACCGATCTCCCCTCCTCTGATGGTTTCACCATCATTCTTGTGGTAGCGGATAGATTTTCGAGGTCATGTCATTTAATTCCTCTTCCTAGTCTCCCCACTGCTCTCCAGGTTGCTGAGGCACTCTTCCAGCAGGTCTTCTGGCATTATGGCCTTCCGGAGGACATCGTCTCCGATCTACATCACGAGTATGGAGGGCCTTCATGGAGAAGCTAGGGGTCATGGTCAGCCTCACTTCCGGGTATCGGCCTCAGTCCAATGTGCAGGTGGAGAGGATGAACCATGAGCTGGGGAAGTTCCTGAGGAATCATTGTCTGAACCGGCAGGGTGAGTGGGCATTATTCCTTCCATGGGCAGAGTACGCCCAGAAGTCACTGCGACACTCCTCCACTGGGTTCTCCCTTCCAGTATGTTCTTGGTTTTCAGTCTGCCCTGACTCTGTGGACTCTGGGCCAGACCGAAGCTCCTGCGGTTGATGAGTGATCCGGCGCGCAGAAGAAGTGTAGAGTGACGCTCATCCATCGTAAAAAAAAAAGACCAGGCAGACCACCACCGCCCCTGTGTTCCACTCTGGGGATCACATCTGGCTCTCTACCAGGAACCTCCCACTCCACCTGCCCTGCAAGAAAGTGAGCCCCTGGTTTGTGGGGCGTTCAAGGTTCTCCAGAGGGTCAACGAGGTGACATATAGGTTACAACTGCAAGTCACTACCGTATCTCACCCTCGTTTCATTTCTCCCTTCTCAGGCCAGTGGTTCCTAGTCTCCTAGCTTATGCTGTCCCCCACAACACCCCGCCACCCCCATATGCCGGACATTGAGGGCAGTCTGGCATATGCTGTCAGATCTCTACTGGACTCCTGGCATCGTGGGGTTTGGCTCCAGTATCTGGTGGACTGGGAGGGGTATGGCCCTGAGGAGCGGTGTTGGGTTCCGGTGGAGGACACTCTGGATCCCAACATAATCCATGATTTCCACCTTCGCCGCCCAGATCGACCCACTCCTCGTCCTCCGGGTCAGCATCGTCCTGCAGCAGGAGTCAGGGTGGGGACTGTCACATCTACACCTGCTCCTCCCCTCCGGCGTGCGACATTGCCAGAATACTAACCACCGGTCCTGGGAATAATCATTGCACACACCTGACACTCATCATTACATGCACCTGGCACTCATCATTATGATTCACACCTGGACCTCATTACCTCCCCTTTATAGGTCCCTTCCTTTTGTTCATTCCACAGTTGGTATTGCACATGTGTTCATGTTACCTCGCTTCTGTTACGCTGTCTTGTTTCATGTTTGTTGTTTTCATTAATAAAGCCGCATACAATTATGGTCACTTTTTTGCTTTCTTGAGTAAGGCAGCTCCAAAATGCATCACAGATCCCCCCGGTACTGCTGCTCATTCCATTCACCAGGTCTATGTCACCGGCCTTCTAGGCGTCACTGCCCATAAGAAGTTCAACGTTTTACCTGCTTCTTGACTTACGGTGTTATCGTTAAGGCTATTATCCTCAGTAATTTTCCATCCAATTTGTCAGTGGCTTGTCATTCTCGAAAGACAGCAAAAACATTTTCACCTCTTCCACACTTACTTTACTGAAATAAAAATTACAATGTTTATCTTTCATAATTTGGTCAGATATACTTGGGTGTGTAGTGTCAGCGTTTGTTGCTTGCATGTCATAACTAAGTTTGCTAATCTTGCCAATGAAAAAAAATCATTAAAGTAGTTAGCAATATCAATGGGTTTTCTGATGAATGAGCCATCTGATTCAATGAATGATAGAGCGGCGTTTGCCTTTTTGCCCAAAATTTTATTGAAGGTGCTTCAAAGCTTTTTACTATCATTCTTTGTTATTTTTGTTTCTTCTTTTTATTCAGTTTAGTCGCATGATTTCTCAATTTGCAGTACGTTTGCCAATCGGTTGCACAGCTAGACCTATTTGACATTTATTTTGCCTCATCCCTCTCAACCATACCATTTTACAATTCCCTGTCAATCCATGGGGATTTAACAGTTTTTGCAGTCATTTTCTTAATGGGTGCATACTTATTAGTAACTGGGATAAGCAATTTCATAAATGTGTCAAGTGCAGCGTCTGGTTGCTCCACATTACACACCATGGACCAACAAATATTCTTTACATCAACAACATAGGAATCGCTACAAAACTTATTGTAACTATATTAGGCCCAGTTTTGGATCTTCGGTTTTCCTAGATTTGGCTACTATATTGTGATCACTACATGGATTTGGATACTGCTTTCAAACACATTTCTGCATCATTAGTAAAGATGTGATCAAAATATGTAGATTTAATTCCTGTGCTGTTTAACCTCTGTGCGGAAATCTCGTTACTGGGTTCAAATTCGACAACATCCAGTGAAATCGGAGCGCGCCAAATACGAAATCATAATTTTAAACATTCACAAAAATACAAGTGTCCTACATCATTTAAAAGCTTAACTTCTTGTTAATCCAGCTGCTTTGTTAGATTTCACAAAGGCTTTACGGTGAAAGCATACCATGCGATTATCTGAGGACAGCGCCCCACACACAAAAGCATTAAAAACCTTTTCCAAACCAGCACAGGCGTCAAAAAAGTCAGAAATAGCTATAAAATAAATCACTTACCTTTGAAGATCTTCCTCTGTTTGCAATCCCAAGGGTCCCAAGCTACACATCAAATGGTCAATTTAGTTGGTGCGCTTGATTCAGTAATCCACCTGTTTCCCTCATTCAAAATGCATACAAAGGAATCCCAAAAGCTACAAATAAACTTCATCCAAACAAGTCAAACGTTTCAAATCAATCCTCAGGTACCTAATATGTAAATAAATGATAACATTTAAGACAGAGAATAGTATGTTCATTACAGGAGATAAATAACGAAATGCGCACCCTCATCCACACGCTCCCCACAATACTACAGTCAAAATGAGAGCCACCTAGAAAAACTACAAATTCTAGCTAATTTTTCAAAAAACAAGCCTGAAACTCTTTCTAAGGACTGTTGACATCTAGTGGAAGCCCTAGGAACTGCAATCTGGGAGGTATTCCTTTGATTTTCAGGCATTTGAATGGGCAGACACCTCAACAACAAAAACATTCCGGATGGATTCTCCTTGGGTTTTGGCCTGCCATATCAGTTCTATTATATACACACACATACATTATTTTAATAGTTTTAGAAACTTCAGAGTGTTTTCTATCCAATACTACCAATTATATGCATATCCTAGGTTCTGGGCCTGAAGAACATGCAGTTTACTTTGGGCACGTCAGTCATCCGAATTTCCGAATACTGCCCACGGCCCTCAAGAAGTTAACTACCCTGGTAGGTTGATAACAGTTTGAAGCTTTCTCTTGAGTGGGCAGCCTGATGAAAGCCAGTCAATATTTAAATCACCCATATAATATACTTCTCTATTGATATCACATACATTATTAAGCATTTCACACACATTATCCAGATACTGAATGTTAGCACTTGGTGGTGTATAGCAGAATGCCACCAGAATGGGGGGAGATGAACCTGCAGCCATATTACTTCAACAGTATTTAACATGCGATCCTCTCTAAGCTTTTACAGAAATGTGGTTCTGAATATAAACAGCCACAGCACCACCTTTGGCAGTTCTGTAGATCTTATAGGTGAGTTTCAGAGATTGTCAGAATATGAATGTCATCTGTTACTATCAAATTACGGATTTCATGAACCTATTTTCGTAAGCTACATATGTTAACGTGGGCTATTTTGAACACTTTTTTGGGATGCTTGAATGCTTTTCTTGCTTTACTGGGAAGCTTAGCACAGGTAGACATGCTCGGGTTATTTATGTTAGTGCAGGATGAGCTGCACACAGTGGACTTCCTGCTTGGGCACACCACCTCAGTGTTAACAGTATAACTCTGGTTCATAAGAATATGATTACTGCATACAAAAGCTGTAGGATCAGCAGAGGCTTTCAGGGCAGTAAGAAGGACAGAAATTAGGTTACTTACATTGTCTTCCAACGCCCCTGGGATAATGTACATTTGCTGAAGCATTATGACAACTCAGAGACACAATGGTAGGGATGAAATAAGCTGGGCTTGGGTCATTGATAAGTCATTGTCTCAACGCAGCCTTACACCAAGAGAGACGTGAAGAGGGCACGACAATGCCTTTTCCCCCTCAGGAGTCTGAAATGTCCTCAGATCCTCAAAAGGTTCTACAGCTGCACCATCGAGAGCATCCTGACTGGTTGCATCACTGCCTGGTATGGCAACTGCTCTGCCTCCAACCGCAAGGCACTACAGAGGGTAGTGTGAACGGCCCAGTACATCACTGGGGCCAAGCTTCCTGCCATCCAGGGCCTCTATATCAGGCGGTGTCAGAGGAAGGCCCTAAAAATTGTTAAAGACTCCAGCCGCCCTAGTCATGGACTGTTCTCTCTTCTCCCGAATGGCAAGCGGTACCGGAGCGCCAAGTCTAGTTCCAAGAGGCTTCTTTACAGCTTCTATCACCAAGCCATAAGACTCCTGAACACCTAATCAAATGGATACCCAGACTATTTGCATTGCCCACCCCTCCGCCTCTTTTACACCGCTGCTACTCTCTGTTGTTATCATCTTTGTATAGTCACTTTAATAACTCTACATACATGTACATATTACCTCAACTAACCAGTGCCCCTGCACATTGACACTGTACCGGTACCCCCTTGTATATTGTCTCACTACTGTCGTTTTACTGCTGTTCTTTAATTACTTGTTACTTTTATTTCTTATTATTTTCTGTATTTTTTAACTGCATTGTTGGCTAGTGGCTCGTAAGTAAGCATTTCACTGTAAGGTCTACACCTGTTGTATTTGGCGCATGTGACTAATAAAATTGGATTTCATTTGTTGATACACAAACACACAGAGAGAGAACAGTGTTTTGCTTGAAGAGTGGGTGTTTTATTTGGGGGTTGTGCTTGCTTTGTCACATTTTGGCACTAACCCAACAGTCTTCAGACCAAAATAATATTTCACACATGGCTCTGGTGTAATGTCTGAAACAATGAAATTGTAGGTGACAAAGATACCACTCTGTTGTGGCAGTAAGAGGGTGGATTATTTTACTCCTATAGTAAGATCATGAAGTAGCCTATGAAAGGTCACAAGACTTTCCCACCAGTAACATATCCACACATTATTGATGGCACATAACAGTGCAGCACAGATTCACAGGCTTCCTGTTGACTGACACGCTGAGTCACTTAGGCCAAGTAAGATTGTTCCAGTTTTAGGACTATTCTCTGTCATGTGGATGGTGTCAATAAAAATTGCATTATTCCCTCTGAAGTGCACCGTGCATGATGAAAATGGGAATGAGCGGAGGGTGTAATGCAGCCATGTACATTGTGTTAAAGTTGCAGTCAAAAAAGAATCATGAGTAACTCAAGCCATGAGTCTATAGCCATTTTCCTTACAAAACTATATAAAATAATGGTGTGTAAACTGTGTTTAAGTGTGTTTACCCTCCATTTATTACATCCCTGTGTTGGATCTGCCTCAGTTAGGACACCATTAAAAAGGAATAGCAATCACTAGCTGCGTGATCAACTGTTTCTATTCTAGTAATACTTACCACACATTCTCACTGGCTATCATTGGAAAGGTTATTCAGTCTGAATCACATAGAACAAATAGAACTCGAAGCACATGTTCAAATAGATTAGCAACATGTAAGAGTGCTGTGTTATGAGAACTCTCAACCAGAACAGTGAAAGGCTACCGAGCGCAAATTGCAAAGAGCGCTCTGTAAACCACACCCTAGTGAGCGGAGGCATGTTGCCTGTTCATTAGGGCACATTTTACTATGAGGAAGCCAGATAGACCTCTCATTGCACAATGGTCCGCGGTAGTTCTGTGTAGTTATGCTAATATAAGTGTATTGCAGTGGGTTTTATCCAGGACTTAATAAGTAGCAGCCAGAAAAATAACGAGTCCCCAGACAGTTATTAATTGAACATTTTCTGCCTGAGGGGGGATTTGATTACCTGGATTTTGCATAATCTATTGACCAGTGTTTGGAATAAATTGTGCTAGTTGACAAGACATTAAATTCACATTATTGTTATTGACGCCAATTGTCCTATCTCACCCTTGTTGGATATTGTGGTGTCTCCTAGGCTTGCTCCATTAACACTTTTTAATATATTACTGAATGGGAAACTGATACTTGTCCTTTACTTATTGAAATGCATGGTGAATAAAGAGGGTATGCATTAAAAATTACAATAAACACACCAATTGTGAATTAATTGTATGTTTTGTACAGTCTGTTCAATCAATCAATCTCTACTACTACTACTACTACTACTACTAAACTCAGCAAAAAAAGAAACGTCCTCTCACTGTCAACTGCATTTATTTTCAGCAAACTCGACATGTGTAAATATTTGTATGAACATAACAAGATTCAACAACTGAGACATAAACTGAACAAGTTCCACAGACATGTGACTAACAGAAATTGAATAATTTGTCCCTGAACAAAGGGGGGTCAAAACAAAAAGTAACAGTCAGTATCTGGTGTGGCCACCAGCTGCATTAAGTACTGCAGTGCATCTCCTCCTTATGGTCTGCACCAGATTTGCCAGTTCCTGCTGTGAGATTTTACCCCACTCTTCCACCAAGGCACCTGCAAGTTCCCAGACATTTTTTGTGGGAATGGCCCTAGCCCTCACCCTCCGATCCAACAGGTCCCAGACGTGCTCAATTGGATTGAGATCTGGGCTCTTCGCTGGCCATGGCAGAACACTGACATTCCTGTCTTGCAGGAAATCATGCACAGAACGAGCAGTATGGCTGGTGGCATTGTCATGCTGGAGGGTCATGTCAGGATGAGCCTGCAGGAAGGGTACCACATGAGGGAGGAGAATGTCTTCCCTGTAACTCACTGCGTTGAGATTGCCTGCAATGACAACAAGCTCAGTCCGATGATGCTGCGACACACCAGCCCAGACCATGACGGACCCTCCACCTCCAAAATCAATCCCTCTCCAGAGTACAGGCCTCGGTGTAACGCTCATTCCTTTGACGATAAACGCTCATTCCGACCATCACCCCTGGTGAGACAAAACCACGAATCGCCAGTGAAGATCACTTTTTGCCAGTCCTGTCTGGTCCAGCGACGGTGGGTTTGTGCCGATAGGCGACGTTGTTGCTGGTGATGTCTGGTGAGAACCTGCCTTACAACAGGCCTACAAGCCCTCAGTCCAGCCTCTCTCAGCCTATTGCGGACAGTCTGAGCACTGATGGAGGGATTGTGCGTTCCTGGTGTAACTCGGGCAGTTGTTGTTGCCATCCTGTACCTGTCCCACAGGTCTAATGTTCAGATGTACTGATCCTGTGCAGGTGTTGTTACACGTGGTCTGCCTCTGCGAGGACAGCTGTCCGTCCTGTCTCCCTGTAGCGCTATCTTAGGCGTCTCACAGTACGGACATTGCAATTTATTGCCCTGGCCACATCTGCGGTCCTCATGCCACCTTGCAGCATGCCAAAGGCATGTTCACGTAGATGAGCAGGGACCCTGGGCATCTTTCTTTTGATGTTTTTCAGTCAGTAGAAAGGCCTCTTTAGTGTCCTAAGTTTTCATAACTGTGACCTTAATTGCCTACCGTCTGTAAGCTGTTAGTGTCTTAACGACCGTTCCACGGTGCATGTTCATGAATTGTTTATGGTTCATTGAACAAGCATGGGAAACAGTGTTTAAACCCTTTATAATGAATATCTGTGAAGGTATTTGGATTTTTACGAATTATCTTTGAAAGACAGGGTCCTGAAAAAGGATGTTTCTTTTTTTGCTGAGTCGTCTACTACTACTACTACCACCACCACCACCACCACAGCGGTCTAAGACACTGCATCTCAGTGCTAGAGGTGTCACTACAGACCCTGGTTCGATTCCAGGCTGTATCACAACCGGCCATGATTGGGAGTCCCATAGGGCAGCACACAACTGGCCCACTGTCATCTGGGTTAGGGTTTGCCCTGGGTAGGCCGTTATTGTAAATCAAAATAAATAAAAAAACTAGCAAGGTTGAGGTCATTTCCATTCCATCGAAAAGCAATGCAGATTAGTAGAAAGAGAAGGAAGGGAAGCGCTACTAAGGTACACAATATTACATTTTGGTAGACAGAAGGTGCTCTTTGGTAAAAGGGGTAAATTGGTCATCAAAAAGGAAGGAGGACCAAGGCACTCTTCATATAATTAATTAAAATGCCTTCATTAGTATGGCATATTCAATAGAAACAAAGTATTAAAAAATCTGACGCATTTCGGCTGCATGGCCTTCATCAGGGAGTACAAAAAATAATAATACAATGTCCTCTTTTGAACAGCTTTTCCAATTAGCCCTAATTAGAAGAGGGAGTGGTTACAAAATTGATTGGACATACCTAGTAAGCAATACCATACACATTAAAAAGTGAAATACTGTAGCTATGTTATCATAAAAATACAACTCCAAGCTAGAAGTATCAGGACACTTAGAAAGGTAGTTCTAACCTTAAATATGACTGGGAGAAGTGTCAAGAATAAGAAAGCAATATATTCCATAGTACACTGGAACACAGCAAAACATGAACAACAACAGTCTAAACATAGCCGAGGGCAATTGAGCAAAATGTCCACTCGATGACAGCAAATGGACCTATCACAACCCTACAGGAAGGGTGAGAAATCCATATCTTCATTTAAACCAGGGTATTTAGTGGCCTGTAGTTTGTAAATCCAAAAACTTTCCATTTGGTTTAACTGTTTAAGACGGTCCCCTTTTCTAATTGAGGCCGGGATATGATCAATACCCATAGCTTGTAGGTAGGCAGGGTTGCCATGGTGTAAGGACTTGTAGTGCCTTGCCATGGCGTACTTGTGTTCCGCTAAGCTGTCTTGAAGGCGTCTCTTTGTCTGTCCAATGTAGAACACCTTACATGCTCCAACCACTAGGCTTTTTTCTGCCGACTGTCTATAATTCTGCTTTAAGAATTTGAGTGGGAGGGTCAGGCTGTTGAAATGGCAGAATATGTCTCACATGCACAAAAATATACATTTCATATAAGGAAATCAGTCAAGTGAAATAAATTCATTAGGCCCTAATCTATGGATTTCACATGACTGGGAATACAGATATGCATCTCTTGGTCACAAATACCTTAAAAAAAATGGGGCGTGGATCAGAAAACAAGTCAGTATTTGGTGTGACCACCATTCGCCTCATTTGGTACGACACATCTCCTTCGCATAGAGTTGATCAGGCTGTTGATTGTGGCCTGTGCAATGTTGTTCCACTCCTCTTCAATGGCTGTAAAAAGTTGCTGGATATTGTCGGGAACTGGAACATGCTGTCGTACATGTCAATCCATAGCATCCTTGACATGCTCAATGGTTGATATGTCTGGTAAGTGCGCAGGCCATTTTAATCTTCCAGGAATTGTGTACAGATCCTTGCAACATAGGGCTATGCATTATAATGCTAAAACATCAGGTGATGGCGGCAGATGAATGGCACAGCAATGGGCCTCAGGATCTTGTCACGGTATCTCTGTCCATTCAAATTACCATAGAGAAAATGCAATTGTGTTCGTTGTCCATAGCTTATGCCTGTCCATACCATTACACCACCGCCACCATGGGACACTCTGTTCACAACGCTAACATCAGCAAACCACTTGCTCACACGACACCATACACGCTGTCTGCCATCTGCCCAGTACAGTTTAAACCAGAATGCCAATTTCACGCTTCCTCAAAACTTGAGATATCTGTGGCATTGTGTTGTGAACAAAACTGCACATGTTAGAGTGTCCTTTTATTATCACCCGCACAAGGTGCACTTGTCTAATGATCAAGCTGTTTAATCATCTTCTTGATATGCCACACCTGTCAGGTGGATGGATTATTTTACATTTGCATTTATATTTTTGTTCAGTGTAGTTTTTTTAGTTTTTGTCAATGACAGTTTGAATATACTTAATTTATTCTGCTAGTGTGTGTACCTTTGTGTACTGATGGAACAAAGTTCAGATAATCCAAATAATTTAATGACACTTTCTTAATGCAGCCCAGTCAAATAATAGGCTTTTTGCATGCCCAAAATCCTACGTATTTCCTCTAAAATCCCATCCAGCCCTTGACTTCCAGTATTGCGCATTCTCATCATCTTCAATATGATAGCAAGTGTGTATCTATTGTCAAGTAGTCAAACAAATGGAATAATTTGATTAGAACCTTCGTTATATTTTTGTTCCAATATAACATTACCTAAAAAAAAATAGTAAAAGCAAGGTTTTAATATTTTTACAAGGTGAAGGTAGCAGTACAGCTGGGCATTGTTGTCCCACTGTGTGAGGCTTAATCCAAGTTCAACTCTGTGTTACGCTTTCACACTTTCCATGCACTGGAAGACACACATAAAAATGGATCAGAAATATTTGACGTGAGAGATTCAACATGATCTACCATACCAGGGTCTTCCAAAGTAATGACTTGATCGATCCTTCAACTCCCACTGGACGTCTACTCAGTCCCAGTGCCAAGACCCGGGGTATGGTAAAGGAGAGAACGACCAAATTATGAACTGGCTCAAGGGGATGAAGATGTGCCCATGGACCTCCAACACCTGGATCAAGATGTTTGTTTAGCTGTTGACCCCTCTGCCATTGACCTCGCACTAGAGCAAGGCGAAGATCTCAGTAAGGAGGTAACGCAAGTGAGGAGACAGGTGGAGGAAATTCTATTTGGAGCGATTTCCTGCCTCCAACACCAACATACAGTTCTACCCAAGGTAGGTTACAATAATGTAGAGAAGTGAGGAGAAAGATTGCTGCTTTGCTTCTATAAAATATATGGTATCAAAAGGGTGCTCATGGAAAACAAGGTCTAAATAGACTGAGAGCAAAAATATGTTGTGGCTTAAGTATAATTTATTTAAACAATAAGCATGCAACAAAGTAAATAAAAACAACCTAAATTAAGGCTTTAAAAAACAATTGCACAAAAGGAGTGCCTTGATCTTAGTTGCAGGCTTATAGTTATTTGTGTTTTCTACTCAAGCAAAACAACTTTGCTCTCAGGTAAATAAATAATAAATAAAAAATAATGTTTTTTTTCTCATCATGACTAAATTTACATCTTGTCTTCTATACTCCTGGGTAGTACTACCCTCTGGAGGCATTTAACTTTGTCACGGCTGTCGTAGTGAAGAGAGGACCAAGGCGCAGCGGGTTGCGTGCTCATCATTATAATTTATTAAATAAATGTGAAAACAAGAAAACCGACAGACCGACAGTTTCACAGGCTACAATAATAACAGCCGTGCGAAATATACTACCCACAATTAACAACCCCAAACACATACCTATATATAGGACTCTCAATCAGAGGAAAATAGAAACACCTGCCTCCAATTGAGAGCACACCCAAACCTAAACATAGAAAAACTAAACTAGACAAAACGTAGAAAATACAACCTAGAACATACCCAACACCCAGAACTAACAAATCACACACCCTAAACACAACCAACCACCCCGAACCAACCAAAACAAATACCCTCTGCCACGTCCTGACCAAACTACAATACAAATAATAGCTAAACTGGTCAGGACGTGACAAAATTATAAATAAAGACATAAAAACATAATCTCTCATAATTCATCAAAACATTTCCCACTTCTGACATACAGTACCAGTCAAAAGTTTGGAAACACCTACTCATACCAGGGTTTTTCTTTATTTTTACTATTTTCTACAATGTAGAATAATAGTGAAGACATCAAAACTATGAAATAACACATATGGAATCATGTAGTAACCATAAAAATGCTAAACAAATCAAAACACATTTTATATTTTAGATTCTTCAAAGTAGAAACCCTTTGCCTTTTTCATTTTTTATTTCACCTTTATTTAACGAGGTAGGCCAGTTGAGAACAAGTTCTCATTTACAACTGCGACCTGGCCAAGATAAAGATTTTTAACCTTTATTTAACTAGGCAAGTTAGTTAAGAACAAATTCTTATTTACCCAGGCCAAACCCTAACCTGGATGATGCTGGGCCAATTGTGCGCCGCCCTATGGGACTCCCAATCACAGACAGTTATGATACAGCCTGGAATCGAACCAGGGTCTGCGGTGACACCTCTAGCACTGAAATGCAGTGCTTTAGACCGCTACACCACTCGGGAGCCCCTTGATGACAGCTTTGCACACTCTTGGCATTCTCTCAACCAGCTTCACCTGGAATGCTTTACCAACAGTCTTGAAGGTGTTTCCACATATGCTGAGCACTTGTTGGCTGCTTTTCCTTCACTCTGTGATCCAACTCCTCCAAAACCATCTCAATTGGGTTGAGGTCGGGTGATTGTGCAGACCAGGTCATCTGATGCAGCACTCCATCGCTCTCCTTCTTGGTCACATAGCCCTTACACAGCCTGGAGGTGTGTTGGGTCATTGTCCTGCTTAGTCCTACTAAGCGCACACCAGATGGGATGGCATATCGCTGCAGAATGCTGTGGTAGCCAAGCTGGTTAAGTGTGCCTTGAATTCCAAATAATTCACTGACAGTGTCACCAGCAAAGCACCCCCACACCATCACACATCCTCCTCCATGTTTCAGGGTGGGAAACACACATGCGGAGATCATTTGTTCACCTACTCTGCGTCTCACAAAGACATGGCGGTTGGAACCAAAAATCGCTAATTTGGACTCATCAGACCAAAGGACAGATTTCCACCGGTCAAATGTCCATTGCATACATGAAGGGAACTCTCGTGCGCCAGCTGTGTGGTTAGTGAGAAAGTGCATATTGCAAATGTACGCTCCCTTACTAGACGTCCGACTACGTCCGATAAATCAGCGGACGGCGTCGGGCCGCTCACAGGGGCCGGATCTTCCAGGAAGTCATCGAACGGAGTCTCTCGGACCTTCCGTTTCCGTTTAATAAAATGTTCAAATTTTGGTCATTTCTTTGCAGTTCCGGATTATTCCACGGGAGGGCGAATGGAATCATATTGCAAATGTAACGTATATATCACCGATCACGACGTGGCTTTTTCTCCTAAACGGAAAAGAATTCGAAGACGAAACTGGGTGTGTGTGGGTTTGGCATAATGGCCAGTTGGCCCCAAACAGGATGGAGTCGAGGCCTCGACGCTTTTCGAGTTAAGGCAATTTTTCTGGGATTGAAAGTCAAACAGGAAAATAGAGTGCTGATTTGACCGCTTCACATCAAACTACATGAGCCTAAGGGGTCAGGAGAAAAGGAACCATGCATTTACCAATGTTCATTTCAGAGAAATTGTACAATGACACATTGGTGATATTCAACAATAGGAGTTTTTTTCCCAAAAAAGTTACATATCCAGTTGCAGCGTGTTCAGATGAGTCCGTTAAGGCGGGTTTCGGAGCTCTGCGAGATTTCTGTGATTTTCTGTGATTTTCTGAAATAACACACACTTCTTCAACCCTCTGTAAATAAGTCAGTTCTTAACATAAAGACTTAAAACTCAATATTCTATAAGAGCTTAACGTTCAGATTCCTGTGTCAACCAGAAGTGCCTTAAAATGGTGTCATAGGGGCTGTTTTGAAGGGTTAAAAAGGTCAGATCTTTCCACAACTTCAAATGTGTGACTAGGCAACCCTCATGAACTGTATATCAATCATTTATCCCATCAGATGTCAAAGAAAAGCTCTCTCACACACACACACAGCAAGGATGGAGTGACACAGTGCGGTGCTTAAAGACACAAAGAGCCTGCAATGGCATTACCATTATCTCCATTATCTCTAGGCTGTGCCGAGTTCAATGAGACGCCCCACTTGACCGTAGCTCGCTCACTCAACTCAACCATGTGTCATTCAGTCAATTGTTAAGGTAGAGACTTCATATTCAGGATTCTGTTTATGTCTACCCCAAAGACAGCGTGTGTTGAGTAAGAGCTTCCTGTGAAAACCGGAAGTGGTTAAAAACACCCTAGAGCTATTGTCATATAACCTGCACATAGTGAAAATCACGCAACTCAACCATGTGTCATTCAGTCAATTCTTAAGGTAGAGGCTTCATATTCAGGATTCTGTTTATGTCTACCCCAAAGACAACGTGTGTTGAGTAAGAGCTTCCTGTGCCAACCAGAAGTGGTTAAAAACAACCAAGAGCTATTGTCATTTAACCTGCAAATAGTGAAAATCACGCAACTCTACCATGTGTCATCAAGTCAATTCTTAAGGTAGAGGCTTCATATTCAGGATTCTGTTTATGTCTACCCCAAAGACAACGTGTGTTGAGTAGGAGCTTCCTGTAACAACCGGAAGTGGTTAAAAACAGCCTAGAGCTATTGTCATTTAACCTGCACATAGTGAAAATCACGCAACTCAACCATGTGTCATTCAGTCAATTCTTAAGGTAGAGGCTTCATATTCAGGATTCTGTTTATGTCTACCCCAAAGACAACGTGTGTTGAGTAAGAGCTTCCTGGGACAACCGGAAGTGGTTAAAAACAGCCTAGAGCTATTGTCATATAACCTGCACATAGTGAAAATCACGCAACTCAACCATCTGTCATTCAGTCAATTCTTAAGGTAGAGACTTCATATTCAGGATTCTGTTTATGTCTACCCCAAAGACAACGTGTGAGGAGCAAGAGCTTCCTGTGACAACCGGAAGTTGTTAAACACAGCCTAGAGCTATTGTCATATGGCCAACCAGCAGATAGTGAAAATCACGCAACTCAACCATCTGTCATTCAGTCAATTCTTAACCTGTTAGGGCTAGGGGGCAGCATTTGCACGTCTGGATAAAAAAAATTTACCCGATTTAATCTGGTTACTAATCCTACCCAGTAACTAGAATATGCATATACTTATTATATATGGATAGAAAACACCCTAAATTTTCTAAAACTGTTTGAATGGTGTCTGTGAGTATAACAGAACTCATTTGGCAGGCAAAACCCTGAGACATTTTCTGACAGGAAGTGGATACCTGATGTGTTGTATTACCTTTAAACCTATCCCATTGAAAAACACAGGGGCTGAGGAATATTTTGGCACTTCCTATTGCTTCCACTAGATGTCACCAGCCTTTACAAAGTGTTTTGAGTCTTCTGGAGGGAGATCTGACCGAACAAGAGCCATGGAACGATGATGTCCCATTAGACACCTGGCGCGCGAGTTCATGTTGGGTACCCTCGTTCCAATACGTTAATAAAGAGTATGCATTCGTCCACCTTGAATATTATTCATGTTCTGGTTAAAAAAGGCCCTAATGATTTATGCTATACAACGTTTGACATGTTTGAACGAACGTAAATATATTTTTTCCCCTCGTTCATGACGAGAAGTCCGGCTGGCTTAGATCATGTGCTAACAAGACGGAGATTTTTGGACATAAATGATGAGCTTTTTTGAACAAAACTACATTCGTTATGGACCTGTGATACCTGGAAGTGACATCTGATGAAGAGAATCAAAGGTAATGGATTATTTACATAGTATTTTCGATTTTAGATCTCCACAACATGACGTCTGTAAGTCTGTATCGCAACGCGTATTTTTCTGGGCGCAGTGCTCAGATTATTGCAAAGTGTGATTTCCCAGTAAGGTTATTTTTAAATCTGGCAAGTTGATTGCGTTCAAGAGATGTAAATCTATAATTCTTTAAATGACAATATAATATTTTACCAATGTTTTCTAATTTTAATTATTTAATTTGTGACGCTGACTTGACTGCCGGTTATTGGAGGGAAACGATGTCCTCAACATCAATGCCATAGTAAAACGCTGTTTTTGGATATAAATATGAACTTGATAGAAGTAAAAATGCATGCATTGTCTAACATAATGTCCTAGGAGTGTCATCTGATGGAGATTGTAAAAGGTTAGTGCATCATTTTAGCTGGTTTTATGGTTTTGGTGACCCTGTCTTTGAATTGACAAAACATTACACACAACTCTTGTAAATGTACTGTCCTAACATACTCTAAATTTATGCTTTCGCCGTAAAACCTTTTTGAAATCGTAAAACGTGGTTAGATTAAGGAGATGTTTATCTTTCAAAGGGTGTAAAATAGTTGTATGTTTGAAAAATTTGAATTTTGACATTTATTTGGATTCAAATTTGCCGCTCTTGAAATGCACCTGCTGTTGATGGAGTGCACCACAGGTGGCACGCTAGCGTCCCACCTAGCCCATAGAGGTTAAGGTAGAGACTTCATATTCAGGATTCTGTTTATGTCTACCCCAAAGACAATGTGTGTTGAGTAAGAGCTTCCTGTGCCAACCAGAAGTGGTTAAAAACAACCAAGAGCTATTGTCATTTAACCTGCAAATAGTGAAAATCACGCAACTCAACCATGTGTCATCCAGTCAATTCTTAAGGTAGAGGCTTCATATTCAGGATTCTGTTTATGTCTACCCCAAAGACAACGTGTGTTGAGTAGGAGCTTCCTGTGACAACCGGAAGTTGTTAAAAACAGCCTAGAGCTATTGTCATATGGCCAACCAGCAGATAGTGAAAATCACGCAACTCAACCATCTGTCATTCAGTCAATTCTTAAGGTAGAGACTTCATATTCAGGATTCTGTTTATGCCTACCCCAAAGACAACGTGTGTTGAGTATGAACTTCCTGTGACAACCAGAAGTTGTTAAAAACACCCTAGAACTATTGTCATATAACCTGCACAAGGTGAAAATCACGCAACTAAACCCTGTGTCATTCAGTCAATTCTTAACCTGTTAGGGCTAGGGGGCAGTATTGACACGGCTGGATAAAAAACGTAGCCGATTTAATCTGGTTACTACTCCTGCTCAGTAACTAGAATATGCATATAATTATTGGCTTTGGATAGAAAACACTCCAACGTTTCTAAAACTGTTTGATTGGTGTCTGTGAGTATAACAGAACTCAAATGGCAGGTCAAAACCTGAGAGATTCCTTTACAGGAAGTGGCCTGTCTGACCATTTATTGTCTTTCTTTGACATCTCATTCCATTACAAAGGATCTCTGCGGTAATGTGACACTTCCCACGGCTCCAATAGGCTCTCAGAGCCCGGGAAAAACCTGAATGTCGTCATTCCAGCCCCAGGCTGAAACACATTATCGCCTTTCTCAAGTGGCCGATCAAGGGACTGTGGGCTTAGGCGCGTGCACTGGCCGCCCCCGTCTTTGTGATTTTTCCTCTGTTTACCGAAAAGGAGATTCCCGGTCGGAATATTATCGCTTTTTTACAAGATAAATTGCATAAAAATTGATTTTAAACAGCGGTTGACATGCTTCGAAGTACGGTAATGGAATATTTAGATTTTTTTTGTCACGAATTGCGCCATGCGCACGACCCTGATTTACCATTTCGGATAGTTTCTGGAACGCACGAATAAAACGCCGCTATTTGGATATATAACAATGGATTATTTTGGACCAAACCAACATTTGTTATTGAAGTAGAAGTCCTGGGAGTGCATTCTGACGAAGACAACAAAGGTAATAACATTTTTGTTATAGTAAATCTGATTTTGGTGAAGGCTAAACTTGCCGGGTGTCTATATAGCTAACCCGTGATGGCTGGGCTATGTACTTAGAATATTGCAAAATGTGCTTTCACTAAAAAGCTATTTTAAAATCGGACATAGAGTGCATAGAGGAGTTCTGTATCTATAATTCTTAAAATAATTGTTATGCTTTTTGTGAACGTTTATCGTGAGTAATTTAGTAAATTGTTAGTAAATTCCCCGGAAGTTTGCGGGGGGTATGCTAGTTCTGAACGTCACATGCTAATGTAAAAAGCTGTTTTTTGATATAAATATGAACTTGATTGAACAAAACATGCATGTATTGTATAACATAATGTCCTAGGGTTGTCATCTGATGAAGATCATCAAAGGTTAGTGCTGCATTTAGCTGTCTTCTGGGTTTTTGTGACATTATATGCTAGCTTGAAAAATGGGTGTCTGATTATTTCTGGCTGGGTACTCTGCTGACATAATCTAATGTTTTGCTTTCGTTGTAAAGCCTTTTTGAAATCGGACAGTGTGGTTAGATTAACGAGAGTCTTGTCTTTAAATAGCTGTAAAATAGTCATATGTTTGAAAAATTGAAGTAATAGGGTATTAAGGTATTTGAAAATCGCGCCACAGGATTCAACTGGCTGTTACGTAGGTGGGACGAATTCGTCCCGCCTGCCCTAGAGAGGTTAAGGTAGAGACTTCATATTCAGGACTCTGTATATGCCTACCCCAAAGACAATGTGTGTCTATTCTTTTTGCAAAAAAAACTAAAACACACACACACAGCTTGGCCATAGGGACATAGTTTGGGGCTTAGAGGCTTATACCGCCTTCAATAGTTACTTTCGTTCAAACGATTCAAGAACCGTCAGACCTAGAGCTCCGAAATTTTAGAAACCTGTTCTAGAGCTCAAGTCGATAGTGCACGGTGAATTATGTGG
This sequence comes from Salmo salar, assembly GCF_965601325.2. Classification (NCBI taxonomy): domain Eukaryota; kingdom Metazoa; phylum Chordata; class Actinopteri; order Salmoniformes; family Salmonidae; genus Salmo; species Salmo salar. The sequence continues at coordinate 69,611,310 of NC_138300.1, forward strand.
CTCTAGAAGGTTCTCAGACCGAGAAACCGCCTCGTGCATTTGCAATATGCTCAATTCATTTTGAATATCACGGACATGGCGACATGTAGAAATGTCCCAGAGTCGCAAGACTAGGTGCATTGAAACCGCCTCGGCCCATAGAGACGGACCCCAATGTCTCTGTCCGATAGCTCATTCAGGGACCCCGTAGTAACGCCCTGAAAAAGTGGATTTTCAGCACCAATTAAGGCCATTGCTCGGGCACCGAATGACCTATCGAGCCGAAACTTGGGATTCGGGGTCGCCTCTCATAGGCCTACACATATTGTCAGAGCTGGACCCGCAGCTATAAAGTAACTATGTGTTTTATGTTTTTTTTATGGTTAAAATTGAAAGCGCTGTGAATTATGGGCCTTTTCTGACATATGTGATAGTTGGCTTCTATACGAGTTGGAAAAAGTGGATTTGGTGTCAGATGGTATCAGTTTGGTGTCAGAATGACAGCTAATTGACTGATGGATGCTGACTGCTGGGTGACGAGCGATGGAGAGGAACCACAGTCACTGCACGGCCATCCCCAGTTCATCGGGACAGTCAATTATGCATTTCTACAGTATTTTTGAGCATGCCTAAATTCGTGATGCTAAATGCCCATTGAATCAAATTGCAAACGTAACGCGCGTTTTGCAAATGTAACGTGCGTTTGCAATATGATTCAACAGCAAAAAATATCACCAAAGTTGACATGATGAATCATATTGCAAACGTAACGCGCGTTTGCAATATGATTCAACAGCAATAAATATCACCAAAGTTGACATGATGAATCATATTGCAAACGTAACGCGCAATATTGCAAACGTAACATGCATTTGCAATATGATTCAACAGCAAAAAATATCACCAAAGTTGACATGATGAAATCAACACAATGAGCGATAGAGAGGAACCACAGTCACTGCACGGCCATCCCCAGTTCATTGGGACAGTCAATTATGCATTTCTGCAGTGTTTTTGAGCATGCCATATTTGTGATGATACAATACATGCATGTTTTGTTCAATCAAGTTCATATTTATATCAAAAACCAGCTTTTTACATTAGCATGTGACTAGCATGTGACTAGCATTCCCACCGAACACTGCCGGTGAATTTACTAAATTACTCACGATAAACGTTCACAAAAAGCATAACAATTATTTTAAGAATTATAGATACAGAACTCCTCTATGCACTCCATATGTCCGATTTTAAAATAGCTTTTCGGTGAAAGCACATTTTGCAATATTCTCAGTAGATAGCCCGGCATCACAGGGCTAGCTATTTAGACACCCAGCAAGTTTAGCACTCACCAAAGTCAGATTTACTATAAGAAAAACGTTATTACCTTTGGTGTCTTCGTCAGAATGCACTCCCAGGACTTCTACTTCAATAACTAATGTTGGTTTGGTTGAAAATAATCCATTGTTATATCCAAATAGCGGCTTTTGTTTGTGCGTTCAAGACACTATCCGAAAGGGTAAATTAGGGTGACGAGCATGGCGCAATTCGTGACAAAAAAATTCTAAATATTCCATTACCGTACTTCGAAGCATGTCAACCGCTGTTTAAAATCAATTTTTATGCCATTTTTTCTCATAAAAAAAGCGATAATATTCCGACCGGGAATCTGCATTTAGGTAAACAGACGAAAGAAAATAAAGCATGGGGTCGACTCGGGCATGCGCCTAAGCCCATAGTACTCTGATCGGCCACTTGCCAAACGCGATAAAGTGTTTCAGCCAGAGGCTGCCTCGATATCGTTCAGCTTTTTCCCGGGCTCTGAGAGCCTATGAGAGCCGTAGGAAGTGTCACGTTATAGCAAAGATCCTCAGTCTTCAATAAAAAGAGCTAAGATGAAACACAACTTGTCAGATAGGCCACTTCCTGCATGGAATCTTCTCAGGTTTTGGCCTGCCATATGAGTTCTGTTATCCTCTCTAGGCTAGGCGGGACGAATTCGTCCCACCTACGTAACAGCCACTGCTATCTGGTGGCGCGATTTTCAAAACCTTAAAAATCCTATTACTTCAATTTCTCAAACATATGACTATTTTACAGCCATTTAAAGATAAGACTCTCGTTAATCTAACCACACTGTCCGATTTCAAAAAGGCTTTACAACGAAAGCAAAACATTAGATTATGTCAGCAGAGTACCAAGCCAGAAATAATCAGACACCCATTTTTCAAGCCAGCATATAATGTCACCAAAACCCAGAAGACAGCTAAATGCAGCACTCACCTTTGATGATCTTCATCAGATGACAACCCTAGGACATTATCTTATACAATACATGCATGTTTTGTTCAATCAAGTTCATATTTATATCAAAAACCAGCTTTTTACATTAGCATGTGACGTTCAGAACTAGCATACTTCCGGGGAATTCGCTAACATTTTACTAAATTACTCACGATAAACGTTCACAAAAAGCATAACAATTATTTTAAGAATTATAGATACAGACCTCCTCTATGCACTCGATATGTCCGATTTTAAAATAGCTTTTTGGTGAAAGCACATTTTGCAATATTCTAAGTACATAGCCCAGGCATCACGGGCTCGCTATTTAGACACCCGGCAAGTTTAGCACTCACCATAATCATATTTACTATTATAAAAATTTCATTACCTTTTGTTGTCTTCGTCAGAATACACACCCAGGACAGCTACTTCAATAACAAATGTTGGTTTGGTCCAAAATAATCCATCGTTATATCCGAATAGCGGCGTTTTGTTCGTGCGTTCCAGACACTATCCGAAATAGTAAAGAAGTGTCACGCGCTTGGCGCAATTCGTGACAATAAAATTCTAAGTATTCCATTACCGTACTTCGAAGCATGTCAACCGCTGTTTAAAATCAATTTTTACGACATTTTTCTCGTAGAAAAGCGATAATATTCCGACAGGGAATCTCCTTTTCGGCAAACAGAGGAAAAAATCCCAAAGGCGGGGGCGGTCGGGGTCATGCGCATAAGCTAGTGTCTCTTGATCGGCCACTTGAGAAAGGCGATAATGTGTTTCAGCCTGGGGCTGGAATGACGACATTCTGTTTTTTCCCGGGCTCTGAGCGCCTATGGACGACGTGGGAAGTGTCACGTTAGAGCAGAGATCCTTAGTAAATGATAGAGATGGAAAAGAAGTTCAACAAATGGTCAGACAGGCCACTTCCTGTAAAGGAATCTCTCAGGTTTTGACCTGCCATTTGAGTTCTGTTATACTCACAGACACCATTCAAACAGTTTTAGAAAATTTAGGGTGTTTTCTATCCATATGTAATAAGTATATGCATATTCTAGTTACTGAGTAGGAGTGGTAACCAGATTAAATCGGGTATGTTTTTTATCCAGCCGTGTCAATGCTGCCCCCTAGCCCTAACAGGTTAAACTCACAGACACCATTCAAACAGTTTTAGAAACTTTAGGGTGTTTTCTATCCAAAGCCAATAATTATATGCATATTCTAGTTACTGGGCAGGAGTAGTAACCAGATAAAATCGGGTACGTTTTTTATCCGGCCGTGTCAATACTGCCCCCTAGCCCTAACAGGTTAACTTACAAGTCCCACTGCACCTTCAAGGGGATGATTGACATGGCACCACATGTTGCAATCAACTTTGTTTCAGCCCTTCATGCTTGCTCTGTCAGCGAAAAGGAGATCCTGAAGCAGTCCGGCATCGTGTCTCTGCTAAAACCAGGGATGACCATAATGGTGGACAAAGTTTTCACTGTGGACGATTGTGTGCCCTGCAAGGTCTACAGAAAGGCTTTCCTCTTAAAGAGAGCACAGATGTCAGCAGCAAAAGTCAGGGAGACAATCCATTACTCGGCTGAGGGTTGATGTGGAGCAGCTGATTCGCAGAGTGAAGGAGCAAAAACTGTTTGACACTGTCATCCCTCTCCCCATCACTGGGAATGTCAACCAGCTCTACACCATTGCCTGCTTCCTCGTAAACTACCAGAATGGGCCACTGGTCAAAGCATGGGCAAAGGGCTAGTGATGCTGTCAATTTCAATACTTTTAGACTGGTAACTTATTGGCATGTTTTTAGCTCTGCTTCAGTTTATGTTCAGTGTTGCAAGTCTACAGTCTGTGTTTAACAGCTACATTCAGACCCTCTCTTCTAAATAAATTTCATTATTTGGGCCTGCACTCTACTATTTTGTCCAGTGTTTTCACAAATAAAACAACATGTTTCCCAAAAACATTTGACAACACTAATTTTAACTAGATTGTTGGATTCAGGGGGATACAACTGTTAACCACTGTTTTTGTACTATCGTTCCTAATCTAAAGCCTTATACCCTGTGCCGTCGCTGGATCGCGGCTGCGAAAGGTTCAGCAGGCTGATAGCTCTTCATATCTGGCTTAAAGACTACTGCTGTGTGCATAACTTTTATAGAACATATTTACACTTTTTGGAAACAAAAGATGCTCTACAGAGATGGACTCCAAACAAACCATCTAGGTGCCTGAACACTTTCTTCACATTTCGAGGCCACCTTAAGATATTGACTCAGAGACAGACCAAGCCCCGCTCAGGTAATACCTCCCATCCTTTATAAGTGTTATCGCCATACTGTTGTCTATACTGCCAAGTGTGTCAGTTGTAATCTTGTAACCATTCGTTTGAACTCCACTCTTAGATCTGCTATTGTTAGCTCAAAAGAGAAGCCCACTGTGGTCTGCACAACCGCTGTTTTTAGTTCAAATGTGAATTCCATTAACTTGAATACCCCCTCGGTTTTCAAATCATGTAGAGGGCTTGGGCTGTTGCAAGATAATAACCAAAGACCCAGTCTGTTTATAACATTCCACCACTGGTTACTCTGAGAGGTCCCCATATTGACATCAGCTGCGGACTCAGGCCCTATGGTGCTAACCTTGGAAACGTAATGCTAATTTCTACTCCTTCCTCTATTACTAATAGGGATAAATGGTTAATTATTATGCAATCTTATAGCCATACAAACTATATAGAAATCAACCATCATAAAGGGCCTGCAACCGACTATTAAATTTAGCTTGTTTGAGTTGGAGACTCCATGTGACTTTAAAAATCGTAAAGGACTTGGGTTAATGTATCTGAACATTAGGAGCTTACTTCCTAAACTGGATTACGTCAAGATCTAGGCTATGCAGATGAATCTGGACATTCTGGTATTGACAGAAATGTTGATATCTGGGGACTTTCTGGACCCTGATATTAATACTGAGGGTTATAATGTGTTCAGAGCTGACAGACAGGGTAGAGATGGTGGAGTAGCCATTCTTATTAAAAATTATTTCTCTGTCTCTTTACTGAAATCCATTTCCTTGCCAAAAAATTTGAGCAACTAATATATTTTAGCATTTGTCTGGAGAAAAATGTATCCATAAATGTTATAGGGGTCCTCCCTCAGCTAACCTTTGTGCACTCTACACTGAACAAAAATTTAAATGCAACATGCAACAATTTCAAAGATTTTACCCAGTTACAGTAAATATAAGGAAATTAGTACATTGAAATACATGCATTAGGCCCTAAGCTATGTATTTCACATGACTGGGAATGCAGAAATGTGACTTGTTTCAGGAATCTAGGCATATGTCACACATCAGTACTTTACAGGAGAGGTATTTGAACTTAAACATTAATTTTTTATTAAAATATGTTTTTTTTGGCAGAAATCCTTTCTGGAACACTTCTGTCTATAACATGAGCTGGTCAGTATCTGTAGGTAATCCTTCTAACGCAGCTTTTTTTTAAAGATATCAATAAGAACTGAAAAGGTGTTGCTGATGCTCTCCCCTTTCTGGAGGACCGAGTTTTGAAATCATTGGAATGCCCGGTGGAAGCAGAGTATGATAGCTAAGGAGATGGAGAAAATTCTGGTGTTTGATTGCAAATATGCAGAGGAAGTTGAAAAGAGAAGTTGTTTTATTACAAGTTAAAGTGTACTGTTACCTAGCTAGCTAATGTTAGCTGGATGGCTCTCTAGCTAACATTACATGTATGATCTGTGTAGTAATATTATTTGTATCTCAGAGGCATTTGCATTGCTAGTTATAGTCTAATGTTGGCTAGCTAGCTAACATTGAACCTAGTTAGTTAACTTTAGCTACCTGCAAACTCATGCAGGGTAGTAACGTAATTAGTTGGGATTATGTTTCATTGTTTAGCAAGCTAGCTACATGTTTAACCTCTTACATCTAGACGTTCCGCTAGCGGAACACCTGCTCCAATATCCAATGATAGGGCGTGGCGCGAATTACAAATTCCTCAAAAATACAAAAACTTAAATTTTTCAAACATATGACTATTTCACAGCATTTTAAAGACAAGACTCTCCTTTATCTAACCACACTGTCCGATTTCAAAAAGGCTTTACAGCGAAAGCAAAACATTAGATTATGTCAGCAGAGTACCCAGCCAGAAATAATCAGACACCCATTTTTCAAGCTAGCATATAATGTCACAAAAAACAAAACCACAGCTAAATGCAGCACTAACCTTTGATGATCTTCATCAGATGACACACCTAGGACATTATGTTATACAATACATGCATGTTTTGTTCAATCAAGTTCATATTTATATAAAAAACCAGCTTTTTAAATTAGCATGTGACGTTCAGAAACAAGCATACCCCCCGCAAACCTCCGGTGAATTTACTAAATTACTCACGATAAACGTTCACAAAAAACATAACAATTATTTTAAGAATTATAGATACAGAACTCCTTTGTGCAATCGAGGTGTCCGATTTTAAAATAGCTTTTCGGTGAAAGCACATTTTGCAATATTCTCAGTAGATAGCCCAGCCATCACGGCTAGCTATTTAGACACCCACCAAGTTTAGCCCTGACCAAAGTCAGATTTACTATTACAAAAGTTTGATTACCTTTGGTGTTCGTCGTCAGAATGCACTACCAGGACTGCTACTTCAATAACAAATGTTGGTTTGGTTCAAAATAATCCATAGTTATATCCAAATAGCGGCGTTTTGTTCGTGCGTTCAAGACACTATCCGAAGTGTAAATAAGGGTCACGAGCATGGCGCATTTCGTGACAAAAGATTTCTAAATATTCCATTACCGTACTTCGAAGCATGTCAACCGCTGTTTAAAATGAATTTTTATGCCATTTTTCTCGTAAAAAAGCGATAATATTCCGACCGGGAATCTGCGTTTAGGTAAACAGACGAAAGAAAACAAAGCATGGGGTCGACTCGGGCACGCGCCTGAGTCTCACAGTACTGTGACCAGCCACTATCCAAACGCGCTACTTTTTTTCAGCCAGAGCCTGCAAAGCCACGATTCAGCTTTTTTCCGCCTTCTGAGAGCCCATGGGAGCCGTAGGAAGTGTCACGTAACAGCAGAGATCCCCTGTAATGGATAGAGATAATCAAGAAGGGCAAGAAATTGTCAGACAGGGCACTTCCTGCATGGAATCTTCTCAGGTTTTGGCCTGCCAAATGAGTTCTGTTATACTCACAGACACCATTCAAACAGTTTTAGAAACTTTGGAGTGTTTTCTATCCAAAGCTAATAATTATATGCATATTCTAGTTTCTGGGCAGGAGTAATAATCAGATTAAATCGGGTACATTTTTTATCCGGCTGTGAAAATACTGCCCCCTAGCCATAACAGGTTAAACAAAAGAATCCACTACGCAAGTAACCATTTCACTCTACCATTTACACCTTCTGTATCCTGTACATGTGACAATTAAACTTTGATTTGATTTGATTTGATATAGTGTGTGTTTACCAGAGCTTGTAATGTAAAGAACATCATGACCTGCACCAAAGACAAGTAAGGATATAATGTTAGGCAAATGAGACAATGTCCAAGTTCTAAAATTCTCCGGTGGAATACCATGCTTTTATTTCATCACAGTCACAACCGTAAGCCATTTTATGCAATTAGCTCGCTATTAACTTGTAAATAATGATGTTGTTGTGAGTTTATTTTCCTGTAAAAATGAATACAAATTAGCTAAAGTTAAGACAAAGTTAGCTAGCTAGCTAAAAAGTTAGAAACGAACCAAAACACCCATTTCTGAGTTCCTGAGCGCTCTGGAGCAGGTTTTCATCAAGGTTCTCTCTGTACTTTGCTCTGTTCATCTTTCCCTCGATCCTGACTAGTCTCCTAGTCCCTGCCATTGAAAAACATCTCCACAGCATGATGCTGCCACCACCATGCTTCACCGTAGGGATGGTGCCAGGTTTGCTCCAGATGTGACGCTTGGCATTCAAGCCATAGTGGTTCAATCTTGGTTTCATCAGCCCAGAGAATCATGTTTCTCCTGGTCTGAAAGTCCATTTGGTGCCTTTTGGCAAACTCCAAGCGGGCTGTCATGTGCCTTTTACTGAGGAGTAGCTTCCGCCTGGCCACACTACCATAAAGGTCTGATTGGAGGAGTGCTTTAGAGATGGCTGTCCTTCTGAAGGTTCTCCCATCTCCAAAGAGGAACTCTGGAGCTCTGTCAGCGTGATCATCTAGTATTTGGTCACCTCCCTGACCAAGGCCCTTCTCCTCCGATTGCTCAGTTTGGCCGGGCGGCCAGCTCTAGGAAGACTCTTGGTAGATCAAAACGTATTATATTTAAGAATGATGGAGGCCACTTTGTTCTTGGGGACCTTCAATGCTGTGCTTCTACATCTGCATTGCTTTCTGTTTCGGGGTTTTAGGCTGGGTTTCTGTATAGCACTTTGTGACATCGGCTGATGTAAAAAGGGCTTTATAAATACATTTGATTGATTGAATGCTGAAGATTTTTTTTTGGTACCCTTCCCCAGATCTGTTCCTCGATACAATCCTGTCTTGGAGCTCTATGGACAATTCCTTTGACCTCATGGCTTGGTTTTTGCTCTGACATGCACTGTCAACTGTGGGACATAAGACAGGTGTGTGCCTTCCCAAATCAGGTCCAATCAATTTAATTTACCACATCTCAAGGATGATCAATGGAAACAGGATGCACTTGAGCTCAATTTCGAGCCTCATAGCAAAGGGTCTGAATACTTATGTAAATAAGTTATTTCAGCTTTTTTTTTTTTTTATACATTTTGAAACATTTCTAAAAGCCTGTTTCCGCTTCGTCATTATGGGGTGTTGTGTGTAGATTGATGAGTGATTGTTTTTTAAAACCCTTGTGTGGTGTTCATGTTTTTGTTATTCACCAAATGTTAACGGGTCTGATGGACCCACAACATTATCGTTTTTTAAAAAACAATATAGCCATAAGAATGCATGTAAAAATACTTAATGCTTAGATGTTGTATCATAACTCAAGGCAAGACCCAGATGCAGACACAGGAGGCAGATGGTTGGAGTCTTAGATGTTTAATAATCCAAAAAGGAGTAGACAAGAGAATGGTCGTGGACAGGCAAAAGGTCAAAACCAGATCAGAGTCCAGGAGGTACAGAGTGGCAGGCAGGCTCAAGGTCAAGGCAGGCAGAATGGTCAGGCAGGCGGATACAGAGTCCAGAAACAGGCAAGGGTCAAAACCGGGAGGACTAGAAAAAGGTGAAATAGCAAAAGCAAGAGAACGAGAAAAAACGCTGGTTGACTTGGACATACAAGACGAACTGGCACAGAGAGACAGGAAACAGGGATTTACCAATAAAAGTGCAATTAAAAAAAGTGATATTTGTTAATACAAATCAACTATAGTCAAGACAGGGTGCAATAAATCATGTTCATCTTTGTTAGCAATTTATGTTATTCTTCAACTACACAAACTACAAAGCAAATCAGGGGGAGAAAACTAGGTTTATTTGAGAAGGACAAATCAAGATGTTATTCTGGGATGTTCAGATGTTCAGTCTCCCCTGTCCTCAGCTTTTCCCCACCGGACAAAGGAACAGTATGCCATTTATAACCCCCCACCCTAGCATGGGGTTGACCAATCAGGAGTCCTTGCATTACGACTGGGCCAATGGCCAAATAACCAGTATCCTGCCCAAGATTAAATGTACAGACCAATGAAAATGTAACACACGTAGCTCTGATTTCAGGAGTGACATTACACAGATCCTAACAAATGTTGAACTGAAACCCAACTCCTATTTACAATTCTCTATTGACCATCAGTACTCTAGTTTTTAGTCCTCTCATCCTCTGTGTTCTGTATTAACCTTCAAAATATTCTGACATCTTGAAGAAATATAAATGAAACAAGGTTTTCATTACTATTGATGTTTATTGCTTTGAACTGAATGAATTGGACAGATTTTACGGAAATGATAAATGAACACAAATTAAGGCCAATATACACACCACATGAGGGACAGAGTTTTACTGTGTGTGTGTTGCAAATCTATTTTTTGCACTTCATGCATGTGTACTGTGTCTTCCTGTCCTTCTTGGGTCCACACACATCGCAGTGCTTCTTGTTGCAACTGGCTGCAAGCTGGAATGAGCAAAACACATAGTTCAGGAATTTTACTAACATCTCACACACTCATTCACATATATAGTTACAGCAGGCCAAGGTAGGAGTGTCAGACACACACACACATGTAACAACATCACTCACACTTACTTCCGGTATTGGAGTTGTTGGTTCTGTTGGTTGGGTGGATGGGGCACCAGCATCCACCTCCTGAATCCTCCTCAAGATGGCTGCAGAAGCTGGGGTCCTTGGGATATGTTGCCTCATCTGAATTTGAGGTCTTACCAATGCCTTGCCTAGCTCCTCAAGAAAGAGTCGTCTCCACTGGAGCTTCCCTCTATTCCAATCTGGGTTCATCTTCATCCAGATGACAAACATATTGTATGACGAGATGTACAAGATGTTGAAGAATATCACAAGGGGCCAGCATAGGGTTATTCTTTTGCAGCTGTACCCATGACTACCACATTTTTGCCTTTCTTTGGCATGTAGGACACTAGGGACGTGGCGGCCGTGAACACAAACTTAGAGGAATTGATAGGCCTGTTCTGTGTATTTAACAGCTGAGGTGGGAGCTCTGTCTTGGTTTTTTTTGTACAGTTTTGTACAGTGCTACCATTGTCAGGTTCCTTTTGAGGAGCTCCTGTCCCAGCTTGTGCGAAGTAAAAAAAGTTATCACGTGATGTTGTGGCCACAGAGTCCCTGTGTCACATCCAGGACAACCCGCATCCCTTGGTTCTTCTCAGGGGCTCCTCCATCTGGCTTCCCCGTATACACTTGCAAGTTCCACACATATGATGAAGCAGCATCGCAGGCAGCCCAGATCTTGATTCCATATTTTGCGTGTTTAGACGGTATGTACTGCCTGAAGGGGCAGTGGCACCTAAATGGCATAAGCTGCTCATCAACAGTAACATTGGGCCCAGGGTTGTAAAACAGGGGAAGGCGGTCCACCCACTTGTCCCACACTGACCTGTTTGCAGCTAGCTTTTCTCTTTGCTGTTGAGCTGTTCTGGTGTCTCAGTTATCGAAGCGGATAATCCTGAAATAATGTGGAAGTTTTCCAGAGACATTGTTGCACGGAAAAGTTATCTGCCAGTTTCTGCATCCCACAGGGATTCTGTGGATTCCCCATTGGATCTGAAAACACCAGCAAGGATAAGAACCCCAAAGTATGCATGGAAATGAGTTTGGTCCATCTCCTTTCATCTCTCTCCAAAAACACGCCCTCCCTCCAAATTAGTGCAATTCAGAATGATTTTCTGGACGGTGTCCGTGTCGGCCCTGGTTGCATCCTTATCTCATTGGCAGCCATGCGGTGTGGCTCATTCCTTGGACAAGAAGACCATTCAATTTCATATTTCTCCTCCTGCAGGCTGCTGTTGAGGTGGTTGCTGATGGACTGGTCCTGGGGCTGGCTGAGGGTCAATCCCATCTTCTTCCAACTCACTGTCAAACTCTGAATTGACATGATCCTCAGGACCAGCCCGTGATCTGAGACATGATCCTCATATTCGGAAAGTTCTTCGTCTTCCAACGTGGAAGACGCTCCACATACTACTCTCTCTGCAAAACATTTTTCTAATGCCCTCTGAGCAGAGATTATTGGTAAGGAGATTGATTATGGTAAGGAGCCTCACATGCAAAGCTATTTATTTGTTGTGGCCCACCCCCAATTTGCACCTGGCTGGGGTAGAGTGTGGGAAAATAGTGAATATCGAAATAATGAATCAAAATAATGTATTGTAATAACATTGTGCAGGTTCCCACAAGACATTGTGTAGTTTCACACACTACAAAGGGTAAAGAGTGTGAGAAAAGCAGGAGACAGGCAGGTTCTTGGTGCTATGTTGAAACAGCAGGCCCCGGAAGGATGAAGACAGAATGAAGGCACACAGCAAACCTTTTTGTTTCACTTTTACTTGTTTTCAACTACACACTTTTATTACCCTTGGGTCCAATGAACCCAATCACCACATAAATGTGTAGGTGGGTGCACAGTGTGCACTCAATGAAAATGTGTTATTTTAAATGAGCCAAGGCCAATGAGGCTCAGGTTGAATTATTTTTTCATTGCGTCATTTTTCTTTTAGTGAACATTGAAAATGGGTCCCACAGACCCGAACACCAAACACGGGTTAATCCGTTTCAGAAAAGAGTTGTGTCATAACAAAATGTGGAAAAAGGGAAGGGGTCTGAATACTTTCCAAATGCACTGTAGGTATAAGCAAGTATATAACTCCATCTTGCCCATTGAACGACTGGGTGGAATTGACACCCTCTTGCTTTTACTTACAGTTAAAGTCGGAAGTTTACATCCACCTTAGCCAAATACATATAAACTCAGTTTTTCACAATTCCTAACATTTAATCCAAGTAAACATTCCCTGTCTTAGGTCAGTTAGGATCACCAATTTATTATCAGAATAGTAGTAGAGATAATTATGTATCTCAGCTTTTATTTATTTCATCACATTCACAGTGGGTCAGAAGTTTACATACAATCAATTGGTATTTGGTAGCATTAACTTTAAATTGTTTAACTTGGGTCAAACGTTTCGGGTAGCCTTCCACAAGCTTCCCATAATAAGTTGGGTGAATTTTGGCTCATTCCTCCTGACAGAGCTGGTGTAACTGAGTCAGGTTTGTAGGACTCCTAGCTCGCACACACTTTTTCAAATCTGCCCACACATTTTCTATCGGATTGAGGTCTGGGCTTTGTGATGGCCACTCCAATACCTTGACTTTGTCGTCCTTAAGCCATTTTGCCACAACTTTGGAAGTATGCTTGGGGTCATTGTCAATTTAGAAGACCCATTTGCGACCAAGCTTTAACCTGTTATGGCTAGGGGGCAGTATTTTCACGGCTGGATAAAAAACGTACCCGATTTAATCTGATTATTACTCCTGCCCAGAAACTAGAATATGCATATCATTATTAGCTTTGGATAGAAAACACTCCAACGTTTCTAAAACTGTTTGAATGGTGTCTGTGAGAATAACAGAACTCAAATGGCAGGTCAAAACCTGAGAGATTCCTTTACAGGAAGTGGCCTGTCTGACCATTTATTGTCTTTCTTTGACATCTCATTCCAAAACAGCCATTTAAAGACAAGACTCTCGTTAATCTAACCACACTGTCCGATTTCAAAAAGGCTTTACAACGAAAGCCAAACATTAGATTATGTCAGCAGAGTACCAAGCCAGAAATAATCAGACACCCATTTTTCAAGCCAGCATATAATGTCACCAAAACCCAGAAGACAGCTAAATGCAGCACTCACCTTTGATGATCTTCATCAGATGACAACCCTAGGACATTATGTTATACAATACATGCATGTTTTGTTCAATCAAGTTCATATTTATATCAAAAACCAGCTTTTTACATTAGCATGTGACGTTCAGAACTAGCATACCCCCCGCAAACTTCCGGGGAATTTGCTAACATTTTACTAAATTACTCACGATAAACGTTCACAAAAAGCATAACAATTATTTTAAGAATTATAGATACAGACCTCCTCTATGCACTCGATATGTCCGATTTTAAAATAGCTTTTTGGTGAAAGCACATTTTGCAATATTCTAAGTACATAGCCCAGGCATCACGGGCTCGCTATTTAGACACCCGGCAAGTTTAACACTCACCATAATCATATTTACTATTATAAAAGTTTGATTACCTTTTGTTGTCTTCGTCAGAATGCACACCCAGGACTGCTACTTCAATAACAAATGTTGGTTTGATCCAAAATAATCCATCGTTATATCCGAATAGCGGCGTTTTGTTCGTGCGTTCCAGACACTATCCGAAATAGTAAAGAAGTGTCGCGCGCATGGCGCAATTCGTGACAATAAAATTCTAAGTATTCCATTACCGTACTTCGAAGCATGTCAACCGCTGTTTAAAATCAATTTTTACGTCATTTTTCTCGTAGAAAAGCGATAATATTCCGACAGGGAATCTCCTTTTCGGCAAACAGAGGGAAAAATCCCAAAGGCGGGGGCGGTCGGGGTCACGCGCATAAGCCCAGTGTCCCTTGATCGGCCACTTGAGAAAGGCGATAATGTGTTTCAGCCTGGGGCTGGAATGACGACATTCTGTTTTTTCCCGGGCTCTGAGCGCCTATGGACGACGTGGGAAGTGTCACGTTAGAGCAGAGATCCTTAGTAAATGATAGAGATGGAAAAGAAGTTCAAGAAATGGTCAGACAGGCCACTTCCTGTAAAGGAATCTCTCAGGTTTTGACCTGCCATTTGAATTCTGTTATACTCACAGACACCATTCAAAAAGTTTTAGAAAATTTAGGGTGTTTTCTATCCATATGTAATAAGTATATGCATATTCTAGTTACTGGGTAGGAGTGGTAACCAGATTAAATCGGGTATGTTTTTTATCCAGCCGTGTCAATACTGCCCCCTATCCTAAACAGGTTAAGTCAAACGACACCGCTGGTCCTGCTCACACTGCCCTACCCTGTGGTTTGACCTCTTTCTCCCCTCTCTCTCCAGATGAAATCTCGCGTCTTCTGACGGCCGGCCGCCCAACAACCTACCCGCTTGACCCTATCCCCTCCTCTCTTCTCCAGACCATTTCCGGAGACCTTCTCCCTTAACTCACCTTGCTCATCAACTCATCCTTGACCGCTGGCTACGTCCCTTCCGTCTTCAAGAGAGCGAGTTGCACCCCTTCTGAAAAAACCTACACTCGATCCCTCCGATGTCAACAACTACAGACCAGTATCCCTTCTTTCTTTTCTCTCCAAAACTCTTGAACGTGCCGTCCTTGGCCAGCTCTCTTGCTATCTCTCTCAGAATGACCTTCTTGATCAGTCAGGTTTCAAGACTGGGCATTCAACTGAGACTGCTCTTCTCTGTGTCACGGAGGCTCTCCGCACTGCTAAAGCAAACTCTCTCTCCTCTGCTCTCATCCTTCTAGACCTATCTGCTGCCTTTGATACTGTGAACCACCAGATCCTCCTCTCCACCCTCTCTGAGTTGGGCATCTCCGGCGCGGCCCACGCTTGGATTGACAGGTCGCTCCTACCAGGTGGCGTGGCGAGAATCTGTCTCCGCACCACATGCTCTCACCACTGGTGTCCCCCAGGGCTCTGTTCTAGGCCCTCTCCTATTCTCGCTATACACCAAGTCACTTGGCTCTGTCATATCCTCACATGGTCTCTCCTATCATTGCTATGCAGACGACACACAATTAATCTTCTCCTTTCCCACTTCTGATAACCAGGTGGCGAATCGCATCTCTGCATGTCTGGCAGACATATCAGTGTGGATGACGGATCACCACCTCAAGCTGAACCTCGGCAAGACGGAGCTGCTTTTCCTCCCGGGGAAGGACTGCCCGTTCTATGAACTCGCCATCACGGTTGACAACTCCATTGTGTCCTCCTCCCAGAGTGCTAAGAACCTTGGCGTGACCCTGTCGTTCTCCACTAACATCAAGGCGGTGACCCGATTCTGTAGGTTCATGCTCTACAACATTCGCAGAGTACGACCCTGCCTCACACAGGAAGCGGCGCAGGTCCTAATCCAGGCAATTGTCATCTCCCGTCTGGATTACTGCAACTCGCTGTTGGCTGGGCTCCCTGCCTGTGCCATTAAACCCCTACAACTCATCCAGAACACCGCAGCCCGTCTGGTGTTCAACTTTCCCAAGTTCTCTCACGTCACCCCGCTCCTCCGCTCTCTCCACTGGCTTCCAGTTGAAGCTCGCATCCGCTACAAGACCATGGTGCTTGCCTACGGAGCCGTGAGGGGAACGACACCTCCGTACCTTCAGGCTCTGATCAGTCCCTACACCCAAACGAGGGCACTGCGTTCATCCACCGCTGGCCTGCTAGCCCCCCTACCTCTGAGGAAGCACAGTTCCCGCTCAGCCCAGTCAAAACTGTTCGCTGCTCTGGCACCCCTATGGTGGAACAAGCTCCCTCATGACGCCAGGACAGCGGAGTCAATCACCACCTTCCGGAGACACCTGAAACCCCACCTCTTTAAGGAATACCTAGGATAGGATAAAGTAATTCTTCTAATCCCCCTAAAAGATATAGATGTGCTATTGTAAAGTGGTTGTTCCACTGGATATCATAAGGTGAATGCACCAATTTGTAAGTCGTTCTGGATAAGAGCGTCTGCTAAATTACTTAACCTCTCTGGGCTAGGCGGGACGAATTCGTCCCACCTACGTAACAGCCACTTGCAGCCTGTGGCGCGATTTTCAAAACCTTAAAAATCCTATTACTTCAATTTCTCAAACATATGACTATTTTACAGCTATTTAAAGACAAGACTCTCGTTAATCTAACCACACTGTCCGATTTCAAAAAGGCTTTACAACGAAAGCAAAACATTAGATTATGTCAGCAGTGTACCAAGCCAGAAATAATCAGACACCCATTTTTCAAGCCAGCATATAATGTCACCAAAACCCAGAAGACAGCTAAATGCAGCACTCACCTTTGATGATCTTCATCAGATGACAACCCTAGGACATTATGTTATACAATACATGCATGTTTTGTTCAATCAAGTTCATATTTATATCAAAAACCAGCTTTTTACATTAGCATGTGACGTTCAGAACTAGCATACCCCCCGCAAACTTCCGGGGAATTCGCTAACATTTTACTAAATTACTCACGATAAACGTTCACAAAAAGCATAACAATTATTTTAAGAATTATAGATACAGACCTCCTCTATGCACTCGATATGTCCGATTTTAAAATAGCTTTTTGGTGAAAGCACATTTTGCAATATTCTAAGTACATAGCCCAGGCATCACGGGCTCGCTATTTAGACACCCGGCAAGTTTAGCACTCACCATAATCATATTTACTATTATAAAAGTTTGATTACCTTTTGTTGTCTTCGTCAGAATGCACACCCAGGACTGCTACTTCAATAACAAATGTTGGTTTGGTCCAAAATAATCCATCGTTATTTCCGAATAGCGGCGTTTTGTTCGTGCGTTCCAGACACTATCCGAAATGGTAAAGAAGTGTCGCGCGCATGGCGCAATTCGTGACAATAAAATTCTAAATATTCCATTACCGTACTTCGAAGCATGTTTAAAACCTGTTTAAAACCAATTTTTATGCCATTTATCTCGTAGAAAAGCGATAATATTCCGACCGAGAATCTGCAATAAACTAAACAGCCGAATTAAAATACTCCTTGGGGGCTAATCGCGCACGCGCCTCACTCCATTGTCACCTAATTGGACACTTGAATAAGATGTGCTTCATGATTTTCCTGCGTCCTGAGAGCCTATTGGAGCCCTGGGAATTGTCACGTTACAGCTAAGATCCTTACTTTTCAATAAACAGATGCAAGACGCACGACTCCTTGTCAGACAGGCCACTTCCTGCATTAAACCTTGTCAGGTTTTTGCCTGCCATAGGAGTTCTGTTATACTCACAGACACCATTCAAACAGTTTTAGAAACTTTAGGGTCTTTTCTATCCAAACCAGAACAATAATATGAATATTCTAGCTTCTGAGTTGGTGTAGGAGGCAGTTAAAAATGGGCACATATTTTTTCCAAAATTCTCAATACTGCCCCCTAGCCCAAACAGGTTAAATGTAAATGAAGCTGTTGCCAAAGATTAGTAGAAATTATAGTAAATGCTCAACATTTTACCCCACTCCCTCAGCCAGACTCCTCTCTTTGGGTTTTGCTGACAGGACCACCATCCTGTTAACAGGGCCTGGCTTCACACCCTAGCAATAACAAGGGGCACTTAGATCATCACGTTCACGTCACTCATTTATATGACTCAGATTAGCCTTGGGGATGTGTGTGGTAGTGTCTGGAGTTGACAATTGATTTATGCCATTGGTCGAGTTGGTGTTTTTGTGCTAGGAGTAACAGGAACAAGATAGGAACCTCGTCTTAGTGACCAAACTGAACGATAATTTATAGCGAATGCTATCTGGCTACAGGATTCTCCTTTCTCATTTAAACAGTCTCACCTTGTGACCCATTCTATGTATCTGTTGTTCGTCATGTAGGTTGAAAGGGGTGTATCTTGGCTATAAAAGACCTTTGTACTTTTGTCTCGCCACTTTCAATGGATCATTAGAAATGGTGAATCGTTGACAAGTCATTGCTATTGCAAAGCTCTCATTATTAAATATTTAATGTAAGTATAACTCTGACTGTGTTATAAGTTTGTCTCTCCTCATTTGATAGTAAAGACATGAACCACCGCACTTGTTTAAAACAACCACAACAGTAAAACTTTGTGCTTGCTATATTCATCCTACTCTCAAACTGTGTGGCTTCTTGGATTTCCTCATTGACCTGTAACAAGCCGCCCTCACGCTGATCTCTCCTGTCACCTGATCTTTGTTGGAAACTGAGAAATACATATAACATGTGACCCACCGGTTCGATCCTATGTAGCATGTAAATGTAGTTTTTTACATTGGATAAAAGTAGAGAGAGCTAGAAAATGGTATATCATACTCTGCACTTTTGAGAAAATGGTCCTTGAATGTTTGGTACACCTCCTGGAGAGCTCTTCTTTGTCTACACCCATTAAGCATCATTCACACCCTCCAAAGCCTTAGACCTACAAATCTCTTTAACCTCTTGGGGCTAGGTGGGACGCTAGCGTGCCACCCGTGGTGCACTCCATCAACAGCAGGTGCATTTCAAGAGCGGCAAATTTGAATCCAAATAAATGTCAAAATTCAAATTTTTCAAAAATACAACTATTTTACACCATTTGAAAGATAAACATCTCCTTAATCTAACCACGTTTTACGATTTCAAAAAGGTTTTACGGCGAAAGCATAAATTTAGAGTATGTTAGGACAGTACATTTACAAGAGTTGTGTGTAATGTTTTGTCAAGTCAAAGACAGGGTCACCAAAACCATAAAACCAGCTAAAATGATGCACTAACCTTTTACAATCTCCATCAGATGACACTCCTAGGACATTATGTTAGACAATGCATGCATTTTTAGTTCTATCAAGTTCATATTTATATCCAAAAACAGCGTTTTACTATGGCATTGATGTTGAGGAAATCGTTTCCCTCCAATAACCGGCAGTCAAGTCAGCGTAACAAATTAAATAATTAAAATTAGAAAACATTGGTAAAATATTATATTGTCATTTAAAGAATTATAGATTTACATCTCTTGAACTCAATCAACTTGCCAGATTTAAAAATAACCTTACTGGGAAATCACACTTTGCAATAATCTGAGCACTGCGCCCAGAAAAATACGCGTTGCGATACAGACTAGACGTCATGTTGGGGAGATCTAAAATCGAAAATACTATGTAAATAATCCATTACCTTTGATTCTCTTCATCAGATGTCACTTCCAGGTATCACAGGTCCATAACGAATGTAGTTTTGTTCAAAAAAGCTCATCATTTATGTCCAAAAATCTCCATCTCGTTAGCACATGATGTAAGCCAGCCGGACTTCTCGTCATGAACGAGGGGAAAAAATATATTTCCGTTCGTTCAAACATGTCAAACGTTGTATAACATAAATCATTAGGGCCTTTTTTAACCAGAACATGAATAATATTCAAGGTGGACGAATGCATACTCTTTTATAACGTATTGGAACGAGGGTACCCAACATGAACTCGCGCGCCAGGTGTCTAATGGGACATCATCGTTCCATGGCTCTTGTTCGGTCAGATCTCCCTCCAGAAGACTCAAAACACTTTGTAAAGGCTGGTGACATCTAGTGGAAGCAATAGGAAGTGCCAAAATATTCCTAAGCCCCTGTGTTTTTCAATGGGATAGGTTTAAAGTCAATACAACACATCAGGTATCCACTTCCTGTCTGAAAATGTCTCAGGGTTTTGCCTGCCAAATGAGTTCTGTTATACTCACAGACACCATTCAAACAGTTTTAGAAACTTTAGAGTGTTTTCTATCCATATATAATAAGTATATGCATATTCTAGTTACTGGGTAGGATTAGTAACCAGATTAAATCGGGTACATTTTTTTTATCCACACGTGCAAATGCTGCCCCCTAGACCCAACAGGTTAAGGATTCACATGTGAGGCCATGCTAAATAGAGCGAGTAAGGTAGTGTAGTAAACAACCAAAGACGTAAAGAATAAATGTGGTGAAAGCAAAAATACACTTTATCTAGTCCTTGGCCTATAGCCTAATCTGATTTTGGTGCAGGTCATGTTGTTCTTCACATTACCGTCTCTGGTAAACACACACTATATCAAATAAAATCTAGGTTTATTTATCATATGCACAGGATACAGAAGATGTAAACGGTACAGTGAAATTATTACTTCATACTTGCATAGTAGCAATATCAAAAATAGAAAGTGTCCAGATAAATATTGTTTAAATATGTTACAATTATTAGATGATTCTTACGCAGACACACTTGTTCAACTTGATTGTTCATGTGAAAGAAATGCTATAACCACCCCTCAGCCACATATAGCTAAGTGGATGGGTCACTATTGTCTAGACATGTATACATGTTCATGAAATACAATAGATGGCCGCAATCAGCCCCAGACACACCTAGCTAACTTGATGGGTCATGTATTCATCTGGCAAAGTAGAGTCTTGTTTTTATAAGTAGCTAAACATTAAACCTAATGGTTTCAAGACAACTGGGAACTTGGAAAAATACGAGGTCAAATCAGGACGTCAGTGATCTTCAGGTCGGAAAGAGAGAGAAAGAGTCAGCTGACCGTAAAAAAAAGAAATTCCCAGTCAGAGCTTGTTTTTTTCAGAGTTCCCAGTTGTCTTGATCACACTTTGAAGTCGGAAGTCGGAGATTTCCGACTTCCCAGTCCCGAGTTCCTAGTTGTTTTGAATGCGGCAATAATCCCAACCCATACTACTGGCAATACAAATTGATTGTCATAGCTAACCACCATGCATGAATCTGCAGGTTCCAACTAGGTTCAATGTTAGCTAGCTCTCTAACATTATGCTACAACTAGTAATGCAAATTACTACTGAGTTACAAAAATATTACTACACAGATCATGCATGTAACGTTAGCTAGCGAGTCAGCCAGCTAATGTTACCTAGCTAGCTAACAGTACGCTATAACTTGCAATGAAAACAACTTTCTGACAAAATTAGAAACTTATAATCAGGGGTGCCTAAAAAAATATTAGAACATTACGTAAAATTTTTTCAATATTAAATTATTCACTTCTTAGGGCTAGAGTTCTTTTTCTCAATTTCCGCCTGACTGACATGCCCAAAGTAAACTGCCTCTTGCTCAGGCCCTGAAGCCAGGAAATGCATATAATTGGTATCATGGGAAAGAAAACACTTTGAAGTTTATAGAAATGTTAAAATAATGAATGAGACTAACACAATAGATATGTTAGGAGAAAATCCAAAGAAAAACCAACCAGAGTGTTTTTTTGAGTGCCCATGCTCTTACAATGGAAAGTATAAGGGCATACTGAATTCTAGCTCTCAGGATGCAATTCCTATTAATCAATGCCTGCAAACTTTAAGCAAGCTATTCATACTAAATCAGTTGTCCCTGCCCCTGCCTGGCGCCAGGCCCAACAGATGCAGCTTCAGGCTCAGCAGCCCTGTCTTCCCATCCCCATACCCCTGAACCTGCCCTACTCCCAACTGAAGAAGGAGGTGAGCAGCACTGTGTTGAATGACATGTCAGTTGGCATAATTACAGGGGGTGTGTGGGAATTTCTTTTTTATTATTATTATGAAAAAAAAGAAATCCTTTTCAATTATAAGAATTCAAACACTAATTGTTTTTCCACATAATGATCATCATATGAAACAAAAACAGCCTATAGTCATATTTGAATTCTGGACAGTTTGAAGCATTGAGTGACTCAGTCTATATAAGTGACAGCCAATGTTAAAATAATACCTTCAAGTCAAATGGCCAAGGTATGCCTCCATGGCTTTTATGCAGACTGAAATGTGATTGTTTACCTACATCTAGTGGTGGTGATACGCAACTGCAGGCAATTTGGGTCAATATTCTGCCGGAATATAATTTATTTCTGTGGTGCATGCAGTTAATTTAAGTCAACAAAATGGTAGTAACTGAAATTGTGGTTATGATGTTATTTCAAATGGTATTATATTATAGGATATACTATCATATGTGGCATGTACACTCTACAGAGCCAGGACCCTCTTCAAGTGATACAGTTTTGTCAGGGAGGAGTGTGGAAGTGGAGGAAGAGGTGAAAGACAGTGCCGGCAGTACCAATGCAGATGATGAGGATGGAGCAAATGAGAGAAGGTGCACAGAAAGAGACAGACAAAGTGAGGATGCTGAAAAACAAGCTGATCAGTGACTTTGCTAGCAAGAAGGCTCTGCGCTGGGCTCTTGGTGAGTAAGGCTGAGCAAGGACCAGTGATAACTCTTAAATGGCATGGCTATGGTCTGTGGGCAACACTACACACATGATGCCCACAGGCTGAGAACAAGACTGAGAACAAGATATATGACAAAGTAATGGCTGGATTGCCATAAAATTTGTTGTGCACAATCAAGACCCAAAGTGGAAGAAACCTATTGATTTAGTGACCACTTGACCTTTCCTCTGGCGCCATCGTCAGGCCTTTTCATTTCCATTCCCATTTTGTTTTCCATTTTCCACTTTTACAGCTGCTTATTTTCTAGTTGGTATGTATACTTAGTTAAAAAAAATCGGCTGCTGATTTTATTATTTTGTTTGTTATATCATTCTATAGATGATAATGTTAATTTATTTTAATTAGAGGTTAATGTATATTTAAGTTATATTTATTTTAAGTTATTCATTAATGTTAAGAGAATTTTCCAATCAAGAATTTTCCCATTAAAATCACATTTAGACTGTAAAAGATGGCCTTTAGCACATTTCTTATAGAGGGCATCAGTCTTGCATCAAATAGTGAATTACACTGTATGAATGTCTGCACAGTGTTATATTTTCACAGCTCACTGTCAGTAAATATCGTACAGTAAATATTGGACTACAAGAGAGTTGCAAGCCTTCAATGGTAGAGTTATTTAAAGATTTGAATGGGTCGATTGTGTTCTGGAGGTGTGTGGTTACAGCAATTGCGCAGGGTTGGTGTGGCCTGTGGTAGTGGGGCCCAATGTGATATATTTTCATCGGGACCAAAATCCCTGGCAGTGCCCCTGTGTATAATATCTGAAAATGTAGCTAGCTAGACTCTTACCCGTATACATAGATGAACGCTTCTCCCTCTCTGTCAGGGATTCCATGATTTTTCTTTTACCTAGATCAGGGATTTTCTCATCGTCTGATTCATTTTCAGAGTCAGAGACTGTCAACATGGCATGATTGTCATCCAGAAAGTAGTCCATCACAACTTTTTCCAACTGATCTTTGTCGAGAGCGCCTGTCAAGCACCCAAGCTAACTTGCTAACATTGGCTAGCTTGCTAGCTACTTCCAGACACATAAGAGAACACCCCACTCTGACCATTTTACTTGCCCTAGCAGAGCTGGTTAGGTTGTTTTCATGTTATCCACAGCGTTGGTGACTGTAACTGTGCTGCTATCAACAATTTAATTACACTTTTTTGCGGACATTTACTGATAACGGCCATATTCAACATATGTTGAGCATTTGAAAATTCACCAGTTATTCTGCGCTCTGGCAAACTCAGACGAGAGTCTTTTGTTAAGACATGAACTGTAGCTAGCTTGGTAGGTAAACAATTAACCATAATCCCAACTCATGATGATACTACCCTGCATGAATCTGCAGGTAGCTAATCAAACAAGTTCAATGTTAGCTAGCTAACATTAGGCTATAACTAGTCAAGCAAATGGCTCTGATATACGAATAATAAGATCATACATGTAGCGTTAGCTAGCAACCCAGCCAGCTAACGTTAGCTAGCTAACAGTACACTTTAACTTGAGATGAAACCACTTTGTCAAAATTATAAACTTGTAATATCTGAAAATGTAGCTGGCTAGACTATCTTAGCTGTATACATCATGGATGGACACGTTTCCTGTCGGATGCCATGATGTAATCCGGAGACAGGTGTTTTCTCCATCTCCTTAGATATCATACTCGAATTCCACTGATTTCAAAACTTGGTCCTCTAGAAAGTGGAGTGCATACACATAACGTTAGCTAGCGAGCCAGCCAGCTAACATTAGCTAGCTAAAAGTACAATTTAACTTGACATCAGGCTTATGCAGTTTTACTACGTGATACATTTATTTTTTTCTCTGCATGTCCAGCCCAGTCATTATCTCAACCAATCATGGCTAGCGGGAAGGTTGCTGACTTTTTCTGTGGCTAAAGCAACTAGGCTTGTAATTTATCAATTTTATTCGTATTTACAGATGGCATACACATTTGTTATTAAGGCACATGAAAGTTCACATGTTCGAGAAGGCATATCTGCCATTTTGATTTAAAAAAAAGTTTATGTTCAAATGGCTCTCCTGTGAAGTAGTGACCAGCAACATACGCCTAGTTTCCTGAAACGGGTTATATATGTACATCTTATATCCCTTTTATTTTTTACAACAGCTGATTCTCTCACGATATAGTGTACATCATTCAATGTAATGGGGGGAGATCTTGAATGCATCGGGTGTAGAAAGACATATCACGTTTACTGTGTTTTGACAGCTGTCAGTACAGAAGATCGCGCCAGGCTCTACACAGGAAGTCATTGGGCTGGCAGATCTTAAAAGTAGAAGTGGGCGTGCATAAATGGAATTGGAAGAATTCGTTGCATTGCAGTAGAATGTGTTTTTTTTGCCATGTAGGCCTAGTATTTAGCCTTTGCTGGGGTCAGCCAATGTAGCTGTTATTCCTTAGGAGCTATTTCCCAGGTGATGATAAGGCAGTGAGTGAGAAAGACCCTGGACAGTTGGGACACACATGTACACCCTGTGGTCAACACACCCTGTTAATAAAATAAATACCTATCAAGTGTTAAGCCCATGTCAAATTTAGGCTGTGCTCTGTAGTACTCAGCTGAAATTAATCATCATTAAATTACAACAAGTGTGACCTTGACCTTTGAACATACTGTAAATGGTGTAGGCCGAAACGAACATAAGGGAACGGTTAAAATAGCCAAATTAATCCACTGAAGAAAATTATATACACAAAATGTAACGTGTTGGTCTAATGTTTCATGAGTTGAAATAGAAGATCCCAGAGTTTCTATACGCAAACGCATTCCTCTCAAATTTTGTACACACATTTGTTTACATCTCTGTTAGTGAGCATTTCTCCTTTCACCAAGATAATCCATCCACCTGACAGGTGTGGCATATCAAGAAGCTAATTAAACAGCATGACCATTACACAGGTGCACCTTGTGCTGGGGACAATAAAAGGCCACTTTAAAATATGCAGTTTTGTCTCACAACACAATGCCACAGATGTCTCAAGTTTTGAGGGAGTGTGCAATTGGCCTGCTGACTGCAGGAATGTCCACCAGAGTTGTTGCCCGATAATTTAATGTTTCTCTACCATAATTTTCCAATGTCGTTTTAGAGAATTTGGTAGTATGTCCAACTGGCCTCACAACCGCAGACCATGTGTATGGTGTCATGTTGGCGAGCGGTTTGCTGATGTAAACGTTGTGAACAGAGTGCCCTATGGTGGCAGTGGGGTTATGGTATGGGCAGGTGTACAGACAACTAACACAATTGCATTTTATCCATATCAATTTTAAAGCACTGAGACGTGACGAGATCCTGAGGCTCATTGTTGTGCCATTCATCCGCCGCCATCACCTCATGTTTCAGCATGATAATGCATGGCCCCATGTCACAAGGATTTGTACACAATTCCTGGATGCAGAAAATGTCCCAGTTCTTCCATGGCCTGCGTACTCACCAGACATGTCACCCATTGAGCATGTTTGGGATGGTCTGGATCGACGTGTACAATAGCGTGTTGCAGTTCCCGCCAATATTCAACAATTTCGCACAGTCATTGAAGAGGAGTGGGACAACATTTGACAGGCCACAATCAACAGCCTGATCATCTCTATGAGAAGGAGATGTTGCACTGCATGAGGCAAATGGTGACCACATCAGATACTGACTGGTTTTCTGATCCACGCGCCTACCTTTTTTTTAAGGCATCTGTGACCAACAGATGCATATCTTTATTCCCAGTTATCCATAGATTAGGGTCTTATTAATTAATTTAAATTGACTGATTACCTTATACGAACTGTAACTCAGTAAAATCTTTTAAATTGTTACATGTTGCACTTATATTTTTGTTCAGTATAGATCTGTTACTTCAACTAGATAGCTTTCTGAAATAGTGTTTTCACATAGATTCAGCTGACCAAGATGACCAAAAAGAGTGACAAAAATATTGCACTTCTGATGGTAGAAAAGAAAGAACAGTTAACCATGCATTTACATTAACAATAGATATTTTTCAAATACAAATTACTTTACTTAACGACAGTCACCTTATTGGAGAGCACTGCCAATAAACTGCTTGGACCTCAAACAAGCAAAGCCTCTCAAAACAAATCAACTGAAAACAAAAGGACATTATTGCAGTGGCTTTACATAATGAACATATTGAATATTTTCACACATGACTGATGGTCAAAACGCAACACATACAGTACCATTCAGAACAATCAATCACACCCCAAACATTTCTAGAGTGCAGAGGAACTCTGGAGCTCTGTCAGAGTGACCATCGGGTTCTTGGTCACCTCCCTGACCAAGGCCCTTCTCCCCCTATTGCTCAGTTTGGTCAGGCGGCCAGCTCTAGAAAGAGTCTTGGTGGTTTCAAAGTTCTTCCATTTAAGAATGATGGAGGCCACGGTGTTCTTGGGGACTTTCAATGTTGCAGAAATGTTTTGGTACCCTTCCTCAAATCTGTGCCTGGACACAATCCTGTCTAGGAGCAATATGGACAATTCCTTTGACCTCATGGCTTGGTTTTTGCTCTGACATGCATTGTCAACTGTGGGACTTTATATAGAAAGGTGTGTCTTTCCAAATCATATTCAATCAATTGAATTTACCACAGGTGGACTCCTATCAAGTTGTAGAAACATCTCAAGCATGATCAATGGATACAGGATGCACCTGAGCCCAATTTCGAGTCTCATAGCAAAGGGTCTGAATGCTTATGTAAATAAGGTCTTTCTGTTGTTTGTTTTAATACATTTGCTATATATATATATACACATATACATATACATATACACATACATACACTACATACATACATACATACATACATACATACATACATACATACATACATACATACATACATACATACATACATACATACATACATACATACATACATACACTGCTCAAAATAATAAAGGGAACACTAAAATAACACATCCTAGATCTGAATGAATGAAATAATCTTATTAATACTTTTTTCTTTACATAGTTGAATGTTTTGACAACAAAATCACACTCAAATCACACTGGATTTGGAGTCACACTCAAAATTAAAGTGATAACCACACTACAGGCTGATCCAACTTTTGTTTAATGTCCTTAAAACAAGTCAAAATGAGGCTCAGTAGTGTGTGTGGCCTCCACGTGCCTGTATGACCTCCCCACAATGCCTGGGCATGATCCTGATGAGGTGGCGGATGGTCTCCTGAGGGATCTCCTCCCAGACCTGGACTAAAGCATCCGCCAACTCCTGGACAGTCTGTGGTGCAACGTGGTGTTGGTGGATGGAGCGAGACATGATGTCCCAGATGTGCTCAATTGGATTCAGGTCTGGGGAACGGACGGGCCAGTCCATAGCATCAATGCCTTCCTCTTGCAGGAACTGCTGACACACTCCAGCCACATGAGGTCTAGCAATGTCTTGCATTAGGAGGAACCCAGGGCCAACCGCACCAGCATATGGTCTCACAAGGGGTCTGAGGATCTCATCTCGGTACCTAATGGCAGTCAGGCTACCTCTGGCGAGCACATGGAGGGCTGTGCGGCCCCCCAAAGAAATGCCACCCCACACCATGACTGACCCACCGCCAAACCGGTCATGCTGGAGGATGTTGCAGGCAGCAGAACGTTCTCCACGGCGTCTCCAGACTCTGTCACGTCTGTCACATGTGCTCAGTGTGAACCTGCTTTCATCTGTGAAGAGCACAGGGTGCCAGTGGCGAATTTGCCAATCTTGGTGTTCTCTGGCAAATGCCAAACGTCCTGCACGGTGTTGGGCTGTAAGCACAACCCCCACCTGTGGACGTTGGGCCCTCATACCACCCTCATGGAGTCTGTTTCTGACTGTTTGAGCAGACACATGCACATTTGTGGCCTGCTGGTGGTCATTTTGCAGGGCTCGGGCAGTGCTCCTCCTGCTCCTCCTTGCACAAAGGCGGAGGTAGCAGTCCTGAGGCTGGGTTGTTGCCCTCCTACGGCCTCATCCACGTCTCCTGATGTACTGGCCTGTCTCCTGGTAGCGCCTCCATGCTCTGGACACTACGCTGACAGACACAGCAAACCTTCTTGCCACAGCTCACATTGATGTGCCATCCTGGATGAGCTCCACTACCTGTGCCACTTGTGTGGGTTGTAGACTCCGTCTCATGCTACCACTAGAGTGAAAGCACCGCCAGCATTCAAAAGTGACCAAAACATCAGCCAGGAAGCATAGGAACTGAGAAGTGGTCTGTGGTCACCCCCTGCAGAACCACTCCTTTATTGGGGGTGTCTTGCTTATTGCCTATAATTTCCACCTGTTGTCTATTCCATTTGCACAACAGCATGTGACATTTATTGTGGACAGTTTGCTTTCACAGAAGTGTGATTGACTTGGAGTTACATTGTGTTGTTTAAGTGTTCCTTTTATTTTTTTGAGCAGTATATATATATGTAATTTTTTATATATATATAATTCTTTATTTTTTTTTCAATAGATTTCAACCTGCCAAGCGCGACACAAAAGTCAGAAATAACGCTATAATTCATGCCTTACACCTTTGAAGATCTTCTTCTGTTGGCACTCCAATATGTCCATTAAACATCACAAGTGGTCCTTTTGTTCGATAAATTCTGTCGTTATATCCCCAAAATTTCCATTTATTTGGCGCATTTGATTCAGTAAATACACTGGTTCCAACTCGCCCAACATGACTACAAAGTATCTAATAAGTTACCTGTAAACTTGATCCAAACATTACAAACAACTTTCCTAATCCAACTTTAGGTATTTTAAAACGTAAATAATCGATAAAATTTAAGACGGAATAAACTGTGTTCAATAGTGGATAAAATGAAAGTGGAGTGAGCTCCAGGTCACAAGCCCCAAACAAAACAGTACACTTGGCTCTACACCCAGAAAGGAAAGGGCTACTTCTTCATTTCTCAAAGGAAAAACATCAACCAATTTCTAAAGACTGTTGACATCTAGTGGAAGCCATAAGAACTGCACCCAGGTCCCTCATAAATCTAGTTCCCCATAGAAATCCAATTGAAAAGACAGTGACCTCAAAAATATTTTTCCTGGATGGTTTGTCATCTGGGCTTCGCCTGCCAAATAAGTTCTGTTATACTCACAGACATAATGTTAACAGTTTAAGAAACTTTAGAGTATTTTCTATCCAAATGTACCAATTACATGCATATCCTAGCTTCTGGGTATGAGTAGCAGGCAGTTTATTTTGGGCACACTTTTCATCCGGATGTGAAAATAGTGCCCCCTAGCCTTATTAAAGGAGCAATTAGGGTTAAGTGCCTTGCTCAAGGGCACATCGACAGAATATTCACCTAGTCTGCTCGGGGATTCGACCCAGCGACCTTTCAATTACTGGCCTAACACTCTTAACCACTAGTTCATAAATCATGTGCCATGGAATCGGTTCATCAAAATCTTTTCCCATCTATTTTGCAATCTATATGGCACAGCTGTCAATGTTTTGGTCCTTAAATTAAACTGGTATACTTTTTTATTTACCACAATTTTCTTTCACCAATGTTGGTCTTTAATGCAGGGCTGACAGCCAGGTTCCTTACTTTTTCCCCCTTCCACTTGCCTATTCTATTTTTGCGGTAATGCTGCAATTAGTTGGTTGTAATATTTTTTTTAATCAATTATTGTATTTGAGCTTAACCAAAATTCAAGCATTAACTTTTCTCATCACGGTCATAATTACAGATTAGTATCTCAATGAATTCTTAGTCTAAATTACTGTAAATTGTGCAGTCTAGACCTCCACAAACAACTTGATACCCCAAATAAACAATTTTGGATAAGTCTAAATCAATTACGGTCTGATATAAATACAATGCATGCCAGTCTCTCTTGGCTAAGAGTAGAGAGACTCACTGCATCCCTTCTTTTTCTAAGAAACAATGTGTTGAAAATCCCAAATTGTTTGCATAGTCAATTTACACACAGCTCTGACACACACACTTATCCCACCAGACATGCCACCAGGGGTCTTTTCACATTCCCCAAATCCAGAACAAATTCAAGAAAGTGTACAGTATTAAATAAAGCCCTAATTGCATGGAACTTCCTTCCATCTCATATTGCTCAAATAAACAGCAAACCTGGTTTCAAAAAACAGATAAAGCAACCCCTCTTGGCACAATGCCTCTCCCCTATTTGACCTAGATAGTTTGTATGTATGCATTGATATGTAGGCTACGTGTGCCTTTTTAAATAATGTATGTGGTTCTGTCCTTGAGCTGTTCTTGTCTATTGATGTTCTGTATTATGTAATTCTGTATTATGTTTCATGTTTTGTTTGGACCCCAGGAAGAGTAGCTGCTGCTTTTGCAACAGCTAATGGGATCCTAATAAAATATCAAATACCGAAATTGTACAGTATTAATAGAAAACAAATCAACTGGTAATGGGTGACCTTCAGACGATTCCTAGAGAAAATCAACCGACATGTATGTGTTTGTGAGAGTCTCACCTTTCCACAAAGGGGACATATTAGTGTGTAGCCCAAATTGTTCGGATGCTACAGACAGAAGTTCAGCAGTACCGACTACAGACAAGCCCCAAGATGCTTGTGGGGGTAGTACAGCAAAACGGTGAACACCATTTTATTTGTGAGATTCTCATCGTTCCATAGAAGAGTCATAATATTTTGTTGGCTTAACCTACAAACTATTGGACGCTACAAACAATATCAGAAGACCAATTTTCGGGATGTCTCATGGTCTGACAAACACCACTCTAGCTCTTTCACCTTTCACTGCAGATGCGGAAGTGCAACATTGGTGGATGTTGTGGATTGAGACGCATCCAATGGCAAAAAAAACAACATTCTTACTTGAACTGACAGATTTTTATGGGGTTTTTTGTATTATGTTCATTTGATTTCCGCGGAGGCACAAACATAGAATACGTAGCCTGTAGAGTACAAAAACAAATTGTTTAAAATCCATATATTTTATGTTGTGGTGCAATACCCATTATTTATTTTATGACATTTGTATTTTTATATAATAAAGGCAGCAGCTACTCTTCCTGAGGTCCAAACACATTAAGGCACATAATACATAAAACAATAGATAAAACAGTACATCATATAACATTATTACACCACTACATACACTGTATCTACAATGCAAAATGTATAATACCAGCATACAACAATATTACAATCTACATGTGTATAGTACATGTGATAGCGTTTTGTTGCGTACGCATGTGTCTCTTCTCAGTACTCGCTGTTCCATAAGTTGTATTTTTATCTTTTTTTAATACATTTTTTATCTGATTTTAGTTGAGATTTAGGGTTTAGTGAATGATTTGTTCCAAATACAATGCTTTTAGTTTTTGAAACATTTAAGACTAACTTATTTATTGCCACCATTTCCTGAACCAACGGCAGCTCTATGTTAACTGTTGCATTCATTTCAGTCACTGTAGTAGCTGACATATATAGTGTTGAGCCACCCGCATACATAGACACACTGACTTTACTGAGTGCACACAGTGTCTAGTAGGCTTAGATTGACAATATGGAAAATAGGAGTGGTAATATCTTCTGCTATTATCCTCAGTAATTTTCTATCCAAGTTGTCAGAACCCGGTGGCTGATCATTGTTGATAAAACAACAAAACATTTTTCACCTCTTCCACATTCACTTTACGGAATTCAAAATCCCAGTGCTTGTCGTTCATAATGTAGTCAGTTATACTTAGATGTGTGGTGTTGGCGTTTATTGTTGGCATGTCATGCCTAAGTTTGCTAATCTTACCAACGAAAAAAGTATTAAAGCAGTTGGCAATATCAGTGGGTTTTGTGATGAAGGAACCATCAGATTTAATGAATGATGGAGCTGAGTTTGCCTTTTTGCCCAAAATGTAATTTATAGTGTCGCAAATCTTTTTACTATCATTCTTTGTATCATTTATCTTTGATTCATAGTGTAGTTCTTCTTTTTATTCAGTTTGCCAATCGCTTGTGCAGCCAGACTTATTTGCCATATCTGTTGCCTCATCCCTTTCAACAATACCATTTTTCCATCCCTCTTCATTCCAAGGGGATTTGACCGTTTCTACACTCATTTTCTTAATGGGTGCATGCTTATTAGTAACTGGAATAAGCAATTTCATAAATGTGTCAAGAGCAGCAACTGGTTGCTCCTCATTACACACCACAGACTAGCAACTATTCTTTACATCATCAACCTAAGAATCACTACAAAACTTATTGTGTGACCTCTTATACACTATATTAGGCCCAGCCTTAGGACCTTAAGTAAAAGTAAAAGTCGCCTAGTAAAATACTACTTGAGGAAATGTCTAAAAGCATTTGGTTTAAAATATACTTAACTATCAAAAGTAAATGTAATTGCTAAAATATACTTAAGTAGTAAAAGTAGAAGTATAAATTATTTCAAATTCCTTATATTAAGCAAACCAGACGGCACCATTTTATTTTTTTATTTTATTAAAAGGATAGCCAGGGGAACACTCCAACACTCAGACATCATTTACAAATGTGTGTAAATTGAACCATTTTCCTGCCCTGCTAAGCATTCAAAATATACAAGGACTTTTGTGTGTCAGGTAAATGTATGCAGTAAAAAGTACAATATTTTCTTCAGGAATGTAGAGAGAGAAAAGTAAAAGTAGTCAAAAATATAAATAGTAAAGTACAGATACGTGCTTCTTTCCGTGCTTCTTTCACATGCTTTGCTTGCTGTTTGGGGTTTTAGGCTGGGTTTCTGTACAGCACTTTGAGATATCAGCTGATGTACGAAGGGCTATATAAAAATAAATTTGATTGAAATTTGATTGAGATACCCCAAAAAACTACTTAAGTAGTACTTTAAAGTATTTGACTGATAACCTGAGCCAGGTTGCTGTCACTGGTTAAAGCTTGAAGCTTTTTCTTGAGTAGGCAGGTTGATGAAAGCCAGTCAATATTGAAATCAGCCAGAAAATATACCTCTCTGTTAATATCACATACATTATCAAGAATTTCACTCATATGTGACCGACTGGTTTGATTTGGTCTTATGTAGCAACATGTTAACCTGTTATGGCTAGGGGGCAGTATTTTCACGGCTGGATAAAAAACTTACCCGATTTAATCTGATTATTAGTCCTGCCCAGAAACTAGAATATGCATATAATTATTAGCTTTGGATAGAAAACACTCCAAAGTTTCTAAAACTGTTTGAATGGTGTCTGTGAGTATAACAGAACTCATTTGGCAGGCCAAAACCTGAGAAGATTCCATGCAGGAAGTGCCCTGTCTGACAATTTCTTGCCCTTCTTGATTATCTCTATCCATTACAGGGGATCTCTGCTGTTACGTGACACTTCCTACGGCTCCCATGGGCTCTCAGAAGGCGGAAAAAAGCTGAATCGTGGCTTTGCAGGCTCTGGCTGAAAAAACACTCCAAAGTTTCTAAAACTGTTTGAATGGTGTCTGTGAGTATAACAGAACTCATTTGGCAGGCCAAAACGTAAGAAGATTCTGTACAGGAAGTACCCTGTCTGACCATTTCTTGCCCTTCTTTTTCATCTCTATCCATTACAAAGGATCTCTGCTGTTACGTGACACTTCCTACGGCTGCCATGGGCGCTCAAAGCCCGGGAAAAAGCTGAATGATGTAATTCAAAGCCCTGGCTGAAACACACGAGCGCTTTTGCTAAGTGGTCTATCAGAGGACAAAGGGCTTAGGCTCGTGCACTGGCCGCCCCCGTCTTTCTGTTTTTCCCTCTATTTGCCGAAACACATATTCCCGGTCGGAATATTATTGCTTTTTTACGAGAAAAATGGCATAAAAATTGATTTTAAACAGCGGTTGACATGCTTCAAAGTACGGTAATGAAATATTTACAAATCTTTTGTCACGAAATGCGCCATGCGCACGACCCTTATTTACCATTCGGATAGTGTCTAGAACGCACGAACAAAACGCCGCTATTTGGATATAACGATGGATTATTTTGGACCAAACCAACATTTGTTATTGAAGTAGCAGTCCTGGGAGTGCATTCTGACGAAGAACATCAAAGGTAATCAAACTTTTGTAATAATAAATCTGACTTTGGTCAGGGCTAAACTTGGTGGGTGTCTAAATAGCTTGCCGTGATGGCTGGGCTATCTACTGAGAATATTGCAAAATGTGCTTTCACCGAAAAGCTATTTTAAAATCGGACACCTCGATTGCACAAAGGAGTTCTGTATCTATAATTCTTAAAATAATTATGTTTTTTGTGAACGTTTATCGTGAGTAATTTAGTAAATTCACCGGAGGTTTGCGGGGGGTATGCTAGTTCTGAACGTCACATGCTAATGTAAAAAGCTGGTTTTTGATATAAATATGAACTTGATTGAACAAAACATGCATGTATTGTATAACATAATGTCCTAGGTGTGTCATCTGATGAAGATCATCAAAGGTTAGTACTGCATTTAGCTGTCTTCTGGGTTTTTGTGACATTATATGCTAGCTTGAAAAATGGGTGTCTGATTATTTCTGGCTGGGTACTCTGCTGACATAATCTAATGTTTTGCTTTCGTTGTAAAGCCTTTTTGAAATCGGACAGTGTGGTTAGATTAACGAGAGTCTTGTCTTTAAAATGGTGTAAAATAGTCATATGTTTGAGAAATTGAAGTAATAGCATTTCTAAGGTATTTGAAAATCGCGCCACGGGATTACACTGGCTGTTGCGTAGGTGGGTCGATTTTGTCCCGCCTAGCCCAGAGAGGTTAATGTGATAGAATGTATTCATGTTCAAAGATTAAATCAGTCATCGGCACGCCCCCAGGGACACAGACAGGACCAGGCGACATGTGACAAGCCTGTTCTATGTTCACTATAAAACCCCACCCTGATTTACTTTCTTCAGACCAGGCCTCCACTCCATTGCGAGTTGGCCAATAGGTTTGTCCATCTAATTCCTCTATTGAAAGTTAACTATACCACGCGGTTAACTTTTAGACTATCGATACCGACAGAATAAGAACAACACACTGATCGTAAATATATATTGATTGCAATTGTTCCCGAATGAGTGAGCGGTCATGTGCAAAGGTTTAGCATATTAATGAACCCTGTGTGCCTCCTCAGCTGACCTTTTATGACCCTTTGTGTAACAGGCCGCCATGCCTGTTTAGCCCACTAGGGCACATTACTCTACCAATTCTTTGTGACGATAATTACTTAGTTTAGTAAATAAATGATTTTAAGACAATTGATGTATGGATGACTCTTAGTAAAGGCTGGGTTCGTGCAGATACAACAATTTACGACGTTTGGAATGAGACTGGACGCGAGGTAAAATACACCATTTAAACCAGAAGATAATCGGCCTATAATATAATATTATAATATAGGAAAGTTATTTTAGGAAAATTATAACTTTGTAATCTGAATATTTTCCTTGGTGCCCCAATCTCCGAATTAATTATAGTTAAACGATTAATCAGTTTAATCGCGTGATAATAATTACAGGGAGTTATTTTGATAAACATGACTTCAGTTTAATGGTACCCCAAAGACACGACACCGGTTTTGACCATTCTGCCTGCCCTGACCCTGTGCCTGCCTGCCATTCTGTACCTTGCCACACCACACTGGATTACTGACCCCTGCCTGCTCTGACCAGGAGACTGCCTGCAGTTCTGGACCTTTTGCACCCTATCTGGGTTACTGACCTCTGCCTGCCCTTGACCTGTCGTTTTGCCTGCCACTGTACTAGTAATACAGACAGTGTCGAAGTAACAAAGGTGTATCTGGGTCTGACCTGAAACATGATATATGCACAGAGATACCGTTACAAAATCCTTAGGCCCATTGTTGTACCATTCATCCACCACCATAACCTCATGTTTCAGCATAATAATGCACTGTCCCATGTCACAAGGATCTGTAAGGGAAAACACCCCTGATTTGGACAAAATAACTTGGGAACATATTGGCATAGCACGAATCATACACACAATTGTAAATACCACCAAAAGCGGTCCATCTCCGTGCAAATCATATGGCAATTTTCCGATGGCAATTGCCAATTGTAACACCCCAAATTTCCTTTAGATGGCGAGCGCGCTCCACCGTGGATTTTCATACAGCAAATGATACCCAAGTCTACACCCAATGGTCAGATTTTGATAATATGATTTTTTTTTTAAACTTATCAACCCTTAAAAAAGTGGTTTCTGGACCGTTTTTCGATTTTTTTTTCGATTGTTATGTCAATTACACATGTATAAGAGCTGTATGAACATGCTTATGACGTTTTTTATTGACGTCGTTTTTTGGGTTGCTTTTGCTTGTGCACAAGGCATATGTTTTGTGCATTTTGAATATGATTTCATAGGAAGTCAAAAGTGACATATTTGCTTGTGCATAAGGCATATGATTTGTGCATTTGCAGGCTCTTTGTGTCTTTAAGCACCGCACTGTGTCACTCCGTCCTTGCTGTGTGTGTGTGTGAGAGAGCTTTTCTTTGACATCTGATGGGATATATGACTGAATTACAGTTCATGAGGGTTGCCTAGTCACACATATGAAGTTGTGGAAAGATCTGACCTTTTTAACCCTTCAAAACAGCCCCTATGACACCATTTTAAGGCACTTCTGATTGACACAGGAATCTGAACGTTAGGCTCTTATAGAATATTGAGTTTTAGGTCTTTATGTTAAGAACTGACTTATTTACAGAGGGTTGAACAAGTGTTTGTTGTTTCAGAAAATCACAGAAAATCACAGAAATCTCGCAGAGCTCCGAAACCCGCCTTAACGGACTCATCTGAACACGCTGCAACTGGATATGTAACTTTTTTGAAAAAAAACCCCTCCTATTGTTGAATATCACCAATGTGTCATTGTACAATTTCTCTGAAATGAACATTGGTAAATGCATGGTTCCTTTTCTCCCGACACCGTAGGCTCATGTAGTTTGATGTGAAGTGGTCAAATCAGCACTCTATTTTCCTGTTTGACTTTCAATCCCAGAAAAATAGCCTTAACTCGAAAAGCGTCGAGGCCTCGACTCCATCCTGTTCGGGGCCAACTGCCCATTATGCCAAACCCACACAGACCGAGTTTCGTCTTCGAATTCTTTTCCGTTTAGGAGAAAAAGCCGTAATCGTGATTGGTGATATATGTTACGTTTGCAATATGATTCCATTCGCCCTCCCGTGGAATAATCCGTAACTGCAAAGAAATGACCAAAATTTGAACATTTTATTAAACGGAAACGGAAGGTCCAAGAGACTCCGTTCGATGACTTCCTGGAAGATCCGGCCCCTGTGAGCGGCCCGACGCCGTCCGCGGATTTATCGGACGTAGTCGGACGTCTAGTAAGGGAGCGTACATTTGCAATATGGACTTTCTCACCAACCATACGGCTAGCGCACGAGAGTTCCCTTCATGTATGTAAACAATTCCTGCAAGTTGAAAATGTCCAAGTTCTTCAATGGCCTGCAAACTTAGCAGATATGTCCCCCATTGAGCATGTTTGGGATAAATGAGGCAAATGGTGGTCACACCAGATACTGACTGGTTTTCTAATCCAAGCCCCCACCTTTTTTAAGGTACAGTGCCTTGCGAAAGTATCACCCCCTTGGCATTTTTCCTATTTTGTTGCCTTACAACCTGGAATGAAATTGATTTTGGGGGGGTTTGTATCATTTGATTTACACAACATGCCTACCACTTTGAAGATGCAAAATATTTTTTTTGTTACACAAACAAGAAAAAGACAAAAAAAAGAGAACTTGAGCGTGCATAACTATTCACCCCCCCCCCCCCAAGGTAAGTACTTTGCTGAGCCCCCTATGCAGCAATTGCTGCTGCAAATCTCTTGGGGTACGTCTCTATAAGCTTGACATATCTAGCCACTGGGATTTTTGCCCATTCTTCAAGGCAAAACTGCTCCAGCTCCTTCAAGTTGGATGGGTTCCGCTGGTGTACAGCAATCTTTAAGTCATACCACAGATTCTCAATTGGATTGAGGTTTGGGCTTTAACTAGGCCATTCCAATACATTTAAATGTTTCCCCTTCAACCACTCGAGTGTTGCTTTAGCAGTATGCTTAGGGTCATTGTTCTGCTGGAAGGTGAACCTCCGTCCCAGTCTCAAATCTCTGGAAGACTGAAACAGGTTTCCCTGAAGAATTTCCCTGCATTTAGCGCCATCCATCATCAATTCTGACCAGTTTCCCTGTCCCTGCGATGAAAAACATCCCCACAGCATGATACTGCCACCACCGTGCTTCATTGTGGGGATGGGTTTGTGCCAGACAAAATGTTTTCCTTGATGGCCCAAAATGTTTGACTCATCTGACCAGAGTACCTTCTTCCATATGTTTGGTGAGTCTCCCACATGCCTTTTGGCGAACAGCAAATGTGTTTGCTTATTTTTTTCTTTAAGCAATGGATTTTTTCTGGCCACTCTTCCGTAAAGCCCAGCTCTGTGGAGTGTACAACTTAAAGTGGTCCTATGGACAGATATTCCACTCTCCGCTGTGGAGCTTTGCAGCTCCTTCAGGGTTATCTTTGGTCTCTTTGTTGCCTCTCTGATTAATGCCCTCCTTGCCTGGTCCGTGAATTTTGGTGGGCGGCCCTCTCTTGGCAGGTTTGTTGTGGTGCCATATTCTTTCCATTTTTAATAATGGATTTAATGGTGCTCTGTGGGATGTTCAACATTTTTTATATTTTTTTAGAACCCAACTCTGATCTGTACTTCTCCACAACTTTGTCCCTGACCTGTTTGGAGAGCTCCTTGATCTTCAAAGTGCCGCTTGCTTGGTGGTGCCCCTTGCTTAGTGGTATTGCAGACTCTGGGGCCTTTCAGAACAAGTGACAGATCATGTGACACTTAGATTGCACACAGGTGGACTTTATTTAACTAATTATGTGACTTCTGAAGGTAATTGGTTGCACCATATCTTATTTAAGGGCTTCATAGCAAAGGGGGTTAATACATATGCACGCACCACTTTCCCCGTTTTATATTTATTTGAATTTTTTTAAACAAGTAATTTTTTTTCATTTCACTTCACCAATTTGGACTATTTTGTGTATGTCCATTACATGAAATAAAAATCTATTTAAATTACAGGTTGTAATGAAACAAAATAGGAAAAACGCCAAGAGGGCGCATACTTTTGCAAGGCACTGTATCTCTGATCAACTGATGCATATCTGTATTCCCTGTCATGTGAAATCCATAAATTAGAGCCTAATTAATTTATTCAAATTGACTGATTTCCTTACATGAATTGTAACTCAGTACAATCATTGAATTTGTTAGATTTATATTTTGGTTCAGTAAAGCATTTATTTCACATGACCCATCAATTTAGACAAGTGTGTCTGGGTAAGAATCATCTGATAATTATAAAGTATTTATACAATATTTATCTGGACACTGAAGATCTCGTACAGTGCTGTGTACTACTCCCTTCACAGAACAGCGCAAACTGGCTCTAACCAGAATAGAAAGAGGAGTGGGAGGCAAGTACATTAGAGTGACCTGTGAGGTGTCTGTTTCTCAAACTAGACACTCTAATGTACTTGTCCTCTTGCTCAGTTGTACACCGGGGCCTCCCACACCTCTTTCTATTCTGGTTAGAGCCAGTTTGCTCTGTTCTGTGAAGGGTGTAGTACACAGCGTTGTACGAGATCTTCAGTTTCTTGGCAATTTCTCACATGGAATAGCCTTCATTTCTCAGAACAAGAATAGACTGACAAGTTTCAGAAGAAAAGTCTTTGTTTCTGGACATTTTGAGCCTGTAATCGAACTCACAAATGCTGATGCTCCAGATACTCAACTAGTCTAAAGAAGGCCAGTTTTATTGCTTCTTTAATCAGAACACCAGTTTTCAGCTGTGCTAACATAATTGCAAAAGGTTTTCTAATGATCAATTAGCCTTTTAAAATGGTAAACTTGGATTAGCTAACACAACGTGGCATTAGAACACAGGAGTGATGGTTGCTGATAATGGGCCTCTGTTTGCCTATGTAGATATTCCATAAAAAAATCTGCTGTTTCCAGCTACAATAGTAACAATGTCTACACTGATCAATTTGATGTTATTTTAATGGACAAAATTCGCTTTTCTTTCAAAAACAAGGATATTTCTAAGTGATCCCAAATGTTTGAATGGTGGTGTCGATCAAGGACTAGATAAAGTGCATTTTTGCTACTACTTTCACCACATTTAGTCTTGAAATCTTTGGTTGTTTACTACACTACCCTACTCACTCTATTTAGCATATGGCCTCACGTTAATCCTTAAAGAGATAGGTGGGGCTAAGGCTTAAGAGGGTGTGAATGATGCTGAATGGGTGGAGACAAAGAAGAGCTCTCTGTACCAAAACATTCAAAGGTGTTCCAAAAACATTCATTTTTCGCAAAAGTGGGGTTACAAGTTTATCAACTTTCAAAGCAGAATTACTTTCCAATTGTTCCTCAACTGCAATGTCTGGTATACCATTTTCTAGCTCTGAGTCTCTTATCCAATGTAAAAAAAAAATCTACATAGGAGCCGGTCGGTCAACTATTTCCACACTATGAAGTATAATGCTGGAATAATACTGTGAACTTGTGAAAATGAGGATAATGCCCTTTTAGTGTAAGAACTGTTTGAAAAGATCACATGAAATTTCAGCCTCTTTTGGTGGGATGGAATTTGGCCTGCCTGGTGACATCACCAGGCATTACATCTGTTAATAGACCAATAAGAAAGATAGTTCCAAACCTCTCTGTCAATAACAGCTAGTTTTCCGTTCCCCACTCAGACAGTGGGGACAGTGCTAGCAATTTTTTTGAGAACAATCACAGTAAGGTACTTAATCGTTACTTGGAAATGATTTGATATTGAGATAAAAACAGCTGCATTACACATCAATCCATGGTGTTGGAGAGAAAAACTTGCAGTTTTAAAGCAAATTTACTACAATTCTACACATTTTGCCATGATTTATGCTATGTTAATATGATACTTCTATAAGAGTGAGAGTGACTAACAAATCAATGGGGGCCCCCTGAAAACAGGGCCCCTGGGCACGTGCCCAGCGTGATTGCAACAAGTTTATATAGCTGGCTAGACTAACTTGTTCGCTGATATGGTTAGTTGAGTACCTGTCAGTAACTCACATAACAAGAGGAAAACTGCTGATACACAACCACATTTCAAATTTGCACCCCGTGTATTCTTCTATTCTAACTCTGAACAGTAAATTGAGACCCTGACTGAGTTCCTGACTGAGGGTTGAGACCCTCTGACATATCCCGACCCACCATTAACATGTCTGCCACACACTTTGGGTCACGACCCAAACTTTAACCTCTATGGGCTAGGTGGGACGCTTGCGTGTTTAGCAAGAGCTTCCTGTGACAACCGGAAGTTGTTAAAAACAGCCTAGAGCGATTGTCATAAGGCCAACCTGCACATAGTGAAAATCACGCAACTCAACCATCTGTCATTCAGTCAATTCTTAAGGTAGAGACTTCATATTCAGGATTATGTTTATGTCTACCCCAAAGACAACGTGTGTTGAGCAAGAGCTTCCTGTGACAACCGGAATTTGTTAAAAACAGCCTAGAGCTATTGTCATATGGCCAACCTGCACATAGTGAAAATCACGCAACTCAACCATCTGTCATTCAGTCAATTCTTAAGGTAGAGGCTTCATATTCAGGATTCTGTTTATGTCTACCCCAAAGACAACGTGTGTTGAGCAAGAGCTTCCTGTGACAACCGGAAGTTGTTAAAAACAACCTAGAGCTATTGTCATATAACCTGCACATAGTGAAAATCACGCAACTCAACCATCTGTCATTCAGTCAATTCTTAAGGTAGAGACTTCATATTCAGGATTCTGTTTATGTCTACCCCAAAGACAACGTGTGTTGAGCAAGAGGTTCCTGTGACAACCGGAAGTTGTTAAAAACAGCCTAGAGCAATTGTCATAAGGCCAACCTGCACATAGTGAAAATCACGCAACTCAACCATCTGTCATTCAGTCAATTCTTAAGGTAGAGACTTCATATTCAAGATTCTGTTTATGTCTACCTCAAAGACAACGTGTGTTGAGCAAGAGCTTCCTGTGACAACCGGAAGTGGTTAAAAACAAACTAGAGCTATTGTCATATAACCTGCACATAGTGAAAATCACGCAACTCAACCATCTGTCATTCAGTCAATTCTTAAGGTAGAGACTTCATATTCAGGATTCTGTTTATGTCTACCCCAAAGACAACGTGTGTTGAGCAAG
The DNA here is from genome assembly GCF_965601325.2 of Salmo salar. Classification (NCBI taxonomy): domain Eukaryota; kingdom Metazoa; phylum Chordata; class Actinopteri; order Salmoniformes; family Salmonidae; genus Salmo; species Salmo salar. The sequence goes on from NC_138300.1 coordinate 69,654,412, forward strand.
AGCTTCCTGTGACAACCGGAAGTTGTTAAAAACAACCTAGAGCTATTGTCATATAACCTGCACAAGGTGAAAATCACTCAACTCAACCATCTGTCATTCAGTCAATTCTTAAGGTAGAGACTTCATATTCAGGATTCTGTTTATGTCTACCCCAAAGACAACGTGTGTTGAGCAAGAGGTTCCTGTGACAACCGGAATTTGTTAAAAACAGCCTAGAGCTATTGTCATATGGCCAACCTGCACATAGTGAAAATCACGCAACTCAACCATCTGTCATTCAGTCAATTCTTAAGACTACTGAGATCTGATTTTGACATAATGACAGTGTTTTGATGATTGATTTATAAGCGATAGTGGGCTACATCATGAACAATTTAGTTTACATTGTGACCATTGAGAAAACTGAACTGGAAAGATGCCATAATCTGTAGCGCACTGACTTTATTCATATTGAATTCATTGTTGAGTAATGTGTGTTTGTCTACGCCCATACCAGACAGAAACACTTCCTTAAAAATACTATTACAGTAACAGTGCTATTACAGAAATCCTAAAATATCCTATTACAAGTACATTTACTATAAGTATTATAAGAGAGCCTTCCCACTGGGCACATACTGTTTCCATGTAATTTAAATGACGTTGAACCAATGTGGAATAGACGTTGAATTGACGTCTGTGCCCAGTGGGTTTATTACTATTGTTGTAGTAGTTGTACTAGGCTAGTATAAGTAGTAGTAGTAGTAGTAGTAGTAATAGTATAGCAGCAGCTGTTGTTTCTGTTGTTGTTGTTTTAGCTGCACTAGTAGTAGTAGTATAGCGGCAGTAGTAGTTGTAGCAGTGTATGTCAACATCAGAGATACACTCCCTTCTACTTGACTAAACACAGACCGTTAAGTCATTCTGCCTATTGGAGGCAAGTCAGACAACTGACATCCGACGCTTGTTTTACTCTTAGCCTACTTCAATAGCATAATAATGCATGGAAAAAGCTTGCGGTTGGGGGCAAACAAAATTAACAATTTGATGCCATTCATAAGTGATGCTTGTCGCTTTAAATCTGTGTGTGATCAGCTGGTCTATGCGCTCTGAGCGATCTGGCGGTGCAGACTAAAGAACATACATTTGCGCCTCCTTTCATTTTTACTTTCCATCCCTCCTCTACGAACCTGAATTGGAAACATTAATCTCCCCTCCTCCAGACTTCACATCCGGGTCACTCACTAGTAGCCTATCTCCTGTGTCTTGCCTGTGTGTGTGTGACAGCGTAGTTCTCCACCCAACTGTACTGCAGACCTCTACCCTAATACGCTGCATGCTAGATGGATACTATGCCTGGCATGTGTCGGTGATGGAGCTACCGTCGGCGCTCTGAGCTGGTGGGAGCCGAGACCTGCATGACACACACAGGCGGGGATGAGATGATAGACTATCAGATAATACTTGATAATACTAGCTCAATGATGTCCAATAGCCTGAAGAAGAAAAATCACTGGACCAACAAAGTCCACGAAGCGGTTGTCATCATGAGCAAAGAAGGGGAATTTGGCTTCGAGCTGAAGGGGGGCGCGGAGATTGGGCAGTTCCCCTACTTCGGTGAGGTGAAACAAGGCAAAGCGGCTGTCCAGAGTGGCAAGCTGGCTCAGAGTGAGTTGCTGCTGGAAGTCAACAACACGGCGGTGGCTGGGCTCACCACCCGGGATGTTCTGGCCGTCATCAAACACTGCAAAGACCCAGTGCGCTTCAAGTGTGTCAAACAAGGTAAGGTATGCCAGACAGTGGGCTAAAGGCGTAAAAGCGTAAACATTGAATGAGTGTGAGTGAGCCGACGCCACCTTCGAAATATAAGGACCTGTCTGTCTGGTTGTAGCCTGTTTTATGTCTGTCTGCTCATCAGAAATAACCTATCTCTATGTCATCAATGGGTGGGCCTATTGTGAACTATGTCACTCAAAACTGCAAGGGTGAAATCGTGGTGTAGATATTGGGGAGGGATATTTTGAGTGGCATATGGAGGGATATTTGAAAACACAGTATAAATGGAAGGATATGTTGTCACCATCATTAATGAAGGTATTTATAGGCAAATATTAAGAAGACAATATATGAAGACTGTGTTGTATTATAATGATACAGATGCAAATTTATTCATATTAAGAAGACACAGATGAAGACTCCGTTTTATCCTCTTACATCTAGACGTTCCGCTAGCGGAACACCTGCTCCAATATCCAATGATAGGCGTGGCGCGAATTACAAATTCCTCAAAAATACAAAAACTTCAATTTTTCAAACATATGACTATTTCACAGCATTTTAACCTGTTATGGCTAGGGGGCAGTATTTTCACGGCTGGATAAAAAACGTACCCGATTTAATCTGGTTACCACTCCTACCCAGTAACTAGAATATGCATATACTTATTACATAGGGATAGAAAACACCCAAAAGTTTCTAAAACTGTTTGAATGGTGTCTGTGAGTATAACAGAACTCAAATGGCAGGTCAAAACCTGAGAGATTCCTTTACAGGAAGTGGCCTGTCTGACCATTTGTTGAACTTCTTTTCCATCTCTATCATTTACTAAGGATCTCTGCTCTAACGTGACACTTCCCACGTCGTCCATAGGCGCTCAGAGCCCGGGAAAAAACAGAATGTCGTCATTCCAGCCCCAGGCTGAAACACATTATCGCCTTTCTCAAGTGGCCGATCAAGAGACACTGGCTTATGCGCGTGACCCCGACCGCCCCCGCCTTTGGGATTTTTTCCTCTGTTTGCCGAAAAGGAGATTCCCTGTCGGAATATTATCGCTTTTCTACGAGAAAAATGTCGTAAAAATTGATTTTAAACAGCGGTTGACATGCTTCGAAGTACGGTAATGGAATATTTAGAATTTTATTGTCACGAATTGCGCCATGCGCGCGACACTTCTTTACTATTTCGGATAGTGTCTGGAACGCACGAACAAAACGCCGCTATTCGGATATAACGATGGATTATTTTGGACCAAACCAACATTTGTTATTGAAGTAGCAGTCCTGGGTGTGTATTCTGACGAAGACAACAAAAGGTAATGAAACTTTTATAATAGTAAATATGATTATGGTGAGTGCTAAACTTGCCGGGTGTCTAAATAGCGAGCCCGTGATGCCTGGGCTATGTACTTAGAATATTGCAAAATGTGCTTTCACCAAAAAGCTATTTTAAAATCGGACATATCGAGTGCATAGAGGAGGTCTGTATCTATAATTCTTAAAATAATTGTTATGCTTTTTGTGAACGTTTATCGTGAGTAATTTAGTAAAATGTTAGCGAATTCCCCGGAAGTTTGCGGGGGGTATGCTAGTTCTGAACGTCACATGCTAATGTAAAAAGCTGGTTTTTGATATAAATATGAACTTGATTGAACAAAACATGCATGTATTGTATAACATAATGTCCTAGGGTTGTCATCTGATGAAGATCATCAAAGGTGAGTGCTGCATTTAGCTGTCTTCTGGGTTTTGGTGACATTATATGCTGGCTTGAAAAATGGGTGTCTGATTATTTCTGGCTTGGTACTCTGCTGACATAATCTAATGTTTTGCTTTCGTTGTAAAGCCTTTTTGAAATCGGACAGTGTGGTTAGATTAACGAGAGTCTTGTCTTTAAATGGCTGTAAAATAGTCATATGTTTGAGAGATTGAAGTAATAGGATTTTTAAGGTTTTGAAAATCGCGCCACAGGATAGCAGTGGCTGTTACGTAGGTGGGACGAATTCGTCCCGCCTAGCCTAGAGAGGATAACAAATGTTGGGTTGGTCCAAAATAATCCATCGTTATATCCGAATAGCGACGTTTTGTTCGTGCATCCCAGACACTATCCGAATGGTAAAGAAGGGTCGCGCACATGGCGCAATTCGTGACAAAAAAATTCTAAATATTCCATAACCGTACTTCGAAGCATGTCAACCGCTGTTTAAAATCAATTTTTATGCCATTTGTCTCGTAGAAAAGCGATAATATTCCGACCGGGAATCTCCTTTTCGGCAAACAGAGGAAAAAATCACAAAGACGGGGGCGGCCAGGTCACGCGCCTAAGCCCACAGTCCCTTGATCGGCCACTTGAGAAAGGCGATAATGTGTTTCAGCCTGGGGCTGGGATGACGACATTCTGTTTTTTCCCGGGCTCTGAGCGCCTATGGACGACGTAGGAAGTGTCACGTTAGAGCAGAGATCCTTTGTAAAAGATAGAGATGGCAAAGAAGTTCCAGAAATGGTCAGACAGGCCACTTCCTGTAAAGGAATCTCTCAGGTTTTGACCTGCCATTTGAGTTCTGTTATACTCACAGACACCATTCAAACTGTTTTAGAAACTTTAGGGTGTTTTCTATCCATATGTAATAAGTATATGCATATTCTAGTTACTGGGTAGGAGTGGTAACCAGATTAAATCGGGTACGTTTTTTATCCAGCCGTGAAATTACTGCCCCCTAGCCATAAGAGGTTATTATAATGATGCACAAAAATATTGACATAAAATAGTTCCTGCAATTCTACAGTTTGACATGACTTTATGGTATAAAAACACTATAAGTGGAAGGATAAGTCACCGTCAATGAAAGTATTTCAAGGCAAATATTAAGATGGCAGAAAAGATGAAGACTGAGTATAATGATGGACATGAATATTTATATAGGATATCATTTACTAAAATTATCATACATTGAGTATCAAGTTCTGTAGTTTACATAGATTACATGTGGAAAACATACACTTGAGGGGCTGAGCTAAAATATACCTTCCAGTTTATTTAGAGTTTTGATATTCAGTCTAACAAACAGATGTCATTTAAGAAAATAGTTAAAGTGGCTTCAAGATATTTCACTTAGGGTTCAGGGTGGTCTGAGTTTAACTAAGGAGAGAGCGAGACCATTGTAAATACATGCTTTTTGTACTTTAACAATTTGCACATCGTAAAACACTGTACATTGCCTTAATATGAAATTAGAACATTATTGTGTGTGTGCCAGAGGAGAGTCTCCATTGAAGCTGTATATTATTCCAGGAGTAATATTTGACATACTATTACTGAAGCTTGAGGGTTGATGTAATCTGAAGGTGGCTGACAGAGCCTGGACTTGATCTTTTTAGAAGGCAGACAGTGGCTGGACTCTGAAGGTGTCTGACAGAGGCTGGACTTGACCTTTCTAGGAGGCAGACAGTGCCTGGGCTCTGAATGTGGTTTACTGGTCCGGACTTTGATGGGCTGGAATTTTCTAGGAGGCAGACAGTTGGACTCTGAAGATGGCTGACAGAGCCTGAACTGGACTAAACTTGGGAGAAGGCAGGCAGTGGCTGGACTCTGGGGGTGGCTGACAGATACAGGTTATCTCTAGGAGGCAGACAGTAGCTGGACTCTGAAGATGGCTGACAGAGACTGCACTAAACTTGGCTGGTTGAATTTGATGGAGGCAGACATTATTTGTTTCCATCTTCAACATCAGTAAAATATACACCTTGACAGGGTCCACCGTTTTGTGGGACTACTGTTTATTTTTTTAGATAATTAATCTCACTCACCTGTAGATCAACACTGATGCTACACCTGTCTGCGCTGACATCACTTTCGTGTCTGTCACTTGTTTCTTTCACACCCTATCACAGCAGACATTGAGCCAGACAGAGACAATGAACATTGTCCTGTGTTACTGGATAACCTATAAAGTTTACTTTAAAGGACACAGTGAGTTGCTCTCTGTCCCAACAGATTCACAGATGGCACATTCTATATTGCACTATACACTGCCCTTTCCCACCTGGAAAAAAGGAACACCTATGTGAGAATGCTGTTCATTATCTACAGCTAAGCGTTCAACACCATAGTGCCCTCTAAGCTCACCACTAAGCTAAGGACCCTGGGACTAAACACTTTCCTCTGCAAATGGATCCTGGACTTCCCGACGTGCCACCGCCAGGTGGTAAGGGTAGGCAACAACACATCTGCCACACTGATCCTCAACACGGGGGCCCTTCAAGGGTGCGTGGTTAGTCCACTCCTGTACTCCCTGTTCACCCACGACTGTGTGGCCAAGCATGACTCCAACACCATCATTAAGTTTGCCGACGACACAATGGTGGTTGGCCTGATCACTGACAACAATGAGATAGCCTATAGGGAGGAGGTCAGAGACCTGGCAGAGTGGTGCCAGGACAACAACCTCTCCCTCATCGCTATCAAGATATAGGAGCTGATCGTGAACAGCTCCTTTGGAATGAGGGCCGGGCATGCCCCCATTCATATCGACAGGGCTGTAGGGGAGTGGGTCAAGAGTTTCAAGTTCCTTGGTGTCCACATCACCAAACTTTCATGGTCCAAACACACCAAGACAGTCGCGAAGAGGGCACGACAATGCCTATTCCCCTCAGGAGACATAAAAAGGTTATACAGCTGCACCATCGAGAGCCTCTTGACAGATTGCATATGGTATGGCAGCTGCTCGGCATTCAACTGCAAGGCGCTACAGAGGGAAGTGCGTATGGCCCAGTACATCACTGTGGCCAAGCTTCTTGCCATCTGGGAGCTCTATACCAGGCGGTGTCAGCGGAAGGCCCTAAAAATGGTCAAAGTCTCCAGCCTCCCTAGTTATAGACTGTTCTGTCTGCTACCGCACGGCAAGCAGTGCCGGAGCGCAAAGTCTAGGTCCAAAAGGCTCCTTAACAATCCATAAGACTGCTGAACAGGTAATGAAATGGCTACACGGACTATTTGAATTGACCCCCTTTTTTACGCTGTTTATTATCTACGCATACTGACTTTACCCCTACCTACATGTACATTAGACATCAATTACCTCGACTAACCCGTACGCCTGCACATTTACTCGGTAACGGTACCAGCTGTATTTAGCCTTGTTATTTTGTGTTTCTTTTTTTACTTTAGTTTATTTAGCAAATATTTTTTTCATTCTGCACTGTTCGTCAAGTGTTTGTACGTAAGCATTTCACGGTAAGGTCTACACCTATTGTATTTGGCGCATGTGACAAATAACATATTGATTGGATTTGATCAACAATCAATTCTGTCTCATTGATTTTTAACCTAGGTAAAAAAGTAGATACAAATATGTGATGGTTGCTGAAGGCAGAGAGTGCGCAGTATGAGGTTATGTGTCTGTGCATGACTGGTTACCAAAGGAAGGCAAATGTTGTATTTGCCACTATCAACATCAGTAAAGATATACCTTCACAGGGACCACACAGTTTTGTGACGGTTTATTTTCACTTTAGGGGATAAGTCATCTCAATCACCTGTAGATCAACACTGCTGGTACCCCTGCCTGCACTGACATCATTCTCTTCACTGTCCCTTGCTCCTCTCGCACCCTATCACAGCAGACATGGATATATACAGTGACCCAGACAGAGACAGTGAACAATGAAGTTTACTTTACAGGACACATTTACTGTGAGTTCAGCAATCACATTTAATTAGGACTACATTTTTTATTTATTAACCAGGCAAGTCAGTTAAGACCAAATTCTTATTTACAATGATGGCCTACCCCGGCCAAACCCTAACCCAGATGATGTTGGGTCAATTGTGCGCCGCCCTATGGGACTCCCAACCACGGCCAGTTGTGACACAGCCTGGAATCGAACCAAGGTCTGTAGTGACACCTCTAGCACTGAGATGCAGTGCCTTAGACTGCTACACCACATGATTCTTTCAAGATTGTAAATGACATGACCAAATGACCAAACAGTTTCCATCCCCCCTCTGAACTACTGTCTTCCATTGAGTTCACAGTGTGCACTGCTCAGTGGGACAGAAGTTCCAGCTCAGTGGGACAGAAATTCCGAGGGGGGATGGGCGTGCTGCTAACTTTTCTTTTAGGTTGATGCCCAAAGACAATGCGGATATCTGGTCCCTTTCTTTTACCTGGCGGTGGCATGTCGAGACAGACTAGGCTGAGACTCACTACTCACTCACACTGTGAATAAAATAACATAGCTAGTAACCCCGTCCAAAGGCTCGAATTGCTGGCACATAGAGCATGGAAACACTGTGCCTACAGCACTGCATAGCGATAAAATCTGACTGTAGTTTAACCTGTTTAGGATAGGGGGCAGTATTTTCACGGCTGGATAAAAAACGTACACGATTTAATCTGGTTATTACTCCTGCCCAGAACCTAGAATATGCATATCATTAGTAGATGTGGATAGAAAACACCCTAAAGTTTCTAAAACTGTTTGAATGGTGTCTGTGACTATAACAGAACTCATATGGCAGGCCAAAACCTGAGAAGATTCCATACAGGAAGTGCCCTCTCTGACCATTTCTTAACTTCTATGGCCTCTTTAGGGAAAATAGAGGATCTCTGCTGTAACGTGACATTTTCTAAGGCTCCCATAGGCTCTCAGAAGGCGCCAGAATGGGGAATGATGACTGCAGTCCCTGGGCGAAAAACAGTAGGGCATTTGGAAAGTGGTCGATCTGAGAACAATGACATGGGTGCGCACGTGCATGTGAAGAGTCCATTTTACATTTTCAGTGTTTGAACGAAAACAAGGTCTCCCGGTCGGAATATTATTGCTATTTTACGAGAAAAATCGCATAAAAATTTATTTTAAACAGCGTTTGACATGCTTCGAAGTACGGTAACGGAATATTTTGAAAAAATGTTGTCACGATATGCGCCGGCGTGTCACCCTTCGGATAGTGTCTTGAACGCAAGAACAAACGCAGCTATTTGGATATAACTATGGATTATTTGGAACCAAAACAACATTGGGTGTTGAAGTAGAAGTCCTGGGAGTGCATTCTGACGAAGAACAGCAAAGGTAATACAATTTTTCTTATAGTAAATCAGAGTTTGGTGAGGGCCAAACTTGGTGGGTGTCAAACTAGCTAGCCATGATGGCCGGGCTATCGACTCAGAATATTGCAAAATGTGCTTTCACCGAAAAGCTATTTTAAAATCGGACACTGCGATTGCATAAAGGAGTTCTGTATCTATAATTCTTAAAATAATTGTTATGTTTTTTGTCAACGTTTATCGTGAGTAATTTAGTAAATTCACCGGAAGTGTTCGGTGGGTATGCTAGTTCTGAACAAATCATGCTAATGTAAAAAGCTGGTTTTTGATATAAATATGAACTTGATTGAACAAAACATGCATGTATTGTATAACATAATGTCCTAGGAGTGTCATCTGATGAAGATCAAAGGTTAGAGCTGCATTTAGCTGTGGTTTTGGTTTTTGTGACATATATGCTTGCTTTGAAAATGACTGTGTGATTTATTTTTGGCAGGTTACTCTCCTGACATAATCTAATGTTTTGCTTTCGCTGTAAAGCCTTTTTGAAATCGGACAATGTGGTTAGATTAATGAGAGTCTTGTCTTTAAAATGGTGTAAAATAGTCATATGTTTGAGAAATTGAAGTTATAGCATTTTTAACCTCTCTAGGGTAGGTGGCACCAAATCGTCCCACCTACGCAACAGCCAGTCTAATCCCGTGGCGCGATATTCAAATATCTTAAAAATGCTATTACTTCAATTTATAAATCAGGGTTACGAGCATGGCGCATTTCGTGACAAAAAAATTCTAAATATTCCATTACCGTACTTCGAAGCATGTCAACCGCTGTTTAAAATCAATTTTTATGCAATTTATCTCGTAAAAAAGCAATAATATTCCGACCGGGAATCTGCGTTTCGGTAAATAGAGGGAAATAAAGAAAGACGGGGCGACCAGTGCACGCGCCTAAGCCCACTGTCCCCTGATCGGCCACTTGACAAAGGCGATAATGTGTTTCAGCCTGGGGCTGGAATGACGACATTCAGCTTTTTCCCGGGCTCTGAGAGCCTATCTGAGCCGTGGGAAGTGTCACGTTACCGCAGAGATCCTTTGTTTTGGAAAGAGATGTCAAAGAAAGCCAATAAATGGTCAGACAGGCCACTTCCTGTAAAGGAATCTCTCAGGTTTTTGCCTGCCATATGAGTTCTGTTATACTCACAGACACCATTCAAACAGTTTTAGAAACTTTATGGTGTTTTCTATCCATATCTAATAAGTATATCCATATTCTAGTTACTGGGTAGGAGTAGTAACCAGATTAAATCGGGTACGTTTTTTATCCGGCGGTGTAAATACTGCCCCCTAGCCCTAAGAGGTTAAATAGGTAAGTCTGAAGACCTCTTGTATTGCCAACCTATTGCCAAACTACAATGGCAGTAAATATTTTTATGAATTCGACAACTCTTAATGATAAGGAAACTTTATATCACACCTTTTTCTGAAGTGAATGGTTTCACCACTACATTACGCACAGTGCGAGCAAGGTTGATTGAAACTCTACATTTTCCCTTTGTCACACTAGCTAGACATTTTGGTTAGCTAGCTAGCTTTTGTATTAGCTAGCTAGCTTTACTAATATTCAAGTCATGTTATTCTGTTTTCATATCGGGCAGTTGATGAGCTGAATATCAAGTTATCGAGATGGGAGTAAGAGAGACAAAAGGTGAGTTATTCCCATTAAGACTTGTACAACGTCCTGAAATATTCACAAGGACTTTGATGTTTTAATTCTGTCAAGAATTTTTCACATATTGCTATCCCAATTATGCATTTTTATTCATTCCTTAAGTGATTGGTACTCACGAGCCAACACATAACAAGCAATAGACTGGCAGTAGTTAGAAATGTGAATGGTTTAAGTTCCGTGATTCTATTAAAACCAACTAGTTAACTTTCATTGCTAATACACCAGTGACTTTATCTTCTCAGATGTGGCAGCAAAAATATTTTGGACCAAAGACAGAAACATCAGATACCTCAAAATGAGCAACAGAGGGAACAAAAACAACTAAAATGGCATGCCAGAGACAGGTTAGTTCATAAATGTGAACCAATCCATATATTTGTAAAGGCAGTACTCAGTCCTGAAATGACAAGCCCTGTACAATTCATTTTTGTTATATATAACCATGGGATTTCAGTGTTGAATACCTTCTGTTTATTAGGCAGGATAACCCTTTGTCTCCATTTCACAGGCTTTGTCAGTCATGTGAAGGAGATTACCACTGAAAAGTATTGTCATGCTATTGAAGGCAGTGCTATGAAGGGCCAGCCATCTCAAATATGTTACATGAAATAGTGGGGAAAATGTTATGCATAACCTACATTTCATGTATTTTCTTTATGTCTCAGCAAGAATAGGCCGCACTACACCACTGCTCGTCAGTCAGGTTGAGCGCAAATTGAGGCAGATTTTGAAGGTGAGTTAGTCCCATAAAGACAGACTGACTAACAGTTCTAATCTAGTTCTTACAATTTTCTCAAGGATTTTGATGCATATAACCATTGCTAATACACCACACTGACTGACTGACTGACTGACTGACTGACTGACTGACTGACTATCTTCTCAAGTGCAGCGGTAATGTACTGAAATTGGACACCCCAGACAGAGCATCAGAGACGGACATGAAAAAGCGAAGGCGGCGCTGCCAGAAGACAGGTTTGTTATAAATGTGAACTAATCCAAACATTTTAAATAGCGTACTGAGTTTTAAATAGTTGACTTGTTCCACAGATTTTTGTGTGTTTTTTAAACTTTGAGATTCCAGTGTTCAAGACTCTTGTTTATTGAGCAGAATAAGTCATTATCGCCTGTCTTTTTACAGGCTTTGGTCAGTCGCCTAAAAGAGCTCTCTGCTGAAGAGGCAGCAATTTGATGGGCAACTGAACATATGATGTCTGATGTGGAGACGGACCCAGAAGACCTCAATGCATTTTTAATAACCTCCCCACCCTGGTACTCCCCTGAGTTTGAGGACTTGATTGCATCAGCACACCAGAGAAAAAAGGGCCAAGCACTCTTATGGGGAGAAAAGGCGCCGTCAGAATGAAAACTGGAGCAAACGTCCACTGCAGTCCTACCTAGAATGTCTGATTGTGCAATAAACCACAGACAATCACCTGCACCTTAGACTATTTTCACTGACTCTTCACACCTGCTTCTCAAGAGACTTTTTGCACTAACTTCCACACATGCACACACACACACCATTACTGCTACTATTTATAATTTCTTATATAAGGTGCTCTACCATGTCTACCACATTTTAGTCTATACTGTATGTTCTTTATGTGTGTATATACAGTATTTTCAAACCTTACCCTCTTCTTTTTATTACTCTTTATTAAGGGTTCAAGTAGCGAAGCCCTATTGTATTTGTTCCAGTTCATTATTGTTATTATTAAGTTATTTTTTTCTGCCATTTTGGGGGGAAAAAAACAAAGGCCCAGGACTGTGCAACTTAGCAACTTGGTAAAGGGCCAACGGCCACATCCTCTAATGCAATACCATGCCAATTGGCCACATAGTGCCGTTTATAATAAGCAATTGAAAACGCAAACTTTTTAAGATCAGCCCGCGCACCCGTGTGACCTGGTCATGAAATTTAGTCCATAGGTCCATCTCCTCAAAATGAACACATTTTCCTCAAGAAACAATAAAGTACTCCATGATGGATTTTTCCGCCATTTAGAATTGTGTACAAATCACTTAAAAAAACTACTCCTCTAGCACCAATTGACCGATCTACACAAACACTTGACATGTATGGACCAAGGTCCCTCAACGCAATATTTTGTAGACTAGTAACTAAAACAATTTTAAATTCATACAAATCAAACGACATTCGTATTGTGACAGAAATTGGTGCACATGTTCCAAATACTGTCAAAACTCAACATATCTAAGCGCATTTCGATCTACCACATGGTGGCGCTATAACGGGCAGATTTACATTTCTTGATCTGTTTGACTTAGTGATGAAATTTGGCACACACGCTCAGGCTGAACACATTGGCTCTCATGATCTTTAGTGTCCTCGAGTGTTGATGACTTCCTTAGAAACAGAGAGGACACCGACTTTTGAGTGTTAAGAATTAAAACACTTAAGTCCTTCCAACTGGCATGGAAGTGCCTACCCACTGGGTTGACTCAACATTGTTTCCATGTCATGACAATGAAGTTACATTGACCCAACGTGGAGTAGGAGTTGAATTGATGTCTGTGCCCAGTGGGTAGTCTTCAGAGGTGTAAGGATAATTTGGCGTCTGAAACTAGGGCATTTGGTGCAGCGTTAGTTCAAGTTTTAATGTCACATGCACAAATACAGTATTCGTGTTGAGTATGGGTTATTTTTGTTGACCCTATAATTGGAAATTAATTACCTAAACTGTCAGGACAATTTGTGTGCTTGTTTGTGTGTATGAGTGTAACTTACAGTATATTTATTAACACAGGTGACGTTATACATGAACTAGAGTTTAGATACACGTAGGTAACTGTGTGTGTCTGTGTGGCTGTGTTTGTATATTCCTGATTTCTTATAAAAATTTGCCCTGGACTGTGCTTAGGGCTGTGTGTTTATGTGTGTGTGTGTGTGTGTGTGGTGTGTGTGTGTGTGTGTGTGTGTGTGTGTGTGTGTGTGTGCTCACTGGCATATTTTGCTGCAGCAGTAGGATGTGTGTGTATCTCCCGTCAGTAACATTGGTTGGTCAACCAGCTAAAGAGTGTGTGCAGAACTCCCATCAGTGAACAGGGGGTGCTACAGGACTGTAGAACCCCTCTAACCAATCAGCAAACAGATCTGGATGAGCCCGGCTTCCCACTGGCAGATTCCTTTTTTCCACTGTCGTCTCCCGACGGTTGTCGTCTCTCCACCTCTCTCTCCCTTCCCCCGTCTCCATCACCGTTCCTGGGATGTAAATTAGCTGCAGCGGGGGCTGTATGTTGGAGCATTGGTAGAGAACCTGGGATAGAGTGATTTAGAGGCTGGCCAAGCCAGGGATGGAGGCACTGTGCCTGGGCACGTGGCTAGAGGACGGCTGGGAGGAAAGGGCTCTCTGGATGTATACCTGTGGAGGACGGCGCACCTCTTTTACCAGCTGGGCCAGCAGCAGATAAGGTGCCTGCACAGTGTGTGTGTGTGTGTGTGTGGGGGGGGGGGGGGGGCGGGGGCATTTCAGCATTGATTCGGCACTGATTGTGTCAATGTGATTTTCACACTGCGACAGTCGGATCATCTTTTCCCCATCAGCTAGCATTTTCTACTTGTTTCCCTCTCCTCCTTTCCACCCTTTCTTCTCCTGCTGTGCTCTAACCAGCAGAGCTGTCTGCTTTTATGGTGGGATTCACCACAGTGCCTCAGACCTTTGTTATAATGGTGTCATTCATTTTTACATAAGGTGTTATTGATGAGGACGAGCTCTGTGTTTTCAGATCAAATCATTGCAGTTGTTACCGTCAGGGTTATGGGCTGTGTGTGCATTTCTTTGTTTTAGATCAGTGCAGTTGACACTGTCTAGAGGCAGTTGTGTGTGCTACTGTAAAAGCATTTCCTCTTGATGGACTGTAAACAATTGTCGTCGTGTATGCATGATTCCCTGTGCCAGTGGATTGGATACTGTGTGTACCGTAATAGCTTGAACATACAAGATGATATGAATGTCCTACTGTATACTGATTGAGAGTCGTCTCCGTTTGTGAGGTAGTCATCATTCCCAGTAAGCATAGAGCTCACTGTATGGCCACCCTGTGTGTTAAGTGAGAGGTAATTTGATTTGTAGATCCAAATCAAATGTTATTCGTTACATGCTTCGTAAACAGGTGTGGACTAATAGTTACTTATGGGCCCTTACCAAAAGTGCTGATAGATAAGTAAAACACATAATAATTAAAGTAATAATAGATACACAACGACTAACAATAACTTGGCTATATACAGTGCATTTGGAAAGAATTCAGACCCCCTTTGTTAGGTTGGAGCCTTATTCTAAAATGGATTAAAAAATATATATCCTCATCGATCTACAGACAATACCCCATAATGACAAAGTGAAAACAGGTTTAGACATTTGTGCAATTTATTAAAAATAACAAATAGATAACTTATGTAAATAAAGTTTCAGGACCTTTGAATGACACTCACAATTGATCTCAGGTGCATCCTGTTTCCACTGATCATCCTTGAGATGTTTCTACAACTTGATTGGTGTCCACCTGTGGTAAATTCAATTGATAGGACATGATTTGGAAAGGCCCACACCTGTCTATATACGTTCCCACAGTTGACAGTGCATGTCAGAGCAAAAACCCAGTCATGAGGTTGAAGAAATTGTCCGTAGAGCGCCAAGATAAGATTGTGTCGAGGCACTGATGTGGGGAAGGGTAACAACAAATTTGGCATCATTGATGGTCCCCAAGAACACAGTGGCCTACATCATTCTTAAATGGAAGACATTTGGAACAACCAAGACTCTTCTTAGAGAGCAATTGAGGGGGGAGAAGGGCCTTGGTCAGGGAAGTGACCAAGAACCTAATGTTCACTCTGACAGAGCTGCAGAGTTCCTCTGTGGAGATGAGAGAACCTTCTAGAAGGACAACAATCTCTGCAGCCTCCATGAATCAGGCCTTTATGTTAGAGTGGCCAGATGGAAGTCACTCCTCAGTAAACGGCACGGGACAGCCCGCTTGGAGTTTGCCGAAAGGCACCTAACGGACTCAGACCATGAGAAACAAGATTCTCTGGGCTGATGAAACCAAGATTGAACTCTTTGGCCTGAATGCCAAGCGTCACGTCTGGAGTAAACCTAGCGCCATCCCTACAGTGAAGCATGGTGGTGGTGGCAGCATCATGCTGTGGGGATGTTTTTCAGTAGCAGGGACTGGGAGACTAGTCAGGATCAAGGGAAAGATGAACAGAGCAAAGTACAGAGAGATCCTTCATGAAAACCTGCTCCAGAGCGCTCAGGACCTCAGACTGTACGAGGTAATTGAGGTAGGTATTTTTATATAACTAGGAATAAAGTCACAGTAAGTAAACAGTATCAGCAGCTTATGTGAGGCAAAAACGTTTGTGTAAAAAGGGTCAATGCAGATAGTTAACCCCTGTGCGGGACATCCAGCGAAAAATCCTATCGCCATTAGCATAACAAAATGTAATAATTTTTTTTTTTCAATTTTTTTTTCAAATTATATCGTTTTATAGATACCTCTCCTGAATCGAACCACATTGTCCGATTTCAAAAAGGCTTTACAGCAAAAGCAAAACATTAGATTATGTTAGAGGAGTATATCGTAAAAGTAGCCACAGCCATTTTCCGACCAACCACATGCATCACAAATAACCAAAAAACAGCTAAATGCAGCACTAACCTTTGACAATCTTCATCAGATGACACACCTAGGACATCATGTTACAAAATACATGCATTCTTTTGTTCGATAAAGTTCATATTTATATATAAAAACAGCATTTTACATCGGTGCGTAACGTTGACTAACTATTTTCCCTCAAATGCATCCGATGAAACAGAGCTACAATTTACTAAATTACTATTCGAAAACATTTTTAAAATGTAATATTGTCATTCTAAGATTTATAGATGAATATCTCTTGAAAGCATCTGTAATGCCAGATTTAAAAATATCTTTACTGGGTAATCACACTTTGCGATAAAAGGGGATGCGATACTCTGAAAAATAGGCTAGCAATACAGATCAGCGCCATCTTGGAACAATCGCATATCAAATCTAGTCTTGTATACTATTGTCAATAATCCCTTACCTTTGATTATCTTCATCCTTAGGCACTTCCAGGAATCCCAGGTCCACAACAAATGTATTTTCGTTCGAAAAAGTTCATCCTTTATGTTCCATTAGCTTGTTGTTGTTAGCGCGTTCTGAAGGCTGCACCAAAAGTTCCGACGTGCGCGGGGCTACTCTTTCAACAAAATGCATTTTTTTCTTATTTAGGTTCGTTCAAACATGTCAAACGTTGTATAACATAAATCTTTAGGGCCTTTTTCAACCAGAGCTCCAATAAGATTCAAGGGGGACGATTGCATTGTCTTTATAAACGTTTCGAAAGGGGAGGGTAGCCAGGGGCACCGGCGTCATAATGGTGATGGCCCTCTTTGTGTGACCACGTTCCACAGCGTGTCATTCTGTCAGTTTTCACAGTAGGAGACTCAAATCACTTTGTAAAGACTGGGGACATCTAGTGGAAGCAATAGGAAGTGCTCAATGAACCATAGCTCACGGTGTGATTAATAGGCAACGTGATGAAGTTGAGTCCGCAATTCAGAATTCCACATCCTGTTTCGATCTGTCTCGGGGTTTTGACTGCCATATGAGTTCTGTTATACTCACAGACACCATTCAAACAGTTTTAGAAACTTTAGGGTGTTTTCCATCCACAAGTATTAATTATATGCATATCCTAGCTTCTGAGTTTGAGTAGTAGGCCGTTTAAAATGGGCACGAATTTTTTTCAAAATGCGCTGTGGCGCCCCCTATCCTAGGCGTCCGTCAGAGTTAACCAAATAGCTACACGGACAAACGATTTAGCAGTCTTCGGGCTTGGGGGTAGAAGCTGTTCAGTGCTCTGTTGCTTCCAGACTTGGTGCATCGGTACCGCTTGCCATGCGGTAGCAGAGAGAACAGTCTATGACTTGGGTGGATAGAGTCTTTGACCATTTTTAGGGCCTTCCTCTGAAACTGACTGGTATAAATCTCCTGGATGGCAGTGAGCTCGGCCCCAGTGATGTACTGGGCCGTACGTACTACCCTCTGTTGCGCCTTGAATGGAGGCTTGCTCAGCCCTCTGTTTCCTGTAGTCACCATACTGCCAGGTGTCTAACCTCCTCCCCATAGGCTGTTTCATCATTGCGGTGATCAGGCTTACCACTGTCGTGTCGTCGGCTTGAAACATGTAGGTATTACTAGTGATGTAAAGTCCTTATTTAAGTAAAAATACTTTAAAGTAGTTTATGGTATCTGTACTTTACTATTTATATTGTTGACCACTTTTACGCCAATACTTTCCTGAAGAAAATATACTTTTTACTCCGCATATTTTCCCTGACACCCAAAAGTACTTGTTACAATGCTTAGCAGGATAGGACAATGGTCCAATTCACACATGTCAAGAGAACATCCCTGGTCATCCCTACTGCCTCTTATCTGGCAGACTCAAACACAAATGCTTTGTTTGCAAATTATGTCTGAGTGTTAGAGTATGCCCCTGGCTATCCGTAAATTAAAAAAAAACAAGAAAATAGTGTCGTCTGGTTTGCTTAATACAATGAATGTGAAATGATTTATACTTTTGATATTTAAGTATATTTAAATCCAAATACTTTTGGACTTTTAATCAAGTAGTATTTTACTGGGTGACTATTTAGGTATCTTTACTTTTATTCAAGTATTACAATTGGGTACTTTTTCCACGACTGGGTATTACAGACTGGGTCAGGGAGAGGTTGAAAATGTCAGTGAAGACACTCTTGCCAACTGGTCAGCGCATGCTCTGAGTATGTGTCCTGGTAATCCATCTGGCCCTGCGGCCTTGTGAATGTTAACCTGTTTAACCTGTCTGGGCTACGGGGCAGTATTTTCACGGCCGGATGAAAAACGTACCCAATTTAAACAGGTTACTACTCTGGCTCAGAAACTAGAATATGCATATTATTAGTAGATTTTAGAAACTCTGAAGTTTCTAAAACTGTTTGAATGGTGTCTGTGATTATAACAGAACTCATATGGCAGGCAAAAACCTGAGAAAAAAAACCAACCAGTAAGTGGATTGTAGTTTTTCCAAGACTGTATACTAAATAGGCCCAGTGAGTTAGGGTTCAATTTGCACTAAGGCTTACACTAAATGTCAAGAGTCTTTAGAACGTGTATAGGCTTTTGCAGTCAACAGAGAGCGAACAAGACCTCCTGGAGTCTGATGACCGAGAGAATGACAGGCCACAATTACACGCAGGTAGCTGTGTTCCATAACGTTTTTCAAGACTTTGGAATCGTCCGGTTGGAATATTACTTAAGTTTTACGTTAACCTCCCTGGGCGAGGTGGGACGCTTGGCGTGGCGCGAAATACAAATACCTCAAATGCTATAACTTAAATTTCTCAAACATATGACTATTTTACACAATTTTAAAGACAAGACTCTCGTTAATCTAACCACATTGTCCGATTTCAAAAAGGCTTTACAGCGAAAGCAAAACATTAGATTGTCAGGAGAGTACCCTGCCAAAAATAAATCACAGCCATTTTCAAAGCAAGCATGTCACAAAAACCAAAACCACAGCTAAATGCAGCACTAACCTTTGATCTTCATCAGATGACACTCCTAGGACATTATGTTATACAATACATGCATGTTTTGTTCAATCAAGTTCATATTTATATCAAAAAACAGCTTTTTACATTAGCATGTGATGTTCAGAACTAGCATACCCACAGCAAACTTCCGGTGAATTTACATAATTACTCATGATTAACGTTCACAAAATACATAACAATTATTTAAAGAATTATAGATACAGAACTCCTTTATGCAAATCGCGGTGTCCAATTTTAAAATAGCTTTTCGCTGAAAGCACATTTTGCAATATTCTGAGTAGATAGCCCGGCCATCACAGGCTAGCTATTTTGACACCCACAAAGTTTGGCACTCACCAAACTCAGATTTACTATAAGAAAAATCCCGTCAGGTCCCGTTGATAGGATAGTTGTAAAAGGAGCTTGTCCAGATTGTTCTCCAGTGACTGTGCATTCGCCAATAGAATTGAGGGTAGATGCGGTTTATTTACTCACAGCAGTAGTTTCATCAGGCTGCCCACACATCGGCCTCTATATTGCTGCCTCGGGCCTGGTCCGGGGTGACCAGGCCCGAGGCAGCAATATACATACATGAACACTGGAACAGAAACAATAACACCTAGGGAAAGAACCAAATGTAGTAACATATATAGGGAAGGTAATCAGGCAGGTGATGGAATCCAGGTGAGTCTGATGAGGCGCTGGTGTGCCTAACGATGGTGACAGGTGTGCGTAATAATGAGCAGCCTGGTGACCTTGAGCGCCGGAGAAGGAGTATACGTGACAACTAAATCCAAATTGAGGTTAGTAATTGCCTTTTTATGGCCAGAACCTATTTTTGGTCATAGGAAAGATGGTGGAAACATTATGTACAAAAATAGCAGAATTGGTCAAGAGCCTGTAAAACAGCTGCTATGCATTTCAGTGTATAATTTTTTATTTAACCTTTTATTTAACTAGGAAAGTCAGTTAAGAAAAAAATATTATTTACAATGACTGCCTACACTGGCCAAAGCTGGGCCAATTGTGTGCCGCCCTATGGGACTTCCAATCATGGCCAGTTGTGATACAGCCTGGATTTGAACCAGAGAGTCTGTAGTAACGCCTCTAGCACTGAGATGTTGTTCTGCCCTCACAATGTGTAAGCTACAAAGTTTGGCAGACAGCTTACACACTTCCAATAAAGAATCAGGGAGGCACTGGTGCCGTTAAGAATCTTTAGTAGAAGATATTTTGTTTGTAAAACTAACTGAAACAGAAAGGAGAAAATGTATAAGAAAATTAACTATATGCATTCACGCAAATGGATACAAAAAAGAACAGCATTTTTTATCACGAGCTAGCAACAAGAAAATAACCTGAGCTAGCCAACATGACCGGGCAGAAGTTATGACAATTTACATCACAGGAAAGGTGTCACTAAACATATACACACAATCTAAGAGTCCATATAGCTAAATAACTATACTTTAGCTCTGTCACGAGGTATCTGAACACTTAAAATAGTTATATACATCCAAAACCCAAAGAAGCTAAATTCCGTCACGAAATGTTAGCTAGCATGCTAACACTCAATGTTAAGTGAATGGGCGATAGTTAGCACAATTAGCTTAGCATCATCGGAACTTAGAAAAAAAATGTAAAAAACATCAATATTCTAGAAACGCAATTTGAATTAGCCAAAGTATGTTCTAATAACTTAAAGTACTTACAGACTTATCTTTAACCAAGGCCTAGCAAGATAGACTTGTTATATGTTTCTGTCTGTTGTTGTTGCTCGGATTGTTCTGATAGGAAATACCTCTGCACCGAGAGTTAACGAATTAAAAGCTACAGTACCCAACTTCGCCACCAGATGAGAGCGTAGGACAATATAATACTTTGTACAGAAGTACAGCTATCAGAACAGATGCAGTGCCTTAGACCGCTGCGGCTGCCGGGAGCCCAAAAGGCGAGGGATTGTGGTGACGTGAATGAAGGCTTAACAAACCATCGTTAAAGCTGATGTAGCTATACATTTCAGTCCGAAAGATGTGCTATGGTGTGTTGGATCTATGAAATGGTCATGTTCTTATTTGCAAATGAGTGTTCGTTGTTCTAGAAGGGAGGAGCGAAAACTCGCAGACACATGGCCCTCCAGAAATTGAGTTTGACACCCCTGGTTTACACCATACACCACCCCTCTCCCACTAAAACGTCTCCACATAACAAGTGTTTTCGCTCCTCCATTGTACTTGATAGATCACTTAAGGTCATTGATTAGTTATGAACTCCCCTCACCTGGTTGTCTAGGTCTTAATTTAACACGAATGGCAACTCTGGTGTAGACTATGAAGTCTTACTAGGGTTTGTCATGTGGAGATGTAGGGATTAAGCTATACACTGCCAAATAAAGAGACTCAATGCACTCTGTCGGACTCTGTGCTCTGTATCATTAGTGAGATGTGGCGTAATAGGACTCTGTCCTTGTCCCCCTTGTCTTTGTACACACACACACACATCACAGCCTGCTGAGCATGATGAGCCCAAGGTGATTACACTGTTAGAAAAAAAGATGCTATCTGGAACCTAAAATGGTTTTTCGGCTGTCCCCATAGGATACACTTTTGAAAAACTTTTTGGGGTTCCAGGTATAACCCTTTTGGTTCCAGGTAGAACCCTTTTGGGATCCATGAAGAACCCTTTCCTTAGAGGGTTCTACATGGAACCAAAAAGGGTTCTACCTTAAACCAAAAAAGGTTCTCCTTTGGGGACAGCCAAATAACCTCTTTGGAATCTTTTTTTCTGAGTGTACTAGTTCACACAATTACTGTGATGTGTATGTTTTCCACACATGTTTTGTGTGTCTGTTTGTGTGTTTGTGTGTGTGCGTCTGCTTGCCTGAGGGCCTGCATCTGTGTGTGTGTTTTAGACTGCATTTTAATCTTGTCTGTTTGTTTATGGTGTTTATGTGTGTGTAGGAGGCGTGGTGGATAAGGACCTTCGGCACTACCTCAACCTGCACTTCTCCAAGGGCTCCGTGGACCACGACCACCAGCAGATTATCAGAGACAACCTCTACCTCCGCACCGTGCCCTGTGAGTCAACACACATGCACGCATGCACACACACAGTCACTCAGTCATTCACTCCCTCACCCCTCAACCCACCTTAGAGAGAAGTTGCTTGGTTGTTATAACCTACCTCCGCACCTGACCCCTGACCATAGCAGAACATTAGGGATGCATTTCATTATTCCTCCTCTCCTTGGGCTTTCCCTCCATCTCTCCTTGAAATTATACAACTCGACAGGTAGAGGCCAGATCGCTGTAGGCATCCTACATATCCCTTTCAAACGACCTGTGTTGAGGTGTTTCTCTTCTCTGTATACATCAATGTCGCTCTTGCTGCTGGTGATTCTCTGATCCACCTCTTCGAAGACGACACCATTCTGTATACTTTTGGCCCTTCGTTGGACACTGTGTTAACTAACCTCCAGACGAGCTTCAATGCCACAACTCTCCTTCCGTGGCCTCCAACTGCTCTTAAATGCAAGTAAAACTAAATGCATGCTCTTCAACCGATCACTGCCCGCCCGTCCAGCGTCACTACTCTGGACGGCTCTGACTTAGAATATGTGGATAAC
Organism: Salmo salar; assembly: GCF_965601325.2. NCBI lineage: Eukaryota > Metazoa > Chordata > Actinopteri > Salmoniformes > Salmonidae > Salmo > Salmo salar. Next base: position 69,677,207 of record NC_138300.1, read on the forward strand.
TACAAATACCTAGGTGTCTGGTTAGACTGTAAACTCTCCTTCCAGACTCACATTAGGCATCTCCAATCCAAAATTAAATCTAGAATCGGCTTCCTATTTCGCAACAAAGCATCCTTCACTTATGCTGCCAAACATACCCCTCATAAAACTGACCATCTTACCAATCCTCGACTTCGGCAATGTCATTCATTAAATAGTTTCCAACACTCTACTCAACAAATTGGATGCAGTCTATCACAGTGCCATCTGTTTTGTCACCAAAGCCCCATACACTACCCACCACTGCGACGACCTGTACGCTCTCGTTGGCTGGCCCTCGCTTCACACTCATCGCCAAACCCACTGGCTCCAGGTTATCTACAAGTCTCTACTAGGTAAAGCCTCACGTTATCTCAGCTCACTGGTCACCATAGCAGCCCCCACTCGTAGCACGGGCTCCAGCAGGTATATCTCACTGGTCACCCCCAAAGCCAATTCCTCCTTTGGCCGCCTTTCCTTCCAGTTCTCTGCTGCCAACGACTGGAACAAACCGCAAAAATCACTGAAGCTGGAGACTTATATCTCCCTCACTAGCTGTCAGAGCGGCTCACAGATCACTGCACCTGTACATAGCCCATCTGTAAACAGCCCATCCAACTACCTCATCCCCATATTGTATTTATTTATTTATCTTGCTCCTTTGCACCCCAGTATCTCTACTTGCACATTCATCTTCTGCACATCTACCAATCCAGTGTTTAATTGCTATATTGTAATAACTTCGCCTCCATGGCCTATTTATTGCCTTAACTCCCTTATCTTACCTCATTTGCACTCACTGTGTATAGACTGTTTGTTTTCTGTTTTTCTATTGTATTATTGACTGTATGTTTTGTTTATTCCATGTGTAATTCTGTGTTGTTGTATGTGTCGAACTGCTATGCTTTCTTGGCCAGGTCACAGTTGCAAATGAGAACTTGTTTTTAACTAGCCTACCTGGTTAATAAATAAAGGTGAAATTGTTTGAAATGAAGTTAGGAACGGTGAGACAATCTAAATGCACCTCACCTGTGTTTGAGGTGAGGTGTGGTTAGACTATTGAGATGCACCCAACCTGTGTTTGAGGTGAGATTATTGAAATGTACCTAACCTATGTTTGAGGTGAGACTATTGAGATGCACCCAGCATCAGTGGGCTCCTATTGGCTGATTGACTCCGATCCAAGATGGCATACAGGCCATATTTGGTGTATTTTCAGTGTTGTTTCTAAGTTGGTTAAAGCTTGATATACTACTTGACGGTTGTCTTTGTTTGATATCGAACAGGCTGTGTCTGAAATGTCACCATGTTACCAGTATAGTGCACTACTTATGGTTATTTTATAGAGAATGTGGTGCCATTTCAGATGCTATAAATGCTATAACTTCAATTTCTCAAACATATGACTATTTTACACCATTTTAAAGACAAGACTCTCGTTAATCTAACCACATTGTCCGATTTCAAAAAGGCTTTACAGCGAAAGCAAAACATTAGATTATGTCAGGAGAGTACCCTGCCAAAAATAATCATACAGCCATTTTCAAAGCAAGCATATATGTCACAAAAACCAAAACCACAGCTAAATGCAGCACTAACCTTCGATGATCTTCATCAGATGACTCTCCTAGGACATTATGTTATACAATACATCCATGTTTTGTTCAATCAAGTTCATATTTATATCAAAAACCAGATTTTTACATAAGCATGTCATGTTCAGAACTAGCATACCCACTGCAAACTTCCGGTGAATTTACTAAATTACTCACAATTAACGTTCACAAAATACATAATTATTTTAAGAATTATAGATACAGAACCCCTTTATGCAATCGCGGTGTCTGATTTTAAAATAGCTTTTCGGCGAAAGCACATTTTGCAATATTCTTGCCATCACAGCTAGCTAATTTGACATCCACCAAGTTTGGCCCTCACTAAACTCAGATTTACTATAAGAAAAATTGGATTACCTTTGCTGTTCTTCGTCAGAATGCACTCCCAGGACTTCTACTTCAACAACAAATGTTGTTTTGGTTCCAAATAATCCATAGTTATATCCAAATACCGCCGTTTTGTTCATGCGTTCAGGTACCTATACGAAGGGTGACGCGCGAGCGCATTTCGTGACAAAAAACGTCAAAATATTCCATTACCGTACTTCGAAGCATGTCAAACGCTGTTTAAAATCAATTTTTATGCGATTTTTCTCGTAAAATAGCAATAATATTCCAACCGGGCGACATTGTATTCATTCAGAGGCTGAAAGAAAAACATGGAGAATTCTCATGAATGCGCATCGCATCTCCAGTGTCACTGTCCTCAGCCTGACCAGTAACAAACAGAGCTGCTGTACTTAGCCCAGAGACTGCAGACACCCCATTACACTTTCTGGCGCCTTCTGAGAGCCAATGGAAGCCTTAGAAAATGTCACGTTACAGCAGAGATGCTGTATTTTCGATAGAGATGCCACAGAAGGAGAACAAATTGTCAGACAGGGCACTTCCTGTATGGAATCTTCTCAGGTTTTGGCCTGCCATATGAGTTCTGTTATACTCACAGACACCATTCAAACAGTTTTAGAAACTTTAGAGTGTTGTCTATCCAAATCTACTAATTATATGCATATTCCCGTTTCTGGGCAAGAGTAGTAACCAGTTTAAATCGGGTACGTTTTTTTTCCGGCCGTGCAAATACTGCCCCCTAGCCCCAAGAGGTTAATGCCATCTACTGTATCTTACTGTCTCTGTCTGTGTCTCTCTCTCTCTCTCGCTCCTTCACTCATCCTGTAGATCAGCTCTCAGCTGTGGTTTCCACGGCAACTAGCCTCTCATTTTCAGGCCTGCGTTGCCATGACTCCCTGCCCCAACTGCACACAGAACATGTACATTGCTAAGACACACACACAGCGGTCACACATGAAAGTCACAGATGAGCATTGCTCACACAAACACACACAAACAGGTGGGGATGCCATGTCAAGGCTTTTATTGACATTCCATTGATTTTGTCCCGACCAGCACTTTGGTCTGTCAATATGCACACACACACACACACACACACACACACACACACACACACACACACACAGGGGAATTTGACGTTAAAAGAATTTAGCTGAGTCAGATCTTTCACTTAAAAAGTATGCCAAAAAAACAAACATTGATTTGAAAGTCAATGACAAATTTTTACAATTTACACAGAACATTTTACAAAAACACATTTACTGCATAAAATGTTTGGTAACACAATTTCAGTAAAATCTCCCTATTTTTTTATGTGACTATGTTTTCCAAAAACTGTTAAATATCTGCTCCAAATTAAGATTCAAAGATGTCTGCAGATAGAATGGGGTGTCAGCTAGCACATTACACCTTGACTTTAAAAACATTTATTTTGATTATGAAATTACAATAACTAAATTGGATTTACACCCAGTAATAACAAAATTTCATCAGAAATGCATAATTACAGACATGAATAATATTGTATTCATGACGATATAACCTGAATAGGTACACAATGGTACAAATATGTAATATCTTCCTTTGCATATGATGATTATTCTACAGAGTGGCTATTATTTTAATGAGATCTTCCCCCAAACAAGACCACATTTGCTGAATCAATCATAGACGTCTATGTTTCACAAATTTGGACATCAAAGCACAGCACAGTAGAGCTCAGTAGAGTACAGTTAAGTTCCGTACAGTAAAGTACAGTACATCAGAGTTTTGTAGAGTACAGTACCTTACAGTACATTATACTGTTCTCAATTTTAGTGTGCTCTGCTGAACAGTACTGAACTCTACTCTATTCAACTCTACTGTTCAGTACAGAAGTAACGTACCGAATAGGGCTGTACTGCACTGTACAGTATGGAACAATACTCTAACTTGTTTTACTGTATTGTACTGTGCTGTAATGTCCAAACTTGTGAAACATTGATGTCTAGGATTGCTTCATATTTGGTCCGGACTATATTTGGAACAAATCAAGGCCAGTCCAAACTCGACCAAAAATCTACATCAGTGGATGTTGAAATCAAGTCCGGACAGTAACAATAAACGACATCTGCGGACGTTGAAATCAAGCTCAGGGCGAACTGACCAAATTTCAACTACTTTTCAATGTCCATGGACGTCCGGTGTTGGTCAGTGCTCAGTGGGTAGGATGCCGGTTACAGTAAATGGAAAAAGAGGGAGCTCGTGTAGTTGTCAATATGATCCGGGAGACACCATTCTGTAGAGAGAGAGAAGAAAGAGAAAAAGGCAGACACTTGCTTTGACTGTCAGATGACAGATAAAATAAAGAAAAAACATTATGAGATGGACATACTCATCTGCCAGTGGAAGGGAGGACTGTAATCAGGTTACCAAACTTGGATTTATGACTACTATGAATTTCCATTGTAGCCAATTCAATTGCAGTAATTCTGTTTCAGATTTATCTGAAATTCTGTTACTGATTTGGTAAATCAAACAGATTGTAGTAAAAACACTAACTAATTGGTAGGTCTACCTTGACATTTTACTTCTGTGCATTTTTTTATCTTTAATAAAAGATACAGTGCCTTCAGAAAGTATTCATACCCCTTGACTTATTCCACATTTTGTTGTTACAGCCTGAATTCTAAATGGAACAAATATATATTTTTCTCACATCTACACACAATAACCCATAATAACAAAGTCAAAACATGTTTTGAGAAATGTTACAAATTTTTTGAAAATGAAATACTGAAATATCTAAAGCATTCATACCCCTGAGTCAATACTTTGTGAAAGCACCTTTAGCGCGATTACAGAGTATTTTTGGTTAAGTCTCTAAGAGCTTTGCACACCTGGATTGTACAATATTTTCCATTATTTGTAAAAAATTATTCAAGCTCTGTCAAGTTAATTGTTGATCATTGCTAGACTGCCATGTTCATATTTTCCAACCGTTATCATGTTCCTCAATTATTCAGCACATTTCAGCTGTAGGCTATGTTGACACAGAACACGCTCAGGACGCACAGAGTGCACCCCGAGATATCAAGGTATGAGATATCAAGGTATCTTAACGGGGACCAACTCTGTAAAAAATAAAATAGCCATATCTACTCACATACCAATTGTTGATCACACATTCTCTACTGAAGCTCTCATATGGGCAGAGAAGGGGGAAAATGTTAAAGCGGAACTTTGACATTCATAGTCGAGGCATGATTTGGTAATGCAATGTGTGGATTACAGAATAAAGGTAGGAATTTTCATGAGACAGGAGTCAGGATTTTGGGTTTCAGTGGGATTTGGGTGATAGGAAAATAGCCTAGGCTCTATATAAGGCTACTCACTACGTGAGTCAATAGATAAATAATACACTTCATTTAGGCTACATTATTGCATGCTAAATGTTTCTAATCAGTGATAGATGAACAAACGAGCTACCACTTCCACTTGTTCAGCCAGAGATCAAGAATCCAAATATACAGACAGAGATTCAGTGAAACAAAATCACATTTCTTAATTATCAGACAAGTCAAACGCTTTTGGTCAGGAGTAGGACAGGCTTTAAAAAAAAAAATGTATGTATATATGTATGTATGTGTGTATATATATATATATGAGCAAACTAGAATATAGATGGTCATTAGCACTCACTTCAATTTAGTAAGCATTTCACCAGCCTAATTGTTACCAAATATACAAACGGAGATTCAGTAAAATAAAAAATCTGACATTGATTGATTTATCTACAAAAGTCCCCCACGCTTGTCTCAAAGTAGCGTGAGGACACTTTCCCAATCAAAACCGTGATGAAATGATCATGTACTGTAGGTGACCACACACGACTATTGCTTAAAATTATTATAACGGTTGGATATGACTTTGGGAGTTTCAGTATAAGCAAGAATTTGATACATGCCTTCAATTGCATTAGCCTACTTCATTCCAATATTTTCATCAATGAGTTGATCATAACTAAGGTGAGTTTTCCTATCGCTGCGCTTTCTAGGCCTAATGGCTGTTTCCTCGTCTCCTCACTCGCTGCCGCTGGTCTCCACTGCATTGTTCTCAACACCAGTTTAAATCAATACAACATAGTGTTTTCTAGAAATCTGGCTTTTTTTCAAGGTTTGGGCTCATTTCATTTCTGTGACATTGGGCCAGCCCTGGGCTGGGGCTTCAGCTCACATGTGCAGTCCGGCAGCGTCAATTATGCGTGTGCGTTGAATTTTATGGAGACTTTGTGTGAAGTAAATATGCTATGCCAGGCAATGCCGTCGGTGGTACGTCAAATAAAAATGCGATTCACATAAAATAAAATAACATTTCAAAAAATATTTTAGATTTTTTTTTCTTCACATTTTGAAACAGTCCATTGATATTTTCCAACAGGTCTATACATTTGGGTGAGGTTTTTTCTTGCCTGAGTAGCCTCGTTTCACTGCCAAAAATACAATTAAACCATGGAGTGTTCAGCGAAATAACAACACAATGTCAAATACAGGTAGCCTAGTAAAATAATTAACATCCAATCTCATTACTCTCTCGCGGGACTTTCACTAATGGTCCATATGTAGCCAAACGTAACTGCTGCTCATTCCGTTTGCTCAAAAATTAATAAATGGTTTTAAAAAAGTAAGGCCTGCGTCCATAGACAACACATACCAGCTCTACTGGTAGTACTGCTGCTGGTAGTACTGCACCTGTCAACGACACAAGTTATTCTGATTCCATGAGCACATCCAATGCTAGCATCAGTAATTCTACATTTGTTGTTAGCCCAGCTAGCATGGACACTGACAGTTGTGAATCTGATGCAGCCAAAGAGCTACTGCCCCCTTACCCAGGAAAGCACAGAACAACAGACAGGGACGTTGGACCATCGAAGTGGCGCAAATATGATGAGAACTATATTGATTTGGGGTTCACCTATATTGGGAGTAGTGCCTTTCCTCAGCCACAGTGTGTTATATGTGAAAAAGTACTATCTCACAACTCGATGAAACCTTCACTCTTGCGCAGACATTTAGAAATAAAACATGCCAATTTGAAAAATAAGACACAGGAGTTTTTTGAGCGAGAGTTAAGACCACTTTCGAGTAGTAAGACGTGTAAAAGCAACAGATACCATTAATAAGAAGGGGCTTGAAGCATCTTATATGGTGAGCTACCAAGTTTCTAGGACAGGCAAGCCTCAAACTATTGTGGAGGACTTAATTCTTCCTGCTGCCGTGGATATGGCTGGGACAATACTGGGGGAAAAGGCCCAAAAAACTATACAGACAATGGCTTCATCAAAGAACACTGTTTCACGACGCATCAGTGACATGGCAGGAGATGTTTTGATACAATTACTAAAGTAGTCAATGAGTGCTAGCATGGGAACATGAATGTCTATTTCAAGCTGGAACCCAACAGTCCCTCATTTTTTAATAGTAACTCCATACTGTTCAACATTATATCAACTTTGAAATTACTTATAAATGAACAGAAAAGAAAACATAATTAATATTCTCAGTTGATTTATATGTTTACACCTCTGAGACTTGTGGCCTCTGACTTATAATCACACTATGAACACTCTAATCCCCCTCCTATTGTACAACCGAACCTTCGGGTTCCTAAGAGAGTGAAAAGCAAAAGAAAACAAAAAATTTGACAAGTATTAGTAATGTGTTAAGCTATGCATAATCATGCAGTGCTCTCGGAAAGTATTCCGACCCTTTTACTTTTCCCACATTTTGTTACGTTACAGCCTTATTCTAAAATTGATTAAATTGTTTTTTTTTCCCTCAACAGTCTACACACAATAACCCATAATGATAAAGCAAGTTTTTAAACATTTTTGCAAATGTATGAAAAATAAAAGATGTATTCAGACCCTTTACTCAGTACTTTGTTGATGCACCTTTGGCAGAGATTACAGCCTCGAGTTCTCTTGGGTATGACGCTACAAGCTTGGCATACGTGTATTTGGGGAGTTTCTCCCATTCTTCTCTGCAGATCCTCTCAAGCTCTGTCAATTTGGATGGGGAACGTCACTGCACAGCTATTTTTAGGTCTCTCCAGAGATGTTTGATCAGGTTAAAGGCCAGGCTGGACCACTCAAGGACATTCAGAGACTTGTCCCGAAGCCACTCCTGCATTCTCTTGGCTGTGTGCTTAGAGTCGATGTCCTGTTGGAAGGTAAACCATCACCCCATTCTGAGGTTCTGAGCTCTCTGGAGCAGGTTTTGATTGAGGATCTCTCTGTACTTTGCTCCATTCATCTTTCCCTCGATCCTGACTGGTCTCCCAGTCCCTGCCTCTGAAAAATATCCCCACAGCATGATGCTGCCAGCACCATGCTTCACCATAGGGATGGTGCCAGATTTCCTCCGGACGTGACGCTTGGCATTCAGAGTTCAATCTTGGTATCATCAGGCAAGATAATCTTGTTTTTCATGACCTGAGTCTTTTAGGTGCCTTTTGGCTAACTCCAAGCGAGCTGTCATGTGCCTTTTACTGAGGAGTGGCTTCCGTCTGGCCACTCTACCATAAAGGCCTGATTGGTGGAGTGCTGCAGAGATGGTTGCCCTTCTGGAATGTTCTCCCATCTCCACAGAGGAACTCTGGAGCTATGCCAGAGTGACCATCAGGTTCTTGGTCACCTCCCTGACCAAGGCCCTTCTCCCCCAATTGCTCAGTTTGGCCGGGTGGCCAGCTCTTGGAAGAGTCTTGGTTGTTCCAAAATTCTTCCATTGAAGAATGATGGAGGCCACTGTGTTCTTGGGGACCTTCAATGCTGCCTTCCCCAGATCTGTGTCTCGACAACATCCTGTCTCGGCGCCTAGGGAAACCCTAAATCACTTACGGGCACGGTTGAAAACCCCCCTCCTTCCCGGCTCTCATTCTTCTGGCGTCTCTTATTTTTCTACTTCAGATAGCTGTACAGTTCATCCTTCCAATGGCACACATGTAACTGATGCTTGTCAAAGTGGATGGCCTGTGATAATTTCCTAATTTCAATATCTGGGGAATAGTCAGCATGAGAGGAGTGTGGATGTGTTTTCTTTCCAAGCACACTCCACACGGATGGTCTCAGGACTCATGCTACACTCCTAAGAGAAAAGTTCCGACTGAATGCTGTAGACAGGTTGCTGGCTCGGTCTCAGGTAAAAGTGATGATGGACAGGGGCGTAGTGAACGCCATTGTCACTATTACTTTAGCCGGTTAACCCCTGTGCGGCCTCGGGACGGACATCCAGCGAAAAATCCTATCGCCATTAGCATAACAAAATTGAATATTATTATAATTTTTTTTTTTTATTATATTGTTTTATAGATACACCTCTCCTGAATCGAACCACGTTGTCCGATTTCAAAAAGGCTTTACAGCAAAAGCAAAACATTAGATTATGTTAGAGGAGTATATCGTAAAAGTAGCCACATAGCCATTTTCCGACCAACCACATGCATCACAATTAACCAAAAAACAGCTAAATGCAGCACTAACCTTTGACAATCTTCATCAGATGACACACCTAGGACATCATGTTACACAATACATGCATTCTTTTGTTCGATAAAGTTCATATTTATATAAAAAAACAGCATTTTACATCGGTGCGTAACGTTGACTAACTATTTTCCCTCAAATGCATCCGATGAAACAGCGCTACAATTTACTAAATTACTATTCGAAAACATTTTTAAAATGTAATATTGTCATTCTAAGATTTATAGATGAATATCTCTTGAAAGCACCTGTAATGCCAGATTTAAAAATATCTTTACTGGGTAATCACACTTTGCGATAAAAGGGGATGCGATACTCTGAAAAATAGGCTAGCAATACAGATCAGCGCCATCTTGGAACAATCGCATATCAAATCTAGTCTTGTATACTATTGTCAATAATCCCTTACCTTTGATTATCTTCATCCTTAGGCACTTCCAGGAATCCCAGGTCCACAACAAATGTATTTTTGTTCGAAAAAGTTCATCCTTTATGTTCCATTAGCTTGTTGTTGTTAGCGCGTTCTGAAGGCTGCACCAAAAGTTCCGACGTGCGCGGGGCTACTCTTTCAACAAAATGCTTTTTTTTCTTATTTAGGTTCGTTCAAACATGTCAAACGTTGTATAACATAAATCTTTAGGGCCTTTTTCAACCAGAGCTCCAATAAGATTCAAGGAGGACGATTGCATTGTCTTTATAAACGTTTCGAAAGGGGAGGGTAGCCAGGGCGCCGGCGTCATAATGGTGATGGCCCTCTCCGTGTGATCACGTTCCACAGCGTGTCATTCTGTCAGTTTTCACAGTAGGAGACTCAAATCACTTTGTAAAGACTGGGGACATCTAGTGAAAGCAATAGGAAGTGCTCAATGAACCATAGCTCACGGTGTGATTAATAGGCAACGTGATGAATTTGAGTCCGCAATTCAGAATTCCACTTCCTGTTTCGATCTGTCTCGGGGTTTTGACTGTCATATGAGTTCTGTTATACTCACAGACACCATTCAAACAGTTTTAGAAACTTTAGGGTGTTTTCTATCCACAAGTATTAATTATATGCATAACCTAGCTTCTGAGTTTGAGTAGTAGGCCGTTTAAAATGGGCACAATTTTTTTTCAAAAAGTGCTGTGGCGCCCCCTATCCTAGGCGACCGTCAAGAGGTTAAAAGGGGTGACGCTCACAATGTTCTCGGTAAAATTATCCCTTTAATGCATCTAAATACCATCTGGGATAATTATCGCCATAACCACGAGAGAGGACAGACCAGAAAAACAGTTTAGGTCATTTCTGATTCAGAAAATCTAGACAAACTATTCAGCATATGACTACTTATTACTTCATTCTTAATACAAATTTAGAAGACAAATGTCAAAGAGAATAACAACACACTGTTGAAACCATTTTGCAAATTGTCATATTGGTGACCTCACCGCAGTGTTACCGGGTCAGGGAGTTAAAGGGCTGACCCTTAGGGAGAAATCCCGTCCACACAGCAGACCCAATCTGGTGAGATTTGCATTGAAGCAGAGACAAAAACAAAACAACCAAAACAAACAACAGTAATAAACTTCTTCATATTATACTTAAATCTCACCCAATGTATCTAGCCTTTCTAGCGAAGGTGATCAGGCCTCACCAGAAAGTGAGAAAAGAGGTCATTCAACACCAATAAGTGTATGTTCTTTTCATTTTCTTTCCCTGTACTTCAGACTACTTATCTATAGACATTTCAAACATCCTGTGTGTCACGTCCTGACCAGTAAAAGGGGTTATTTGTTATTGTAGTTTGGTCAGGACGTGGCAGGGGGTATTTGTTTTATGTGGTTCGGGCTGGTTGTGTTAGTAGTTGGGTGTTTGATTTATTATTCCGGGTTTTGGGCACTGTTCTATGTTAATGTATTTCTATGTTTAGTCTGGTCATTTGTATTTCTATGTTTAGTTAATTTGGGGTTGGACTCTCAATTGGAGGCAGGTGTTTTCTAGTTGCCTCTGAGGGTCCTATAAATAGCTATGTGTTTGTGTTAGTATTTTGTGGGAGATTGTTCTTGTTTGGCTGTGTGTGCCTGACAAGACTGTCAAGTTCTTTTTGTGTTTTGTATATGTTTTTTGGTGTTTTTCCTTCTTCACTTAAATAAAAGAAGATGAGTGTACATTTTCCCGCTGCGTCTTGGTCTCAACCCTACAACAACCGTGGCACTGTGTACCCATTTTACATTGGGTTTCTCAGTACATTTTATTTTCAGGAGAATTTACTTGTGCAACCAAAATTCCGACAATTGAATATTTCAGAAAATTGCATTTTTGTACCCTTTACCGTGCATCCTTTCTAACCCATGAATAACCTACTAAAACCAAATAAAAAGACCCCACACAATAAATCAGACATGTTATTAACACCACTAACAAATATTCCTAACAGGTAGGTTATGTGTGCATGTGTGTGTTGTAAAACGTAGGGCAAAAACAAACAAATGGATAGGTCTTACTTAATTGGGATCTCCCTTTACGGCCCGGATCCGGGTACCTTTATACTTTATAAACGGCAGAATTTCACTAACTGCTCTCCCAAGACAACAGCCTTGGCAAACATTTCAAAGGGAGAGAAAGGGACACCCCATCCTCTCCTGGAAGAGAACATGTGCATTTCGTTAGTTTTCACTATGCTAAATCTTAATCAGCAACACAAAAGTTTTAATTACAGACAAAACATTAACTTCTGCTCACTGGGAGTCCACTGTCCTCCCTCCACTTATTAATTGTTTGTGTTTTAATCCATTCCAACGTTTACTATATATACTATTAGCAGTCTACATTGGATATTCCCTATTTGCTTCACACTCATTAAAATGTCTACTCTTTTAAAGAATGCTATACACTGAATCGAGACGGATCTCCTTTTTGGGGGGCCCATTGTAATCGAAGCAGTGTTATGCAAAACCATTTTTGTAGCCAGTACAGCCCTCTGACATGGCGGCATTCCTTTCGCCACAGGGTCTAAAGATTTATCCCAGTGCACGACTCTTGAGCAAAAAAAGGTCATTTTAGTTTGGCAACCCCAATGGTAGTGCTTGACAGAATTGCTTTTTTAAACTCTACAATTACAATTGTTTCTTTAACTCTACAAACAATTACTCGCATTATTAACTCCACTCTAATTTCTCATGAGGATCCCTCCTCCCTTTTCTCAATTCCATAAAGCTATTTTAGAATAAGACATAATAACGTGTATTGTGTCGTGTCTATCTTTAATGTGTTTGACTGTTATGTAATAAAATAATTACTTACCACATTCAATTATTATGCAGTTAAATTAATCATTTAACAATTAATTAAGTGTAATCTGGGGAACCACGGGAAAAGTTATTTAACGAGTTACCATCTCCCGACTAAACTCTAAAGATATAAATATCTCTTACATCAGTCACAGCCAATTCATTAATTCTTATTTAGCTTATCAGTCCCATTCTGATTGTTGCAAAATTCTTGGATATCTGCACGAACCCTAGCATAAATAATGAATCAGCGATATAGAAATTGGCTCAATTATTTATTTACTAACTAACTAAATAATCACACAGAATTACATAAACAGGATAGCTTACACATTGATTACTACATAATGCAATGAAAAGACCCAAGTGGACTAACCCGATATGACAGCTTGTTACACAATGACAAGGGTGGGGCATGTAAGAAAGAGCGGGAGAAGAAGTGGCAAAGGACTTCACCTATCGTACATACAGTTGAATAATACGCTCATTGCAAATATGGATATTTAGTACCCCAACAACCGCTCATTCGGATTTAGAAATGCAATGTACATATTTACGATTGTATGTCTTTGTCGTTTCGCTCTGTTGAAATCACTCGATCAGTCTGTGGAGAGTAGTTCATCAGAAGTCTCTGGTTGTGTCCCCCAGAAGTAACACTGTATTTGTAGCTTTTAGCTTCTCTGTCTTGGAGTGTCTGTTAGGACAGATCTTCTAGAGGAAGTGTTCATTAGAATAGATCTTTCAAAGTACCACCCAGTGGTTCTCGGTCGAATTTACTAGACTAAAGTACTTAAACAGCTGCAGTCCGAATGTTTCTGTGTAGTCTTCTTGTTCGAGACAGCTCACGCTGTCATTCACGCTGGTCTAATGTAGAGTATAACCATTTTACACGTCCAGCTTACAGTCCGTATACTAGTCTCTATTGTCTAACCATTCATGACGTCCGGCTTACCATCCGCCTACTGGTCTTTAATTTTAAACTATTTCTCAGCCGTGTAGCCACCGCTTCACGCTCTCTGGTCTGTAGAGTGTTCAACCATTTCAACATGTGGGTGGTCCTCGCGTTCTCTGGTCTGATGTGAATTTCGTCACAGGTCCTTTTATACACTCTGGAAAAAGGGTAGTTCTATTGCATTTTGGCATATTGTCTGTGCTCACATGGGTGTGGTTACTGACTGGTTAACTTTATATGAAAACCATTTTCTCATTTAGAAGGTAAAGATCACATTTCATGTTCTCACAAATAGTTTCATATTTAATCATAAATTCACCAAAAAAAGAAACGTCCTCTCACTGTTAACTGCGTTTATTTTCAGCAAACTTAACATGTGTAAATATTTCTATGAACATAACAAGATTCAACAGCTGAGACATAAACTGAACAAGTTCCACATACATGGGACTAACAGAAATGTAATAATGTGTCCCTGAACAAAGGGAGGGTCAAAATCAAAAGTAACAGTCAGTATCTGGTGTGGCCACCAGCTGCATCAAGTACTACAGTGCATCTCCTCCTCATGGACTGCACCAGATTTGCTAGTTCTTGCTGTGAGATGTTACTCCACTCTTCCACCAATGCACCTGCAAGTTCTCCTACATTTCTGGGGGGAATGGCCCTAGCCCTCACCCTCCCATCTAACAGGTCCCAGATGTCCCAAGACATTCCTGTCTTTCAGGAAATCACGCACAGAACGAGCAGTATGGCTGGTGGCATTGTCATGCTGGAGGTTCATGTCAGGATGAGCCTGCAGGAAGAGTAACACATGAGGGAGGAGGCTGTCTTCCCTGTAATGCACAGCGTTGAGATTGCCTGCAATAACAACAATCTCAGTCCGATGATGTTGTGACACACCGCGCCAGACCATGACGGACTCTCCACCTCCAAGACGATCCCGCTCCAGAGTACAGGCCTCGGTGTAATGCTCATTCCTTCGACGATAAACACGAATCCGACCATCAACCCTGGTGAGACAAAACTGTGACTCATCAGTGAAGAGCAAAATTTACCTGCCTGGTCCAGCGATGGTGCCCATGGGCAACGTTGTTGCCGGTGATGTCTGGTGAGGACCTGCCTTACAACAGGCCTACAAGCCCTCAGTCCAGCCTCTCTCAGCCTATTGCGGACAGTCTGAGCACTGATGGAGGGATTGTGCGTTCCTGGTGTAACTCGGGCAGTTGTTGTTGCCATCCAGTACCTGTCCCTCAGGTGTGATGTTCGGATGTACAGATCCTGTGCAGGTGTTGTTAAACTTGGTCTGCCACTGCAAGGACGATTAGCTGTCCATCATGTCTCCCTGTAGTGCTGTCTTAGGCGTCTCACTGCACATAAAATGCAATTTATTGCCCTGGCCACATCTGCAGTTCTCATGTCTCCTTGCAGCATGCCTAAGGCACATTCACGCAGATGAGCAGGGACCCTGGGCATCTTTCTTTTGGTGATTTTCAGAGTCAGTAGAAAGGCCTCTTATAGTGTCCTAAGTTTTCATAACTGTGACCTTAATTGCCTACCGTCTGTAAGCTGTTAAGTGTCTTAACGACCGTTCCACAGGTGCATGTTCATTAATTGTTTATGGTATATTGAACAAGCATGGGAAACAGTGTTTAAACCCTTTACAATGAAGATCTGCGAAGTTATTTGGATTTTTACGAATTCTTTGAAAGACAGTTTATAAATTCCACAACATTTAGATGTAAATCGGATGACTGGGAAATATACAGTACACATTCAGAGATACAGTTATGTTGTTCTACTGTCAAATCAAATCAAATGTATTTATATAGCCCTTCTTACATCAGCTGATATCTCAAAGTGCTGTACAGAAACCCAGCCTAAAATCCCAAACAGCAAGCAATGCAGGTGTAGAAGCATGGTGGCTAGAAAAAACTCCCTAGAAAAGCCAAAACCTAGGAAGAAACCTAGAGAGGAACCAGACTATGAGGGGTGGTTGTCTTTAGTTACTGTCTTTAGTTACATCACAAATTAGTAATGAATTCAACATGACTGTTTAAGTCCCCACCAACCATTTACCACCTTATTTGTGTTAGGAATATTGTCATTCTCCACTTTTGGATGTCGTAGTTGTGGCAGGAGTATTCTCCTTGTAACAAAAGGGTTCTTTCCCCTCAACCCTGCAGAGCCCAAAGGCAGAGTTTCTGCAAAGTATTTACAACCATCATAAAACTGTCCAACACAAAACTGTCCCTTTCTGCAGGAGAGAAAGGGCGCTGTAGAGAAGACCCACTGTAACCTGATCCTTCGGATCCTCACAGGAGAGTCATGACAAGTTTCTCAGAAGATTAAATCCACCCAAGGTTTTCAGAGCTTGCAAGGTGTATTTGGCCATGCCAGTTATAACTTGTTACCTTTTAGAACCTATTCAAATCAAATCTATTTATAAAGCCCTTCTTACACCAGCTGATATCTCAAAGTGCTGTACAGAAATCCAGCCTAAAACCCCAAACAGCAAGCAATGCAGTTGTAGAAGCACGGTGGCTAGGAAAAACTACCTAGAATGGACAGAACCTAGGAAGAAACCTAGAGAGGAACCAGGCTATGAGGGGTGGCCAGTCCTCTTCTGGCTGTGCCAGGTGGAGATTATAGCAGAACATGGCCAAGATGTTCAAATGTTTATAGATGACCAGCAGGGTCAAATAATAATAATCACAGTGGTTGTCGAGGTAGCAACAGGTCAGCACCTCAGGAGTAAATGTCAGTTGGATTTTCATAGCTGATCATTGAGTATCTCTACCACTATCTCTACCGCTCCTGCTGTCTTTAGATCACTTCGCAAAGATTTTCCAAACCCAAAATTGGTTCTACCACAGCTATCATAAAGAATAAGCCTGGCATTGTTACTAGACCTATTGTCAACAGCATGGGTAGTAATTGCATAGTTTAGATTATGTCTATGTTACTCCACTGAACATAATCATTTTTTGGTCATGAATTTTGCCAATTTGACAACCTCACAGAGGCCAAATACGCCTATGCATTACTCCCAACTCCGTCCTCCTCCAGGAGTGCTTGCTGTTGCTCACTAGTCAGTGAAGAAAATGTTTGCACAGCCGTAATTTCCCCCGGAATGAGCCGGCGCAGAAGGCTCAGGCACCACTGCACAGTCTTTCACCCAATGGCCAAATGTGTCGCATTGGTGACAAGGTTCGGTGGCTTTTCGCTGCCGAATGTATTTGTTGTCAGATTTACCTCTTCGCTTGATTTTCTTACTGTTGAATCCATTAACAGTGCCTGGGGTATGTTTAGCAGCAACTACACGCAATGCAAAGTGAGTGGAATTAGATTGGCGTGTTGGTCCACCACCCCTGCGATAGCCGTTTTGAAGGTGGGTTTCAACCCTGCCATAGAAGCGGAGGTTCAAATTCCCCCATCTTCATTAAAATGATCTGCTAGTGCCAGATTAGTGCACAATGTGTCTTCCATCCTATCAACATACTCACGTACCCCCTCATTTTGACAGAATGTAAACTTTCTGCACTCCCCCTTGTCTTGCTCAGTAACTTTCCACACACCTAGTTCTTAGTCCATTTCCTTATACATGTAAAGTAATCAATAAGTTATAGTATGGTAACATGAATAACTATTTTTCAAGCTAGAACCCAACAGTATACAAAGTCATTCTAGCTTTGTGTAAGACCAGTGGCAAATAATTTGTAAAAATAAAGAAGAGTAATTGTCAAGATGCACTAGAAGTGAGGGAGGGGTGAAGTCAGGCGCAGGAGACCAAAGGTGCGTTGTAGAACGTTTTATTTTCCCGAGTCCAAAAATGCCAAAACTAGGCAGGGAACAAGGAAACCCAACTAGACAAAAATCCACCTCAACAGAGTCGGGACACAGCCCAGGATAAACGTCCTTCCAACAAAGTACAAGAGAGAAAACAATCCCCAAAACCCACGACAGGAAACACAAACAATCCCGCACAAATCTAAACCTAGAAAGCTAGACTAAATACCCCACTAATGAACTCAACTCAAAACAGGTGATAACACAAGACAGACAAAACCAAACGAAAAGGGCATTGGTGGCAGCTAGTAGGCCGGCGACCGCTGCCACCTTCAGTAGACGTTGTGACATTAATAGCCTAAGGCAACTGCTGCACTGTACATATTTGATGTTAAACTAGCTTCCATTGAAGAACACTCTGGGTTTTATTGGATAAATAACTATCCAGGTGAAGTTAAACCATAGCAAGTGAGTTTCTTCAATAACAATTTATTTTTACATTTTAGTCATTTAGCAGACACTCTTATCCAGAGCGACTTACAGTAGTGAATGCATACATTTCTTTCTCCGTACTATTCCCCCGTTGGAATAGAACCCACAACCCCGGCGTTGCAAACACCATGCTCTACCAACCATGCTCTACCAACTGAGCCACACGGGACCTATTTATGATTAATAACATCAAAGGCTGCACTGAAATATGACAATAAAGCTCCAACTATTGTCTTATTATCTATTTATTTTAATCAATCATCTTTCATCTGAGTCACTGCAGTATAAGTTGAGTGCCCTTCTCTATATGCATGCTGAAAGTCAGTAAGGTATAGGGGGCAGTATTTTTGATTTCAGATGAAAAGCGTGCCCAGAGTAAACTGCCTAATACTCGGGTCCAGAGTGAAATATTTGCATATTATTCGTAGATTTGGATAGAAAACACTCTGAAGTTTCTAAAACTGTTTGAATGATGTCTGAGTATAACAGAACTCATATGGCAGGCAAAAACCTGCCTGTGTGGCTCAGTTGGTAGAGCATGGTGTTTGCAACACTAGGGTTGTGGGTTCGATTCCCACGGGGGACCAGTACGGAGAAAAAATGTATGAAATGTATGCATTCACTACTGCAAGTCGCTCTGGATAAGAGTGTCTGCTAAATGACTAAAATGTAAAAAATCCAACCAGGAATTGGGAAATCTAATGCTTGTAGTCTTTTCAAGTCATTGCCTATCTAACACACAGTGGGTTCATTTTGCACTTCCTAAGGCTTCCACTAGATGTCAACAGTCTTTAGAACCTTGTTTCAAGCTTTTGCAGTGAACAGAGTGCGAACAAGAAGGCCGGGAAGTTGGTGACTCAGAAAATGACATGAGTTCATTGACGCGAATTCACATGAGAAGTGTGTTCCATAACGTTTTTCAAGACATTGGAATCATCCGGTTGGAAACTTATTGAAGTTTTATGTTAACCTGTTATGGCTAGGGGGCAGTATTTTCACGGCTGGATAAAAAACATACCCGATTTAATCTGGTTACTACTCCTGCCCAGTAACTAGAATATGCATATAATTATTGGCTTTGGATAGAAAACACTCCAAAGTTTCTAAAACTGTTTGAATGGTGTCTGTGAGTATAACAGAACTCAAATGGCAGGTCAAAACCTGAGAGATTTCTTTATAGGAAGTGGCCTGTCTAACCATTTATTGTCTTTCTTTGACATCTCATTCCATTACAAAGGATCTCTGCGGTAACGTGACACTTCCCACGGCTCCAATAGGGAGCCCGGGAAAAACCTGAATGTCGTC
Organism: Salmo salar; assembly: GCF_965601325.2. Classification (NCBI taxonomy): domain Eukaryota; kingdom Metazoa; phylum Chordata; class Actinopteri; order Salmoniformes; family Salmonidae; genus Salmo; species Salmo salar. The sequence goes on from NC_138300.1 coordinate 69,696,519, forward strand.
ATTCCAGCCCCAGGCTGAAACACATTATCGCCTTTCTCAAGTGGCCGATCAAGGGACTGTGGGCTTAGGCGCGTGCACTGGCCGCCCCCGTCTTTGTGTTTTTTCCTCTGTTTGCCGAAAAGGAGATTCCCGGTCGGAATATTATCGCTTTTTTATGAGATAAATTGCATAAAAATAGATTTTAAACAGCGGTTGACATGCTTCGAAGTACGGTAATGGAATATTTAGATTTTTTTTGTCACGAAATGCGCCATGCGCGCGACCCTGATTTACCATTTCGGATAGTTTCTGGAACGCACGAACAAAACGCCGCTATTCGGATATAACGATGGATTATTTTGGACATAATCAACATTTGTTATTGAAGTAGCTGTCCTGTGAGTGCATTCTGACGAAGACAACAAAAGGTAATCAAACTTTTGTAATAGTAAATCTGATTTTGGTGAAGGCTAAACTTGCCGGGTGTCTAAATAGCTAGCCCGTGATGGCTGGGCTATGTACTTAGAATATTGCAAAATTTGCTTTCACCAAAAAGCTATTTTAAAATCGGACATATCGAGTGCATAGAGCAGTTCTGTATCTATAATTCTTAAAATAATTGTTATGCTTTTTGTGAACGTTTATCGTGAGTAATTTAGTAAATTGTTAGTAAATTCCCCGGAAGTTTGCGGGGGGTATGCTAGTTCTGAACGTCACATGCTAATGTAAAAAGCTGTTTTTTGATATAAATATGAACTTGATTGAACAAAACATGCATGTATTGTATAACATAATGTCCTAGGTGTGTCATCTGATGAAGATCATCAAAGGTTAGTGCTGCATTTAGCTGTCTTCTGGGTTTTTGTGACATTATATGCTAGCTTGAAAAATGGGTGTCTGATTATTTCTGGCTTGGTACTCTGCTGACATAATCTAATGTTTTGCTTTCGCTGTAAAGCCTTTTTGAAATCGGACAGTGTGGTTAGATAAAGGAGAGTCTTGTCTTTAAAATGCTGTGAAATAGTCATATGTTTGAAAAATTGAAGTTTTTGTATTTTTGAGGAATTTGTAATTCGCGCCACGCCTATCATTGGATATTGGAGCAGGTGTTCCGCTAGCGGAACGTCTAGATGTAAGAGGTTAAAAAGGCCCTAAAGATTGATGCTATACAACGTTTGACATGTTTCTACGAACGTAAATATAACTATTTTTTGACTTTTCGTCGTGAAATTTTCGGCGCACTTTCTACATTTGGAGTAGCTTACTGAACATGCAAACATCAAGGAGGTATTTGGACATAAACGATGGACTTTACCGAACAAAACAACATTTATTATGGACCTGGGAGTCCTGGAAGTGCTTTCTGATGAAGATCATCAAAGGTAAGTGAATATTTATAATGCTATTTAGGATTTTAGATGACTCCAATATGGTGGGTATCTGTATTGCCTTATGTATTTTTGAGCGCCTTACTCAGATTATTGCAAAGTGTGCTTTCCCCTTGAAGCTTTTTTGAAATCTGTCACAGCGGTCTCATTAAGGAGATGTTCATCTATAATTCTTTGAATAACAGTTTAATATTTTATCAACATTTATGATGAGTATTTTTGTAAATTGTAGTGCTGATTCACCGGCAGTTTTGGAGGCAAAATATTTTCTGAACATCACGCACGAATATAAAATGTTTTTTTTTTATAGAAATATGAACTTTATCGAACAAAACATACATGTATTGTGTAACATTGAGTTCTAGGAGTGTCATCTTATGAAGATCGTCAAAGGTTAGCGCTTAATTTTAGCTGTATTTCTGTTTTTTTACCCCTCTCCTGCTTGGAAAATGGCTGTGTGGTTTTTCTTGTGTTGGCACTGTCCTAACATAATGTAATGTTATGCTTTCGCCGTAAAGCCTTTTTGAAATCGGATAATGTGTTTGGATTAAGGAGATGTGTATCTTTAAAATGGTGTAAAATAGTTGTATGTTTGAGAAATTTGAATTGTGACATTTTGTTGTTTTGAATTTGCCGCCCTGGCGTCCCACCTAGCCCATAGAAGTTAAAGGTCTTACTCACATCGGCTAAAGACAGTGCTCTCACACATGGTTCAGTGTTAGTAGTTAACTAGTTAGTTCACTTCTATGGGCTAGGTGGGACGCCAGCACCTGCGGGACACAGCCAGTGAAATATCAGGGCGGAAAATAAAAAAAAAAAATCAAAATGTCACAATTCAACTTTCTCAAACATACGACTATTTTAAACCATTTTAAAGATAAACTTCTCGTTAATCTAACCACATTGTCCAATTTCAAAAAGGCTTTACAGCGAAAGCAAAACATTAGATTATGTTAGGAGACTACATAGACAAAAATAATCACACAGCCATTTTCCAAGCAAGGACATGTGTCAATAAAACCCAAAACACAGCGAAATGAAGCACTAACCTTTGACGATCTTCATCAGATGACACTCCTAGGACATCATGTTACACAATACATGTATGTTTTGTTCGATGAAGTTCATATTTATATCCAAAAACAGCATTTTACATTGGCGCGTGATATTCAGAAAATGTATTCCCACCAAAACACCCGGTGAATGTGCACATCAATTTACAATAATACTCATCATAAACGTTGACAAAATACATAACAATTATTTTAAGAATTTTAGATAGACTACTCTTTTATGCAACCACTGTGTCTGATTTTAAAATAGCTTAGGATAGTTTGATAGTGTTGTTAAGAAGGCAGAGCTGCGCTTTATTATGGACAGACTTCTCCCCATTTTAGCTATTGTTGTATCAATGTTTTGACAATGACAGTTTACAATCCAGGGTTACTCCAAGCAGTTTAGTCACCTCAACTTACTCATTTTCCACATCATTATTACAAAATGTAGGTAAGGTTTAGGGTTTAGTGAATGATTTGTCACAAATACAATGCTTTTAGTTTTGGAAATATTTAGGACTAACTTATTCCCTGCTAACCTTTCCGAAACTAGCTCTTTGTTAAGTGTTGCAGTCATTTCAGTCACTGTAGTAGCTGATGTGTATTGTGTTGAGTTATCCTCATACATAGACACACTGGCCTTACTTAAAGCCAGTGGCATGTTAGTAAAGATTGAAAAAAATTAAGGGGACTAAACAGCTACCCTTGGGAATTCCTGCTTCTATCTGGATTATATTTGAGAGGCTTCCAATAAAGAACACCCTCTGTGTTCTGTTAGACAAGTATCCACATTATAGCAGCGGGTGTAAAGCCATAACACAAATGCTTTCCAGCAGCAGACTATGATCGATAATGTCAAAAGCTGCACTGAAGTCTAACAAGACAGCCCCCACAATCATTTTATCATCAATTTCTCTCAGCCAATCATCAGTCATTTGTGTAAGTGCCACGCTTGTTGAATGTCCTTCACTATATGCGTGATGAAAGTCAGTTGTCAATTTGTTTACTGTGAAATAGCATTGTATCTGGTCAAACAATTTTTTACAGAAGTTTACTAAGGGTTGGTAACAGGCTCATTGGTCGGCTATTTGAGCCAGTAAGGGGGGCTTTACTATTCTTGGGTAGCGGAATGACTTCAGCTTCCCTCCAGGCCTGAGGGCACACACTTTCTATTAGGCTTAAATTGAAGATGTGGCAAATAGGAGTGGCAATATCGTCTGCAATTATCCTCAGTAATTTTCCATCCAGATTTTCAGACCACGGTGGCTTGTCATTGTTGATAGACAACAATAATTTGTTCACCTCTTCCACACTGACTTTACGGAATTCAAAAGTACAATTCTTGTCTTTCATAATTTGGTCAGATATACTTGGATGTGTAGTGTCAGCATTTGTTGCTTACATGTCATCCCTAAGTTTGTTTATCTTGCCAATGAAAAAGTAATTAAAGTAGTTGGCAATATCAGTGGGTTTTGTGATAAATGAGCCATCTGATTCAATGAATGATGGAGCCGAGTTGGCTTTTTCCCAAAAAATTTCAATTAAGGTGCCCCAAAGCTTTTTACTATCATTCTTTATACAATTTATAGTTGTTTCATAGTATAGTTTATTTTATTTAGTCACATGACTTCTTAATTTGCGGTACGTTTGGCAATCAGTTGGGCTGCCAGACTTATTTGCCATACCTTTTGGCGCATCCCTCTCAAGCATACCATTTTTCAATTCCTCATCAATCCAATGGGATTTAACAGTTCTTATTGTCATTTTCTTAGTGGGTTCATGATTATCAGTAACTGCAATAAGCAATTTCATAAATGTGCCAATTGCAGTGTCTGGCTGCTCCTCATTACACACCACAGACCAACAAATATTCTTTACATCATTCTTTTACATATTCTTTACATCAACACTACAAAACTTATTCTATGAACTCGTATACACTATAACTTCCCAGGCATTGGAACTTTGGCTTCCTAGATTTTGCTATTCTATTGTGATCACTACGTTCTATGGATCTGCATACTACTTTAAATCAAATTTCCATAGTATTAGTAAAGATGTGATCAATACATGTTGATGATTTCATTCCTGTGCTGTTTGTAAATACCCTGGTCTGTTTACTGACAACCAGAACCAGGTTGCTGGCACTGGTTACGGTTTGAAGTTTTTTCTTGAGTGGGCAGCTTGATGAGAGCTTGATTGTTTTTAATGCTTTACTGGGAAGCTTATCAGAAGTAGACTTGATAGTGCAGGGTGAGCTGCACAAAGTGGTCTTCCTACTAGGGCACTCAGTGCTATCAGTGTAATTCTGTTTCATAAATTAATGATTACTGCATCCAATAGCTGTAGGATTAATGAAGGTATTCAGGGAAATTAGGGGGACATAAATTAAGTTACTTACATTCTGTCTGCCAACGCCACTGGGATAATGTACATTTAATGCAGCATTATGATGACTCATTGTCTCAATGGTAGGGATTAGCTGAGCTGGTCTTGGGTCATTGATAAGTAATTGTTTCAACGCAGCCTTAAACTTTGTGGACAGAGTCCAGGAGCCAAGATGATTCGGGATCATGGAAAGGTGAAAAAAGCTTCCTATTACAGTCAGTGTAACTACTTGACCATGGTGTAACTACTTGACCATGGTGTCACAGGACATCAATAGAACCGGTTTTGTGCACTGGGGTTGGTTATGAAATGTTAGCAAATCAATTGAAATATCATTGGTAGCTTTGAGGTGTTATGGTACGCAAGGGTATGAACCAATAATATAAGAATATATGCTACTTAGGAGACACTTTCATAAAGAGTAATTTACAGTACAATTAGTCCAGTGCATTGAGGCTAACTCCTAGTGGCTTGTGACTAGACTAAAGGGTTTTTAGAGGTGAAAAACATTGATTTTAGTTTTAGGTTTTAATTAAGTGACTTTGGGTCCTTAAAAAGCCCTATATAAAGTTGAAGTCTGAAGTTTCCATACACCTTAGCCAAATACATTTAAACTAAGTTTTTCACAATTAATCCTAGTAAAAATTCCCTGTTTTAGGTCAGTTAGGATCACCACTTTATTTTAAGAATGTGAAATGTCAGAATAATAGTAGAGAGAATGGTTTATTTGAGCTTTTATTTCTTTCATCACATTCCCAGTGGGTCAGAAGTTTACATACACTCAATTTGTATTTGGTAGCATTGCCTTTAAATTGTTTAACTTGGGTCAAAGGTTTCGGGTAGCCTTCCACAAGCTTCCCACAATAAGTTGGGTGAATTTTGGCCCATTCCTCCTGACAGAGCTGGTGTAACTGAGTCAGGTTTGTAGGCCTCCTTGCTCTCACACACTTTTTCAGTTCTGCCCACAAATGTTCTATCGGATTGAGGTCAGGGCTTTGTGATGGCCACTCCAATACCTTGACGTTGTTGTCCTTTTAAGCCATTTTGCCACAACTTTGGAAGTATGCTTGGGGTCATTGTCCATTTGGAAGACCCATTTGCGACCAAGCTTTAACTTCCTGACTGATGTCTTGAGATGTTGCTTCAATATATCCACATCATTTTCCTTCTTCATGACGCCATCTATTTTGTGAAGTGCACCAGTCCCTCCTGCAGCAAAGCACCCCCGTGCTTCACGGTTTGGTTGGTATTGTCACGCTCTGACCTAGGAGAGCTGTGTTTTCTCTGTTTAGTTAGGTCAGGGTGTGATAGGTGGATGGGCATTCTATGTTTCGTTTTCTATGTTTTGGCCGGGTATGGTTTCCAATCAGGGGCAGCTGTCTATCATTGTCTCTGATTGGAAGCCATACTTAGGCAGCCTGCTTTTCCCTTTGTTTTTGTGGGTAGTTGCTTTCTGTTTAGTTTGTTAACCTCTTACATCTAGACGTTCCGCTAGCGGAACACCTGCTCCAATATCCAATGATAGGCGTGGCGCGAATTACAAATTCCTCAGTTTCTACAAAAACTTCAATTTTTCAAACATATGACTATTTCACAGCATTTTAAAGACAAGACTCTGCTTTATCTAACCACACTGTACGATTTCAAAAAGGCTTTACAGCGAAAGCAAAACATTAGATTATGTCAGCAGAGTACCAAGCCAGAAATAATCAGACACCCATTTTTCAAGCTAGCATATAATGTCACAAAAACCCAGAAGACAGCTAAATGCAGCACTAACCTTTGATGATCTTCATCAGATGACACACCTAGGACATTATGTTATACAATACATGCATGTTTTGTTCAATCAAGTTCATATTTATATCAAAAAACAGCTTTTTACATTAGCATGTGACGTTCAGAACTAGCATAACCCCGCAAACTTCCCGGGGAATTTGCTAACAATTTACTAAATTACACACGATAAACGTTCACAAAAAGCATAACAATTATTTTAAGAATTATAGATACAGAACTCCTCTATGCACTCGATATGTCCGATTTTAAAATAGCTTTTTGGTGAAAGCACATTTTGCAATATTCTAAGTACATAGCCCAGCCATCACGGGCTAGCTATTTAGACACCCGGCAAGTTTAGCCTTCACCAAAATCAGATTTACTATTATAAAAGTTTGATTACCTTTTGTTGTCTTCGTCAGAATGCACTCCCAGGACTGCTGCTTCAATAACAAATGTTGGTTTGGTCCAAAATAATCCATCGTTATATCCGAATAGCGGCGTTTTGTTCGTGCGTCCCAGACACTATCCGAATTGGTAAATCAGGGTCTCGCGCATGGCGCAATTCGTGACAAAAAAATTCTAAATATTCCATTACCGTACTTCGAAGCATGTCAACCGCTGTTTAAAATCCATTTTTATGCAATTTATCTCGTAAAAAAGCGATAATATTCCGACCGGGAATCTCCTTTTCGGCAAACAGAGCAAAAATCACAAAGACGGGGGCGGCCAGGGCACGCGCCTAAGCCCACAGTCCCTTGATCGGCCACTTGAGAAAGGCGATAATGTGTTTCAGCCTGGGGCTGGGATGACGACATTCAGGTTTTTCCCGGGCTCTGAGCGCCCATGGACGACGTAGGAAGTGTCACGTTAGAGCAGAGATCCTTTGTAAAATATAGAGATGGCAAAGAAGTTCAAGAAATGGTCAGACAGGCCACTTCCTGTAAAGGAATCTCTCAGGTTTTGACCTGCCATTTGAGTTCTGTTATACTCACAGACACCATTCAAACAGTTTTAGAAACTTTGGAGTGTTTTCTATCCAAAGCCAACAATTATATGCATATTCTAGTTACTGGGCAGGAGTAGTAACCAGATTAAATCGGGTACGTTTTTTATCCAGCCGTGAAAATACTGCCCCCTATCCATAACAGGTTAACCTGACAGAACTGTTGGCTGTCATTTTGTTATTTTTGTCTAGTGTTCGTTTTTTCATAGAATTTATAATATGAGCACTCTACACGCTGCGCCTTGGTCTCCTCTATACGACGCCTGTAACAGAACAACCCACCACCAAGGGACCAAGCGGCGTGATATGGAGCTATGGACAATTAAGTAGATAAGGAGGAGTATATCTTGGGTTTTGGAGGAGTTTGGGGCAGGAGAGGAGCGCCTCCCAGGGGAACAGGTATTGGACAAGTGGCCTACCGGGGAGGAAGGCCACTTGTAGTTTGGCTGGGCCAGGGGTGAGACCTGAGCGAACTACCCGTGCTTATTTTGGTGAGCATGTGCCTGCTTCTCACACTCTCTCTCCAGTGCGCCTCCATAGCCAGGTACGTCCTGTGCCTGCTCCTCGCCCTCTTCCTCCAGTACGCCTCCATAGCCCAGTACGGCCGGTGCCTGCTTTGAGCACTCAGTCCTCAGTGCGTCTCCCCAGTCTGGTGAGACCGGTTCCAGCTCCCCGTAGGAAGCATCCAGTGATGATCAATGGTCCGAAACCTCCAGTGATAATCCATGGCACGAAGCCTCCAGTGATGATCCATGGCCTGGAGCCTGTAGTGATAATCCATGGCCTGGAGCCTGTAGTGATAATCCATGGCAAGAAGCCTGTAGGGATGATCCATGGCATGAAGCCTCCAGTGATGATCCATGGCCTGGAGCCTCCAGTGATGATCCATGGCCCGGAACCAGTAGTGATGATCCATGGCGCGGAACCAGTAGTGATGATCCATGGCATGGAGCCTGCAGCGAAGGTCCCCAGCCCGGAGCCTCCGGCGACGCTCCCCAGCCCGGAGCCTCCGGCGACGCTCAGGAGCCTCCGGCGAGGCTCCTCAGCCCGGAGCCTCCGGCGATGCTCCTCAGCCCCGAGTCTTCGGCGACGGTCCGCAGCCCCGAGTCTTCAGAGCCTCCGGCGCTGATCCGCGGTCTGATTCCTCTGGCCACACAGATGCGGGGGGGGGGGGGGATCAGCGGGCGGTGGGGCGCTATGCCCGGAACCATAGCTGCCGCCAATTATAGATGCCCACCCGGACCCTCCCCAATAGGTTTTGTTTGCGGCCGGGAGTCCGCATTTTGTTGAGAGAGAAGTCCCGCAGCCGACGGTACTTTTGGAGCAGCCTTCAGAACGCGCTAACAAGAACAAGCTATTGGGACGTAAAGGATTCACTTTTTCGAAAGAAAATACATTTGTTGTGGACCTGGGATTCCTGGAAGTGCCTTCTGATGAAGATAATCAAAGGTAAGGGATTATTGACAATATTATACAAGACTAGATTTGATATGCGATTGTTCCAAGATGGCGCTGACCTGTATTGCTAGCCTATTTTTCAGAGTATCGCATTCCCTTTTATCGCAAAGTGTGATTTCCCAGTAAAGTTATTTTTAAATCTGGCAATGCGGTTGCATTCACGAGATGTTAATCTATAATTCTTTGAATGACAATATTACATTTTAACAATGTTTTCGAATAGTAATTTTGTAAATTGTAGCGCTGACCACCGGAAGCATTTGAGGGAAAAGATTTTCTGAAAGTCACGCGCCGATGTAAAATGCTGTTTTTATATATAAATATGAACTTTACCGAACAAAAAATGCATGTATTGTGTAACATGATGTCCTAGGAGTGTCATCTGATGAAGATTGTCAAAGGTTAGTGCTGCATTTAGCTGTGTTTTGGTTATTTGTGATGCATGCTAGTTGCTTTGAAAATGGCAGTGTGATTTTTTTTTGGCAGGGTACTCTCGTAACATAATCTAATGTTTTGCTTTTGCTGTAAAGCCTTTTTGAAATCGGACAACGTGGTTCAATTCAGGAGAGGTGTATCTATAAAATGGTGTAAAATAGTCATTTGTTTGAGAAATTGAAGTTATAGCATTTATGAGGTTTTGTTTTTCGCGCGACGTGATTCCACTGGCTGTTGACTAGGGTGGCAAGCGTCCCACGTTCCCAGACAGGTTAAAGGCAAAGGCAATTTAGTGTATGTAAACCTCTGACCTACTGGAATTGTGATACAGTGTTAAGTTAACCTCTTAGGGCTAGGGGGCAGTATTTACACCGCCGGATAAAAAACATACCCGATTTAATCTGGTTACTACTCCTACCCAGTAACTAGAATATGCACATACTTATTAGATATGGATAGAAAACACCCTAAAGATTCTAAAACTGTTTGAATGGTGTCTGTGAGTATAACAGAAATATGGCAGGCAAAAACCTGAGAGATTCCTTTACAGGAAGTGGCCTGTCTGACCATTTATTGGCTTTCTTTGACATCTCTTTCCAAAACAAAGGATCTCTGCGGTAACGTGACACTTCCCACGGCTCCCATAGGCTCTCAGAGCCCGGGAAAAAGCTGAATGTCGTCATTCCAGCCCCAGGCTGAAACACATTATCGCCTTTGTCAAGTGGCCGATCAGGGGACAGTGGGCTTAGGCGCGTGCACTGGTCGCCCCCGTCTCTCTTTTTTTTCCTCTATTTACCGAAACGCAGATTCCCGGTCGAAATATTATCGCTTTTTTACGAGATAAATTGCATAAAAATTGATTTTAAACAGCGGTTGACATGCTTCGAAGTACGGTAATGGAATATTTAGATTTTTTTTGTCACGAAATGTGCCATGCTCGTAACCCTGATTTACCATTTCGGATAGTGTCTAGAACGCACGAACAAAACGCTGCTGTTTGGATATAACGATGGATTATTTGGGACCAAACCAACATTTGTTATTGAAGTAGAAGTCCTGGGAGTGCATTCTGACGAAGAACAGCAAAGGTAATAACATTTTTGTTATAGTAAATCTGATTTTGGTGAAGGCTAAACTTGCTGGGTGTCTAAATAGCTAGCCCGTGATGGCTGGGCTATGTACTTAGAATATTGCAAAATGTGCTTTCACCAAAAAGCTATTTTAAAATCGGACATATCGAGTGCATAGAGTTCTGTATCTATAATTCTTAAAATAATTGTTATGCTTTTTGTGAACGTTTATCGTGAGTAATTTAGTATATTGTTAGTAAATTCACCGGAAGTTTGCGGGGGGTATGCTAGTTCTGAATGTCACATGCTAATGTAAAAAGCTGTTTTTTGATATAAATATGAACTTGATTGAACAAAACATGCATGTATTGTATAACATAATGTCCTAGGGTTGTCATCTGATGAAGATCATCAAAAGTTAGTGCTGCATTTAGCTGTGGTTTGGGTTTATGTGACATTATAGGCTAGCTTGAAAAATGGGTGTCTGATTATTTCTGGCTGGGTACTCTGCTGACATAATCTAATGTTTTGCTTTCGTTGTAAAGCCTTTACGAAATCGGACAGTGTGGTTAGATAAAGGAGAGTCTTGTCTTTAAAATGGTGTAAAATAGTTATATGTTTGAGAAATTGAAGTAATAGCATTTTTAAGGTATTTGAATATCGCGCCACGGGATTAGACTGGCTGTTGCGTAGGTGGGACGATTTGGTGCCACCTACCCTAGAGAGGTTAAATATAAGTTAAATCATCAGTCTGTAAATAATTGTTGGAAAAATTATTTGTGTCATGCACGAAGTAGATGTCCTATCCGACTTGCCAAAACTATAGCTTGTTAGCAAGACATTTGTGGAGTGGTTGAAGAACAAGTTTTAATGACTCCAACCTAAGTGTATGTAAACTTCCGACTTCAAATGTTAGTCCCATGTATTATTGTTATTATTATTTACAAGCTGTATGGGACTGTGATTCCTGCGGGATTTGAACTCACAACCCTGAAGTTGGGTTACAAGATTTGCATATTAAACAACTATTTGGCGATCAAATGACTGAGAATGCAGATTTTTCTGAACAATATCTACTTACATTTTTTTCTTTGTTTAGTGGAGGATCAAACTATTGAGGACTCGAAACCTTACCTGGCATGCAGACGTTTTTATGTTTATGATGCGTTAATCCTTAGTTTGTGATGCTTTGCTGCTACGTTTGTGATGCGTTGCTACTACGTTTGTGATGCGTTGCTGCTACGTTTGATTTATTGCTGCTACGTTTATGATACGTTGATGCAAAGTTTATGATACATTGCAGCTACGTTTGTGATGCGTTGATGCTACGCGTGTGATGCATTCCTGCTACGTTTGTGGTAAGTTGCTCTTACATTTGTGATGCGTGACTGCTACAGTTGTGAGGTTTTAATGCTACCTTAGTGCTATGTTGCTGCTATGTGCCAGTGTGTGTAAGCGATGACAGAAGACATTTTTTAATACCTTTTCCCAGCTGCAGAGCACTAAGCCTCTCTCTGTATTCATTTTATCTTCTCTTTCACTCTTATCCCTCAATATCTCTGTTTGTTCCTGTAGCTCTTTTTATTTACTTATCCAGGCAAGTCAGTTCAGAACAAATTCTTATTTACAATGACGGCCTACCCCGGCCAAACCCGGATGACGCTGGGCCAATTGTGCGCCGCCCTATGGGACTACCAATCACGGCCGAATGTGATGCAGCCTGGATTCAAACCAGGGATTGTAGTGACGCCTCTTGCACTGAGATGCAGTGCCTTAGACCGCTGTGCCACTCGGGAGCCTCTTTCTTAGTCTCTTTCTCTATTCCCTCTCTATAATCAATCCTTCTCTTTCTCTTTGCTCTCTCCATCATTCTGCTCCTCCCCTGTAATTTCCTCCAAGCTGTCCCTCTTGTTCTAGTCTCAGTCATGGATGGGAAGTAGACCTACGCTCTCTCTCCCTTTATATTTCTCTCTTCCTTTTATCTTTCACTCTATGCCCCCTAAACCTCTTCCCCAGGGCTGTAATGCTGTAATGCCGGTAGAGACAGAGTGGCAGGGGTTGCATCCAAATGGCACCCTATTCCCTATATAGTGCACTATTTTTCACCAGGGCCCATAGTGCACCATATAGAGAATAGGGTGCCATTTGGGACAAACCCTAGGGTGGCAGGAAAGGTGACATTACTGGCTATAGTTCAGCTCTGCAGGTCCTGTAGAGTGGAGAATCAGACAGAATGGGAATAGGGCATGATGAATAGAGATCACGTTCCTATTGGACTATTACATTATAGTCATAATCTTTATTTCAGTGACCTTGATTGTATTTCAGCTATCCCTGAACCTGATTTAGCTTTGAGTTTTTTTGCAGATGTCTTCAATACTATTGTGGATAATCATGCTCCCTTCAAAAATGTTAAAGGCCAGGAACACAGGCTTGGGCCTGGACTGGCAACTGAGGAAATGGTGTGAGACAATCAGAAAGGCTAAATTTGATTATTATGTAACCGCTCTTTTGGATTGTAATGGGAACCCGGTTACATTCTGGAAAACTGTCATTTCCCTGAAGGGTTCTTCCTCCTCTCTGCCACAACAAATGAATTCAGACTCTGGCCTCATTCTGGGGAAAAATGCCATCATTGATGCCATCACCATTTTATTTCAGCGTGTTATCTCTTTGAAAGAACTTATAAGCGTATTCACAATGATATTGAGTTGATAGGGGAAATGTGCTGAATGATCAGAGAAATGATAGTCAAAGCTTTTCTTTTAGGCTATTTACAGAAAAATAAGTCCTGGATGCTTTCTGGCAATAGACAACCCGAAATCTTGTTTGCTTAAGTGTGCATAACCCATCATTATGGCTTAATAACCAATTGTTTTTTATTTAACATTATCAGGAAATATTCCAAAAATATGGAAATCAGCTCTTGTGCTTCCACTCCATAAGGGTGGGGATAGTAGTTATCTTAATAAGTATCGCTCCATTTCAATACTTCCTTGTGTAGCTAAGATTCTTGAACCCTTGAATTATTATAACTTTGCTCTTTTTTATATGAGAAATGTATTTTGAATGTAAACGAATCAGGGTTTAGGCCTGGGGGGTGCAACTCAATATTAGGAAGGTGTTCCTAATTTTTTGTACATTATCAGTGCACATCATTAGGCTGGGAGTATTTTTTTTACATAGGCCGATTGTAAATTTTCTTTATTGCAAAGAGAAATACAAATACACACACAACTTTAAGCTATATATTGATTTCACAGAGGTAATGAATTGTGTCCATTGATCAGGACAGCAAATGATAAAACAGGACCATTTTTGCAAAACAAGTGTTTCTGACCATATGTCCATATTACACAGGTAAGCTAACAGTTAACATGTTAGGGCTAGGGGGCAGTATTGACACGGCTGGATAAAAAACGTACCCGATTTAATCTGGTAACTACTCCTGCCCAGTAACTAGAATATGCATATAAGTATTGGCTTTGAATAGAAAACACCCTAAAGTTTCTAAAACTGTTTGAATGGTGTCTGTGAGTATAACAGAACTCATATGGCAGGCAAAAACCTGAGAAGATTTCATGCAGGAAGTGGCCTGTCTGACAAGGTGTTGTTCTTCTTGCCTCTGTTTATTGAAGACTGAGGATCTCTGCTATAACGTGACACTTCCTACGGCTCCCATAGGCTCTCAGAAGGCGGCAAAAAGCTGAATCGTGGCTTTGCAGGCTCTGGTTGAAAAAAGTAGCGCGTTTGGGTAGTGGCTGGTTACAGTACTGTGAGACTCAGGCGCGTGCCCGCGTCGACCGAATGCTTTGTTTTCTTTCCTCTGTTTACCTAAACGCAGATTCCCAGTCGGAATATTATCGCTTTTTTACGAGAAAAATGGCATAAAAATTGATTTTAAACAGCGGTTGACATGCTTCGAAGTACGGTAGTGGAATATTTAGAATTTTTTTGTCACGAATTGCGCCATGCTCGTGACCCTTATTTACACTTCGGATAGTGTCTTGAACGCACAAACAAAACGCCGCTATTTGGATATAATGATGGATTATTTTGGACCAAACCAACATTTGTTATTGAAGTAGCAGTCCTGGGAGTGCATTCTGACGAAGAACATCAAAGGTAATCAAACTTTTGTAATAGTAAATCTGACTTTGGTCAGGGCTAAACTTGGTGGGTGTCTAAATAGCTAGCCGTGATGGCTGGGCTATCCACTGAGAATATTGTCCCACCTACGTAACAGCCAGTGGAATCCTGTGGCGCGTTATTCAAATACCTTAGAAATGCTATTACTTCAATTTCTCAAACATATGACTATTTTACACCATTTTAAAGACAAGACTCTCCTTTATCTAACCACACTGTCCGATTTCAAAAAGGCTTTACAACGAAAGCAAAACATTAGATTATGTCAGCAGAGTACCCAGCCAGAAATAATCAGACACCCATTTTTCAAGCTAGCATATAATGTCACATGAACCCAAACCACAGCTAAATGCAGCACTAACCTTTGATGATCTTCATCAGATGACAATCCTAGGACATTATGTTATACAATACATGCATGTTTTGTTCAATCAAGTTCATATTTATATCAAAAACCAGCTTTTTACATTAGCATGTGACGTTCAGAACTAGCATACCCCCCGCAAACTTCCGGTGAATTTACTAAATTGCTCACGATAAACGTTCACAAAAAACATAACAATTATTTTAAGAATTATAGATACAGAACTCCTCTATGCACCTGCTATGTCCGATTTTAAAATGGCTTTTCGGTGAAAGCACATTTTGCAATATTCTGAGTAGATAGCCCGGCATCACAGGGCTAGCTATTTAGACACCCACAAAGTTTAGCCCTCACCAAAGTCAGATTTACTATAAGAAAAATGTTATTACCTTTGCTGTTCTTCGTCAGAATGCACTCCCAGGACTTCTACTTCAATAACAAATGTTGGTTTGGTTCAAAATAATCCATAGTTATGTTCAAATATACTCTGTTTTGTTCATGCGTTCAAGACACTATCCGAAGTGTAAAGAAGGGTGACGCGCCCGACGCATTTCGTGACAAAAAAATTCTAAATATTCCATTACCGTACTTCGAAGCATGTCAACCGCTGTTTAAAATCAATTTTTATGCCATTTTTCTCGTAAAAAAGCGATAATATTCCGACCGGGAATCTGTGTTTTAGCTCAAAGAGAGAGAAAATAAAAACATGGGGTTGCCTCGTGCACGCGCCTCAGTCTCATTGTCCTCTGATAGACCACTTACCAAAGGCACTAATGTTTTTCAGCCAGGGGCTGCAAAGACGTCATTGAGCTTTTTCCCGGGTTCTGAGAGCCTATTGGAGCCGTAGGAAGTGTCATGTTACAGCAAAGATCCTAAGTTTTCAATAAAAAGAGTCAAGAAGCCCAAGGAATGGTCAGAGAGGGCACTTCCTGTACAGAATCTTCTCAGGTTTTTGCCTGCCATATGAGTTCTGTTATACTCACAGACACCATTCAAACAGTTTTAGAAACTTTAGGGTGTTTTCTATCCAAAGCCAATAATTATATGCATATTCTAGTTTCTGGGCAGTAGTAATAACCAGATTAAATCGGGTACGTTTTTTATCCGGCTGTGTAAATACTGCCCCCTAGCCCTAACAGGTTAACAAACTATAGTTTTGGCAAGTCAGTTAAGATATCTACTTTGTGCATGACACAAGTCATTTTTCCAACAATTGTTTACAGACAGATTTTTTCAGAAAGTTACACTAAGTTGACTGTGCCTTTTAACAGCTTGGAAAATTCCAGAAAATTATATCATGGCTTCAGAAACTTCTGATAGGCTAATTGACATCATTTGAGTCAATTGGAGGTGTACATTGTGATGTATTTCAAGGCCTTGGGAGCAATTTCCAAACACCTGAAGGTACCATGTTCATCTGTACAAACAATAGTAAGCACGTATAAGCACCATGGGACCACGCAGCCGGCATACCGCTCAAGAAAGAGACGTGTTTTGTCTCCTTGAGATGAACGTACTGTGGGGCGAAAAGTGCAAATCAATCCCAGACGAACAGCAAAGGACCTTGTGAAGATGATGGAGGAACAGGTACCAAAGCATCTATATCCACAGTAAAACCAGTCCTATATCAATATAACCTGAATGGCTGCTCAGCAAGGAAGAAGCCCCTGCTCCAAAACCGCCATAAAAAAGCCAGCCAGACTACGGTTTGCAACTGCACATGGGGACAAAGATCGTACTTTTTGGAGAAATGTCCTTTGGTCTGATGAAACAAAAATAGAACTGTTTGGTCATAATGACCATTGTTATGTTTGGAGGAAAAAGGGGGAGGCTTGCAAGCCGAAGAACACCATCCCGACCGTGAAGCATGGGGTGGCAGCATCATGTTGTGGGGGTGTTTTGCTGCAGGAGGGACTGGTGCACTTCACAAAATAGATGGCGTCATGAGGAAGGAAAATTATGTGGATATATTGAAGCAACATCTCAAGACATCAGTATGGAAGTTAAAGCTTGGTCGCAAATGGGTCTTCCAAATGGACAATGACCCCAAGCATACTTCCAAAGTTATGGCAAAATGGTTTAAAAGGACAACAACGTCAAGGTATTGGAGTGGCAAAGCCCTGATCTCAATCCTATGGAACATTTGTGTGCAGAACTGAAAAAGTGTGTGCGAGCAAGGAGGCCTACAAACCTGATTCAGTTACTCCAGCTCTGTCAGGAGGAATGGGCCAAATTCTCCCAACTTATTGTGGGAAGCTTGTGGAAGACAACCTGAAATGTTTAACCAAAGTTAAACAATTTAAAGGCAACGCTACCAAAGACGAATTGAGTGAATGTAAACTTCTGACCCACTGGGAATGTGATGAAAGAAATAAAAGCTTAAATAAATCACTTTACTATTATTGTGACATTTCACATTCTTAAAATAAAGTGGTGATCCTAACTGATCTAAGACAGGGAATTTTTACTAGGATTAAATGTCAGGAATTGTGAAAAACTGAGTTTAAATGTATTTGGCTAAGCTGTATGTAAACTTCCGACTTCAACTGTATATATCTATATATTATGGTAAAACAATGAATCTACTATATATTATTATTCTGTAAGCCACAACAATGCGGCGGAAACTACAAATATGTTCATTTTAGGCTCAAAAGAAGCGCATAGTCTGGGGACATGTTACTGGCCACTTTATATTCTGCTGTATTTTGTTTATTTTCTTAGTTTTTGTGTTTTGCTAACACGTTTGAAGGTAAGACCCAGGTGCAGACAAGGTCAAAGTAACAAAAGTTTATTAAATCGAACACGGGCAGTCAAAGGTACAGGACGGCAGGCAGGCTCAGAGTAAGGTCAGGCAGAGGTCGGTAATCCAGAATAGCGAGGGCAAAGGTACAAGATGGCAGACAGGCTCACAGTCAGGGCAGGCAGAGGTCGGTAATCCAGAGTAGTGGGGCAAAGGTACGGGATGGTAGGCAGGCTCAGGGCAGGCAGAAAGGTCAATACCGGGAAAACTAGAAAACAGGCACTATAGACAGGACAGGATAAAACGCTGGTATATATGACTGAACAAAACGAATTGGCAACAGACAAACGGAGAACACATGTATAAATACAAAGGGGATAATTGGGCAGATGGGCGACACTTGGAGGGGGGTGGAGACTATCACAAAGACAGGTGAAACAGATCAGGGTGTGACATTTGCAGTGTACGGTATCCCTGGAATACAGTGCTGTCACAATTCATATGATGTACAGTATGTGTAGGCCAATTTGGAAACTGTACAGTGACTACATAATTAATCCTTATCTCTGGAAATTGCATGTGGATATGACAAATACAGTACACTTTACAGGTTCTTATATCATAGGGATGGTACTCAATACTGTATGGCCTGGGCCTATGTCAACAAGCTCACACAGTCTCACGTCAGAATTAGACGTTCATTATGTTTCTCAAACGTCATATTTAGAAGTGTTCGGTTACTTCTTTGTATCGTTTAGGCATTAACTCTGAATTCTTAAGTTTGGCATTAACCTCAATGGGCTAGGCGGGACGTAATCGTCCCACCTACGTAACAGCCAGTGTAATCCAGTGGCGCGATTTTCAAATACCTTAAAAATCCTATTACTTCAATTTCTCAAACATATGACTATTTTACAGCTATTTAAAGACAAGACTCTCGTTAATCTAACCACACTGTCCGATTTCAAAAAGGCTTTACAACGAAAGCAAAACATTAGATTATGTCAGCAGAGTACCCAGCCAGAAATAATCAGACACCCATTTTTCAAGCTAGCATATAATGTCACAAAAACCCAGAAAACAGCTAAATGCAGCACTAACCTTTGATGATCTTCATCAGATGACAACCCTAGGACATTATGTTATACAATACATGCATGTTTTGTTCAATCAAGTTCATATTTATATCAAAAACCAGCTTTTTACATTAGCATGTGACGTTCAGAACTAGCATACCCCCCGCAAACTTCCGGGGAATTTACTAACAATTTACTAAATTACTCACGATAAACGTTCACAAAAAGCATAACAATTATTTTAAGAATTATAGATACAGAACTCCTCTATGCACTCGATATGTCCGATTTTAAAATAGCTTTTTGGTGAAAGCACATTTTGCAATATTCTAAGTACATAGCCCAGCCATCACGGGCTAGCTATTTAGACACCCGGCAAGTTTAGCCTTCACCAAAATCAGATTTACTATTATAAAAGTTTGATTACCTTTTGTTGTCTTCCTCAGAATGCACTCCCAGGACTGCTACTTCAATAACAAATGTTGGTTTGGTCCAAAATAATCCATCGTTATATCCGAATAGCGGCGTTTTGTTCGTGCGTCCCAGACACTATCCGAAATGGTAAATCAGGGTCGCGCGCATGGCGCAATTCGTGACAAAAAAATTCTAAATATTCCAATACCGTACCTCGAAGCATGTCAACCGCTGTTTAAAATCAATTTTTATGCAATTTATCTCGTAAAAAAGCGATAATATTCCGACCGGGAATCTCCTTTTCTGCAAACAGAGGAAAAAACACAAAGACGGGGGCGGCCAGTGCACGCGCCTAAGCCCACAGTCCCTTGATCGGCCACTTGAGAAAGGCGATAATGTGTTTCAGCCTGGGGCTGGAATGACGACATTCAGGTTTTTCCCGGGCTCTGAGAGCCTATTGGAGCCGTGGGAAGTGTTACGTTACCGCAGAGATCCTTTGTAATTGAATGAGATGTCAAAGAAAGACAATAAATGGTCAGACAGGCCACTTCCTGTAAAGGAATCTCTCAGGTTTTGACCTGCCATTTGAGTTCTGTTATACTCACAGACACCATTCAAACAGTTTTAGAAACTTTGGAGTGTTTTCTATCCAAAGCCAATAATTATATGCATATTCTAGTTACTGGGCAGGAGTAGTAACCAGATTAAATCGGGTACGTTTTTTATCCAGCCGTGTCAATACTGCCCCCTAGCCCTAACAGGTTAACGCTGAATGGTTAATGTAAGGGTTAATATTTGGGATAGGTTTAAAACAAAAATATAAAAACTAACCTTCTATTGCTGGATTTGAAAATGCAACCTTTGGAATCAGAGGCAGATGCTTACCTTTGGAACCAGAGGCAGATGATTAGGGCCATCCACATCAGCTCAGCAAAACCAAAGCCTACTTGAAGGTAACAGCGTTCACTGGTGCCTCTAGTGCTCGGTTTTTACTGCATCTCCTGACGTCCTCAGACATGGATGGAATGCAGAATACCAACTTGTATCATGGGTGACCTGCCTGTTCTATGTGAGTCTGAAACAAAGCATTGACTCAGTATTTTCCCTGTGTCTATACTGCAGTGCTCTTCACAGCCCCAGCCTGTCACTCTGTGTCTATCAGCCTGACCAATACACGCCACTCTGCATCAAGACCCGATGCCAGCCTGAAGGACAGAGGAGTGTGTGTGGGGGTGTGTGTGTGGGTTAGTGTGTGTGTGTGGATATGTATTTTGTGTGTGTCCGTGTGCGTATGCTTGTGCCTGTATGTGTGTGCCTGTGTGTGCGTGCGTGTACAGTACACATCACTATGTTCAACAGCCCAAGGACATGACTTTGCTGGTTTTGCTATGCAACTAGTGTTGATGAGATATATATATATATATATATATATATATATATATATATATATATATATATATACCCATATACTTTTAATTGCTGCATATAATGTGTGTGTGTGTGTGTGTGTGTGTGTGTGTGTGTGTGTGTGTGTGTGTGTGTGTGTGTGCGACTCACCTATCAACCATTACGGTGGGTTAGTTCAGGTGAACACACACACACACACACACACACACACACACACACACCAAAAGCCAAGAGACACTCATCACAGTCTGACTCAGAGACAGAAAGAGAATGAGAGAGAGCATAGAATGAGTCAATCAATACATGCCGACCAGAATGAGAGGATGATTGGTAGAAAAAAAATAAGAAGAGAGAACGAGACAGCATGCGAGAGAGTGACTGAGTGAAGCCTGAACAGAGAAGTGATGGAGCTGGAAAGAGCCTTTCTAGTTCGTAAAGGCTTTGATATTCTGATACGTATGATGGCCTAACATAGTCTCTGCTGGCAAGCTGGCGTTTGGCCGTTCGACTGACCATGGCTATGTCCCCAATGGCACTCTATTCTCTACGTAGTGCACTACTTTTGGACCTGGTCAAAAGTACTGTACCATATAGGGAATAGGGTACCATTTGGGACAGGACCCGTGTGCGCTGGGCAGTAGGCTGACTACTTTAAGGAGAGAGGAGAGTTATCTGCTTGGCTCAGCAGTAGAGAATGCCTAAGCCTTGAGGGATTTTCTAGAGGAGCTCTGTACAGTTTCACTATGGATGTGTGCGTTCCAAATGGTGCCCTATTCCCTATACAGTGCACTACTGTTGACCAGGTCCCATAGTTGTAGAAAAAGGGTGCCATTTATTTGAATGTGTATTTATTAGGGATCCCCATTCTCTCCCTGGGGTCCAAACACATTAAGGCACTTACATTACACATAAACAACATTTAAAACCGTACATCATAACATTATTACACCACTACAGATCTACAATGCAAAATGTATAATACCACCATACAACGTTATTTCAATGAACGTGTGTGTAGAATGCTATCGTTTGTGTGAGTGTATCTCTTCACAGTCCACGCTGTTCCATAAGGTCTATTTTGTATTTTTATGTTTTTTTAAATCTGATTATACTGCTTGCATCAGTTACCTGATGTGGAATAGAGTTCCATGTAGTCATGGCTCTATGCAGTACTGTGGACCTCCAATAGTCTATTCTGGACTTGGGGTTTGTGAAGAGACCTCTGGTGGCATGTATTAAAGAACACCCTCTGGGTTCTGTTAGACAGGAAACTCTTTATCCATAATATAGCAGGGGGTGTAAAGCCATAACACATTCGGTCTTCCAGCAGCAGACATTGAATCGATAATTTCAAAAGCCGCAAGTCTAACAAAACATCCCCCATAATCTTTTTATCATCAATTTCTCTCAGCCAATCATCAGTAATTTGTGTAAGTGCTGTGCTTGTTGAATGTCTTTCCCTTTAAGAGTGCTGAAAGTCTGCTGTCAATTTGTTTACTGTAAAATAGCAATGTATCTGGACAAACACAGTTTTTTTCAGAAGTTGACTAAGGGTTGGTAAGAGGCTGATTTGGTCGGAAATTTGAGCCAATAAAGGGGGCTTTACTATTCTTAGGTAGCGGAATGACTTTTGCGTCCTTCCAGGCCTGAGGGCACACACTTTCTAGTAGGCTTAAATAGAAGATATGGCACATAGGAGTGTCAGTATTGTCTGCTATTATCCTCATAAATTTTCCGTCCAAGTTGTCAGACCCCGGTGGCTTGTGTCACGTCCTGACCAGCAGAGGGAGTGTTGTTTAGTATTGGTCAGGACGTGGCAGAGGTTGTATGTAGTTTCAAGTTGTTCTGTTTCTGTGTTAGTCTGTGTGACTCCCGATCAGGAACAGCTGGATATCGTTGTTCCTGATTGGGAGTCATATATTAGGTGTGTGTTTTTCTCTTGGGGTTGTGGGTTGTTTTCGTTAGCACTGCTATTATTGTAAGTATAGCCTGTTAACATGTCTTTAGTCATTCTTGTTTATTGTTTTCTGTGTTCAGTCTTTATTTAAAATAAATATAATGATGAGCACGCAACCCGCTGTGTATTGGTCCACTTTCTCAGACGATGATTTCTCTGTTTCGTCTGACGATGAAGAACGTTACAGCTTGTCATTGTTGATAGACAACATGAATTTGTTAACCTCTTCCACTCTCACTTTAAGGAATTCAAAATTACAAATGCATGTCTTTCATAATTTAGTCAGATATACTTGGATGTGTAGTGTCTGTGTTTGTTGTTGGCATGCCTACATTTTCTAATCTTGCCAATGAAAGAATCATTCAAGTAGTTGGCTATGTCAATGGGTTTTGTGATGAATGAGCCATCTGATTCAATGAATGTGTCACGGATCCCTCCGGAACTTTCATTACACATTACCTGTCCCCTATTGCCACTGATTAGTACTTGTATAAGTGTGCCCTTTGGTTTCCATTGGGCTGTCGATTATTGTTACTATGTCTGTAGGTGCGTGTGAGTACCTGTGCTGTGTGTTTTGGCTTTTGTGCCATTGTGGATTGCGCAAGTGATTACGGGTCTCGTCCCGTGTGTTAATCATTGTGCGTGTGTGTTATTTATTCGAGGTATTCCTCGCCCTTTTGTTTGGGTTTCAACTCTGTGTTTTGTTACGTGTTTGTCCCCGTGTCTTTACACGGCACGCCGTAATTTGGGCTTAATAAAATAAACTATTAAACATTCCTGTGCCTGTCTCCCGAATCATTTATGCCAAAGTGACAGAATGATGGAGCTGAGTTTTCCTTTTTGATGTGCTCCAAAGATTTTTTACTATCATTCTTTATATAATGTATTTGTTTCTTAGTGAACTTTCTTATTCTTTTTGTTCAGTTTAGACACATGATTTCCCAATTGGCAGTACCTTTGCCAGTTGGTTGTGCTGCAATACTTATTTGCCATACCATTTGCCTCATCCCTTTCAACCATACAATTTTTCAATTCCTCATCCATCCAAGGGGATTTAGAAGATTTTACAGTCAATTTCTTAATGAGTGAATGCTTGTTAGTATTGGAATAAGCAATTTCATAAAAGTACCAAGTTCAGTGTCTGGTTGCGCCTCATAACATACCACAGACCAGCAAATATTCTTTACATCATCAACATAAGAATCACTACAAAACTTCTTGTATGACCTCTTATACACTATATTTGGCCCAGCCTTTGGAACTTTGGTTTTCCTAGATGTGGCTACTATATTGTGATCACTACATCCGATGGATTTGGATACTACTTTAAAGTATTTAACATGAGATCCTCTCTAAGCTTTACAGGAATGTGGTTCTGAATACTGACTGCAACACTGCCCCATTGGCATTTCTGTCTTTTCTGTAGATGTTATAATCATGTATAGCTACCACTGTATCATCAAATGTATTATCTAGGTGAGTTTTAGAGATCGTCAGAATATGAATGTTATCGGTTACTAGCAAGATATTGACTTCATGAACCTTGTTTCTTAGGCTACATATGTTAATGTGGGCTATTTTTAAGCACTTTTCTGGGATGCTAGATTGTTTTCATTGCTTTACTGGGAAACTTAACGGAAGTAGACATGCTCATGTTATTTATGTTAGTGCGGGGTGAACTGCACACATTGGACTTCCTACTAGGGCACATGCCTCAGTGCTAACTGCATAACTCTGGTTCATAGGCACATGATTACTGCATATAATAGCTGTAGAATCAGCAGAGGCATTCAGGGCAGTTAGAGGGACATAAATTAGGTTACTTACATTGTGTCTACCAACACCCTTCGTATAATATACCTTTGCCGAAGCATTATGACAACTCAGCGACATAATGGTAGGGATTATTTGAGCTGGGCTTGGGTCATTGATAAGTAATTGTCTCAATTCAGCCTTATAATGCTGTGAAAGGATCCAGGCTCTGGCATTGGTGCTCCCTCCCTGCCTTTGGATGAGGATGTGAGGGGGAATAGGAGCCTCTGAAGTGTGGAAGACAGGGGAATGGGCAATTGGAGGAATGGAAGGAAGGGGAATATGGTGGGAGCACGAAATAAGAGAAAAGGGGGATGAAGATGGGATGAGGTATATGATAGGAAGAGGAATGGGGATAGGAAGGGAGTAGGTGTGGGTAGAAGAGGGGGATAAGGAGAGGAGATGAGGGGATGGATGGATTGAAGTAGTGAGGAGAGGGAGAGATGAGGGGATGGAGAGTATTAAGATAAAGGAGTGGGGAAAGTACAAGATGAAGGGATTAAGAAATTAGGGGAGTGAGGAGATTGAGAGATGAAATGGGGATGTCATCCTACCCCCTTCACTCCTCTCCCCCACTCTGAACAGTAACACTAGTCTATTTATAGCCTCAGCAGTGAGCACATGTTTCTCTTGCCTGATATAAATACATGCAGCTTCTGTCCCTTCCTGGAGGCCAACAGCCTCAGAGAGAGAGAGAGTGAATTCTCATAGCTACAACACTGTACACAGAGCCGTATAAATATACTGTAATTACTAGAAAATATATCCCCATACAACACTGCAGAACAGATATTCCCATACAACACTGTGCATACAGCTATAGAAAAACAATTACTAGAGCTAATATTCCCATACAACAATGTAGACAGATATTCCCATACAACGCTGTGCATTTCCAGCCATATACATATTAATAGAATGACTAGAACAAGTCACTGTTCTGTGATGGGTGGACGGGAAGCCACAGTGAGTGTAGGATGATCCTATTTCTATGCATACAGTATGGCGGCGGTGGTGATGATGGTGTTGATCGTGGTAATGATGATGGTGGTGATGGTCATGATGAAGGAAAAAGGAAACCGCACAATGCTCTTGATAGTATCACTGATCTTTAACCTCTTATGGCTAGGGGGCAGTATTTTCACGGCTGGATAAAAAACGTACCCGATTTAATCTGGTTACTAATCCTACCCAGTAACTAGAATATGCATATACTTATTATATATGGATAGAAAACACCCTAAAGTTTCTAAAACTGTTTGAATGGTGTCTGTGAGTATAACAGAACTCAAATGGCAGGTCAAAACATGAGAGATTCCTTTACAGGAAGTGGCCTGTCTGACCATTTCTGGAACTTCTTTGCCATCTCTATCTTTTACAAAGGATCTCTGCTCTAACGTGACACTTCCTACGTCGTCCATAGGCGCTCAGAGCCTGGGAAAAAACAGAATGTCGTCATCCCAGCCCCAGGCTGAAACACATTATCGCCTTTCTCAAGTGGCCGATCAAGGGACTGTGGGCTTAGGCGCGTGACCTGGCTGCCCCCGTCTTTGTGATTTTTTTCCTCTGTTTGCCGAAAAGGAGATTCCCGGTCGGAATATTATCGCTTTTCTACGAGAAGAATGGCATAAAAATTGATTTTAAACAGCGGTTGACATGCTTCGAAGTACGGTAATGGAATATTTAGAATTTTTTGTCACGAATTGCGCCATGCGCACGACCCTGATTTACCATTCGGATAGTGTCTGGGACGCACGAACAAAACGTCGCTATTCGGATATAACGATGGATTATTTTGGACCAACCCAACATTTGTTATTGAAGTGGCAGTCCTGGGAGTGCATTCTGACGAAGACAACAAAAGGTAATCAAACTTTTATAATAGTAAATGTGATATTGGTGAGTGCTAAACTTGCCGGGTGTCTAAATAGCTAGCCCGTGATGGCTGGGCTATGTACTTAGAATATTGCAAAATGTGCTGTCACCAAAAAGCTATTTTAAAATCGGACATATCGAGTGCATAGAGGAGTTCTGTATCTATAATTCTTAAAATAATTGTTATGCTTTTTGTGAACGTTTATCGTGAGTAATTTAGTAAATTGTTAGCAAATTCCTCCGGAAGTTTGCGGGGGGTATGCTAGTTCAGTTGTCTTAGGATGAAGCGGACCAAAGTGCAGCGTGATTATCGTTACACATTTTTATTTAACTGTGAAACTATGCAGTACATACAAATAAACTGAATAACAAAACAACAAACCGTGATGCAGAGGTGAAACATTCACTAACTCAAAGACAAGCTCCCACAAACCCAGGTGGGAAAAACACCTACTTAAGTAAGATCTCCAATTAGAGACAACGAAGACCAGCTGCCTCTAATTGGAGATCATCCCAAACAAAACCCAACATAGAAATAAAAAACTAGAATATAACATAGAAAACTAAACTAGAAAACCCCCGTCACGCCCTGACCTACAAATTGAAATGCATTCCTGGTGACTAACTCATGAAGCTGGTTGAGGGAATGCCAAGAGTGTGCAAAGCTGTCATCAAGGCAAGTGGTTGGCTACTTAGAAGAATCTCAAATATACAATATATTTTGATTTATTTAACACTTTTTTGTTTACTACATAATTCCATATGTGTTATTTCATAGTGTTGATGTCTTCACTATTATTCTACAATGTAGTAAATAGTAAAAATCCTGGAATGAGTAGGTGTGTTCAAATGTTTGACTGGTACTGTATATACCATCCGTTTTTATTAAAGCAGTAACATATAGTACAGCAGTAACATTTAGTACAGCAGTACTTGGGAAACGCCCCTTTTCTAAAAATATTTAATTAAATAACTAGTGTAAACTGTAGCCATTTTTTCCCTTCATAGTTTGTTTGCCTAAGCATGACCTTCATCCACATAACTTCTTTTTACCAAACTTTGCCTTTTGTCTCAGAAATTGGACATTGTTCTTAGGGGTGGCTAGTTTCCCCATGTTACACTATCCTAAAATTATTTTATACTAGGTTACATGTCGGTGCCAACTTTCATTCAGAAATGATGACTTAATAATAATAAAAAATTGTGCTCTGGTAGGCTAGATAAAATAATAGTAGTACACCGCTGGTTATAATAAATGTAAAGCAATTGCCATGTGTGGTCAACTGATAGGCCTAATTCCAGCATCATTTTAATTGGGACAGCGTCATTGCGCTGATTTGAGACAAGCATGGGAACTCATCTTGATAAATCAATCAATGTCAGATTTTTGGTTACAATAAGGCTGGGAAATAATAGCTAAGTTAAGGTGAGTGCTCATAATTATTAGTATAGCAATTGAAAGCAATGCAGGTCTTCTCTACACACACACACACACACACACACACACACACACACACACACACACACACATTAGACCTATAGCCTGTCTGATGACCTTCCCTGATGTTTTCCTCAATTTTCTGATGCATTTCAGTTACTTAGTTTGCTGATGTGAAAACATATTTTTACACTTTTCCCTTAGGCTATTCAAGTAATGTGACATATGTTCTTATTGGTAAAAAAGGTCATAAGCCCGACATAGTTTCAATAACAATATAGCTGGAAACACTAGCCTATTGACTTCATTGACTTACTGAATGTATTATCTTGTAATTGTATGCTAGCCTACTTGCTGACAGATTATTACAATATTATTGTAACAGTATGCCTACCTACACAATAATAACCTCATATGGGGTTACTGACCACAAAGTGTTGATTATTTGGCCTTTGGGAGAGCACAGCCTATGGATGAAAACATAGCACCACAGGAAGGAGTGTTGAAAGTGCTGCAGATGAATTGAAATAAATTTGCCACTTTTTATAATTACTCCTGTCTCTACAGAAATGAATGAAATCATTGAAAATACTACACCAGAGAGTGTAGAATTACTTCCTTAAAAAATGGCTGTAGATTGGCGTTTTGTCACATTACAGTTGCATAGACCTAGTCGGGAATCACGTAATTGGGCAACCCACGCTGCAAATATCAAACAGCTGATTGTTAAGTTGTGGCTGTCAATGTGGCTGTCAATGAACAGCAGCCAGCAGCTAAAACATCTTTTGCAATATTTCAAAATACAATTGTGGTAAAAAACTGTTTGAATAAGTGAGTGCCACTGGAAAGTTGGTGACGATAATTTCCTCCTCATTTTGTAGGCCTAAGATCTATGTATCCACTCTTTTCATTGGCCTATGCTATTGGTTGGATTTAACAACACGGATCATTCTTTTTATTGAACTCAGTATGTCAATGTCAGAGTAGCTTGTCATTTTGTGTGGTATAAAACATATTATTGTAATGTCTCCAGTGAGAGAAGGTAGAATTTCAGGAAATGATTTTAGAAAAGGCATTTTTTTCTCTGACAGCAAACCCCCAGACCCTGGTCTTCAGGACTAAGTCCTGAATGGAATGAAACTCTGGTGATGGCCCTGTTGAACACTAATAAGCAATTAGATCAATTGGATAGGAAAAGACAGCATAGACAACCCACAGTGGAATCAATCTTGGTTGTTTTCACAGGGTCGGCTTTGGTTCTGCGAAAACACTGTGAGTGGACTCTCCCTCCCTCTCTTGTAAGCCAATCAGTTGTCTTAGCTGAATGGAGTAGAAAAAACAACAACACCAGTCTTGAGTCTACAGTGTGCTTGAGTAGAGTAGAGATTCCACTCATTAACAACACTGCCTCTCATTAGCACAAATAATCTCGCTCTCTACGGTAGCACCATCTGAACACACACACACACACTGCGTTACACAAAATGTTCTGTATATTGTTTGGAACATTTCTGTGGAAGCTGAAAAAATGAAACCTATCTTATCTTACCTTATCAACACACACCCAAGCCTAGTGTTTTGAAGGGCTCACAGATTTTGGCTCACCACAACACATCTTTGTACATATCCATTCAAACCTTCTGCTTGGGTGGGGCCATAATGCTCTCGTATGGCTTTCCAATCCGTCCGACAACAGCATACATTTATGAAATGGGTTTGGATCATTATAAGAAGCGATGATTCTTTTCTTTCTCTCTCTTTTACTCTTCTTGTCTGCACTCTCCCTTATGGTCCCTCAATAGTCACTCATCCTCTCTCTTCTCTTTACCTTCTGTGCCTCTACCTAACCTTCCCATTTCTGGGGTTTATTCAGATCCCCATTAGCTTTTGCCAAAGCAGCAGCTATTCTTCCTGGGGACCACAAAAAACACATGACAAGTAAAAAAAAACACTGATAAACTGATATACAAGGACAGTCAACACAAATCTAAAAAGACAATGATATATAAACAATACAACAATTTGTTTTAGAATAATTGTACAAACACAACAACAAATAGCATGTGTTTGTGTGCGTCCCCTCACAGTCCCTGCTGTACCATAAAATGTTGTTGAATCTTTTTTTAACCTCTCTAGGGTAGGTGGCACCAAATCGTCCCACCTACGTAACAGCCAGTGTAATCCCGTGGCGTGATTTTCAAAAACCTAAAAAATGCAAAAACTTCAATTTTTCAAACATATGACTATTTTACACCATTTTAAAGACAAGACTCTCGTTAATCTAACCACACTGTCCGATTTCAAAAAGGCTTTACAACGAAAGCAAAACATTAGATTATGTCAGCAGAGTACCCAGCCAGAAATAATCAGACACCCATTTTTCAAGCTAGCATATAATGTCACATAAACCCAAACCACAGCTAAATGCAGCACTAACCTTTGATGATCTTCATCAGATGACAACCCTAGGACATTATGTTATACAATACATGCATGTTTTGTTCAATCAAGTTCATATTTATATCAAAAACCAGCTTTTTACATTAGCATGTGACTAGCATGTGACTAGCATTCCCACCGAACACTGCCGGTGAATTTACTAAATTACTCACGATAAACGTTCACAAAAAGCAGAACAATTATTTTAAGAATTATAGATACAGAACTCCTCTATGCACTCGATATGTCCGATTTTAAAATAGCTTTTCGGTGAAAGCACATTTTGCAATATTCTCAGTAGATAGCCCGGCATCACAGGGCTAGCTATTTAGACACCCAGCAAGTTTAGCACTCACCAAAGTCAGATTTACTATAAGAAAAATGATATTACCTTTGCTGTCTTCGTCAGAATGCACTCCCAGGACTTTTACTTCAATAACAAATGTTGGTTTGGTTCAAAATAATCAATAGTTATATCCAAATAGCGGCGTTTTGTTCGTGCGTTCAAGACACTATCCGAAATGGTAAATAAGGGTGACGAGCATGGCGCAATTCGTGACAAAAAAATTCTAAATATTCCATTACCGTACTTCGAAGCATGTCAACCGCTGTTTAAAATCAATTTTTATGCCATTTTCTCATAAAAAAGCGATAATATTCCGACCGGGAATCTGTGTTTAGGTAAACAGACTAAAGAAAATAAAGCATTCGGTCGACTCGGGCACGCGCCTAAGCCCATAGTACTCTGATCGGCCACTTGCCAAAAGCGATAATGTGTTTCAGCCAGAGGCTGCCTCGATATCGTTCAGCTTTTTCCCGGGCTCTGAGAGTCTATGGGAGCCGTAGGAAGTGTCACGTTAGAGCAAAGATCCTCAGTCTTCAGTAAAAAGAGCCAAGATGAAACACAACTTGTCAGACAGGCCACTTCCTGCATGGAATCTTCTCAAATTTTGGCCTGCCATTTGAGTTCTGTTATACTCACAGACACCATTCAAACAGTTTTAGAAACTTTAGGGTGTTTTCTATCCAAAGCTAATAATTATATGCATATTCTAGTTACTGGGCAGGAGTAGTAACCAGATTAAATCGGGTACGTTTTTTATCCGGCCGTGTCAATACTGCCCCCTAGCCCTAACAGGTTAACGTAATTTTGCTGTTTGCTTGATTAATTGGAGATGGAAGGGAGTTCTATTCGATCATGGCTCTGTATAATACTGTCCGTTGCCGTGAATTAGTTTTGGACTTGGGGACTGTGAAGAGACCCGTGGTGGCATGTCTTGTGGGGTACTATATGTATGGGTGTCTGAGCTGAATGTTATTTGATTATGCAGACAATCGGAAATTCTATTACAGTAATACTTATCATCAAAACTAGAAGAGAAGCAGTTAATCTCTGGAAAAGCAAGGTTGGAAAGCAAATGGATCCTGCTGAAAAGAGAAGACTAATCTGTCTGTCTGACTAATATATCAACTTCCAAATTGGCCTATGTGCGAACACCATTGTTTTACGAAGAAAGAGAGAGATAAGCTTTTGGCATAAGCACATCATTGGGTGAATCAGTAAGACTGGAAATCTATTTTAGGACCATCATTTCCTCCTCATATTGTACAATATGTTTCTCCACACACCTAGGCCTAGGCTATTGGTGAATTCAAGGTAGTTTTTATTGATTTATTCTCAGTTTGTCAGTGTCAAAGTAGACTGTCAGTAAGGCTTGGGCGTTGTAGGAGAGGAGTCAGACGCAGGATGCAGCGATATATGGTAATGGCTTTTAATGAGCCCAATGGCGAAAACACAAGCCACCCCAAACAGCAATCTGAGCGCACACAAAACAAAGTGCCCCAAACACAGGGGACAAACACTGTCGGTGCAAAAACATGCACTAGCGCAAAACACCATCAGCGTATACAAAAGCAATACAATCAGAGAGACAATCCCGCACAAAGAGCAGGCAGGCCTACTGGCTAATATAGCCCCGCTAATATAACCCAACACAGCACAGGTGTAAACAATAACGGAAAGGGGGAAAAACAAAAGGGAATCAGTGGCAGCTAGTAGGCCGGTGACAACGACCGCCGAGCGCCACCCGAGCAGGAGGGGGAGCCACCTTCGGTGGGAGTCGTGAGACTGTCATAGACTGTCATACCTTTGTGGGGTATTATGCATGCATATTCTGCTGATGTATCCAGTCATCTAAAACAGGGGTTCTTAAACTTTTTCAGCCTAGGACCCAAATGAGAAATTCTGTGTTTTCCTGGGACCCAAGCTTAGGAAAATATGCAACTTTACATAAATATCAGTACATTTCATTGCCCTTGTGCCTAAAACAAATGCAATATAGATAAAAACAAATAACAATGAAATGTAATATCCATATAAATATCTATTCATGTTTATTTTCCCCCATTAAAAACATTCTTACATATCTGTCTAGGTTGGAACTGGTGCTGTTAAAATACAATAAATCATTTTTATTCTGAACTGGAATAAACTGATTGATCACACAGATGTTGACCAAAAAACACACACACAGTCCTAATGAGAGGTGTGTGGCTGGTTGAAGTTTTTCTATTTGGGCTCTGTTTTTGACAGTGCATCACTGAAGTCATGCTCAGTCTTGAAACTGTTCTCTACTTGTTTTTTTAAGTATTTCAGAGTCGAGAACCCTGACTCACATAGGTATGTGGTGCCAAGCTGGATCAGAACATCTACTGCTTTCTCAGTCAGGCAGGAGACCACTTCCTGCTGTAGATGAGCAACCCAGAACTGTGTGAGTGTGTTTGCCTCAAACAGCATCTTGCTTCAATCAGTTAATTCCAGTTAAGAATAAAAATGATTACATGTATTTTAACAGCAACAGTTCCAACCTAGACTAGCTTGCTTTGGTGAATGTTAGCTATTAGCTGTGTACAAGGCCAAGGGATTGTTTGAAAGAGAAACTCACATCTACTACTATGATAGTTAGTACTCCCTTATTCCTGTTATAAAATGACAACAATGCATTGCTAGCTGACTTACTTTTCCACTGTCGAAGCACTGTTTCCTGAAGCATTCTGCCTTGTTCTGAAAGAACTCCCTGGGTTTACCACCATGCTGTGGAAGTTTGGTCAGGACGTGTGGTTTTATTAATTTGTTCATTTTGAGAGACTCATTACTAAGCACTTCCCGCACAAAACACTTTGTGGGCGCTCCTCGTTATAAGTTTGTATGAAAGAGGGAGAAACTCATCGCTGTTTATGCGTTTCATGACAATTGAACTGGGTAAGAACTTGCAGCTAGCATGAGTCCATTTGATGATAGTGGTGAGTGATGGCAAGTGGGAATGACAAATCAGTGGCAGACAGCACATTATCTGCTGCTGAACGACAGCGCTGCATTGTGTGTGTTGCTGAGTGATCTTCAAGAAAACTGCAGAAAAAAAGATCCGGTAATCCGTGAAGCACACAGGCATCTATCTCCCTCTCCCACTCGCGCAGCTGCCAAACTAGAGACTGCTGCTAAGCAGAGAGCGCACTGAACAGAGAGCGCAGATGCACTTGGCCAAATCAATTCCAGTAATTAATGAAATAATTATACATTTACTCTGACACGTCGCAACCCACCATTAACAGGTCCGTGACCCACTTTGGGTCGCGACCCATACTTTAAGAAAGGCTGATCTAAAATGATGTGGAATTGCATTTAATGTGTTTATAAAATGCCACATTTTTCTCAGACCCTAGGCTACAATTTTTTTCTCCCCATGTGTACAATTTCTGCAAGCGCCTCTACTCTACTGCTCTATGCCAGGACGCAAAAGCGATGATAATGCATGCAATGCTTTATAATAAAGGTTACTTGTTTTTTCATGCATTCCGGTACCTAAGAGCCCCCCAGGTCACCCTTCTCTCGGGCTCACTTTTTGTTCAGGCACCTCCCAATTTACAAATTAAGCACTGCCCTTTCCTATATGACAGTCAATAGTTGTTCTCTGAAAAATAGTATTGTATTTGTCACGTCCTGACCAGCAGAGGGAGTAGTTGTGTAGTATTTTGGTCAGGAAGTGGCAGAAGAAGTCTGTGTATGTGTTTTCTAGTATGTCTGTTTCTTTGTTGGTCTGTGTGGCTCCCTATCAGGAACAGCTGGTTATCGTTGTTCCTGATTGGGAGTCATATATTAGGAGTGTGTTTGTGGGTTGTTTCGTTAGCACTGCTATTATTTGTAAGTATAGCCTGTCTCGAGTCTTTATTGTTTTTCCGTGTTTGCTTTATTCATTATCATTAAAAGATGAGTATTCACATCCCGCCTGCGATTTGGTCACTTCAACACGGCTACACCTGTGACAGTATTTGGTAAAACACAATTCTCTCCGTCAGTTTACTAAGAAAGGGCAGCAAACTGATTGGGTGGCTTTTAAAGCCAGCAAAGGGTGCATTACTA
Source organism: Salmo salar (assembly GCF_965601325.2). NCBI lineage: Eukaryota > Metazoa > Chordata > Actinopteri > Salmoniformes > Salmonidae > Salmo > Salmo salar. Next base: position 69,731,171 of record NC_138300.1, read on the forward strand.
TCTTTAGGCAGTGGAATTACTTTAGCTTCCTTCCACGCCTGTGGACTTCTTTAGGCTTTGGTTAAATATATAGCAAATAGGGGTAGCAATACAGTTTGCTACCATTCTCAATAGTTTCCCATCAAGGTGGTATAGTTTTTTCACCTGTCCCACGCAAACAAAGACAACACTCAAAACAGGAGTCCTTCACTTTGATTATTAAATATTTTATACAAAAATATCATGCTTCACTGTTTAATGATGTCATTTTTCCACTTTACTAGTGAAATAGTCATTGAAATGATTGGCAATATCAAAAGGTTTTGTTATAAATGTCTCATGAACTTCAATGAACTATGGAGATTAACTGCCAATGATATCATTTAAGTATTTTTCCATTGTGTTCTATGTCATTTATCTTAGTTTCATATCATTTCTTCTTTTTGTTAAATTTAGTCACAACATTTCTCAATTTACAGTATGTGAACCAATCAACTAAGCACCCTGACTTGTTTGCCACTTATTTAGCATAATATATTTTAAACAAATAATTTTTCAATTATTCTTCAAACCAGAGGGATCTGGTTCTCACTGTTAATTTCCAAACAGGTGCATGCTTGTCAACAATTGGCATGAATCATTTTACAAATACTTCCAGTGCTGCATCTGGATTCACTTCCTCATGCAACAAAAGAGTCCTGAAAAAACATTTTGTATGATCATTTAGAAATTACTTTAGACCCAACTCTTTTCCTCTCCTTTTCCCTCTTCTCAATGTTCACTGTCTCCCCTCCTCCCGTCTTCCTCTTCTCTTTGCCCTGCTCAACCGGAGGGCTCATAGTTCAAATCCCGAGTCTGGTAGGAAAAATCTGTTGGGCTGTGAGCCGGCAACCGGAGGGTTGTTGGTATCAAATCCTATATGCCATCTCCTGCTGTTGTGCCCTTAACCCCCTAAAACTGTTCCAGGGGCCATGTCTTCAACCTCTCTGTGTGTGTATTTGTGTGGTTGGTTTGGATAAAGGAAAATATTTAGACAAATCTCAGTGTCTGTACCAATTTACAATAAAGTAATCTTCTTCTCCCTCTGTAGGTACCACCCGGCAGCCAAAGGAGGGAGAGGTGCCGGGGGTGGACTATAACTTTGTGAGCACAGAGCGCTTTATGGAACTGGAGCAAAGTGGAGCCCTGCTAGAGAGTGGAACCTATGAAGGTGAGTTCACTGACCATAACACAACAGTGATCAAGACACTGACCACAATCCACTAGCATTGCTACATGCTCCATAAATGCCATCCTGAAAATTACACATTTTGTCTTCACACAAATATCAACACACACCACCACATTGGACCTCCTTTCTTCTTTCTATTTATTAAGGATCCCCATTAGCTGCTGCCAAGGCAGGAGCTATTCTTCCTGGGATCCAGCAACATCAAGGCAGTTATATACAATCTAAAATATTGCATGACATTTCATAACAGTTTTCACAACACATTGTGTTCCCTCAGGCCACTACTCTGCTGTCACATATCTACAATCCAAAATCCATGTGTACGTGTATGTAAAGTGTGTGTCTTATCATGTGTGTCTGTGCCTGCCTGTGTGTGTGTGTGTGTGTGTGTGTGTGTGTGTGTGTGTGTGTGTGTGTGTGTGTGTGTGTGTGTGTGTGTGTGTGTGTGTGTGTGTCTCTCTTCTCATTGTGGTGCTGGAATTGCATTTGAACTTAAGTAATTTCACTGACTGTGTGTGAGCTATATGTTGGGTTTGATGCTACTCAAACACTTGCCACTTATACGCATTTGTATTTGTATTTATTAGGGATCCCCATTAGCTCCTGTCAAGGCAGCAACTACTCTTTTTGGAGTCCAGCAACATTAAGGCAGCTATATACAATTTAAAATATTACATGACATTTCATAACTCTTTTCACAACACATTTAGTGTGTTCCCTCAGGCCACTACTCTACTATCACATATCTACAATACAAAATCTATTTTTGCCTATGTGTAGAGTACGTGTCTTATCATTTGTATGCATGTCTGTGCCTGTGTGTGTCTCTTCACAGTCCCTGCTGTTCCATAGGCGTATTTTTTTTATTTTTAAAAATCTGATTCTACTGCTTGCATAAGTTACCTGATGTGGAATAGACTTCCATGTAGCCATGGCTCTATGTAGTAATGTGTACTTCCCATAGTCTGTTCATGACTTTGGGATTGTGAAGAGACCTTTGATGGCATGTCTTGTAGGGTATGCATGGGTGTACAAGCTGTGTCCTAGTAGTTTAAAAAACTGGTTGTTTCGCAAATGTTGAAATTGTAATATGGCTACTAATACTGGAAAAGCTGAATCAAAGTCCAAGTATACAGATTTGACGATATTCTTGCAGAAAAATGTAATGTGAATGTTAATGTCTCCTTCACGATTTGCCCAAATGTACCTGGGTGACTTTACACTAAATGTCATGCAGTTTGCTCATACTTCAAGTTATCCCTCTGAAACTTTGCACATACACTGCTGACATCTTGTGGACACCATCATGATGGCTAGATGTGGGACCTTTCTCTTGCATTTCAAAGAAGGTGGTAGAGAAGAAAATAAATGGTTGTTTTTTTCTTTGTATTTTCTTCTACCAGATCTATTGTGTTATATTCTCCTACATTGAATTCACATTCCCACAAACTTCAAAGTGTTTCCTTTCAAATGGTACCAAGAATGTGCATATCCTTGCTTCAGGGCCTGAGTTACAGGCAGTTAGATTTGGGTTTAACCTGTTAGGGCTAGGGGCAGTATTGACACGGCTGGATAAAAAACATACCTGATTTAATCTGGTTACTACTCCTGCCCAGTAACTAGAATATGCATATAATTATTTGCTTTGGATAGAAAACACTCCAAAGTTTCTAAAACTTTTTGAATGGTGTCTGTGAGTATAACAGAACTCAAATGGCAGGTCAAAACCTGAGAGATTCCTTTACAGGAAGTGGCCTGTCTGACCATTTATTGTCTTTCTTTGACATCTCATTCCATTACAAAGGATCTCTGCGGTAACGTGACACTTCCCACGGCTCCAATAGGCTCTCAGAGCCCGGGAAAAACATGAATGTCGTCATTCCAGCCCCAGGCTGAAACACATTATCGCCTTTCTCAAGTGGCCGATCAAGGGACTGTGGGCTTAGGCGCGTGCACTGGCCGCCCCCGTCTTTGTGTTTTTTCCTCTGTTTACCGAAAAGGAGATTCCCGGTCGGAATATTATCGCTTTTTTACGAGATAAATTGCATAAAAATTGATTTTAAACAGCGGTTGACATGCTTCGAAGTACGGTAATGGAATATTTAGAATTTTTTTTGTCACTAATTGCGCCATGCGCACGACCCTGATTTACCATTTCGGATAGTTTCTGGAACGCACGAACAAAACGCCGCTATTTGGATATAACGATGGATTATTTGGGACCAAACCAACATTTGTTATTGAAGTAGAAGTCCTGGGAGTGCATTCTGACGAAGACAACAAAGGTAATAACATTTTTGTTACAGTAAATCTGATTTTGGTGAAGGCTAAACTTGCCGGGTGTCTATATAGCTAGCCCGTGATGGCTGGGCTATGTACTTAGAATATTTCAAAATGTGCTTTCACCAAAAAGCTATTTTAAAATCGGACATATAGTGCATAGAGGAGTTCTGTATCTATAATTCTTAAAATAATTGTTATGCTTTTTGTGAACGTTTATCGTGAGTAATTTAGTCAATTGTTAGTAAATTCCCCGGAAGTTTGCGGGGGGTATGCTAGTTCTGAACGTCACATGCTAATGTAAAAAGCTGTTTTTTGATATAAATATGAACTTGATTGAACAAAACATGCATGTATTGTATAACATAATGTCCTAGGTTTGTCATCTGATGAAGATCATCAAAGGTTAGTGCTGCATTTAGCTGTCTTCTGGGTTTTTGTGACATTATATGCTAGCTTGAAAAATGGGTGTCTGATTATTTCTGGCTTGGTACTCTGCTGACATAATCTAATGTTTTAATTTCGTTGTAAAGCCTTTTTGAAATCGGACAGTGTGGTTAGATTAACCTCTTGGGGCTAGGTGGGACGCTAGCGTGCCACCCGTGGTGCACTCCATCAACAGCAGGTGCATTTCAAGAGCGGCAAATTTGAATCCAAATAAATGTCAAAATTCAAATTTTTCAAAAATACAACTATGTTACACCATTTGAAAGATAAACATCTCCTTAATCTAACCACGTTTTACGATTTCAAAAAGGTTTTACGGCGAAAGCATAAATTTAGAGTATGTTAGGACAGTACATTTACAAGAGTTGTGTGTAATGTTTTGTCAAGTCAAAGACAGGGTCACCAAAACCATAAAACCAGCTAAAATGATACACTAACCTTTTACAATCTCCATCAGATGACACTCCTAGGACATTATGTTAGACAATGCATGCATTTTTAGTTCTATCAAGTTGATATTTATATCCAAAAACAGCGTTTTACTATGGCATTGATGTTGAGGAAATCGTTTCCCTCCAATAACCGGCAGTCAAGTCAGCGTCACAAATTAAATAATTAAAATTAGAAAACATTGGTAAAATATTATATTGTCATTTAAAGAATTATAGATTTACATCTTTTGAACGCAATCAACTTGCCAGATTTAAAAATAACCTTACTGGGAAATCACACTTTGCAATAATCTGAGCACTGTGCCCAGAAAAATACGCGTTGCGATACAGACTAGACGTCATGTTGGGGAGATCTAAAATCGAAAATACTATGTAAATAATCCATTACCTTTGATTCTCTTCATCAGATGTCACTTCCAGGTATCACAGGTCCATAACGAATGTAGTTTTGTTCAAAAAAGCTCATCATTTATGTCCAAAAATCTCCGTCTCGTTAGCACATGATGTAAGCCAGCCGGACTTCTCGTCATGAACGAGGGGAAAAAATATATTTCCGTTCGTTCAAACATGTCAAACGTTGTATAGCATAAATCATTAGGGCCTTTTTTAACCAGAACATGAATAATATTCAAGGTGGACGAATGCATAGTCTTTTATAACGTATTGGAACGAGGGTACCCAACATGAAGTAGCGCGCCAGGTGTCTAATGGGACATCACCGTTCCATGGCTCTTGTTCGGTCAGATCTCCCTCCAGAAGACTCAAAACACTTTGTAAAGGCTGGTGACATCTAGTGGAAGCAATAGGAAGTGCCAAAATATTCCTAAACCCCTGTGTTTTTCAATGGGATAGGTTTAAAGTCAATACAACACATCAGGTATCCACTTCCTGTCAGAAAATGTCTCAGGGTTTTGCCTGCCAAATGAGTTCTGTTATACTCACAGACACCATTCAAACAGTTTTGGAAACTTTAGAGTGTTTTCTATCCATATATAATAAGTATATGCATATTCTAGTTACTGGGTAGGATTAGTAACCAGATTAAATCGGGTACATTTTTTTTATCCAGACGTGCAAATGCTGCCCCCTAGACCCAACAGTTTAACGAGACTCTTGTCTTTAAATAGCTGTAAAATAGTCATATGTTTGAGAAATTGAAGTAATAGGATTTTTAAGGTATTTGAAAATCGCGCCACTGGATTACACTGGCTGTTACGTAGGTGGGACGATTACGTCCCGCCTAGCCCATAGAGGTTAACATTTTAGGCGAAAAAAAAAAAAAAAGGGGTCTCTCTCTAAGAAGTTAAATCAATCTCTCCTCCACTTTGAGCCATGAGAGATTTACACACGGAGTATTAACCTCTATGGGCTAGGTGGGACGCTAGCGTCCCCCCCGTGGTGCACTCCATCAACAGCAGGTGCATTTCAAGAGCGGCAAATTTGAATCCAAATAAATGTCAAAATTCAAACTTTTCAAACATACAACTATTTTACACCCTTTGAAAGATAAACATCTCCTTAATCTAACCACGTTTTACAATTTCAAAAAGGTTTTACGGCGAAAGCATAAATTTAGAGTATGTTAGGACAGTACATTTACAAGAGTTGTGTGTAATGTTTTGTCAATTCAAAGACAGGGTCACCAAAACCATAAAACCAGCTAAAATGATGCACTAACCTTTTACAATCTCCATCAGATGACACTCCTAGGACATTATGTTAGACAATGCATGCATTTGTAGTTCTATCAAGTTCATATTTATATCCAAAAACAGCGTTTTACTATGGCATTGATGTTTAGGAAATCGTTTCCCTCCAATAACCGGCAGTCAAGTCAACACCACAAATTAAATAATTAAAATTAGAAAACATTGGTAAAATATTATATTGTCATTTAAAGAATTATAGATTTACATCTCTTGAACGCAATCAACTTGCCAGATTTAAAAATAACCTTACTGGGAAATCACACTTTGCAATAATCTGAGCACTGCGCCCAGAAAAATACGCGTTGCAATACAGACTAGACGTCATGTTGGGGAGATCTAAAATCGAAAATACTATGTAAATAATCCATTACCTTTGATTCTCTTCATCAGATGTCACTTCCAGGTATCACAGGTCCATAACGAATGTAGTTTTGTTCAAAAAAGCTCATCATTTATGTCCAAAAATCTCCGTCTTGTTAGCACATGATCTAAGCCAGCCGGACTTCTCGTCATGAACGAGGGGAAAAAATATATTTCCGTTCGTTCAAACATGTCAAACGTTGTATAGCATAAATCATTAGGGCCTTTTTTAACCAGAACATGAATAATATTCAAGGTGGACGAATGCATACTCTTTTATAACGTATTGGAACGAGGGTACCCAACATGAACTCGCGCGCCAGGTGTCTAATGGGACATCATCGTTCCATGGCTCTTGTTCGGTCAGATCTCCCTCCAGAAGACTCAAAACACTTTGTAAAGGCTGGTGACATCTAGTGGAAGCAATAGGAAGTGCCAAAATATTCCTCAGCCCCTGTGTTTTTCAATGGGATAGGTTTAAAGTCAATACAACACATCAGCTATCCACTTCCTGTCAGAAAATGTCTCAGGGTTTTGCCTGCCAAATGAGTTCTGTTATACTCACAGACACCATTCAAACAGTTTTAGAAACTTTAGAGTGTTTTCTATCCATATATAATAAGTATATGCATATTCTAGTTACTGGGTAGGATTAGTAACCAGATTAAATCGGGTACATTTTTTATGTACCCCCCCCCCCCCCCCCCCCCTTAACCTGTTAGGGCTAGGGGGCAGCATTTGCACGTCTGGATAAAAAAAATGTTATTACAGCGAGTAAAATCACTGCAAAACTTAACAAAGAGCTGCAGTTAGTTTCAGAATCGGTGGCAAGGTATAAGTTAGTCCTAAATATTTCAAGAACTAAAAGCATTGTATTTTGGACAACTCATTCACTAAACCCTAAACCCCAATAAGATATTGGAATAAATTATGTGGAAATTGAGCAAGTTGAGGTGACTAAACTGATTGGTGTAACCGTGATTTGTTAACTGTCACGGTCGAAACATGTTGATACAACAGTAGCTAAGTTGTGGAGAAGTCTGTCCATAATAAAGCGTTGCTCTGCTTTTTAAATAACACTATCAACAAGACAGGACCTACAGGCCCTAGTTTTGTCACACCTGGACTACTGTGGTCAGGTGCCATAAAAAAGGACTTCGGAAAATTACAATTGGCTCTAAACAGGGCAGCATTGCTGGCCCTTAAATGTACACAGGGAGCTAACATTAAGTCTGCCTTGAATTCCAAATAAATCATTGACAGTGTCAACAGCAAAGCACCCCCACACCATCACACCTCGTCCTCTATGCTTCATGGTGGGAACCACATATGTAGAGATCATCCGTGCACTTACTCTGCATCTCACAAAGACACAGCCGTTGGAACCAAATATCTCAAATTTGGACTCATCAGACCAAAGGACATATTTCCACTGGTCTAATATCCATTGCTTATGTTTCTTGGCCCAAACAAGTCTCTTCTTCTTATTGGTATCATTTAGTAGTGGTTTCTTTGCAGAAATTTGACAATGAAGGCCTGATTCATGCAGTCTCCTCTGAACAGTTGATGTTGAGATGTCTGTTACTTGAACTCTGTGAAGCATTTATTTGGGCTGCAATTTCTGAGGATGGTTAACTCGAATGAACTTATCCTCTGCAGCAGAGGTAATTCTGGGCCTTCTTTCCTGTGGCGGTCCTCATGAGAGCCAGTTTCATCATAGCGCTTGATGGTTTTTGCGACTGCACTTGAAGAAACTTTAAAAGTTCTTGAAAATTTCCAGATTGACTGACCATCATGTCTTAAAGTAATGATGGACTGTTGTCTCTCTTTGCTTATTTGAGCTGTTCTTGCCATAATATGGACTTGGTATTTTACCAAATAGGGCTATCTTCTGTATACTAAACCTACCTTATCATAACACAAACTGATAGGCTCAACCGCATTAAGAATGAAAGAAATTCCACAAATTAACTTTTAACAAGGCACACCTGTTAATTGAAATGCATTCCAGGTGACTACCTCATGAAGTTGGTTTTGAGATTGCCAAGAGTTTGCAATGCTGTCATCAAGGCAGAGAGTGGCTACTTTGAAGAATTTAAAACATTAACTATATTTACATTTGTTTAACACTTTTTTGGTTACTACATATGTCACTTCATAATGTTGATGTATTCACTATTATTGTACAATGTAGAAAATAGTAAAATAAAGAAAAACCCTGTAATGAGTCGGTGTGTCCAAACTTTTGACTGGCATCATTAGCGAGGCAGGTAAAAACTATCATACGTGGGAGGATTAAATTACAGGAAACATAGCACTTCGAATAGAAGTGTGTCACAAAGGAAGCAATACCTCACAATGATGGGGTGCAAAGAACTGAACCAAATAGAGTGTGATAATTACATTTACATGTAAGTCATTTAGCAGACGCTCTTATCCAGAGCGACTTACAAATTGGTGCATTCACCTTATGATATCCAGTGGAACAACCACTTTACAATAGTGCATCTAAATCTTTTAAGGGGGGGGAGGGGGGTTAGAAGGATTACTTTATCCTATCCTAGGTATTCCTTAAAGAGGTGGGGTTTCAGGTGTCTCCGGAAGGTGGTGATTGACTCCGCTGTCCTGGCGTCGTGAGGGAGCTTGTTCCACCATTGGGGTGCCTGAGCAGCGAACAGTTTTGACTGGGCTGAGCGGGAACTGTGCTTCCTCAGAGGTAGGGGGCCAGCAGGCCAGAGGTGGATGAACGCAGTGCCCTTGTTTGGGTGTAGGGCCTGTTTGCAACTGCATATGGGGACAAAGATCATACTTTTTGGCGAAATGTCCTCTGGTCTGATGAAACAAAAATAGAAACTTTTAAACTCGGACAAAACAGAGATGCTTGTTCTAGGTCCCAAGAAACAAAGAGATCTTCTGTTGAATCTGACAATTAATCTGGATGGTTGTACAGTCGTCTCAAATAAAACTGTGAAGGACCTCGGCGTTACTCTGGACCCTGATCTCTCTTTTGAAGAACATATCAAGACTGTTTCAAGGACAGCTTTTTTCCATCTACGTAACATTGCAAAAATCAGAAACTTTCTGTCCAAAAATGACGCAGAAAAATGAATCCATGCTTTTGTTACTTCTAGGCTGGACTACTGCAATGCTCTACTTTCCGGCTACCCGGATAAAGCACTAAACAAACTTCAGTTAGTGCTAAATACGGCTGCTAGAATCCTAACTAGAACCAAAAAATTTGATCATATTACTCCAGTGCTAGCCTCCCTACACTGGCTTCCTGTTAAGGCAAGGGATGATTTCAAGGTTTTACTGCTAACCTACAAAGCATTACATGGGCTTGCTCCTACCTATCTTTCCGATTTGGTCCTGCCGTACATACCTACACGTACGCTACGGTCACAAGACGCAGGCCTCCTAATTGTCCCTAGAATTTCTAAGCAAACGGCTGGAGGTAGGGCTTTCTCCTATAGAGCTCCATTTTTATGGAATGGTTTGCCTACCAATGTGAGAGACGCAGACTCAGTCTCAACCTTTAAGTCTTTACTGAAGACTCATCTCTTCAGTAGGTCCTATGATTAAGTATAGTCTGGCCCAGGAGTGTGAAGGTGAACGGAAAGGCTGGAGCAACGAACCGCCCTTGCTGTCTCTGCCTTGCCGGTTCCCCTCTTTCCACTGGGATTCTCTGCCTCTAACCCTTTTACAGGGGCTGAGTCACTGGCTTACTGGTTTTCTTCCATGCCGTCCATGGGAGGGGTGCGTCACTTGAGTGGGTTGAGTCACTGACGTGGTCTTCCTCTCTTGGGTTGTGCCATGGCGGAGATCGTTGTGGGCTATACTCGGCCTTGTCTTAGGACGGTAAGTTGGTGGTTGGAGACATCCCTCTAGTGGTGTGGGGGCTGTGCTTTGGCAAAGTGGGTGGGGTTATATCCTGCCTGTTTGGCCCTGTCCGGGGGTATCATCGGATGGGGCCACAGTGTCTTCTGATCCCTCCTGTCTCAGCCTCCAGTATTTATGCTGCAGTAGTTTATGTGTCGGGGGGCTAGGGTCAGTCTGTTACATCTGGAGTATTTCTCTTGTCTTATCCGGTGTCCTGTGTGAATTTAAATATGCTCTCTCTAATTCTCTCTTTCTCTCTTTCTCTCGGAGGACCTGAGCCCTAGGACCATGCCTCAGGACTACCTGGTATGATGACTCCTTGCTGTCCCCAGTCCACCTGGCCGTGCTGCTGCTCCAGCTTCAACTGTTCTGCCTGCGGCTATGGAACCCTGACCTGTTCACCGGACGTGCTTGTTGCACCCTCGACAACTACTATGATTATTATTATTTGACCATGCTGGTCATTTATGAACATTTTAACATCTTGACCATGTTCTGTTATAATATCCACCCTGCACAGCCAGAAGAGGACTGGCCACCCCTCATAGCCTGGTTCCTCTCTAGGTTTCTTCCTAGGTTTTTGGCCTTTCTAGGGAGTTTTTCCTAGGGAGTTTTTCCTAGCCACCATGCTTCTTTCACATGCTTTGCTTGCTGTTTGGGGTTTTAGGCTGGGTTTCTGTACAGCACTTTGAGATATCAGCTGATGTACGAAGGGCTATATAAATACATTTGATTTGAAATGTTTGGGCATAATGGCCGTAGCACATCATCCCAACTGTGAATCACGGGCGTGACAGCATCATGTTGTGGGGGTGATTTGCTGCAGGAGGGACTGGTGCACTTCACAAAATGGATGGCATCATGAGGAAAGGAAAATTATGTGGATATATTGAAGCATCATATCAAGACATCAGTCAGGAATTTAAAGCTTGGTCGCAAATGGGTCTTCCAAATGGACAATTTCCCCAAGTATACTTCCAAAGTTGTGGCAAAATGGCTTAAGGACATCAAAGTCAAGGTATTGGAGTGGCCATCACAAAGCCCTGACCTCAATCATATAGACAATTTGTGGGCAGAACTTAAAATGTGTGTGCAAGCAAGGAGGCCTACAAACATGACTCAGTTACACCAGCTCTGTCAGGAGGAATGGGCCAAAATTCACCGAACTTATTATGGGAAGCTTGTGGAAGGCTACCTGAAACATTTACCTAAGTTAAACAATTTAAAGGCAATGCTACCAAATACCAATTGAGTGCATGTGAACTTCTGACCCACTGGGAATGTGATTAAAGAAATAAAAGCTGAAATAAATTATTCTCTCTACTATTATTCTGACTTTTCACATTCTTAAAATAAAGTGGTGATCCTAGCTGACCTAAGACGGGGCATTTCTACTAGGATTAAATGTCAGGAATTTAAATGTATTTGGCTAAGGTGTATGTAAACTTTCGACTTCAACTGTATATATGAAGGGATGTGTGAAGATTTATCTTATACCCACAGCATTTGATGAGTGTGAGTGAGCATGTTTGTTTGCATGTGTGTAGTGTACATGCATCACATTCTTTGTGTGGTAGCTGTATCTGATTTTGTTCCACTGTTGCAGGAATGTGTGAGTGCATACGTGCTAGTCTAAGAGTGTGTGTGTGTGTTTCTTTCTCTTTTTTGTTTGTTTGTGTGTGTGAGAATGTATGTATGTGTCTCTCTCTCAATGAAGTTATTTCAATTGGACTTTATTGGCATGGGAAATCTTTCTCTCTACTGTGCCTTGAGGAAGGTAACTTGCTGTAGAAATTCTTGTTGATTTAATAATGTATTGGATCAGCGGAGCAATGCAGTTTGTCAACCTTTGTGCCGCTGGCCTGCACTTCACTCAGTTGTGCATTCGTTTTCCCTTCTCCAGAGAACTTATACGGTACTCCCAAGCCCCCAGCTGAGCCCAGTCCAGCGGCCCCTCCACTGAATGTGAGTGAGGTGCTGCTTCCCGGAGCCCGGCCCAACATCCAGGGCAAGAGGAACCAGTCGGTCAGAAACATGCAGCAGCAAGCCAGCCTGGAGCCGCCCGAGGAAGAGGAGGAAAGCAGCCCCCCCATGGTCAATGGGAATGGGGTGGCCATCACACCAGGTGAGCGGGCGTGCAGGGTTGGTGTGTGTATGGGGAGGGGAGCGGGGTCAAGTTGTGTGTGGCCCTGCGCAGGATCAGTCTCTGGGATCACTTTCTGTATGGAATAATGTCTCTAGCCCTTTCAAATTGTATAACTGGGTTCTGTCCAAAAAACACGCCTTGACCCTAGTCCTATTCTTAATTTCACGAAATACATAAACACACACACACACACACTAGGGTTTAATAGCGGGAACCAGGTTACCGAGATTTCCCTCCCAAACACACTCCCGTTTACCGGGATAAATAACTGCGAGAAACCGTTATATTATAAACAATGATTTATATGAACAGCATGACATTAAATGTAATATGCAGTAGCTAAATCTGGCTTCACGGCCTTGTCTGCTCTGCTATTATAAGGGCATAAGGCGAGACCCATATGCAGACACAGGAGGCAGACGGTTGAGCTCCAATATTTATTATAACACAAGGGGTAGGCAAAAGGCATGCAAGGTACAGACGAGAGTTCAGTAACCAGGTCCGAGTCCAAACAGTACAAGGTGTTAGGCATGCTCGAGGTCAGGGCAGGAAGAATGGTCAAGCAGGCGGGTTAGGTGTCAGGACAGGCAAGGGTCAAATCCAGGAGGACTAGGAAAAATAGGAGCTAGGAGATAAACGCTGGTTGGCAAACAAGACGAACTGGCACAGAGAGACAGAAAACACAGGGATAAATACACCGGGGGGATGATGAGCGACACCTGGAGGGGGTGGAGACAAGCACAAGGACAGGTGAAACAGATCAGGGCGTGACAGCTATCAGCATTATCAATCATTAATGCTTAGTTTGTGTCTGAGTGTGTGCGCTGTTGTAATAGCCGATCGCATTTACTATATATTGTTTATGCATATTGTTTATGCTGAAACTGTACACGCAAACTTGAAATGCTCCCGAGTGGTGCAGTGGTCATCTCAGTGCTAGAGGTGTCACTACGGACCCTGGTTTTATTCCAGGCTGTATCACAACCAACCGTGATTAGGAGTTGCATAGGGCGGTGCGCAATTGGCCCAGTGTCATCTGGGTTAGGGTTTGACCGGGGTAGGCCGTCATTGTGAATAAGAATTTGTTCTTAACTGACTTGCTTAGTTTACTATAAATAAATAAAATTGAAATGTTAGTTGGCCAACAGTAACAAACTTGGCTTCAACTTTTGAGTTACAGGTAGGTAGGGTAGGCCAACCTACTTTTATTAATTTAAAAAATGTTGGCTGTGTAGCAGAGCTTCACTAAAACAAATGCCACCGAGGCAGAATGGGGGGAGAGTTGGCAGCAACACGTCATAGAACGATGCAGTCTTACCTTAAGCCGACGCATCACTGGATGAAATGAGCAGAAATTACTGCGAGCAACGGATTCTCCTACCATGCCATTGCAAACAGCATTGTGCTATACACTTTCTACCATATCTGCCAGACTGTTCCACCACATGCTGCAGTACAATTTCATCTTGAGCTCTTCCTTCCTGCTCTTCCTTCATGATTCTGTTCATTGGTTTCATATGCTTTAGAACGACACTTCCAGGTTACCCAGGAGAAAAGTTTATTTATTCTCAGGATGGAACATTTTGTAAAATACCAGGTAAATATGAAACCTTAATACACACACTCTCTCACATGTATACAAACATGTGCGCAAACACACATGCCTGTGTGTGTACAAGCGCATGTACACACACACACACACACAAACATGCGCACACAAACAGAGTCACAGCCGAGCCAACAAAGGGCCTATGTCCCTCAGGAGAGTGAGATGGAAAGAGAGAGAAACAGGAAGAGGGCATAGCTGCAGCACCCCTGATAAATCTCAATAAAAATAATTACTGTATAAATAAATAAATACTCGTCAGCAACCCCACCCCAAATCATCTTCCCGCGGCCAGGAGACGAGAAGAATAAAAAGGGGTGTCAGAAAATGAGAGAGATGTAGAGAGACAGATGAAGACTTCAGGAGTCAAAGACTGAATGAGTCAGAGAGAGAGGTGGAGGAGGGGCTAAAAGAAGGGGAGCAACCGAGGAGGGAGATAGGGAAGGACAGAGAGAGGGAGGCAGATGGAGAGACAGGGGGAGAGAAAGGGAGAGGGATAGATGGAGGAAGAGAGCTGTGTTACGTATTAATGGAAACCAGGACAGAGAGCAGTAGAAGGTCCACACATCCAGGCTGTATCACAACCGGCTGTGATTGGGAATCCCATAGGGCGGCTCACAATTGGCCCAGCGCCATCTGGGTTTGGCCGGTGTAGGCCGTCATTGTAAATAAGAATTTGTTCTTAAACCTGTTGGGGCTAGGGGACAGTATTTTCATGGCCGGAAAAAAAAGTACCCGATTTAAACTGGTTACTACTCGGGCCCAGGAACTAGAATATGCATATTATTAGTAGATGTGGATAGAAAACACTCTAACGTTTCTAAAACTGTTTGAATGGTGTCTGTGTATAACAGAACTCATATGGCAGGCCAAAACCTGAGAAGATTCCATGCAGGAAGTGCCCTGTCTGACAATTTGTTGTCCTTCTGTTGCATCTCTCTCGAAATTACAGCATCTGTGCTGTTACGTGACACTTTCTTAGGCTTCCATTGGCTCTCTAAAGCCTTTAGAAAGCAGAATGACGCGTCTCTTGTCTCTGGGCAAAGTACAGCAGCAGAGTTTGTAAGTGGCCTGCCTGGGGACAGTGACACTGGCGTTCACAAGACTTCGCCATTTTTTTCTTTCTCTCTTTAAATGAATACAACGTTGTCCGGTTGGAATATTATCGCTATTTTATGAGAAAAATAGCATAAAAATTGATTTTAAACAGCGTTTGACATGCTTCTAAGTATGGTAATGGAATATTTTTACATTTTTTGTCACGAAATGCGCTCGCGCGTTACCCTTCGGATAGTGACCTGAACGCACGAACAAAACGGAGGTATTTGGATATAACTATGCATTATTTGGAACCAAAACAACATTTATTGTTGAAGTAGAAGTCCTGGGAGTGCATTCTGACGAAAAACAGCAAAGGTAATCCAATTTTTCTAATAGTAATTCTGAGTTTAGGTTGTCCCAAATTTGGTGGGTGTCAAATTAGCTAGCCGTGATGGCTGAGCTATGTACTCAGAATATTGCAAAATGTGCTTTCGCCGAAAAGCTATTTTAAAATCTGATATTGTCAGGGATTTCTTCGTCGTCAGACGATATAGCGAAATCATCGTCGGAAAGAAAACCAATATGCAGCAGAGTTGAGAGTTCATTTTGAACATTTAACCTCTATGGGCTAGGTGGGACGCTAGCGTCCCCCCCGTGGTGCACTCCATCAACAGCAGGTGCATTTCAAGAGCGGCAAATTTGAAACCAAATAAATGTCAAAATTCAAATTTTTCAAACATACAACTATCTTACACCCTTTGAAAGATAAACATCTCCTTAATCTAACCACGTTGTCCGATTTCAAAAAGGTTTTACGGCGAAAGCATAAAGTTAGATTATGTTAGGAGAGTACATTGACAATAGCTGTGTGTAATGTTTTGTCAATTCAAAGACAGGGTCACCAAAACCATAAAACCAGCTAAAATGATGCACTAACCTTTTACAATCTCCATCAGATGACACTCCTAGGACATTATGTTAGACAATGCATGCATTTTTAGTTCTATCAAGTTCATATTTATATCCAAAAACAGCGTTTTACTATGGCATTGATGTTGAGGAAATCGTTTCCCTCCAATAACCGGCAGTCAAGTCAGCACCACAAATTAAATAATTAAAATTAGAAAACATTGGTAAAATATTATATTGTCATTTAAAGAATTATAGATTTACATCTCTTGAACGCAATCAACTAGCCAGATTTAAAAATAACCTTACTGGGAAATCACACTTTGCAATAATCTGAGCACTGCGCCCAGAAAAATACGCGTTGCGATACAGACTAGCCGCCATGTTGGGGAGATCTAAAATCGAAAATACTATGTAAATAATCCATTACCTTTGATTCTCTTCATCAGATGTCACTTCCAGGTATCACAGGTCCATAACGAATGTAGTTTTGTTCAAAAAAGCTCATCATTTATATCCAAAAAGATCTGTGTTGTTAGCACATGATCTAAGCCAGCCGGACTTCTCGTCATGAACGAGGGGAAAAAATATATTTTCGTTCGTTCAAACATGTCAAACGTTGTATAGCATAAATCATTAGGGCCTTTTTTAACCAGAACATGAATAATATTCAAGGTGGACGAATGCATTCTCTTTTAAAACGTTTTGGAACGAGGGTACCCAACATGACCTCGCGCGCCAGAGTCTAATCGGCCATCACCGTTCCAAGGCTCTTGTTCGGTCAGATCTCATAGTAGAAGATTCAAAACACTTTGTAAAGGCTGGTGACATCTAGTGGAAGCAATAGGAAGTGCCAAAACATTAATCAGCCCCTGTGTGTTTCAATGGCATAGGCTTAAAGGTAATTCAACACATCAGGTATCCACTTCCTGTCAGAAAATGTCTCAGGGTTTTGCCTGCCAAATGAGTTCTGTTATACTCACAGACACCATTCAAACAGTTTTAGAAACTTTAGGGTGTTTTCTATCCATATATAATAAGTATATGCATATTCTAGTTACTGGGTAGGATTAGTAACCAGATTAAATCGGGTACGTTTTTTTATCCAGCCGTGAAAATACTGCCCCCTAGCCCCAACAGGTTAATAAACTCAAAAATGAACATACAAAATAACAAAAACGAACTCACGATTACTAGACAGTCCTGTTAGGCTCACACACGCTAAACAAGAAACAATCTCCCACAAATACACGGACAAACACACCCAACTAATAGACTTCCAATCAAAGGCAACTCCACACAGCTGCCTTCAATTGGAAGTCCACCCCAATTAACCAAACATAGACATACAACCAGCTAGATCAACATAGAAATAATGTAAACAAGGAACAGTGCCCAAAAACCCCGGAATACTTAAATCAAATGCCCTTTTAGAAAAAACACCACCCCGAACCACATAAACCAAATACCCTCTGCCACGTCCTGACAAAACTACAATAACAATTAACCCTTATACTGGCCAGGATGTGACAGATATAGCGTTTGCATAAAGGAGTTCTGTATCTATAATTCTTAAAATAATTATGTATTTTTTCAACGTTTATCATGAGCAATTTAGTAAATTCACCGGAAGTGTTCGGTGGGTATGCTAGTTCTGAACATCATATGCTAATGTAAAAAGCTGGTTTTTGATATAAATATGAACTTGATTGAACAAAACATGCATGTATTGTATAACATAATGTCCTAGGAGTGTCATCTGATGAAGATCAAAGGTTAGTGCTGCATTTAGCTGTGGTTTTGGTTTTTGTGACATATATGTTTGCTTTGAAAATGGCTGTGTGATTATTTTTGGCAGGGTACTCTCCTGACAAAATCTAATGTTTTGCTTTCACTGTAAAGCCTTTTTGAAATCGGACAACGTGGTTGGATTAACGAGAGTCTTATCTTTCAAATGGTGTAAAATAGTCATATGTTTGAGAAATTGAAGTCATAGCATTTGAGGTATTTGTATTTCGCGCCACGCGATTCCACTGGCTGTTCAATAGGGTGGGACGCAAACGTCCCACTGGCCCAGAGAAGTTAACTGACTTGCCGAGTTAAATAGAGATTAAATAAACATTTTTAAAATATAATTCAGAGGGAGAATATTGAGCAAAAGAGATGGAGAGAAGAGAAAAGAGTGACAGAGGGATAGAGAGGGAGAAATAGGGCCAGAGCCAGAATGAGAGTAAGGACAGAGATAAATCGAAGCAAAGGTGCCCTCTATGGTTGTGACAGTCCCCTGCACTCTGTGGTGGCTAATTTCTGCATTACCAAATGAGAAGAGTTAAACACACCAGTCCGAGTTAAACTACATCTTTAACCTGTTATGGATAGGGGGCAGTATTTTCACGGCCAGATAAAAACGTACCCGATTTAATCTGTTTATTACTCCTGCCCAGAAACTAGAATATGCATATAATTGTTTGATTTGGATAGAAAACACCCTAAAGTTTCTAAAACTGTTTGAATTGTGTCTGTGAGTATAACAGAACTCATATGGCAGGCCAAAACCTGAGAAGATTCCAAACAGGAAGTGCCCTCTCTGACCATTTCTTGGCCTTCTTTAGCATCTTTATTGAAAACAGAGGATCTCTGCTGTAACGTGACACTTTCTCAGGCTCACATAGGCTCTCAGAAGGCGCCAGAAAGTTGAATGATGACTCTGCAGTCCATGGCTGAAAAACAGTAGCGCATTTGGATAGTGGGCGATCTGAGAACAATGAGACGGGCGTGCGCATGCACGTGAAGAGTCCATTTTATATTTTTAGTCTGAACGAAAAGAATGACTCCTGGTCGGAATATTATCGCTATTTTACGAGAAAAATCACATAAAAATTGATTTTAAACAGCATTTGACATGCTTCGAAGTACGGTAATGGAATATTTTGAAATTTTTTGTCACAATACGCGCGGGCGCGTCACCCTTCGTTACCCTTCAGATAGTGTCTTGAACACACGAACAAAACGCCGCTATTTGGATATAACTATGGATTATTTGGAACCAAACCAACATTTGTTGTTGAAGTAGAAGTCCTGGGAGTGCATTCTGACAAAGAATAGCAAAGGTAATCCAATTTTTCTTATAGTAAATCTGAGTTTGGTGAGTACCAAACTTGGTGGGTGTCAAAATAGCTAGCCTGTGATGGCCGGGCTATCTACTCAGAATATTGCAAAATGTTCTTTCACCGAAAAGCTTTTTTAAAATCTGACACCGCGATTGCATAAAGGAGTTCTGTATCTATAATTCTTAACTTGTTATGGATGGGGGCAGTATTTTCACTTCCGGATAAAAAAACGTACCCGATTTAAACTGGTTACTACTCTTGCCCAGAAACGGGAATATGCATATAATTAGTAGATTTGGATAGAAAACACTAAAGTTTCTAAAACTGTTTGAATGGTGTCTGTGAGTATAACAGAACTCATATGGCAGGCCAAAACCTGAGAAGATTCCATACTGGAAGTGCCCTGTCTGACAATTTGTTCTCCTCCTTTGGCATCTCTATCAAAAATACAGCATCTCTGCTGTAACGTGACAATTTTCTAAGGCTTCCATTGGCTCTCAGAAGGCGCCAGAAAGTGGAATGATGTCTCAGGTTTGCGCGTGCATGTGACGACTACATTTTCTTCTTTCAGTGTTTGAATGGATACAACATCTCCGGGTTGGAATATTATCGCTATTTTATGAGGGAAATCGCATAAAAATAGATTTTAAACAGCGGTTGACATGCTTCGAAGTACGGTAATGGAATATTTTGAAGTTTTTTTGTCACGAAACGCGCCGGCGCGTCACCCTTCGGATAGTGATTTGAATTCTTAAAATAATTGTTATGTTTTTTTGTGAACGTATATCGTAAGTAATTTAGTAAATTCACCGGAATGTTTCGGTGGGTATGCTAGTTCTGAACGTATCATGCTAATGTAAAAAGCTGTTTTTTGATATAAATATGAACTTGATTGAACAAAACATGCATGTATTGTATAACATAATGTCCTAGGAGTGTCATCTGATGAAGATCATCAAAGGTTAGTGCTGCATTTAGCTGTGGTTTTGGTTTTTGTGACATATATGCTAGCTTGAAAAATGGGTGTGTGATTATTTCTGGCTGGGTACTCTCCTGACATAATCTAATGTTTTGCTTTCGTTGTAAAGCCCTTTTTGAAATCGGACAATGTGGTTAGATAAAGGAGAGTCCGGTCTTTAAAATGGTGTAAAATATTAATATGTTTGAACAATTGAAGTTTTTGCAATTTTGAGGTATTTGTAATTTGCGCCACTCTATACCATTGGATATTGGTGAGCGGAACATCTGTCCCTAACAGGTGAAATCAGATACGTTTTTTTATCCGGCTGTGAAAATACTGCCCCCTATCCCAAACAGGTTAACGCTTTAACTACTGATTTTGAAGTTATGGTACGCAAGGGAAATGCTGCCGGATATCTAGTTGCTTGACACATAACAGTTAACCTCTATGGGACCGGCGGGACGAATTCGTCCCACCTACGTAACAGCCACTGCCATCCTGTGGCGCGATTTTCAAAATCTTCAAAATCATATTACTTCAATTTCTCAAACATATGACTATTTTACAGCCATTTAAAGATAAGACTCTCGTTAATCTAACCACACTGTCCGATTTCAAAAAGGCTTTACAACGAAAGCAAAACATTAGATTATGTCAGCAGAGTACCAAGCCAGAAATAATCAGACACCCATTTTTCAAGCCAGCATATAATGTCACCAAAACCCAGAAGACAGCTAAATGCAGCACTCACCTTTGATGATCTTCATCAGATGACAACCCTAGGACATTATGTTATACAATACATGCATGTTTTGTTCAATCAAGTTCATATTTATATCAAAAACCAGCTTTTTACATTAGCATGTGACGTTCAGAACTAGCATACCCCCCGCAAACTTACGGGGAATTCGCTAACATTTTACTAAATTACTCACGATAAACGTTCACAAAAAGCATAACAATTATTTTAAGAATTATAGATACAGACCTCCTCTATGCACTCGATATGTCCGATTTTAAAATAGCTTTTTGGTGAAAGCACATTTTGCAATATTCTAAGTACATAACCCAGGCATCACGGGCTCGCTATTTAGACACCCGGCAAGTTTAGCACTCACCATAATCATATTTACTATTATAAAAATGTCATTACCTTTTGTTGTCTTCGTCAGAATGCACACCCAGGACGTCTACTTCAATAACAAATGTTGGTTTGGTCCAAAATAATCCATCGTTATATCCGAATAGCGGCGTTTTGTTCGTGCGTTCCAGACACTATCCGAAATAGTAAAGAAGTGTCGCGCGCTTGGCGCAATTCCTGACAATAAAATTCAAAGTATTCAATTGCCGTACGTCGAAGCATGTCAACCGCTGTTTAAAATCAATTTTTACGTCATTTTTCTCGTAGAAAAGCGATAAAATTCCGACAGGGAATCTCCTTTTCGGCAAACAGAGGAAAAAATCCCAAAGGCGGGGGCGGTCGGGGTCACGCGCATAAGCTAGTGTCTCTTGATGGGCCACTTGAGAAAGGCGATAATGTGTTTCAGCCTGGGGCTGGAATGACGACATTCTCTTTTTTCCCGGGCTCTGAGAGCCTATGGACGACGTGGGAAGTGTCACGTTAGAGCAGAGATCCTTAGTAAATGATAGAGATGGCAAAGAAGTTCCAGAAATGGTCAGACAGGCCACTTCCTGTAAAGGAATCTCTCAGGTTTTGACCTGCCATTTGAGTTCTGTTATACTCACAGACACCATTCAAACAGTTTTAGAAAATTTAGGGTGTTTTCTATCCATATGTAATAAGTATATGCATATTCTAGTTACTGAGTAGGAGTGGTAACCAGATTAAATCGGGTATGTTTTTTATCCAGCCGTGTCAATGCTGCCCCTTAGCCCTAACAGGTTAATAAGTAGCTATGACCTGATTTGGACCTTGGTAAAGGCCCAACACAATCGATAATAAGATGCTCAAAAGGTTGCCCCACGGCTGGTATTGGATACAAAGGCGCTGGCTTTACAACCTGGTTTGGCTTGCTTGTGCGCTGACATGTATCACAAGTTTTAATAAACTGAGATACATCCGGCTTTAAACGTGGCCAGAAAAAATAACAGAGTACGCGATCATAAGTTTTACAAACCCCCATATGGCCTGCCACATCACCATGTGAAGTTTGCAACACTTTATTTTGCAAAGTAGTAGGTACAACTATTTGAAAGACCCTGATCATAGTGTGGAACCCATTTCCTAACCAACAGCCCATCAAGAAGAAAATAACACTGAGCACTATTCCTCACCACTGAATCAGGAACAACTTTATCGAACAGATCAGCCAAGGTAGTATCGGCCTTTTGCTCAGCAATCAATGAATCTCTAGAACTAGTCAACTGTTCTGTCTGGAGTTTGACTGGCAACTCAAGACTTTCTGGCTTACTCTCAACCTTATTACGAGAGGCAGCGCGGGTAACAGCACAAACTGGAAATACCTCAGGAGACACACAGTTGAGATCTGAAAATACCCTTGCTGGGGGCACTGAAGGTTGCTTCGTAAAGATGTTTAGTTTGCCATCTGCCCACACCATACTACCTGCCAAGTCATTCCCCAAAATCATGTGGACTCCCTCTACTGGCAACTGGGGTCTAACCCCAACATCTACATCACCCTCTACCAGACCACATTTTAGGGTAACTTCATGTAAATGAGAAGAGAATGGAACTAAACCCATACCATGTACCATTACACATCTGCCAGTATCAGACTCCTTAGAGAATGGCAAAACAGATTCCAGAATAAAATAATCTAAAGCTCCAGTGTCTCTTAAGATCTTGATCGAAACATTTTGGTTGCCATCTTTCAGGGACTCTACACCATCTGAAATAAAGGCTGAAAAATCACAGTGGGAAGACTGAGAATCAAACTCAACTAGTGGCTGAAAAAACTCACCCTGGTGTTCAGAGGCTGTAACAGAAACTGCCATAACAGCAGGTTTAACTTGACCTGACTTTTTTTATTTAAGTAGAGAACAATCTTTCTTCCAATGTCCTTCAACTAAACAGTAGCGACAGGTATTAGCATTAACCGGTGCTTTAAGTCCTCCAGACCCAAACTTCTGCTGAGGCCTTTGGAAAGAAGCTCCAAAAAAATCTGACCTACTATTCCTAGAAGTAAAGTTTATTTTTATGGTACATGTCACTGTTTGACTCAAAATGGCTTTGTGTTAGCCTGTACTCATCTGCAAGGACTGCTGCGTCACTTGGAGACTTAACTTTACATTCATTCATGTATGTAGCAACCTGGTCAGACACAGAATTTTTTAACTGTTCTAACACAATCAAATTAGACAGATTCTCAAAAGTACTAACTTCAGAAGCTGTACACCAACGATTAAATGCAGAAGTCAAATCACGAACAAACTCAGAATAGTTTTGTGAATCTAGCTTTTTCCTGTAACGAAAACGTTGACGATATGCCTCTGGCACAAGTTCGTAAACCTTCAGAACTGCTGATTTAACTTTAGCATACACTTTACTGTCAGCTACACTCAGTGCTGCAAAAGCCTCACGTGCTTTACCTGTAAGTACACATTGCAACAACATAGTCATGTCCAAATCAGACCAAGCTCTAGCTTCCGCAATACGCTCAAATGAAATGTGTCTGGATCTGACTCATCAAATTTAGGCAACAAACGAAGATTCTGTGAAACATCAAACTGTGGTAATTCTTCTGGTCTATTAGCACGATTGAGAAGTGCTATCTCCAACTGCATTTGCAACAGCTCCCGCTGCTGCTCAAAAGTTAATGAAGGACTAGACTGAAAACTTGAACCCTCACTACTAGCAGACTGACCCGAAAAAAACACCTATTTCCTTAAGACCCTGCATTAATTTAGTTTTAACAGTCTTTAATTTTTTTTATCAACAATCTCAATCTGATAATGTTCAGCAATTTCAATTAACTGCTCCTTAGTACACGACTCTAAGGCTACCTCTGAAGGAGCTTGAACAAAACTACTCAGAATGGAAGACATTTTCCTCAACCAATACAACTATTACAAATGCTAAAAAAAAAAAATACACAACTCACCTGCAGTCAGTCTGGGTTCAAGGACAGGAGCCACACCCCACTATCCTCCAAAAACAACTAACTGGCCCTGGTCTTCGTGCAGTCACATGTGGTGGGGTTTTATGTACACAAAACCAGTGGATTGGAAAGGACAACCAGAACTGGCGGCTCCCCCATAACCACGGAGGTGCTCCCGAGCCGATGTAGGGGAAAAGGGAAGCTCTACCCACGTTCACTGCCATCTAAAACAAAAACACCACGAGCCTCCTATTGACACTCGCTGATAAGCCTGAACAGGGGAGGACTCCCACTTGAACAAAAACCCAGAGTGAATTGCTAACCAAATTTTGCTACCTAACTGAACGAAAAGAACACATGGCTCTCAATGCTCTCTCCAACAATATTGGCCCAACCAAAACATCCCCTCAAACCAAAAAATTGGCAAACTTTAAAACAATAGTCAAATAAACCAAATTACAAATAAACAAACGTACCAATGATTAAGCAAAGACAATAGACAAAACCTTAACCAACTATGACAAAATGTTAAAGTAAACTAAAATACTAAAGTAAGACTAAAGTACAATTAACTTTAACTTATGGATGAGCCCCCACTTGTCATAGGCCGGCTCATAGCCTCTGGCAAAAATGAGGGGACATCAACAACAGGTATAGGCCAATTCAAAAGGTTCTTTATTGTTAAACAAAACTATTAACTCTAAACAAAGAAAAAGGAATGAGGTGTGGAAATGTCATAATGTAAGGTGCATGGATATGTGTGTGAACATGACTGAGTGGAAACTAAATAAACAAAACAGGATCATACCTGGAGGAGCAGAGAGAGAGAGAGAGAGAGAGAGAGAGAGAGAGAGAGAGAGAGAGAGAGAGAGAGAGAGAGAGAGAGAGAGAGAGAGAGAGAGAGAGAGAGAGAGAGAGAGAGAGAGAGAGAGAGAGAGAGAGAGAGAGAGAGAGAGAGAGAGGTAGGTAGAGGTAGAGAGAGGAGAGAGAGAGAGAGGAGAGAGAGGTAGGTAGAGGTAGAGAGGTAGGTAGAGGTAGAGAGAAGGAGACAGAGGAGAGAGAGAGAGAGAGAAGTAGGTAGAGAGAGAGGGGTAGGTACAGGTAGAGAGAGGTAGGTAGAGAAAGAGTAGAGAGAGAGAGCGGTAGGTAGAGAGAGAGAGGTCGGTTGTGAGAGAGAGGTCGGTAGAGAGAGAGAGGTCGGTAGAGAGAGAGAGGTCGGTAGAGAGAGAGAGAGGTCGGTAGAGAGAGAGAGAGGTCGGTAGAGAGAGAGAGAGGTCGGTAGAGAGAGAGAGAGGTCGGTAGAGAGAGAGAGAGGTCGGTAGAGAGAGAGAGAGAGAGGTAGAGAGAGAGAGGTCGGTAGAGAGAGAGAGGTCGGTAGAGAGAGAGAAGTCGGTAGAGAGAGAGAGAGGTAGGTAGAGAGAGAGAGGGAGGTAGAGAGAGAGAGGTAAGTAGAGGTAGAGAGAGAGAGGTAGGTAGAGGTAGAGAGAGAGAGGTAGGTAGAGAGAGAGAGGTAGGTAGAGAGAGAGAGGTAGGTAGAGAGAGAGAGGTAGGTAGAGAGAGAGAGGTAGGTAGAGAGAGAGACGTAGGTAGAGAGAGGTAGGTAGGTAGAGAGAGGTAGGTAGAGAGAGAGAGGTAGGTTGAGAGAGAGAGAGAGAGGTAGGTTGAGAGAGAGAGAGGTAGGTTGAGAGAGAGAGGGGTAGGTTGAGAGAGAGAGGTAGGTTGAGAGAGAGAGGTAGGTTGAGGTAGAGAGGTAGGTAGCGGTAGAGAGAGAGAGAGAGAGGTAGGTAGAGGTAGAGAGAGAGAGAGGTAGGTAGAGGTAGAGCGAGAGAGAGGTAGGTAGAGGTAGAGAGAGAGAGAGGTAGGCAGAGGTAGAGAGAGAGAGAGGTAGGCAGAGGTAGAGAGAGAGAGAGGTAGGCAGAGGTAGAGAGAGAGAGGTAGGCAGAGGTAGAGAGAGAGAGGTAGAGGTAGAGGTAGAGAGAGAGAGGTAGAGGTAGAGAGAGAGAGGTAGGTAGAGGTAGAGAGAGGTAGGTAGAGAGAGAGAGGTAGGTAGAGAGAGAGAGGTAGGTAGAGAGAGAGAGGTAGGTAGAGAGAGAGAGAGGTAGGTAGAGAGAGAGAGAGGTAGGTAGAGAGAGAGAGAGGT
Organism: Salmo salar; assembly: GCF_965601325.2. Taxonomy (NCBI): domain Eukaryota; kingdom Metazoa; phylum Chordata; class Actinopteri; order Salmoniformes; family Salmonidae; genus Salmo; species Salmo salar. Next base: position 69,757,500 of record NC_138300.1, read on the forward strand.
AGGTAGGTAGAGAGAGAGGTAGGTAGGTAGAGAGAGAGAGAGGTAGGTAGAGAGAGAGAGAGAGAGAGGTAGGTAGAGAGAGGTAGAGAGAGAGAGAGAGAGAGAGAGAGGTAGGTAGAGGTAGAGAGAGAGAGAGATGTAGATAGAGGTAGAGAGAGAGAGAGAGAGAGAGAGAGGTAGGTTGAGGTAGAGAGAGAGAGAGGTAGGTAGAGGTAGAGAGAGAGAGAGAGGTAGGTAGAGAGAGAGAGGTAGGTAGAGAGAGAGAGGTAGGTAGAGAGAGAGGTAGGTAGAGAGAGAGAGGTAGAGTAGAGAGGTAGGTAGAGAGAGAGGTAGGTAGAGAGAGAGAGAGGTAGGTAGAGAGAGAGAGAGGTAGGTAGAGAGAGAGAGAGGTAGGTAGAGAGAGAGAGAGGTAGGTAGAGAGAGAGAGAGGTAGGTAGAGAGAGAGAGCGGTAGGTAGAGAGAGAGAGGTCGGTTGTGAGAGAGAGGTCGGTAGAGAGAGAGAGGTCGGTAGAGAGAGAGAGGTCGGTAGAGAGAGAGAGAGGTCGGTAGAGAGAGAGAGAGGTCGGTAGAGAGAGAGAGAGGTCGGTAGAGAGAGAGAGAGGTCGGTAGAGAGAGAGAGAGGTCGGTAGAGAGAGAGAGAGGTCGGTAGAGAGAGAGAGAGAGAGGTAGAGAGAGAGAGGTCGGTAGAGAGAGAGAGGTCGGTAGAGAGAGAGAAGTCGGTAGAGAGAGAGAGAGGTAGGTAGAGAGAGAGAGGGAGGTAGAGAGAGAGAGGTAGGTAGAGGTAGAGAGAGAGAGGTAGGTAGAGGTAGAGAGAGAGAGGTAGGTAGAGAGAGAGAGGTAGGTAGAGAGAGAGAGGTAGGTAGAGAGAGAGAGGTAGGTAGAGAGAGAGAGGTAGGTAGAGAGAGAGAGGTAGGTAGAGAGAGAGAGGTGGAGAGAGAGAGAGGTAGGTAGAGAGAGAGAGGTAGGTAGAGATAGAGAGAGGTAGGTAGAGAGGTAGGTAGAGAGAGAGAGGTAGGTAGAGAGAGAGAGGTAGGTAGAGAGAGAGAGAGGTAGGAAGAGAGAGAGAGGTAGGTAGAGAGAGAGAGGTAGGTAGAGAGAGAGGTAGGTAGAGAGAGAGAGGTAGGTAGAGAGAGAGAGAGGTAGGTAGAGAGAGAGAGAGGTAGGTAGAGAGAGAGAGCGGTAGGTAGAGAGAGAGAGGTAGGTAGAGAGAGAGAGAGGAGGTAGAGAGAGAGAGGTCGGTAGAGAGAGAGAGAGGTCGGTAGAGAGAGAGAGAGGTCGGTAGAGAGAGAGAGAGAGGTCGGTAGAGAGAGAGAGAGGTCGGTAGAGAGAGAGAGAGGTCGGTAGAGAGAGAGAGAGAGAGGTAGAGAGAGAGAGGTCAGTAGAGAGAGAGAGAGGTAGGTAGAGAGGTAGGTAGAGAGAGAGAGGTAGGTAGAGAGAGAGAGGTAGGTAGAGAGAGAGAGAGGTCGGTAGAGAGAGAGAGAGGTCGGTAGAGAGAGAGAGGTCGGTAGAGAGAGAGAGGTCGGTAGAGAGAGAGAGGTAGGTAGAGAGAGAGAGAGTCGGTAGAGAGAGAGAGAGAGAGAGAGAGGTAGGTAGAGAGAGAGAGAGGTAGGTAGAGAGAGAGAGGTAGGTAGAGAGAGAGAGAGGTCGGTAGAGAGAGAGAGAAGCCGGTAGAGAGAGGTCGGTAGAGAGAGAGAGAGGTCGGTAGAGAGAGAGAGAGGTCGGTAGAGAGAGAGAGAGGTCGGTAGAGAGAGAGAGAGGTCGGTAGAGAGAGAGAGAGGTCGGTAGAGAGAGAGAGAGGTAGGTAGAGAGAGAGAGAGGTAGGTAGAGAGAGAGAGAGGTCGGTAGAGAGAGAGAGGTCGGTAGAGAGAGAGAGAGAGAGAGAGGTAGAGAGAGAGGTAGGTAGAGAGAGAGAGAGGTAGGTAGAGAGAGAGAGGTAGGTAGAGAGAGAGAGAGGTAGGTAGAGAGAAACAGAGAGGTAGGTAGAGAGAGAGGTAGGTAGAGGTAGAGAGAGAGAGAGGTAGGTAGAGGTAGAGAGAGAGAGAGAGAGTAGGTAGGTAGAGGTAGAGAGAGAGAGGTAGGTAGAGGTAGAGAGAGAGAGGTAGGTAGAGGTAGAGAGAGAGGTAGGTAGAGAGAGAGAGGTAGGTAGAGAGAGAGGTAGGTAGAGAGAGAGGTATTTTGAGAGAGAGAGGTAGGTTGAGAGAGAGGTAGGTTGAGAGAGAGGTAGGTTGAGAGAGAGAGGTAGGTAGAGAGAGGTAGGTTGAGAGAGAGAGGTAGGTAGAGAGAGGTAGGTAGAGAGGTAGGTAGAGAGAGAGAGGTAGGTTGAGAGAGAGGTAGGTAGAGAGAGAGAGAGGTAGGTTGAGAGAGAGAGAGGTAGGTTGAGAGAGAGGTAGGTTGAGAGAGAGGTAGGTTGAGAGAGAGGTAGGTAGAGAGAGAGGTAGGTAGGTAGAGAGAGAGGTAGGTCGGTAGAGAGAGAGAGAGGTCGGTAGAGAGAGAGAGAGGTCGGTAGAGAGAGAGAGAGGTCGGTAGAGAGAGAGGTAGGTAGAGGTAGAGAGAGAGGTAGGTAGAGGTAGAGAGAGAGGTAGGTAGAGGTAGAGAGAGAGAGAGGTAGGTAGGGGTAGAGAGAGAGAGAGAGGTAGGTAGAGGTAGAGAGAGGTAGGTAGAGGTAGAGAGAGAGAGGTAGGTAGAGGTAGAGAGAGAGAGGTAGGTAGAGAGAGAGGTAGGTAGAGAGAGAGGTAGGTTGAGAGAGAGAGGTAGGTAGAGAGAGAGGTAGGTTGAGAGAGAGAGGTAGGTAGAGAGAGGTAGGTAGAGAGGTAGGTAGAGAGGTAGGTAGAGAGAGAGAGGTAGGTAGAGAGAGAGAGAGGTAGGTAGAGAGAGAGAGAGGTAGGTTGAGAGAGAGAGAGGTAGGTAGAGAGAGAGAGGTCGGTAGAGAGAGAGAGGTCGGTAGAGAGAGAGAGGTCGGTAGAGAGAGAGAGGTCGGTAGAGAGAGAGAGTAGGTAGAGAGAGAGCGAGAGGTAGGTAGAGAGAGAGCGAGAGGTAGGTAGAGAGAGAGAGAAGTAGGTAGAGAGAGAGGTAGGTAGAGAGAGAGAGAGGTAGGTAGAGAGAGAGAGAGAGAGAGAGAGGGTAGGTAGAGAGAGAGAGGTAGGGAGGTAGGTAGAGAGAGAGAGGTAGAGAGAGAGAGAGAGGTAGAGAGAGAGAGAGAGAGAGAGAGAGAGAGGTAGGTAGGGAGAGAGAGAGAGGTAGAGAGAGAGATAGAGGTAGGTAGAGAGAGAGAGAGAGAGAGAGAGAGAGGAAGGTAGAGATAGAGAGAGAGAGAGGTAGGCAGAGGTAGAGAGAGAGAGGTAGAGAGAGAGGTAGAGAGAGAGGTAGAGAGAGAGGTGGAGAGAGAGAGGTAGAGAGAGAGGTAGAGAGAGAGAGGTAGGTAGAGAGAGGTAGGTAGGTAGAGAGAGAGGTAGGTTGAGAGAGAGAGGTAGGTAGAGAGAGAGAGAGGTAGGTTGAGGAGAGAGAGAGAGAGAGAGGTAGGTTGAGAGAGAGAGGTAGGTTGAGATTGAGAGAGGTAGGTTGAGAGAGAGAGAGGTAGGTTGAGAGAGAGAGGTAGGTTGAGAGAGAGAGGTAGGTTGAGGTAGAGAGGTAGGTAGCGGTAGAGAGAGAGAGAGAGAGGTAGGTAGAGGTAGAGAGAGAGAGAGGTAGGTAGAGGTAGAGAGAGAGAGGTAGGTAGAGGTAGAGAGAGAGAGAGAGAGAGGTAGGTAGAGGTAGAGAGAGAGAGGTAGAGATAGAGGTAGGTAGAGATAGAGAGAGGTAGGTAGAGAGAGAGTGGTAGGTAGAGAGAGAGAGGTAGGTAGAGAGAGAGGTAGGTAGAGAGAGAGGTAGGTAGGGAGAGAGAGAGGTAGGTAGGTAGAGAGAGAGGTAGGTAGAGAGAGAGAGAGAGGTAGGTAGAGAGAGAGAGAGAGAGGTAGGTAGAGAGAGAGAGAGAGAGGTAGGTAGAGGTAGAGAGAGAGAGAGGTAGGTAGAGGTAGAGAGAGAGAGAAAGGTAGGTAGAGGTAGAGAGAGAGAGAGGTAGGTAGAGGTAGAGAGAGAGAGGTAGTTAGAGAGAGAGAGGTAGGTAGAGAGAGAGAGAGGTAGGAGGTAGGTGAGAGAGAGAGGTAGGTAGAGAGAGAGAGGTAGAGGTAGAGAGAGAGAGGTAGGTAGAGAGTAGAGGAGAGAGAGAGAGGTAGGTAGAGGTAGAGAGAGGTAGGTAGAGGTAGAGAGAGGAGGAGAGAGGTAGGTGAGAGAGATAGAGAGGTAGGTAGATGTAGAGAGAGAGAGAGGTAGGTAGAGAGAGAGGTAGGTAGAGAGAGAGAGAGGTAGGTAGAGAGAGAGAGAGGTAGGTAGAGAGAGAGAGAGGTAGGTAGAGAGAGAGAGAGGTAGGTAGAGAGAGAGAGGTAGGTTGAGAGAGAGGTAGAGAGAGAGGTAGAGAGAGAGAGGTAGGTAGAGGTATAGAGAGAGAGGTCGGTAGAGGTAGAGAGAGGTAGGTAGAGAGAGAGAGAGAGGTAGGTAGGTAGAGAGAGAGAGGTAGGTAGAGAGTGAGAGGTAGGTAGAGAGTGAGAGGTAGAGAGAGAGAGGTAGGTAGAGAGAGAGAGGTAGGTAGAGAGAGGTAGGTTGAGAGAGAGAGAGGTAGGTTGAGAGAGAGGTAGGTTGAGAGAGAGAGAGGTAGGTTGAGAGAGAGAGGGGTAGGTTGAGAGAGAGAGGTAGGTTGAGAGAGAGAGGTAGGTTGAGGTAGAGAGGTAGGTAGAGAGAGAGAGAGAGGTAGGTAGAGGTAGAGAGAGAGAGGTAGGTAGAGGTAGAGAGAGAGAGAGGTAGGTAGAGGTAGAGAGAGAGAGAGGTAGGCAGAGGTAGAGAGAGAGAGAGGTAGGCAGAGGTAGAGAGAGAGAGGTAGAGGTAGAGGTAGAGAGAGAGAGAGGTAGGTAGAGATAGAGAGAGAGAGAGGAAGGTAGAGAGAGAGAGAGAGAGAGAGAGAGAGAGAGAGAGAGAGAGAGGAGGTAGAGAGAGAGAGAAGAAGGTAGAGAGAGAGAGAGGTAGGTTGAGAGAGAGAGAGGTAGGTTGAGAGAGAGAGAGCTAGGTTGAGAGAGGTAGGTAGAGAGAGAGAGAGGTAGGTAGAGAGAGAGAGGTAGGTAGAGAGTGAGAGGTAGGTAGAGAGTGAGAGGTAGGTAGAGAGTGAGAGGTAGGTAGAGAGAGAGAAGTAGGTAGAGAGAGAGAGGTAGGTAGAGAGATAGAGGTATGTTGAGAGAGAGAGAGGTAGGTTGAGAGAGAGAGAGGTAGGTTGAGAGAGAGAGAGGTAGAGAGAGAGGTAGAGAGAGAGAGGTAGGTAGAGGTATAGAGAGAGAGGTCGGTAGAGGTAGAGAGAGGTAGGTAGAGAGAGAGAGAGAGAGAGAGAGGTAGGTAGGTAGAGAGAGGTAGGTAGAGAGTGAGAGGTAGGTAGAGAGTGAGAGGTAGAGAGAGAGAGGTAGGTAGAGAGAGAGAGGTAGGTAGAGAGAGAGAGGTAGGTAGAGAGAGGTAGGTTGAGAGAGAGAGAGGTAGGTGAGAGAGAGAGAGAGAGGTAGGTTGAGAGAGAGAGAGGTAGGTTGAGAGAGAGAGGGGTAGGTTGAGAGAGAGAGGTAGGTTGAGAGAGAGAGGTAGGTTGAGGTAGAGAGGTAGGTAGCGGTAGAGAGAGAGAGAGAGAGAGAGGTAGGTAGAGGTAGAGAGAGAGAGAGGTAGGTAGAGGTAGAGCGAGAGAGAGGTAGGCAGAGGTAGAGAGAGAGAGAGGTAGGCAGAGGTAGAGAGAGAGAGAGGTAGGCAGAGGTAGAGAGAGAGGTAGAGTAGAGGTAGAGAGAGAGAGGTAGAGGTAGAGGTAGAGAGAGAGAGGTAGAGGTAGAGAGAGAGAGGTAGGTAGAGAGAGAGAGGTAGGTAGAGAGAGAGAGGTAGGTAGAGAGAGAGAGGTAGGTAGAGAGAGAGAGGTAGGTAGAGAGAGAGAGAGGTAGGTAGAGAGAGAGAGAGGTAGGTAGAGAGAGAGAGAGGTAGGTAGGTAGAGAGAGAGGTAGGTAGGTAGAGAGAGAGAGAGGTAGGTAGAGAGAGAGAGAGAGAGAGGTAGGTAGAGAGAGGTAGAGAGAGAGAGAGAGAGAGAGAGGTAGGTAGAGGTAGAGAGAGAGAGAGATGTAGATAGAGGTAGAGAGAGAGAGAGAGAGAGAGAGAGGTAGGTTGAGGTAGAGAGAGAGAGAGGTAGGTAGAGGTAGAGAGAGAGAGAGGTAGGTAGAGAGAGAGAGGTAGGTAGAGAGAGAGAGGTAGGTAGAGAGAGAGGTAGGTAGAGAGAGAGAGAGGTAGAGAGAGAGAGAGAGGTAGGTAGAGAGAGAGAGAGGTAGGTAGAGAGAGAGAGAGGTAGGTAGAGAGAGAGAGAGGTAGGTAGAGAGAGAGAGAGGTAGGTAGAGAGAGAGAGAGGTAGGTAGAGAGAGAGAGAGGTAGGTAGAGAGAGAGAGCGGTAGGTAGAGAGAGAGAGGTCGGTTGTGAGAGAGAGGTCGGTAGAGAGAGAGAGGTCGGTAGAGAGAGAGAGGTCGGTAGAGAGAGAGAGAGGTCGGTAGAGAGAGAGAGAGGTCGGTAGAGAGAGAGAGAGGTCGGTAGAGAGAGAGAGAGGTCGGTAGAGAGAGAGAGAGGTCGGTAGAGAGAGAGAGGTAGGTAGAGAGAGAGAGAGAGAGGTAGAGAGAGAGAGGTCGGTAGAGAGAGAGAGGTCGGTAGAGAGAGAGAGGTCGGTAGAGAGAGAGAGAGGTAGGTAGAGAGAGAGAGGGAGGTAGAGAGAGAGAGGTAAGTAGAGGTAGAGAGAGGTAGGTAGAGGTAGAGAGAGAGAGGTAGGTAGAGAGAGAGAGGTAGGTAGAGAGAGAGAGGTAGGTAGAGAGAGAGAGGTAGGTAGAGAGAGAGAGGTAGGTAGAGAGAGAGAGGTAGGTAGAGAGAGAGAGGTCGGTTGTGAGAGAGAGGTCGGTAGAGAGAGAGAGGTCGGTAGAGAGAGAGAGGTCGGTAGAGAGAGAGAGAGGTCGGTAGAGAGAGAGAGAGGTCGGTAGAGAGAGAGAGAGGTCGGTAGAGAGAGAGAGAGGTCGGTAGAGAGAGAGAGAGGTCGGTAGAGAGAGAGACAGGTCGGTAGAGAGAGAGAGAGAGAGGTAGAGAGAGAGAGGTCGGTAGAGAGAGAGAGGTCGGTAGAGAGAGAGAGGTCGGTAGAGAGAGAGAGAGGTAGGTAGAGAGAGAGAGGGAGGTAGAGAGAGAGAGGTAAGTAGAGGTAGAGAGAGAGAGGTAGGTAGAGGTAGAGAGAGAGAGGTAGGTAGAGAGAGAGAGGTAGGTAGAGAGAGAGAGGTAGGTAGAGAGAGAGAGGTAGGTAGAGAGAGAGAGGTAGGTAGAGAGAGAGAGGTAGGTAGAGAGAGAGAGGTAGGTAGAGAGAGAGAGGTAGGTAGAGAGAGAGAGGTGGAGAGAGAGAGAGGTAGGTAGAGAGAGAGAGGTAGGTAGAGATAGAGAGAGGTAGGTAGAGAGGTAGGTAGAGAGAGAGAGGTAGGTAGAGAGAGAGAGGTAGGTAGAGAGAGAGAGAGGTAGGAAGAGAGAGAGAGGTAGGTAGAGAGAGAGAGGTAGGTAGAGAGAGAGGTAGGTAGAGAGAGAGAGGTAGGTAGAGAGAGAGAGAGGTAGGTAGAGAGAGAGAGAGGTAGGTAGAGAGAGAGAGCGGTAGGTAGAGAGAGAGAGGTAGGTAGAGAGAGAGAGGTCGGTTGTGAGAGAGAGGTCGGTAGAGAGAGAGAGAGGTCGGTAGAGAGAGAGAGAGGTCGGTAGAGAGAGAGAGAGGTCGGTAGAGAGAGAGAGAGAGGTCGGTAGAGAGAGAGAGAGGTCGGTAGAGAGAGAGAGAGGTCGGTAGAGAGAGAGAGAGGTCAGTAGAGAGAGAGAGAGGTAGGTAGAGAGGTAGGTAGAGAGAGAGAGGTAGGTAGAGAGAGAGAGGTAGGTAGAGAGAGAGAGAGGTCGGTAGAGAGAGAGAGAGGTCGGTAGAGAGAGAGAGAGGTCGGTAGAGAGAGAGAGGTCGGTAGAGAGAGAGAGGTCGGTAGAGAGAGAGAGGTAGGTAGAGAGAGAGAAGTCGGTAGAGAGAGAGAGAGCGAGAGAGAGGTAGGTAGAGAGAGAGAGAGGTAGGTAGAGAGAGAGAGGTAGGTAGAGAGAGAGAGAGGTCGGTAGAGAGAGAGAGAAGCCGGTAGAGAGAGGTCGGTAGAGAGAGAGAGAGGTCGGTAGAGAGAGAGAGAGGTCGGTAGAGAGAGAGAGAGGTCGGTAGAGAGAGAGAGAGGTCGGTAGAGAGAGAGAGAGGTCGGTAGAGAGAGAAAGAGGTAGGTAGAGAGAGAGAGAGGTAGGTAGAGAGAGAGAGAGGTCGGTAGAGAGAGAGAGGTCGGTAGAGAGAGAGAGAGAGAGAGGTAGAGAGAGAGGTAGGTAGAGAGAGAGAGAGGTAGGTAGAGAGAGAGAGGTAGGTAGAGAGAGAGAGGTAGGTAGAGAGAGAGAGAGGTAGGTAGAGAGAAACAGAGAGGTAGGTAGAGAGAGAGGTAGGTAGAGGTAGAGAGAGAGAGAGGTAGGTAGAGGTAGAGAGAGAGAGAGAGGTAGGTAGGTAGAGGTAGAGAGAGAGAGGTAGGTAGAGGTAGAGAGAGAGAGGTAGGTAGAGGTAGAGAGAGAGTAGGTAGGTAGAGAGAGAGAGGTAGGTAGAGAGAGAGGTAGGTAGAGAGAGAGGTATTTTGAGAGAGAGAGGTAGGTTGAGAGAGAGGTAGGTTGAGAGAGAGGTAGGTTGAGAGAGAGAGGTAGGTAGAGAGAGGTAGGTTGAGAGAGAGAGGTAGGTAGAGAGAGGTAGGTAGAGAGGTAGGTAGAGAGAGAGAGGTAGGTTGAGAGAGAGGTAGGTAGAGAGAGAGAGAGGTAGGTTGAGAGAGAGAGAGGTAGGTTGAGAGAGAGGTAGGTTTTGAGAGAGGTAGGTAGAGAGAGAGGTAGGTAGAGAGAGAGGTAGGTCGGTAGAGAGAGAGGTAGGTCGGTAGAGAGAGAGAGAGGTCGGTAGAGAGAGAGAGAGGTCGGTAGAGAGAGAGAGAGGTCGGTAGAGAGAGAGGTAGGTAGAGGTAGAGAGAGAGGTAGGTAGAGGTAGAGAGAGAGGTAGGTAGAGGTAGAGAGAGAGAGAGAGGTAGGTAGGGGTAGAGAGAGAGAGAGAGGTAGGTAGAGGTAGAGAGAGGTAGGTAGAGGTAGAGAGAGAGAGGTAGGTAGAGGTAGAGAGAGAGAGGTAGGTAGAGAGAGAGGTAGGTAGAGAGAGAGGTAGGTTGAGAGAGAGAGGTAGGTAGAGAGAGAGGTAGGTTGAGAGAGAGAGGTAGGTAGAGAGAGGTAGGTAGAGAGGTAGGTAGAGAGGTAGGTAGAGAGATAGAGGTAGGTAGAGAGAGAGAGAGGTAGGTAGAGAGAGAGAGAGGTAGGTTGAGAGAGAGGTCGGTAGAGAGAGAGAGGTCGGTAGAGAGAGAGAGGTCGGTAGAGAGAGAGAGGTCGGTAGAGAGAGAGAGGTCGGTAGAGAGAGAGAGGTCCGTAGAGAGAGAGGTAGGTAGAGAGAGAGCGAGAGGTAGGTAGAGAGAGAGCGAGAGGTAGGTAGAGAGAGAGAGTAGGTAGAGAGAGAGGTAGGTAGAGAGAGAGAGAGGTAGGTAGAGAGAGAGAGAGAGAGAGAGGGGTAGGTAGAGAGAGAGAGGTAGGGAGGTAGGTAGAGAGAGAGAGGTAGAGAGAGAGAGAGAGGTAGAGAGAGAGAGAGAGAGAGAGAGAGAGAGGTAGGTAGGGAGAGAGAGAGAGAGAGGTAGAGAGAGAGATAGAGGTAGGTAGAGAGAGAGAGAGAGAGAGAGAGAGGAAGGTAGAGATAGAGAGAGAGAGAGGTAGGCAGAGGTAGAGAGAGAGAGGTAGAGAGAGAGGTAGAGAGAGAGGTGGAGAGAGAGAGGTAGGTAGAGAGAGGTAGGTAGGTAGAGAGAGAGGTAGGTTGAGAGAGAGAGGTAGGTAGAGAGAGAGAGAGGTAGGTTGAGAGAGAGAGAGAGAGAGAGGTAGGTTGAGAGAGAGAGGTAGGTTGAGATTGAGAGAGGTAGGTTGAGAGAGAGAGAGGTAGGTTGAGAGAGAGAGGTAGGTTGAGAGAGAGAGGTAGGTTGAGGTAGAGAGGTAGGTAGCGGTAGAGAGAGAGAGAGAGAGGTAGGTAGAGGTAGAGAGAGAGAGAGGTAGGTAGAGGTAGAGAGAGAGAGGTAGGTAGAGGTAGAGAGAGAGAGAGAGAGAGGTAGGTAGAGGTAGAGAGAGAGAGGTAGAGATAGAGGTAGGTAGAGATAGAGAGAGGTAGGTAGAGAGAGAGTGGTAGGTAGAGAGAGAGAGGTAGGTAGAGAGAGAGGTAGGTAGAGAGAGAGGTAGGTAGGGAGAGAGAGAGGTAGGTAGGTAGAGAGAGAGGTAGGTAGAGAGAGAGAGAGAGGTAGGTAGAGAGAGAGAGAGAGAGGTAGGTAGAGAGAGAGAGAGAGAGGTAGGTAGAGGTAGAGAGAGAGAGAAAGGTAGGTAGAGGTAGAGAGAGAGAGAGGTAGGTAGAGGTAGAGAGAGAGAGGTAGTTAGAGAGAGGTAGGTAGAGAGAGAGAGGTAGGTAGAGAGAGAGAGGTAGGTAGAGAGAGAGAGAGGTAGGTAAAGAGAGAGAGAGGTAGGTAGAGAGAGAGAGGTAGGTAGAGAGAGAGAGGTAGGTAGAGAGAGAGAGAGGTAGGTAGAGAGAGAGAGAGGTAGGTAGAGAGAGAGAGAGGTAGGTAGAGAGAGAGAGAGGTAGGTAGAGGTAGAGAGAGAGAGGTCGGTAGAGAGAGAGAGAGGTCGAGAGAGAGAGAGGTCGGTAGAGAGAGAGAGAGGTCGAGAGAGAGAGAGGTCGGTAGAGAGAGAGAGAGGTCGGTAGAGAGAGAGAGGTCGGTAGAGAGAGAGAGGTCGGTAGAGAGAGAGAGGTCGGTAGAGAGAGAGAGGTCTGTAGAGAGAGAGAGGTCTGTAGAGAGAGAGATAGAGGTAGGTAGAGAGAGGTAGGTAGAGAGAGGTAGGTAGAGAGAGGTAGGTAGGTAGAGAGAGAGAGAGGTAGGTAGAGAGAGAGGTAGAGAGAGAGAGAGAGGTAGAGAGAGAGAGAGAGGTAGAGAGAGAGAGGTAGAGAGAGAGGTAGAGAGAGAGAGGTAGAGAGAGAGAGGTAGAGAGAGAGAGGTAGAGTTAGAAAGAGAAAGGTAGAGAGGCAGAGAGGTAGAGAGAGAGAGGTAGAGAGAGAGAGGTAGAGAGAGAGAGGTAGAGAGAGAGAGAGAGAGAGGTCGGTAGAGAGAGAGAGGTCTGTAGAGAGAGGTCGGTAGAGAGAGAGAGGTCGGTAGAGAGAGAGATAGAGGTAGGTAGAGAGAGGTAGGTAGAGAGAGAGAGAGGTAGGTAGAGAGAGACAGAGAGAGGTAGGTAGGTAGGTGGAGAGAGAGAGGTAGGTAGGTAGAGAAAGAGAGAGAGAGAGAGAGAGAGAGAGGTAGGTAGAGAGAGAGAGGAAGGTAGAGAGAGAGAGAGAGGTAGGTAGGTAGGTAGGTAGGTAGGTAGGTAGGTAGAGAGAGAGGAAGGTAGAGAGAGAGAGAGAGAGAGGTAGGCAGAGGTAGAGAGAGAGAGGTAGAGAGAGAGAGGTAGAGAGAGGAGGTAGAGAGAGATGTAGAGAGAGATGTAGAGAGAGGTAGAGACAGAGAGGTAGAGAGAGAGGTAGGTAGAGGTAGAGAGAGTACCTCTCTCTCTACCTCTCTCTCTCTCTGTCTACCTACCTATCTCTCTGTCTCTACCTACCTCTCTCTCTGCCTGTCTACCTACATCTCTCTCTCTACCTACCTCTCTCAATACCTACCTCTCTCACTACCTACCTCTCTCTACCTACCTTTCTCTCTCTCTACCTACCTTTCTCTCTTTCTACCTACCTCTACCTAAATGTTCATGAAAATACAAGTGTTATACATGGAACTTCAGATAAACTTCTCCTTAATGCAACCGCTGTGTCAGATTTCAAAAAAGCTTTTACGAAAAAGCATTCATCTGAGTACGGCGCTCAGACACAAATCATGCCATACAATATATCCGCCATGTTGGAGTCAACAATAGTCCGAAATAGCATTATAAATATTCACTTACCTTTGATGATCTTCATCAGAATGCACTCCCAGGAATCCCCGTTCCACAATAAATGTTTGTTTGTTCGATAAAGTCCATCCTTTATGTCCAAATACCTCCTTTTTGTCCGTGCCTTCAGTTCACAAATCCAAATTCATGACGCGCAGGTCAGACAAAAATTAAATTACAGTTCGTAGAAACATGTCAAACGATGAATAGAATCAATCTTTAGAATGTTTTATCATAATTCCGCAATAAAGTTTCAACCGGAGAAATCCTTTGTCTTCAGAAATGCAATGGAACTGAGCTACCTCTCACGTGAGTGCTCATGGCTGAACTCATGTCCTGCTGGCAGTCATCTGACTCCAGGAGCTCTTAATCATCCTCACTTCACAGAAGAAGCCTCAAACAAGGTTCTAAAGACTGTTGACATCTAGTGGAAGCCTTAGGAAGTGCAAAATGACCCCGCAGACACTGCAGTTTGGATAGGAAATCACTTAAAAACTACAAACCACTTCCTGTTTGGATTTTTTCTCAGGTTTTTGCCTGCCATATGAGTTCTGTTATACTCACAGACATCATTCAAACAGTTTTAGAAACTTCAAGAGTGTGTTCTATCCAAATCTACTAATTATATGCATATTCTAGTTTCTGGGCGTGAGTAGCAGGCAGTTTACTCTGGGCACGTCAGTCATCCAAGCTACTCAATACTGCCACCGTCCATAAGAAGTTTTAAGAACAAATTCTTATTTTCAATGACGGCCTAGGAACAGTGGGTTAACTGCCTTGTTCAGGGGCAGAACGACAGATTTTTACCTTGTCAGCTCGGAGATTCGATCTTGCAACCTTTCAGTTACTAGTCCAACGCTCTAACCACTACCTGGGGATGAGGTAGTTGAGTGGGCTATTTACAGATGAGCTGTGTACAGGTGCAGTGATCGGTAAGCTGCTCTGGCAGCTGATGCTTAAAGTTAGTGAGGGAGATATAAGTCTCCAGCTTCAGTAACATTTGCAATTAGTTCCAGTCATTGGCATCAGAGAACTGGAAGGAAAGGCGGCCAAATAAGGTGTTAGCTTTGGGGATGACCAGTGAAATATACCTACTGGAGGGTGTGCTATGGGTGGGTGTTGCTATGGTGACCAGTGAGCTGAGATAAGGTGGGGCTTTACCTAGCAAAGACTTATAGATGACGTGGGGCCAGTGGGTTTGGCGATGAATATGTAGCGAGGGCCAGCCAACGAGAGCATACAGGTCGCAGTGGTGGGTAGTATATGGGGCTTTGATGACAAAACAGATAGCACTGTGATAGACTACATCCAATTTTCTGAGTGGAGTGTTGGAGGCTATTTTGTAAATGACATCGCCGAAGTCAAGGATCGGTAAGATAGTCATTTTTTGAGGGTATGTATGACAGCATGAGTGAAGGAGGCTTTGTTGTGAAATAGGAAGCCGATTCTAGATTGAATTATGGATTGGTGATGCTTAATGTAAGTCTAGAAGGAGAGTTTACAGTCTAACCAGACACCAAGGTATTTGTAGTTGTTCACTTATTCTAAGTCAGAACCGTCCAGAGTAGTGATGCTAGTCAGGTGGGCGGGTGTGGGCAGCGATCGGTTGAAGAGAATGCATTTAGTTTTACTAGCATTTAAAAACAGTTGAAGGCCACGGAAGAAGTGTTGTATGGCATTAAAGCTCATTTGGAAGTTTGTAACAGTGTCCAAAGAAGGGCCAGATGTATACAGAATGCGTAGCGGTGGATAAGAGAAACACCAGCAGCAAGAGCGACATCATTGATATATACAGAGAAAAGAGTCAGCCTGAGAATTGAACCTTGTGGCACCCCCATAGAGATTGCCAGAGGTCCGGATAACAGGTCCTTCGATTTGACACACTGAACTCTGTCTGATAAGTAGTTGGTGAACCAGGAAAGGCAGTAATTTGAAACCAAGGAAATTGAGTCTGCCGATAAGAATGCAGTGATTGACAGAGTCGAATGCCTTGGCCAGGTCAATGAAGACGGTTGCACAGTACTGTCTTTTATCGATGGCGGTTATGATATCGTTTAGGACCTTGAGCGTGGCTGAGGTGCACCCATGATCAGCTCGGAAACCAGATTGCATAGCGGAGAAGATATGGTGGGATTCGAAATGGTTGGTGATCGGTTTGTTAACTTGGCTTTCGAAGACTTTAGAAAAGCAGGGCAGGATGGATATACACTGCTCAAAAAAATAAAGGGAACACTAAAATAACACATCCTAGATCTGAATGAATGAAAAAATCGGATTAAATACTTGTTTCTTTACATAGTTGAATGTGCTGATAACAAAATCACACAAAAAGAATCAATGGAAATCAAATTTATCAACCCATGGAGGTCTGGATTTGGAGTCACACTCAAAATTAAAGTGGAAAACCACACTACAGGCTGATCCAACTTTGATGTAATGTCCTTAAAACAAGTCAAAATGAGTCTCAGTAGTGTGTGTGGCCTCCATGTGCCAGTATGACCTCCCTACAACGCCTGGGCATGCTCCTGATGAGGTGGCGGATGGTCTCCTGAGGGATCTCCTCCCAGACCTGGACTAAAGCATCCGCCAACTCCTGGACAGTCTGTGGTGCAACGTGGCATTGGTGGATGGAGCAAGACATGATGTCCCAGATGTGCTCAATTGGATTCAGGTCTGGGGAACAGACACGCCAGTCCATAGCATCAATGCCTTCCTCTTGCAGGAACTGCTGACACACTCCAGCCACATGAGGTCTAGCATTGTCTTGCATTAGGAGGAACCCAGGGTCAACCGCACCAGCATATGGTCTCACAAGGGGTCTGAGGATCTCATCTCGGTACCTAATGGCAGTCAGGCTACCTCTGGTGAGCACATGGAGGGCTGTGCGGCCCCCCAAAGAAATGCCACCCCACACCATGACTGACCCACCGCCAAACCGGTCATGCTGGAGGATGTTGGAGGCAGCAGAACGTTCTCCACAGCGTCTCCAGACTCTGTCACGTCTGTCAAGTGCTCAGTGTGAACCAGCTTTCATCTGTGAAGAGCACAGGGCGCCAGTGGCGAATTTGCCAATCTTGGTGTTCTCTGGCAAATGCCAAACGTCCTGCACGGTGTTGGGCTGTAAGCACAACCCCCACCTGTGGATGTCGGGCCCTCATACCACCCTCATGGAGTCTGTTTCTGACCATTTGAGCAGACACATGAACATTTGCGGCCTGCTGGAGGTCATTTTGCAGGGCTCTGGTAGTGCTCCTCCTGCTCCTCCTTGCACAAAGGTGGAGGTAGTGGTCCTGCTGCTGGGTTGTTGCCCTCCTACAGCCTCCTCCATGTCTCCTGATGTACTGGCCTGTCTCCTGGTAGCGCCTCCATGCTCTGGACACTACGCTGACAGACACAGCAAACCTTCTTGCCATAGCTCACATTGATGTGCCATCCTGGATGAGCTGCACTACCTGAGCCACTTGTGTGGGTTGTAGACTCCGTCTCATGCTACCACTAGAGTGAAAGCACCGCCAGCATTCAAAAGTGACCAAAACATCAGCCAGGAAGCATAGGAACTGAGAAGTGGTCTGTGGTCCCCACCTGCAGAACCACTCCTTTATTGGGGGTGACTTGCTAATTGCCTATAATTTCCACCTGTTGTCTATTTCACAGCATGTGAAATTTATTGTCAATCAATTTTGCTTCCTAAGTGGACAGTTTGATTTCACAGAAGTGTGATTGACTTGGTGTTACATTGTGTTGTTTAAGTGTTCCCATTTTTTTTGAGCAGTGTAGGTTTGTAACAGTTTGGGTCTAGAGTGTCTCCCCCTTTGAAGAGGGGATGACCGCAGCAGCTTTCCAATCTTTAGGGATCTCAGACGATACGAAAGAGAGTTTGAACAGGCTAGTAATAAGGGTTGCAACAATTGCAGCTGATAATTTTAGAAAGAGAGGGTCCAGATTGTCTACCCCAGCTGATTTGTAGGGGTCCAGATTTTGCAGCTCTTTCAGAATATCAGCTATCTGGATTTGGGTGAAGGAGAAGCGGGTGGGGGGCTTGGGCAAGTTTCTGCGGGGGGTGCAGAGCTGTTGGCCGGGGTAGGAGTAGCCAGGTGGAAGCATGGCCAGACGTAGAAAAAATGCCTATTGAAATTCTCGATTATCGTAGATATATCGGTATTGACAGTGTTTCCTAGCCTCAGTGCAGTGGACAGCTGGGCGGAGGTGCTCTTATTCTCCATGGACTTTACAGTGTCCAAAAACCTTTTGGAATTAGTGCTACATGATGCAAATTTCTGTTTGAAAAAGCTACCCTTTGCTTTCCTAACTGACTATGTGTATTGGTTCCTGACTTCCCTGAAAAGTTGCATATCGCGGGGGCTATTTGATGCCAATGCAGTACGCCACAGGATGTTTTTGTATCTGTCAAGGGCAGTCAAGTCTGAAGTTAACCAAGGGCTTTATTGTTCTTAGTTAACGTCTCTGGGCTAGGCGGGACGAATTCGTCCCACCTACGCAACAGCCAGTCTAATCCAGTGGCGTGATTTTCAAATACCTTAAAAATCCTATTACTTCAATTTCTCAAACATATGACTATTTTACAGCTATTTAAAGACAAGACTCTCGTTAATCTAACCACACTGTCCGATTTCAAAAAGGCTTTACAATGAAAGAAAAACATTAGATAATGTCAGCAGAGTACCAAGCCAGAAATAATCAGACACCCATTTTTCAAGCTAGCTTAACCTCTATGGGCTAGGTGGGACGCTAGCGTGCCACCCGTGGTGCACTCCATCAACAGCAGGTGCATTTCAAGAGCGGCAAATTTGAATCCAAATAAATGTCAAAATTCAAATTTTTCAAAAATACAACTATTTTACACCATTTGAAAGATAAACATCTCCTTAATCTAACCACGTTTTACGATTTCAAAAAGGTTTTACGGCGAAAGCATACATTTAGAGTATGTTAGGACAGTACATTTACAAGAGTTGTGTGTAATGTTTTGTCAAGTCAAAGACAGGGTCACCAAAACCATAAAACCAGCTAAAATGATGCACTAACCTTTTACAATCTCCATCAGATGACACTCCTAGGACATTATGTTAGACAATGCATGCATTTTTAGTTCTATCAAGTTCATATTTATATCCAAAAACAGCGTTTTACTATGGCATTGATGTTGAGGAAATCGTTTCCCTCCAATAACCGGCAGTCAAGTCAGCGTCACAAATTAAATAATTAAAATTAGAAAACATTGGTAAAATATTATATTGTCATTTAAAGAATTATAGATTTACATCTCTTGAACGCAACCGGATTGCCAGATTTAAAAATAACCTTACTGGGAAATCACACTTTGCAATAATCTGAGCACTGCGCCCAGAAAAATACGCGTTGCGATACAGACTAGACGTCATGTTGGGGAGATCTAAAATCGAAAATACTATGTAAATAATCCATTACCTTTGATTCTCTTCATCAGATGTCACTTCCAGGTATCACAGGTCCATAACGAATGTAGTTTTGTTCAAAAAAGCTCATCATTTATGTCCAAAAATCTCCGTCTTGTTAGCACATGATCTAAGCCAGCCGGACTTCTCGTCATGAACGAGGGGAAAAAATATATTTCCGTTCGTTCAAACATGTCAAACGTTGTATAGCATAAATCATTAGGGCCTTTTTTAACCAGAACATGAATAATATTCAAGGTGGACGAATGCATACTCTTTTATAACGTATTGGAACGAGGGTACCCAACATGAACTCGCGCGCCAGGTGTCTAATGGGACATCATCGTTCCATGGCTCTTGTTCGGTCAGATCTCCCTCCAGAAGACTCAAAACACTTTGTAAAGGCTGGTGACATCTAGTGGAAGCAATAGGAAGTGCCAAAATATTCCTCAGCCCCTGTGTTTTTCAATGGGATAGGTTTAAAGTCAATACAACACATCAGGTATCCACTTCCTGTCAGAAAATGTCTCAGGGTTTTGCCTGCCAAATGAGTTCTGTTATACTCACAGATACCATTCAAACAGTTTTAGAAACTTTAGAGTGTTTTCTATCCATATATAATAAGTATATGCATATTCTAGTTACTGGGTAGGATTAGTAACCAGATTAAATCGGGTACATTTTTTTTATCCAGACGTGCAAATGCTGCCCCCTAGCCCTAACAGGATATAATGTCACAAAAACCCAGAAGACAGCTAAATGCAGCACTAACCTTTGATGATCTTCATCAGATGACAACCCTAGGACATTATGTTATACAATACATGCATGTTTTGTTCAATCAAGTTCATATTTATATCAAAAAACAGCTTTTTACATTAGCATGTGACGTTCAGAACTAGCATACCCCCCGCAAACTTCCGGCGAATTCACTAACAATTTACTAAATTACTCACGATAAACGTTCACAAAAAGCATAACAATTATTTGAAGAATTATAGATACAGAACTCCTCTATGCACTCGATATGTCCGATTTTAAAATAGCTTTTTGGTGAAAGCACATTTTGCAATATTCTAAGTACATAGCCCAGCCATCACGGGCTAGCTATTTAGACACCCACCAAGTTTAGCACTCACCAATATCAAATTTACTATTACAAAAGTTTGATTACCTTTTGTTGTCTTCGTCAGAATGCACTCCCAGGACTGCTACTTAAATAACAAATGTTGGTTTGGTCCAAAATAATCCATCGTTATATCCAAATAGCGGCGTTTTGTTCGTGCGTCCCAGACACCATCCTAAATGGTAAATAAGGGTCGCGCACATGGCGCAATTCGTGACAAAAAAAATCTAAATATTCCATTACCGTACTTCGAAGCATGTCAACCGCTGTTTAAAATCCATTTTTATGCCATTTTTCTCGTAAAAAAGCGATAATATTCCGACCGGGAATGTCCATTTAGCTAAACAGAGGAAAGAAAAGAAAGCTTTCGGTCGACGCGGGCACGAGCCTAAGTCTCACAGTACTGTAACCAGCCACTACCCAAACGCGCTACTTTTTTTCAGCCAGAGCCTGCAAAGCCACGATTCAGCATTTTACCGCCTTCTGAGAGCCTATGGCAGCCGTAGGAAGTGTCACTGGACAGCTAAGATCCTCAATCTTCAATAAACAGAGACAAGAAGAACGACACCTTGTCAGACAGGCCACTTCCTGCATGAAATCTTCTCAGGTTTTTGCCTGCCATATGAGTTCTGTTATACTCACAGACACCATTCAAACAGTTTTAGAAACTTTAGGGTGATTTCTATCCAAAGCCAATAAGTATATGCATATTCTAGTTACTGGGCAGGAGTAGTAACCAGATTAAATCGGGTATGTTTTTTATCCAGGCGTGTCAATACTGCCCCCTAGCCCTAACAGGTTACATTTTTTTGAAAGGGCATGCTTATTTAACCTGTCTGGGCAAACATATGACTATTTTACACCATTTTATAGATACACCTCTCCTGAATCGAACCACGTTGTCCGATTTCAAAAAGGCTTTACAGCAAAAGGAAAACATCAGATTATGTTAGGAGAGTAACCAGCCAGAAATAATCACACAGCCATTTTCAAAGCAACTAGATGCATCACAAATACCCAAAACACAGCTAAATGCAGCACTAACCTTTGAGAATCTTCATCAGATGACACTCCTAGGACATCATGTTACACAATACATGCATTTTTTGTTCGATAAAGTTCATATTTATATATAAAAACAGCATTTTACATCGGCGCGTGACGTTCAGAAAATCCTTTCCCTCAAATGCTTCCGGTGAATCAGCGCAACAATTTACAGAATTACTAGTCGAAAACATTGTTAAAATTTAATATTGTCATTCAAATAATTATTGATTAACATCTCGTGAATGCCACCGCTTTGCCAGATTTAAAAATAACTTTACTGGGAAATCACACTGAGCAATAAACAACGTGATATGCTCAGAAAAATAGGCAAGGCGATTCATGTTAGCTCCATCTTGGAACCATCAACCATCAAAAATACTATTGTAAATATTCCCTTACCTTTGATTATCTTCATCAGAAGGCACTTCCAGGAATCCCAGGTCCACAACAAATGTAGTTTTGTTCGAAAAATTAATTTATGTCCCAATAGCTTCTTCTTGTTAGCGCGTTCCGAAGGCTACTCAAAATGTACCATAGTGCGCGGGACTTCTTGTCACGAATGTGCAAAAAATATATATTTATGTTCGTTCAAACATGTCAAACATTGTATAACATAAATCTTTAGGGCCTTTTTCAACCAGAGCTTCAATAATATTCAAGGGGGACGATTGCATTGTCTTTCTAAACATTTCGAAAGGGGAGGGTAGCCATGGGCGGCCGCGTCATAATGGTAAATGGCCCTCCCCTGTGACCAAGTTCCACAGCCTCTCTTTGGGTCAGTTTCTACCATAGAAGACTCAAACCACTTTGTAAAGACTGTCGACATCTAGTGGAAGCCTTAGGAAGTGCTAAATGATTAATAAGTTCCTGTGTGTTTCAATGGCAAATGTTTGAAGTGATTTCCACACATCAGATTTCCATTTCCTGTTAGGATTATGGATAGGGGGCAGTATTTTCACAGCCGGATAAAAAACGTACCCGATTTAATCTGATTATTACTCCTGCCCAGAAACTAGAATATGCCTATAATTATTATGATAGAAAACACTCCAAAGTTTATAAAACTGTTTGAATGGTGTCTGTGAGTATAACAGAACTCATTTGGCAGGCCAAAAACTGAGAAGATTCCATGCAGGAAGTGGCCTGTCTGACAATTTCTTGCCCTTCTTCATTATCTCTATCCATTACAGAGGATCTCTGCTGTTACGTGACACTTCCTACGGCTCCCATGGGCTCTCAGAAGGCGGCAAAAAGCTGAATCGTGGCTTTGCAGGCTCTGGTTGAAACAAAGTAGCGCGTTTGGGTAGTGGCTGGTTACAGTACTGTGAGACTCAGGCGCGTGCCCGCGTCGACAGAATGCTTTGTTTTCGTTCGTCTGTTTACCTAAACTGATTCCCAGTCGGAATATTATCGCTTTTTTACGAGAAAAATGGCATAAAAATGGATTTTAAACAGCGGTTGACATGCTTCGAAGTACGGTAATGGAATATTTAGAAATCTTTTGTAACAAATTGCGCCATGCTCGTGGCCCTTATTTACACTTCGGATAGTGTCTTGAACGCACAAACAAAACGCCTCTATTTGGATATAACGATGGATTATTTTGGACCAAACCAACATTTGTTATTGAAGTAGCAGTCCTGGGAGTGCATTCTGACGAAGACAACAAAGGTAATCAAACTTTTGTAATAGTAAATCTGAGTTTGGTGAGTGCCAAACTTGGTCGGTGTCTAAATGGCTAGCCATGATGGCCGGGCTATCTACTCAGAATATTGCAAAATGTGCTTTCACCGAAAAGCTATATAAAATCGGGTACCGCGATTGCATAAAGGAGTTCTGTATCTATAATTCTTATATAATTGTTATGTTTTTTGTGAACGTATATCGTGAGTAATTTAGTAAATTCACCGGAAGGTTTCGGTGGGTATGCTAGTTCTGAACAAAACATGCTAATGTAAAAAGCTGGTTTTTGATATAAATATGAACTTGATTGAACAAAACATGCATGTATTGTATAACATAATGTCCTAGGAGTGTCATCTGATGAAGATCATCAAAGGTTAGTGATGCATTTAGCTGTGGTTTTGGTTTTTGTGACATTTATATGCTAGCTTGAAAAATGGGTGTGTGATTATTTCTGGCTGGGTACTCTCCTAACATAATCTAATGTTTTGCTTTCGTTGTAAAGCCTTTTTGAAATCGGACAATGTGGTTAGATAAAGGAGAGTCTTGTCTTTAAAATGGTGTAAAATAGTCATATGTTTGAAAAATGGACGTTTTTGCATTTCGCGCCACGCTATACCATTGGATATTGGTGAGGCGTTCCGCTAAATCATAGGTCTAAATCATGTTTGATGCAATCTGTAAGTACTATTTTTGCTGTACTGCTTAATCCAGATGATAGGAACACTGTTGACACTTTTCAGCAAGTTGCAATCATGAAATACAGAAATAAACAGTTTTTCAAAAACAAGTTCTATATCATGTTTGAGTCACTCTGTAAGTACCATATTTGCTGTACTCTTTAAACTCGATGAAAGGGACATTGTTGACACTTTTCAGCAAGTTGCAATCATTAAGTGTCCCACGAACACACAGACCACATTACCTTTCTTTAAACACACGCTATGATGTTAGTGTTCTCAACTAGAGCTCAACAAAGACCTTCTAACATCCATGCATTCACATTGGGTTAGAGAAAGCTGTAGCAAACATCATAAATACACTGTTCGGTATATAAGAATAATTTGAAGATAAATACACAACACAGAGGATGAGAGGACTTAAAACTAGAGTACTAATGGTCAACAGGGAATTGTAAATAGGAGTTGGGTTTCAGTTCAACAGCTGTTTAGAATCTGTGGAATGTCACTCCTGAATTCAGAGCAACGTGTGCTACGTTATATACATTGAGTCTGGAGCAGGGTACTTGTGTTTTGGCCATTGGCCCAGTGGTACTGCAAGGACTTCTGATTGGTCAACCCCAGGCTAGGGTGGGGGGTTATAAATGGCATCCTGTTCCTTTGTTCAGGGGAGAAAAGCTGAGGACAGGGGGTAATGAACATTACCTCCCAGCATAACATCTATGATTTGTCCTCTCTGAATAAACATATTTTTCTCCCCATGATTTATTTTGGGGTTTGTATTATTGAAGAATAGCATCAATTGCTAACACTTGGTGCCAAAACCCGGATGAATTGGTCTGATCTAAGATGGCGTAGCAGTCGGATGTGTGTTTGTCTTTTCCCGTGTAAATAGTCTGTTTTAAGAGAGTGTGAAAAGAGTCTTTGGACCACTAGAGCTGTGTTCTTCTTTGCTCAACATTAATCCACATGGAAGTGGTTTTCTCTAGAGAGCTCTCTTTCCACCACGAAGGGGCCGTTTCAGAGTTGAGATCGTTCATCAATGCATTCCTGCCTGACTACATTAGACACCTGCAAAATCTCACAACACATGGATAGACGTTTAGCATCAACTAACCACATCGTATGATATAGCAATCTGATGCCCTACTGCACAGTTGATGACATGGCGCACATCCATTGGTTGATGCAATGCAATGTCCGCAATGCAGTCAGCCAGGAACGCCACCAATGTCAATGCATACTTCTGAAGTCAGCAGACCTCAAGTCAAAATCAGCCCAAAGGGACTGAGGTGTATGAGAAAAGACCATATTGTATGAAGCGTTTTAAAACATCTCTCTGGATTTGTTTCTCACTATGTTTTCTACAGAGACAAGCGAGCATGAGGACAAGAGCATAGATGGGTCGGGGGAGGTTTCTGTGGTGGAGGCCCCGACACTGCCCCCTCCCGCCACTGAGCCCCCCACAGAGCGAGAGGAGCTCCCTGAGGAGGACTCCCCCAAATCACACCCCAAACTTCCCGAGGGGGATGAGGAGGTACTGGGACCCCTGCCTGACAACTGGGAGATGGCCTACACAGAGAAAGGAGAGGTCTACTTCATAGAGTAAGTGTGTGTTTATGTGGGGACAGGGGACGCATGCATGCACACACACACTAACAATGGTCATCAAAATAGTTAAACGTTTTTAACAGCAATTCTAATAAAACAGTTGGACAATGGATTTTTGAATGTTACAAATACATCAGGTATTCACTGAATTATAGCACATAAAACCTTTTACTGGGTAAATGATGAATGGAGTTCAGGGAATTTGGTGGGAATTCAGGTATTCAATTAATTGTGAAATTTCCGTTTTTTTCTTAGAATGGTGGCTGCATAATGGCTTTGTATTCAGCACAAAAAGTACATTTCTTTGCCACATTTTTTGCATTATTAATTTAGTGCCTTATTGCAAACAGAATGCATGTTGTGGAATATTTTCTTTCTGTACATGCTTCCTTCTTTACACAGTCATTTATGTTAGTATTGTGGAGTAACTACAATGTTGATGATCCATCCTCGGTTATATCTTGTCACAGCCATAAAAACTCTGTAACTGTTTTAAAATCACCATTGGCCTCATGGTGAAATCCCTGAGCGGTTTCCTTACTCTCTGGCAAAGTAGTTAGGAAGGGTGCCTGTATCTTTGTCGAGACTGTTTGTATTGATACATTATCCAAAGTTAAATTAATAACTGCACAATGCTCAAAGGGATATTACATGTACTGGATGCTTTTTTTACCATTTACTAATAGGTGCCCTTCTTTGTGAACCATTGGAAAAACACTCTGGTCTTTGTGGTTGAATCTGTGCTTGAAATTAACAGCTCGGCTGAGGGACCTTAAAGATAATTGTATTGGAGATAGGGTAGTAATTAAAAAAATGATGTTAAACTATTATTGCACACAGAGTGAGTGCATACCACTTACTTTGTGACATGTTAAGCAACATTTTTACTCCTGAACTTAGTGTATTCGGAAAGTATTCAGACCTCTTGACTTTTTCCACATTTTGTTACATTACAGCCTTATTCTAAAATGGATTAAATTAAACATGCTTCTCATCAATCTACATACAATACCCCACAATGACAAAGCAAAAACAGATTTTAGAAAATTTTGCAAACGACTTAAAAATTAAAAACAGAAATACCTTATTTACTTAAGAATTGACTGAATGACAGATGGTTGAGGCGTCCCACCTAGCCCATAGAGGTTAAGCATTCAGACACGTTGCTATGAGACTCGAAATTGAGCTCAGGTGCATCCTGTTTCCATTGATCATTCTTTAGATGTTTCTACAACTTGATTGGAGTCCACCTGTGATAAAATCAATTGATTGCACATGATTTGGAAAGGCACACACCTGTCTATATAAGGTCTCATGGTTGGCAGAGCATGTCAGAGCAAAAACCAAGCCATGAGGTCTAAGGAATGTTCCGTAGAGCTCCGAGGCAGGATTGTGTCAAGGCACAGATCTGGGGAAGGCTACTAAAAAATGTCTGCAGTATTGAAGGTCCCCAAGAACACAGTGACCTTCATCATTCTTAAATATGGAAGAAGTTTGGAACCACCAAGACTCTTCCCAGAGCTGGCCGCCCAGCCAAACTGAGAAATCGGGGGAGTAGGACCTTGGTCAGGGAGGTGACCAAGAACCAGATGGTCACTCTGAAAGAGCTCTGGAGTTCCTCTGTGGAGATGGGAGAACATTCCAGAAGGCCAACCATCTCTGCAGCACTCCACCAATCAGGCCTTTTTGATAGAGTTGCCAGACTGAAGCCACACCTCAGTAAAAGACACATGACAGCCCACTGGAGTTTGCCAAAAGGCACCTAAAGACTCTCAGACCATGAGAAACAAGATTCTGTGGTCTGATGAAACTAAGATTGAACTCTTTGGCCTGAATGTCAAGCTTCACATCAGGAGGAAACCTGTTGTATTTGGCGCATATCAGTGTGGATGACGGATCACCACCTCAAGCTGAACCTCGGCAAGACGGAGCTGCTCTTCCTCCGGGGGAAGGACTGCCCGTTCCATGATCTCGCCATCACGGTTGACAACTCGATTGTGTCCTCCTCCCAGAGTGCTAAGAACCTTGGCGTGACCCTGGACAACACCCTGTCGTTCTCTACTAACATCAAGGCGGTGACCCGATCCTGTAGGTTCATGCTCTACAACATTCGCAGAGTACGACCCTGCCTCACACAGGAAGCGGCGCAGGTCCTAATCCAGGCACTTGTCATCTCCCGTCTGGATTACTGCAACTCGCTGTTGGCTGGGCTCCCTGCCTGTGCCATTAAACCCCTACAACTCATCCAGAACGCCGCAGCCCGTCTGGTGTTCAACCTTCCCAAGTTCTCTCACGTCACCCCGCTCCTCCGCTCTCTCCACTGGCTTCATGTTGAAGCTCGCATCCGCTACAAGACCATGGTGCTTGCCTACGGAGCTGTGAGGGGAACGGCACCTCCGTACCTTCAGGCTCTGATCAGGCCCTACACCCAAACAAGGGCACTGCGTTCATCCACCTCTGGCCTGCTCGCCTCCCTACCTCTGAGGAAGCACAGTTCCCGCTCAGCCCAGTCAAAACTGTTCGATGCTCTGGCACCCCAATGGTGGAACAAGCTCCCTCACGACGCCAGGACAGCGGAGTCAATCACCACCTTCCGGAGACACCTGAAACCCCACCTCTTTAAGGAATACCTAGGATAGGATAAAGTAATCCTTCTAACCCCCCCCCCCCCCCTAAAAGATTTAGATGCACTATTGTAAAGTGGCTGTTCCACTGGATATCATAAGGTGAATCCACCAATTTGTAAGTCGCTCTGGATAAGAGCGTCTGCTAAATGACTTAAATGTAAATGTAAAAATGTGACCAATACGATTTGATTTCAATGTATTATTTTTTATAAATTAGAAAAACAGCTTTGTCATTATGGGATATTGTGTGTGTGAATTGATGAGGGGAAAAAAACATTAATCAATTTTAGAATAAGGCTGTAACGTAACAAAATGTGGAAAAGGTCAAGTGGTCTGAATACTATGCGAAGGCACTGTATTTAGGCTTGCAATAGCAAAAGGGTTGAATTCTTATTGAGTCATGACATGAAGCTTTTCATTTGTAATTAATTTGTAAACATTTCTAGAAACAGAATTCCACTTTAACATTATGGGGTAGTGTGTGTAGATTAGTGACACAAAATCTAAATTTAATAAAGTTTAAATTCAGGCTGTAACACAAATGTGAATATTTTCTGAAGGCACTGTAAGTGTCTGTGTTAAATCTCTGATGAAGCTTTAGTGATCTTATACAGTAGATGCAACAGAAAGACATTATATTCCATTAATCCATTTCAGCCATCACCAGGGTGTTTGATAGGTCATTTTACACACACACAAACTGTTTCTCTCTCTCTCTGTCTTTCTAATGAGGAGCAGAGGGACAATTCGAGAATTTATGGCAGTTTTGTTCACCTTAAATATCTCACCCTCTCGTTCACTCACACAACCTCTGTCCTGCCCATCTCAACTCCACATAAAACATTGTAAAAAAAAAACACACATTCACAGGGGATGGGGGTTAAATCTTCTTTTTTTTAAATGAGAGGGAAATTCCACCCTCCTTTCATATTTTTGTAGGATATTCAGACATTACAGAAGCAGTGGTATACAGGATAGGTAATGAAAGTATAAAAGGTGGTCGCAGGGATTGAACCTACAAACTTAGTTCTAATGTGATTTTTTGAAGGGTATTGTCACTCAACCACACAGACGCTGATCTCTCTCTCTCTCTCTCTCTCTCTCTCTTCTTGTCCTCTCTGTCTTCCTTGCCTCGGTCTCTCCTCTCCATTTATGTACTGTATCTCTTTCTCCTCCTCCCCTTTCTCTGTCCTCCTCCTTCTCTCTCTCGCTCTCTGTCTCACTCTCCCTCTCCAGTCACAACACCAAAACCACATCATGGCTGGATCCTCGGCTGGCAAAGAAGGCCAAACCACCTGAGGAGTGCAAAGAGGATGGTGAGTGTTTTTTGTTTTTATGTAAATGAACAATTTTATGCATGAGGTGTCTCTCTTTTTCTCTTCAAAAAGTATGTGGACACTTGTTCATCGAACATAACATTCCAAAGTCATGGGCATTTAATATGGAGTTGGTCCCCCCTTTGCTGCTATAAGAGCCCCCACTCTTCTGGGAAGGCTTTCCACTAGATGTTGGAACATTGCTGCGGGGACTTGCTTCTACTCAGCCACAAGAGTATTAGTGAGGTCGGTTACTGATGTGGGGCGAATAGGCCTGGCTTGCAGTCACCATTCCAATTTTTCCCAACAGTGTTCGATGGGATTGAGGTCAGGGCTCTGTGCAGGCCAGTCAAGTTCTTACACACCGATCTCGACAAATCATTTCTGTATGGACCTCACTTTGTGCACGGGGGCATTGTAATGCTGAAACAGGAAAGGGTCTTCCCCAAACTGTTGCCACAAAGTTGGAAGCACAGAATGTCTAGAATGTATGCTGTAGCTTTAAGATTTCCCTTCACTGGAACTAAGGGGCCCAGTTCGAACTATGTTACACATTGTTGATTTTACTTTTTGTGTGAGTGTGTATGCTTGTTGAATAGACTGAGACCATTATTTCTCCTTCACCAAACTTTACAGTTGGCCCAATGCATTCGGGCAGGTAGCGGTCCCGTTCTGTGAGCTTGTGTGGCCTACCAGTTCGCAGCTGAACCGTTATTGCTCCTAGACATTTACACTTCACAATAACAGCACTTACATTTGACTGGGGCAGCTCTAGCAGGGCAGACATTTAAAGAACTGACTTGTTGGAAAGGTGGCATCTTATGACGGTGCCACGTTGAAACTCACTGAACTCTTCAGTAAGGCCATTCTACTGCCAATATTTCCCTATGGAGATTTCATGGCTGTGTGCTAGATTTTATACACCTGTCAGCAACGGGTGTGGCTGAAATAGCCGAATCCGCTAATTTGAAGGGGTGTCCACATACTTTTGTTTAAATAGTGTATATATTGCCATCCACTGAGTGTAGAGAACATTAGGAACACCAGTGTATGTATTTCTGTCTTTTAGCTGTTATTGTTTATTAATGTTCTGCAGTATGTCATGTTTTATGTTTTGTGTGGACCACAGGAACAGCAGCTGCTGCTTTCACAAAAGCTAATGGGGATCCTAATAAAATACCAAATACTAATATTGAGTTCCATCCACTTTTGCCCTCAGTACAGCCTCAATTTGTTGGGGCATGGACTCTACAAGATGTTGAAAGCATTCCACAGAGATGCTGGTCCATGTTGACTCCAATGCTTCCCACTGTTGTGTCAAGTTTGCTGGAAATCCTTTGGGTGGTGGACCATTCTTGTTACATGGGAAACTGTTGTGTATGAAAAACCCAGCAGGGTTGCAGTTCTTGACACACTCAAACCCGTGCTCCTGGCACCTACTACCATATTCCATTCAAAGGTACTTAAATATTTTGTCTTGTCGATTTACCCTCTGATTGGCACGCACACACAATCCATGTCTCAATTGTCTCAAGGCTCATAGCTTTCACCTGGATTCACCTGGTCAGTCTATGTCATGGAAAGAGCAGGTGTTCCTAATGTTATGTAAATATAAATAGTTATAGCTTTCAGTGATGGGAGATGTTGGCTGAGAGTTACAAGAGTGGAGACTGCAAATCTTACCAAATTACGCAAGATTTTAGTTCTGGGTTAACCGTGATTACTCCTCCCCTATCCTCTCTGTCCAGTAAAGGGAATTATAATAGCTCCTTTATCCCTCATTTTTTTAATCTATTTTTATTCTCTCTCTCACTCCCGACTGGGAAATTCTCAAGAATACCTAAAAAATTAAACTGGATAGTGAATAATCATATGCTGTTAAAACAGGGAATTGCTGCCATAATGCCTCCACATATTCACTCAGTATATGTCCTTCTAAATCAACAAGGGCAAGGAAACAGGAAATGAAGAAAAGGAGAATAGGACAGGATATAGTAAGTGTAGGGTTTTATGACATGGGAATGAAAGGGAAATAAATAGGAAAGGAAATGAAGAGAATAGGACGTGGGAAAGGAATGGGACGTAGGAAAGAAAGAGATATTAAATGGGAAGGTATTCAAACAGGAAATCAAGGGAAGGGAAGAGGACTTATGAAGGAAAGGGAAGGGGAGAGGACATAGGCCTGGAAAAGGAAGGGAAGGGAATATGATATAGAATAGGAAGGGAAGAGACTGGGACATTGGAAAGGAAGGTGAGGGTTTAAGGACATAGGATAGGGAAGGAAATAAGACAGAAGGGGATACGGTGTAGAAATGAAGTGGGAGGGGGGTTCTAGGACATAGGAAAGGAATGGGAGGATTTAGAAAAGGGTCGGTTTCAGGACATAGGAAGGAAAGGGAATAGGACATAGGAAAGGAAGGGAGGGATGAAGTAGTAAGGGAAATTAATTAAGGAAATAGGACCTAAGAAAGGAGGAGAATAAGACATCGGAAGGGGATAGAATATAGGAAAGGAAGAGAGGACGTAGTAAAGGAAAATAAGGAAATAGGATATTGGAAGGAATGGAAGAGTTTAGGAAAGGGTGGGTTTTAGGACAAAAGAAGGGAAGAGAATAGGACATGGGAAAGGGAGGATGTAGGAAAGGAAATGAAGGAAGGAAATAGGACATAAGAAAGGAGGGGAATCTGACATCGAAAGGGAAGGGAATAGGACATAGGGAAGGGTTTAGGATATAGGTAGGGAAGGGTTCAATAATATAGGAAGGGAAGCCTGTTTATATTATTGGTACAGTACATAGCCCCAATGTTGTTTGTCCTTGTTTGCTGCCAGTCTGACTGAAGAATTCTGGGATTTCCTGGAGCCTCACAGCTACAAACAGGGAGGCAGAAACAAATGCATGTTTACTTTCATCAGCCTTCCCCTTATCTCTCGCCCCCCACATCCTTTTCCTCTCTCTTTCTTTTGAATCCTATGTCCTTCACTCTCCCTCTGTCAGCCTCTTGCTCTCCTGCTGTGTTGAGAGAGAGAGACTTTTTGTCTTTCTTTAATGAAACATTCTAATTTCATTAACCCCCCCCCCCCATTAAAATAAAACACAAAAATATATCCTGTATATAATATATCCATACATGTACCAAACTCACCTTACCCTCTACCACACGATACAAAACACCACAATAACAAAATAAACTCACCACTTCTACAACAGTCAGCCCCCCCAACACACCATATCTCCTGAAACATCTCCACACTTTTTATCATTTTATAGAACACAAATTCTACCCTATGGCGCGCAGGGACCATCCCTTTAGATAATAGTAAAGGGTCTGTTATCCCCCCCACCCTGTTCCTCCTTGTTATCCAAATAGCCTGAGCAAACAGAAAATTCAACAAAACACATTTGACCTTTTCCGTCTTTGAATACCTATACCCCATTATAAACATCCCAACAGTAAAAACCACCCCCAACCTCTCACACAGACATGCCAACAGAAACATTAATGGCATTAACCTGGCGCACACAGAAATCACATGAATCACAGTTTCTCTCATAACACAGGACACCCCTGCCCGACTCCCGGTTCAACCCGTGCCAACCAGCTGTTAGTGGCCAGGGCTCCATGTAGAACCCTCCACTGGAGTTCCCCTGACCTCTTTGGTGCTGGGGGTTTGTAGAACCCCCTCCATCTAAAACCGACCATACTCTCC
This sequence comes from Salmo salar, assembly GCF_965601325.2. NCBI lineage: Eukaryota > Metazoa > Chordata > Actinopteri > Salmoniformes > Salmonidae > Salmo > Salmo salar. The sequence goes on from NC_138300.1 coordinate 69,788,871, forward strand.
TCCCCACATAGGCCCTGCCACTGATGTACGTTCACTCCTGTTAGGCTCCTAATGTTCCTCACCTTAATGCAGACGTTGTAGAGGGCTTTACCTCCCACCCCCTCAAACTCCCCCAGGCTCGGAGTGTTAAAATCTAACAAGTCCTCCAGACCCCCTTGCCAGTCCCCAGTCTCTGACGTCACCTGCAGTGGCAGAAACATTGGTGGCCCCTCCCCCTTTGGCCGCTTAAACACCCCCCCTTACCAGCTCAGACAGTGCCTCCTGGACCTCCTCCAGGAATCTCTCCAGCAGCCTAAGAGACATTATTCCTGTTTGTTGTGCCAGGACTTCTGGGGTTTTCCACCCCTCCTCTCCCAGCAGTTGCAGGTCACCCAGCCTTTGTAAACCCGCTGCCATCAGTTGCCTCTTCAGGGTGGCTGACTGAACCGACCTCAAAGGGATGGATGGGTTGCGGAAGATAGGCTCCTCCCAGACCCACAGGCCAGGCTCCACATCCCCTTCTCATGTGGGCCTTAGCAGCTGCCAGGCCCTCAGCACCGCACAGTAAAAATCAGAGAGACCTGCTGTACTCAGCCCCTCCAGCCTAATGAGGAACAGCTGCCAGTCCAAACCTAATCCGCCAGCTCTCCTCAGCAGCACGCATGCTGGCTCCCTCCAGCCAACATCAGTATGGTACAGCAGTCCCTGCACCACCTTTAGTCAGAAAGCAGCCACCTTGCTCTCCAGTTCCACCAGGCCCTGTCCTCCTTCGTGGATGGTCAAGTACAACACTGCACCTTAAGCCAATGATGGCCCGACCACAAAAAGTCCACCAGCTTGCGTTGCAGGTCTGCAAGCAGACCGGCAGGGGGTTGAGGACAGCCAGTTTATGCCCCAAGGAAGATGCCACCAGGTTGTTGATTATCAGCACCCACCCTCTATATGACACTTGGGACAGGAGCCACCTCCATAAAAGTAACTTGCACAATTTGTCTTCTATTTGTAGAGGACAAACATGTCCTGTTTCTATATAGGAAGCCTAGCTTGATTTGTTTGCCGTTTACAAAGTTCATCAATATGCATTTTAAAAGACAATTTATCATCCAACCATATCCCTAAGTTTTTAAATGCAGAGGCCTGATTCATTCGAGAACCATCTAAGCTCGTAAGTGCAAGTGTATTTTCAACCAACTTTTTGAATTTTAGCCAAACCGGAGAGCTTATAGATGGCCTGATAATTATCAAATTCACTACCATCACCTCCCTTGGGGAGTGGTAAAACAAAAGCTGTTTTCCAAGATTTAGGAATCTTTCCTACGACAAATGTTTGATTAACGATATGCATCACTGCACTAGCAATAATAGGTGCCGCACACTTGAGTAAATATGGATCTAGATTGTCAGCGCCTAATGATTTCTTAGAATCTATAGCAGATAGTGCAGATAAGACCGCATCTTCTGTGACTTTTTGAAAATTAAAAACCGGCTTACTGTTTTCCACATCAGCTGAAGGCCGAGGGACTGAAACAATAGACCGGTCAGGATCATGTTGGCCATTTTTTCTTTCAAAAAGAAAACCAGCAGAAATGAAATGCTTATAAAAAAACATCACAAATTTCAATTCGGTCACTGATGATCCCAGATTCCGATGTAATTTGCTTCGGCAGGGAAGTCAAGAGGTTTCCTCGTTTAACCCCTGTGCGACATCCAGCGAAAAATCATATCGCCATTAGCATAACAAAATGTAATATTTTTTTAGTTCAATTTTTTTTTTCAAATTATATCGTTTTATAGATACACCTCTCCTGAATCGAACCACGTTTTCCGATTTCAAAAAGGCTTTACAGCAAAAGCAAAACATTAGATTATGTTAGAGGAGTATATCGTAAAAGTAGCCACATAGCCATTTTCCGACCAATCACATGCATCACAAATAACCAAAAAACAGCTAAATGCAGCACTAACCTTTTACAACCTTCATCAGATGACACTCCTAGGACATCATGTTACACAATACATGCATTCTTTTGTTCGATAAAGTTCATATTTATATATAAAAACAGCATTTTACAGCGTAACGTTGACTAACTATTTTCCCTCAAATGCATCCGGTGAAACAGTGCTACAATCGACTAAATTACTATTCGAAAACATTTTTAAAATGTAATATTGTCATTCTAAGATTTATAGATGAATATCTCTTGAAAGCACCTGTAATGCCAGATTTAAAAAGAACTTTACTGGGTAATCACACTTTGCGATAAAAGGGGATGCGATACTCAGAACAATAGGCTAGCAATAGCAATAGGCTAGCCATCTTGGAACAATCACATATCACATCTAGTCTTGTATACTATTGTCAATAATCCCTTACCTTTGATTATCTTCATCCTTAGGCACTTCCAGGAATCCCAGGTCCACAACAAATGTATTTTCGTTCGAAACAGTTCATCCTTTATGTTCCATTAGCTTGTTGTTGTTAGCGTGTTCTGAAGGCTAAACCAAAAGTTCCGACGTGCGCATTCAACAAAATGCATTTTTTTCTTATTTAGGTTCGTTCAAACATGTCAATCGTTGTATAACATAAATCTGTAGGGCCTTTTTCAACGAGAGCTCCAATAAGATTCTAGGGGGACGATTGCATTGTGTTTCAAAATGTTTCGAAAGGGGAGGGTAACCAGGGGCGCCGGCATCATAATGGTGATGGCCCTCTCCGTGTGACCACGTTCCACTGCGTCTCATTCATTCAGTTTTCACAGTAGAAGGCTCAAATCACTTTGTAAAGACTGGGGACATCTAGTGGAAGCAATAGGAAGTGCTCAATGAACCATAGCTCACAGTGTGATTAATAGGCAACGTGATGAAGTTGAGTTCGCAATTCAGAATTCCACTTCCTGTTTCGATCTGTCTCGGGGTTTTGACTGCCATATGAGTTCTGTTATACTCACAGACACCATTCAAACAGTTTTAGAAACTTTAGGGTGTTTTCTATCCACAAGTATTAATTATATGCATATCCTAGCTTCTGAGTTTGAGTAGTAGGCCGTTTAAAATGGGCACACATTCTTTTCAAAATGCGCTGTGGTGCCCCCTATCCTAGGCGACCGTCAAGAGGTTATTAACCTCTCTAGGCTAGGCGGGACGAATTCGTCCCACCTACGTAACAGCCACTGCCAGCCTGTGGCGCGATTTTCAAATCCTTAAAAATCCTATTACTTCAATTTCTCAAACATATGACTATTTTACAGCCATTTAAAGACAAGACTCTCGTTAATCTAACCACACTGTCCGATTTCAAAAAGGCTTTACAACGAAAGCAAAACATTAGATTATGTCAGCAGAGTACCAAGCCAGAAATAATCAGACACCCATTTTTCAAGCCAGCATATAATGTCACCAAAACCCAGAAGACAGCTAAATGCAGCACTCACCTTTGATGATCTTCATCAGATGACAACCCTAGGACATTATGTTATACAATACATGCATGTTTTGTTCAATCAAGTTCATATTTATATCAAAAACCAGCTTTTTACATTCGCATGTGACGTTCAGAACTAGCATACCCCCCGCAAACTTCCGGGGAATTCGCTAACATTTTACTAAATTACTCACGATAAACGTTCACAAAAAGCATTACAATTATTTTAAGAATTATAGATACAGACCTCCTCTATGCACTCGATATGTCCGATTTTAAAATAGCTTTTTGGTGAAAGCACATTTTGCAATATTCTAAGTACATAGCCCAGGCATCACGGGCTCGCTATTTAGACACCCGGCAAGTTTAGCACTCACCATAATCATATTTACTATTATAAAAGTTTGATTACCTTTTGTTGTCTTCGTCAGAATGCACACCCAGGACTGCTACTTCAATAACAAATGTTGGTTTGGTCCAAAATAATCCATCGTTATATCCGAATAGCGGCGTTTTGTTCGTGCGTTCCAGACACTATCCGAAATAGTAAAGAAGTGTCGCGCGCATGGCGCAATTCGTGACAATAAAATTCTAAATATTCCATTACCGTACTTCGAAGCATGTCAACCGCTGTTTAAAATCAATTTTTACGACATTTTTCTCGTAGTAAAGTGATAATATTCCGACAGGGAATCTCCTTTTCGGCAAACAGAGAAAGAAATCCCAAAGGCGGGGGCGGTCGGGGTCACGCGCATAAGCCAGTGTCCCTTGATCGGCCACTTGAGAAAGGCGATAATGTGTTTCAGCCTGGGGCTGGAATGACGACATTCTGTTTTTTCCCGGGCTCTGAGCGCCTATGGACGACGTGGGAAGTGTCACGTTAGAGCAGAGATCCTTAGTAAATGATAGAGATGGAAAAGAAGTTCAAGAAATGGTCAGACAGGCCACTTCCTGTAAAGGAATCTCTCAGGTTTTGACCTGCCATTTGAGTTCTGTTATACTCACAGACACCATTCAAACAGTTTTAGAAAATTTAGGGTGTTTTCTATCCATATGTAATAAGTATATGCATATTCTAGTTACTGGGTAGGAGTGGTAACCAGATTAAATCGGGTATGTTTTTTATCCAGCCGTGTCAATACTGCCCCCTATCCTAAACAGGTTAACTTCTTTGGGATAGGGGGAGTTATTTTGACGTCCGGATGAAAAGCGTGCCTAAAGTAAACTGCCTGCTTCTCAGGCGCAGAAGCTAGGATATGCATATAATTGGTAGATTTGGATAGAAAACACTACAGTTTCTAAAACCATTAAAATAATGTATGTGAGTATAACAGAACTGAAATGGCAGGCAAAACCCCAAGGACAAACCATCAACAAACCAAAAAAATCTGCATACCACTGATTTCAATGGCTGGCACTTTTATAATAGGGAGAAATCGTCCCCGATTGGAGTTCCTAGGGCTTCCACTAGATGTCAACAGTCTTTAGAAAGAGTTTCAGGCTGGTTTTTGGAAAAATTAGGGAGAAGATGTAGTTTTTCTAAGTGGCTCCCATTTTGGCTGTAGTGTTTCCAAGCGCATGGCCAAGAGAGTGCGTTCTTTTTGTTTATCTACGGTAAAGACAATAACGATTCTCCGTCTTAAATGTGATCGTTTATTTGCGTATTAGGGCACCTAAGGTTTGATTATAAACATTGATTGACTTGTTTGGATGAGTTTATTGGTGACATTTGGGATTCATTTTGTATGCGTTTTGAAGGAAGGAAACCGAGTGGATTATTGACTGAAGCGCGCCAGCTAAACTGAGTTTTTATGGAAATAAAGAAGGACTTTATCGAACAAAAGGACCATTTGTAATGTAACTGGGACCTTTTGGAGTGCCAACAGAAGAAGATCTTCAAAGCTAAGGCATATATTATATCGCTATTTCTGACTTTCGTGTCGCAACTCTCTGGTTGAAAATGATTGGTTATGCATTTGTGTGCTGGGCACTGTCCTCAGATAATGTCATGGTTTGCTTGCACAGTAAAGCCTTTTTGAAATCTGACATGGCGGCTGGATTAACAACAAGTTAACCTCTCTAGGGTAGGTGGCACCAAATCGTCCCACCTACGTAACAGCCAGTGTAATCCCGTGGCGCGTTATTCAAAAACCTCAAAAATGCAAAAACTTCAATTTTTCAAACATATGACTATTTTACACCATTTTAAAGACAAGACTCTCGTTAATCTAACCACACTGTCCGATTTCAAAAAGGCTTTACAACGAAAGCAAAACATTAGATTATGTCAGCATAGTACCCAGCCAGAAATAATCAGACACCCATTTTTCAAGCTAGCATATAATGTCACATAAACCCAAACCACAGCTAAATGCAGCACTAACCTTTGATGATCTTCATCAGATGACAACCCTAGGACATTATGTTATACAATACATGCATGTTTTGTTCAATCAAGTTCATATTTATATCAAAAACCAGCTTTTTACATTGGCATGTGACGTTCAGAACTAGCATACCCCCCGCAAACTTCCGGTGAATTTACTAAATTACTCACGATAAACGTTCACAAAAAACATAACAATTATTTTAAGAATTATAGATACAGAACTCCTCTATGCACTCGCTATGTCCGATTTTAAAATAGCTTTTCGGTGAAAGCACATTTTGCAATATTCTCAGTAGATAGCCCGGCATCACAGGGCTAGTTATTTAGACACCCACCAAGTTTAGCACTAACCAAAATCAGATTTACTATAAGAAAAATGTTATTACCTTTGCTGTCTTCGTCAGAATGCACTCCCAGGACTTCTACTTCAATAACAAATGTTGGTTTGGTTCAAAATAATCCATAGTTATGTTCAAATATCCTCTGTTTTGTTCGTGCTTTCAAGACACTATCCGAATGGTAAAGAAGGGTAACGCGCACGACGCATTTCGTGACAAAAAATTTCTAAATATTCCATTACGGTACTTCGAAGCATGTCAACCTCTGTTTAAAATCAATTTTTATGCCATTTTTCTCGTAAAAAAGCGATAATATTCCGACCGGGAATCTGTGTTTAGGTTCAAAGACGAAAGAAAATAAAAACATGGGGTCGACTCGTGCACGCGCGCCTCAGTCCATTGTCCTCTGATAGAGCACTTGCCAAAGGCGCTAATGTTTTTCAGCCAGTGGCTGGAATTACATCATTCAGCTTTTTCCCGCCTTCTGAGAGCCTATGGGAGCCGTAGGAAGTGTCACGTTACAGCAAAGATCCTCAGTCTTCAATAAACAGAGTCAAGAAGCTCAAGGAATGGTCAGAGAGGGCACTTCCTGTACAGAATCTTCTCAGGTTCTTGCCTATCATATGAGTTCTGTTATACTCACAGACACCATTCAAACAGTTTTAGAAACGTTAGGGTGTTTTCTATCAAAAGCCAATAATTATATGCATATTCTAGTTTCTGGGCAGTAGTAATAACCAGATTAAATCGGGTTCGTTTTTTTATCCGGCTGTGTAAATACTGCCCCCTACCTCCAACAGGTTAAGGTTTGATTATAAACGTTGTTTGACTTGTTTGGAAAAGTTTATTAGTAACGTTTGGGATTCATTTTGTATGCATTTTGATGGAGGGAAACTGGGTGGATTATTGACTGAAGCGTGCCAGCTAAACTGAGTTTTTATGGATATAAAGAAGGACATTATCGAACAAAAGGACCATTTGTGATGTAACTGGGACCTTTTGGAGTGCCAACAGAAGAAGATCATCAAATGTAAGGCATTTTTAATATCGCTATTTTTGACTTTCGTGTCGCACCTGCCAGGTTGAAATATGTTTTTCATGTGTTTGTATGCGAGGCGCTGTCCTCAGATAATCGCATGGTTTGCTTTTGCCGTAAAGCCTTTTTGAAATCTAACACCGCGGCTAGATTAACAAGAAGTTAAGCTTTATATTGATGTATTACAATTGTGATTTTATTAAAGTTCATTCTGCTGCTCCAGTTTCAACTGTTCTGCCTGCGGCTATGGAACCCTGACCTGTTCACTATGATTACAAATTTTTGACCATGCTGGTCATTTATGAACATTTGAACATCTTGGCCATGTTCTGTTATAATGTCCACCCAGCACAGCCAGAAGAGGACTGGCCACCCGTCATAGCCTGGTTCCTCTCTAGGTTTTGGCCTTTCTAGGGAGTTTTTCCTATCCACCGTGCTTCTACACCTGCATTGCTTGCTGTTTGGGGTTTTAGTCTGGGTTTCTGTCCAGCACTTTGTGATATCAGCTGATGTAAGAAGGGCTATATAAATACATTTGATTTGATTTGATGAAAGTAAAATATGAAAATATTTATAATACTGTAGTTTGAATTTCGCGCTCTGCAATTTCACTGGATGTTGGCAAAGTGGGATGCTACATGCCCATAAAAAGTTAATTACATTTTAGGGTATCTGAGGATTAAATAGAAATGTATTTTGACTTGTTGAAACAAAGTTTTAAGATTTTAGGATTCCTATCTTGGCATGTTGAACGAGTGGATTACTCAAATCGGTGGCGCCAACTAAACTGACTTTTTGGGATATAAAGAAGGATTTTATCTAACAAAACGACACTACATGTTATAGCTGGGTCCCTTTGGATTACAAATCAGAGGTAGATTTTGAAATAGTAAGTGAATATTTAATCGCTATTTGTGAATTTATGAAACCTGTGCCGGTGGAAAAAATATTTTGATGTGGGGCACCATCCTCAAACAATTGCATGACATGCTTTCGCTGTAACGGTTACTGTAAATCAGACAGTGCAGTTAGATTAACAAGAATGTAAGCTTTAAACCGATATAAGACACTTGTATGTACCCAAATGTTTAATATCCATAATTGCTATGATTATTTATTTGAATTGTGCGCCCTCCAGTTTCACCGGAAGTTGTCTCGCTAGCCTTAATGTCCCGTTGGTAGGATCGTCTTGATCAGAGCTCATCCAGTTTATTATCCAATTATTGCATGTTGACTAATAGGACTGGTGGTAGAAGCAGGTTACCCACGGGCCTTCGGATTCTTACAAGACACCCCAACCTATGACCCCTATATCTCCTCTTCATGTGAATGACTGGGATTTGGGTCTTGTCCCGTGTCTGAAGTAAATCCTTTGCGTCCGATTCGTTGTCTGTCAGCGTACCAGTGTTTTTTTGCTTGTCATTGTATTTATTTTTTGTATTTTTTTTGTGGACCAGAGGAAGAATAGCTGCTGCCTCTGCAAAAGCTAATGGGGATCCAAATAAACAAACAAATAAACACAGAATTCTCTGGCTGAATTCTGTGTTTACAATTACATTGACTACATCAAACCACCTTGAATCTCTGCCATTTTCCACATTTATTAACTCCATTAGATATAGAGAGAGCTATATATGGAATAGGGTACCATTTACTGCTTCCCCCCTCCCCCTCCAAAGAACTACCTTAAATATCCTTATTTTCTCCCCTTGTCTCTGAGCCACCTTAAATGGCTGCCCTCCCTTCACAGGGAAAGAGGAGACAGTTTCCATAGCAACCATCAGAGGAAGTCTCTTTTTTTATCTTCGGAGCTGAGGGCTCTGTTTTGTCTCTATTCCATGCCTCTCAAATAGAGGAAGAGCGAAAGAGAGAAAAAGAGAAACTGAGAATTTTGCTAATAGCGTGTGTGTGTAATTGTGTTTGCAGTATGAAATGTATGGATGTGTGAGTGTGTCTTAGCAATGTTAAGTGTGTGTGTGTGTGTGTGTGTGTGTGTGTGTGTGTGTGTGTGTGTGTGTGTGTGTGTGTGTGTGTGTGTGTGTGTGGTTTAAGCTCTGATTCATATTACACTTGGATGCGTGACTGAATGAGCGTAACATACATGTTCTATGACACTAAATCAATTGACGCCACGCATGCATGCACATTATGTAGATGGGTATTTGTGCACAAATGTGATGTGCTGGGTATAACTTCAGTTTGCATGTTTGAGTGTGTTTGTGTATGTATGTCTTGCGTCTCGGATATTAAATCTAATTTTGAATCCTCTGCATTAGATGACTCATTCATCTTCTCACACACACACACACACACACACACACACACACACACACACTCCCCCTGACCATCAGAACATTGCAGGAACTCATGTGAATCATATCCGAGCTCAGGAAGGAAGCACACTCATACAAGGGGTCGATCATAGAATTACATATATAATCAGAAATATAGTTGCAAGCAGCCATGGCAGGGTTCAAGCTATGGCCCCACAGCGTCACCTTCAGGACAAATTGGACACAGCCCTAGGATGAGCTATGTCTGTACTCCTTTACACGCTGGCCAAATATCACAACCCAAAGTCAAGCAGATCATGCAACATGCTTTTGATGTATTTTGGAACATTTTTAAGCAAGGAGTCATGCTGAGACCATAGTCTCTTTTGCAGATGAGCGCTGCATGGACACATCAAAAAACAACAATTAAACTATACATATCTACAGTATATACAAATCAATTACACAATTCATGAAAAACAAACACAAAACACAAAAAGGAAAACACAATCATATGAAACAAATACATTATTCAGTAAACAAGCCATCTAACATAAACCTGAATTGCCTTAGGTTCCAACTCCACCAACTTTAAGGAGTTTGAGATCATTCCCCATGAGGCGCAAAAAAACTAAAAGCAGATTTACCTAACTCTGTTGACATTGAAGGGATCTCCAGGGTTAGCCATCCCTGAGTCCAGGTCTGGTAACTTATACGTCTGAAGATCAGCAATGAAGTAAGTTATGGCGGAGGTTTATGCAAGAGGGCTTTTTAGACAAAAAGAGCGCAATGCATCGATCTATGAGACTTCCTGATACAAAATGCAATGATGTGTGCTGAGCCCATAAAAAAGCGCAATGCGCTATGATAAACTCCATCCAATGGCGTTAATACAGTAGCAGCTGCATTCAGATAGACGATATCGCCATAGTCAATAACCGTAATGAATGTTGACTGAATTATTTGTTTTCTGCAATTTAATGAAAGATGGGACCTATAGACCTATAGAAGAAGTATATTTACACTTTTAATATATCTTAACCAACTCATCAACATGCTTTTTGAAAAATCGCTTTTTGTCAATCCAGATGCCCAAATATTTATAAGTGGGGACACGATCCATAGTACGTGTTAACACAAAAAACAATGTTTTAAGTGAAATATTAGCTTTTGTTTGAAGCCGAAAAAGACAGGAAATTCAAAAGCTAATTTTACTTATGCACTAACAAGGCTTTTCAGCATAAGAAGCTTGATTTATGCTTTATTGATCTACTATACTTCAACAAGAGATGTACTCACATTGGATCGTTTGATTAGGATTCAAACCTTCTCTCAAACAGCCTAACACACTCTTAGAGTAGGTTTACCCCTTTAATCTACTTATTAACGTAAATGTGTTTTTTCACGTAAGACATATTCCCATTCCAGTCAGTCAAACGTTATGGGGAGGTTTTCATAGACACAGCCTAGTCCTGGACTAAAAAGCAAGATCAATGGAAAATCTCCAGCCAAAAAGTATTTCTAGTCCAGGACTAGGTGTAATCTGTGTCTGCTCCTTAACCCTACATTTGACCAAGCCTAATACATAAGCCTACTGAGACAAGGTAGTTATAGCTTTGGAACATATTTTGAAGCTATACATGGTTTATGTTCCTGTTATAAACAATGGAGTAATGTATTTGTACTTGTATTTATTGTGGATCCCCATTAGCTGCTGCCAAAGCAGAAGCTACTCTTCCTGGGTCCAGCAAATTTAAGGCAGTTCATACAATTTTAAAAACATTACAATACATTCACAGATTTCACAACACCCTGTGTGCCCTCAGGCCCCTACTCCACCACTACCACATATCTACAGTACTAAATCCATGTGTATGTATAGTGCGTATGTTATCGTGTGTGTGTGTGTGTGTGTGTGTGTGTGTGTGTGTGTGTGTGTGTGTGTGTGTGTGTGTGTGTGTGTGTGTGTGTGTGTGTGTGTGTGTGTGTGTGTGTGTGTGTGTGTGTGTGTGTGTGTGCGCATGTGTATGCATGTGTCTTTGCCAATGTTTGTGATGCTTCACAGTCCCCTCTGTTCCATAAGGTGTTTTTTTCTGTTTTTAAATCTAATGTTACTGCATGCGTCAGTTACTTGATGTGGAATAGAGTTCCATGTAGTCATGGCTCTATGTAGTACTGTGTGCCTCCCATAGTCTGCCCTGACTTGGGGACAGTGAAGAGACCTCTTGTGGTATGTCTTGTATGGTATGCATGGGTGTCCGAGTTGTGTGCCAGTAGTTTAGACAGATAGCTTGGTGCATTCAACATGTCAATACCTCTCATAAATAAAAGAAATGACGAAGTCAATCTCTCCTCCACTTTCAGCCAGGAGAGATTGTTATGCATATTATTAATATTAGATCTCTGTGTACATCCAAGGGCCAGCCGTGCTGCGAGTCCTTTTTTGTGACACCTGACCACGCGACTGAACAGTAGTCAAGGTGCGACAAAACTAAGGCCTTTAGGACCTGCCTTGTTGATAGTGTTGTTAAGAAGGCAGAGCATCACTTTATTATAGACAGACTTCTCCCCCTCTTAGCTACTAATGCATCAATATGTTTTGACCATGACAGTTTACAATCTAGGGTTGCTCCAAGCAGTTTAGTCACCTCAACTTCCTTAATTTCCACATTATTTATTACAAGATTTAGTTAGGGTTTAGTGAGTGTTTTGCTCCAAATACAATGCTTTACGTTTTAGAAATATTTAGGGCTAACTTATTCCTTGACACCCACTCTGAAACTAACTGCAGCTCTTTGTTGAGTGTTGCAGTCATTTCAGTCACTGTAGTAGCTGACATGTATAGTGTTGAGTTATCCGCATATGTAGACACTCTGGCTTTACTCAAAGTCAGTGGCATGTCATTAGTAAAAAAATTAAAAGCAAGGGGCCTAGACATCTACCCTGGGGAATTCCTGATTCTAACTGGATTATATTTGAGAGGCTTCCATTAAAGAACACCCTCTGTGTTCTGTTAGACAAGTAACTATTCATTTGAATGCTAGAAGCTTCATCCAAAAGCTAGATTTGATTGAAATACTGGTCTCACAATCACATGCTGACATATTGATTATATCTGAATCCTGACTCTGTGTCTCTGTTCCAGACTCAGATGTTCTGTTAGCTGGGTATAATGTCTACAGAGCAGACAGAGTGGGTAGAGGTGGAGGTATTGCCATATATGTTAAATGCAACCTAGATGTCACTGTCGTCATTTCAACTTCTGTTCCGAAACAGTATGAATGCTTAGTTCTAAATGTGGTCCTTGGTCATAATGCACTATTAACGCGAGCGGGAGTTTATCGTCCACCCTCAGCTCCGGTATCTGGTCTATGCAAATTGTTTGAGTTAACCTGTTATGGCTAGGGGGCAGTATTTTCACGGCTGGATAAAAAACGTACCCGATTTAATCTGGTTACTACTCCTGCCCAGTAACTACAATATGCATATAATTATTGGCTTTGGATAGAAAACACCCTAAAGTTTCTAAAACTGTTTGAATGGTGTCTGTGAGTATAACAGAACTCATATGGCAGGCAAAAACCTGAGAAGATTTCATGCAGGAAGTGGCCTGTCTGAAAAGGTGTCGTTCTTCTTGTCTCTGTTTATTGAAGAGTGAGGATCTTAGCTGTCCCGTGACACTTCCTACGGCTGCCATAGGCTCTCAGAAGGCGGCAAAACGCTGAATCGTGGCTTTGCAGGCTCTGGCTGAAACAAAGTAGCGCGTTTGGGTAGTGGCTGGTTACAGTACTGTGAGACTCAGGCTCGTGCCCGCGTCGACCGAAAGCTTTGTTTTCTTTCCTCTGTTTAGCTAAATGGACATTCCCGGTCGGAATATTATCGCTTTTTTACGAGAAAAATGGCATAAAAATGGATTTTAAACAGCGGTTGACATGCTTCGAAGTACGGTAATGGAATATTTAGATTTTTTTTGTCACGAATTGCGCCATGCGCGCGACCCTGATTTACCATTTCGGATAGTGTCTGGGACGCACGAACAAAACACCGCTATTCAGATATAACGATGTATTATTTTGGACCAAACCAACATCTGTTATTGAAGTAGCAGTCCTGGGAGTGCATTCTGACGAAGACAACAAAAGGTAATCAAACTTTTATAATAGTAAATCTGATATTGGTGAGTGCACTTGCCGGGTGTCTAAATAGCTAGCCCGTGATGGCTGGGCTATGTACTTAGAATATTGCAAAATGTGCTTTCACCAAAAAGCTATTTTAAAAACGGACATATCGGGTGCATAGAGGAGTTCTGTATCTATAATTCTTAAAATAATTGTTATGCTTTTTGTGAACGTTTATCGTGAGTAATTTACTAATTTGTTAGCAAATTCACCTGAAGTTTGCGGGGGGTATGCTAGTTCTGAACGTCACATGCTAATGTAAAAAGCTGTTTTTTGATATAAATATGAACTTGATTGAACAAAACATGCATGTATTGTATAGCATAATGTCCTAGGTGTGTCATCTGATGAAGATCATTAAAGGTTAGTGCTGCATTTAGCTGTCTTCTGGGTTTTTGTGACATTATATGCTAGCTTGAAAAATGGGTGTCTGATTATTTCTGGCTTGGTACTCTGCTGACATAATCTAATGTTTTGCTTTCACTGTAAAGCCTTTTTGAAATCGGACAGTGTGGTTAGATAAAGGAGAGTCTTGTCTTTAAAATGCTGTGAAATAGTCATATGTTTGAAAAATTGAAGTTTTTGTATTTTTGAGGAATTTGTAATTCGCGCCACGCCTATCATTGGATATTGGAGCAGGTGTTCCGCTAGCGGAACGTCTAGATGTAAGAGGTTAACATTTCTACAAACGTCAAAGTGTCTTGTTTCCAATGGTACCAATTATATGCATATCCTGGCTTCAGGGCCTGAGCAATAGGCAGTTTACTTTGGGCACGTCAGTCAGCTGGAAATTGAGAAAAAAGGACCCTAGCCCTAACATTAAAAACTGTAATATCTTATGGTTCATCGAATCATGACTGAATGACAACATTGATAACATACAGCAGGCTGGGTTTTCCGTGCATCGGCAATATAGAACAGCTGCCTCCGGAAAGTCAAGGGGTGGCGGTCTGTCAATAACAGTTGGTGCACGAAATCTAATATTTGGTCGCCTGAGGTAGAGTATCTCATGATAAGCTGTAGACCACACTATTTAACAAGAGAGTTTTCATATATATTTTTTGTGGCTGTCTTTTTACCAAAACAAACTGTTGCTGGCACTAAGACTGCACTCAACAAGCTGTAAAGGCCATAAGCAAACAAGAAAATCCTCATCCAGAAGCGGCACTCCTAGTGGCTGAGGCCTATAATGCAGGGAAACTTTAATCTGTTTAACCTCATTCTTACTAGCATGTTACATGTGCAACCAGAGGACAAAAAACTCTAGATTACCTTTACTCCACACACAGAGACGCATACAAAACCTTCCCTTCCCTATGTTCCGGGATTCTTCCGATGGCATTGAGGAGTACACCACATCAGTCACTGGCTTCATCAATAAGTGCATTGATGACGTTGTCCCCACAGTGACCGTACATATATACCCCAACCAGAAGCCATGGATTAAGGCAACATCCGCACTGAGCTACAGGGTAGAGCTGCAGCTTTCAAGGAGCAGAGCTCTAACCCGGAAGCTTATAAGAAATCCCGCTATGCCCTCCGAAGAACAATCAAATGGGCATTGCCTCAATACGGGACAAAGTGGTAATAAGGGACAAACTATTACGGACTACAAAGGGAAGCACAGCCGCGAGCTTCCCAGTGACACAAGCCTACCAGACGAGCTAAATGACTTCTATGCGCACTTCGAGGCAAGCAGCACTGAAGCATGCATGAGATCACCAGCTGTTCCGGATGACTGTGTGATCACGCTCTTCGTAGCTGATGTGAGTAAGACCCTTAAACAGGTCAATATTCATAAGGCTACAGGGCTAGGCAGATTACCAGGACGAGTACTCTGAGCATGCGTTGACCAACTGGCATGTGTCTTCATTGACATTTTCAACCTGTCCCTGACCGAGTCTGTAATACCAACATTTTTCAAGCAGACCACCATAGTCCCTGTGCCCAAGAACACCAAGGTAACCTGCCTAAATGACTACTGACCCGTAGCACACACGTCTGTAGCCATGAAGTGCTTTGAAAGGCAGGTCATGGCTCACACCAACACCATTATCAAGAAATCCTAGACCCACTCCAATTTGCATACCGCCCCAACAGATCCACAGATGATGCAATCTCTCCTGCACTCCACACTGCCCTTTCCCACCTGGACAAAAGGAACACCTATGTTAGAATGCTATTCATTGACTAAAGCTCAGCGTTCAATACCGTAGTGCCCTCAAAGCTCCTCACTAAGCTAAGGACACTGGGACTAAACACCTCTCTCTGCAATGGGATCCTGGACTTCCTGACGGCCGCCCCCAGGTGGTAAGGGTAGGTAACAACATATCTGCCACGCTGATCCTCAACACGGGGCCCCTCGGGGGTCCCCTCCTGTACTCCCTATTCCCCTCCTGTACTCCCTATTCACTCATGACTGTACGGCCAGGCACAACTCCAACACCATCATTTAGTTTAGGAGATGATCGTGAACTACAGGAAAAGGAGGGCCAAGCACGCACCTATTCTCATCGACGGGGCTGTAGTGGAGCTGTTTGAGAGCTTCAAGTTCCTTGGTGTCCACATCACCAACAAACTGTCATGGTCCACACACACCAAGACAGTCATGAAGTGGGCATGACAATGCCTATTCCTTCTCAGGAGACTGGAAAGATTTGGCATTTGTCCTCAGATCCTCAAAAAGTTCTACAGCTGCACCATCGAGAGCATCCTGACTGGTTGCATCACCGCCTGGTATGGCAACTGCTCGGCCTCTGACCACAAGTCACTACAGACGGTAATGCGTACGTAAAAATTTGCCAAAGACTCCAGCCACCCTAGTCACAGACTGTTGTCTCTGCTTCCGCACGGCAAGCGGTACCAGAGCGCCAAGTCTAGGTCCAAAAAGGTTTCTTAAAAGCTTCTACCCCCAAGCTATAAGACTCCTGAACAGCTAACCAAATGGCTTCCCGGACTATTTGCATTGCCGCCCCCCCATTTACATATTACCTGTGCCCCCGCACATTGACTCTGTACCAGTACCCCCTCTATATAGCCTTGTTACTGTAATTTTATTGTTGCTCTTTAATCATTTGTTTTTTTTCTATTTTCTTATTTTTACAAATTTTTTTCATTTATTGTTTACTTCAGTTTATTCATGAAATACCTTCTTAACGCGTATTGCTTTTTTTTGGTTTAGGGCTTGTAATTAAGCATTTAACTGTAACACCCAACACCATCCCACCCACCTATTGTTCCTATCCCGACTTCCGTACCCCCTATCCTATCCCCCATTTCAATCCACCTCACCCTGCCCCCAACCTGCCACAGCACCCTGGTTTCTACTGCCATGATATCATTTATGGTGTCAGTGCCAGAAATACACACGTGCGTGTATGTGTATGCATGCGTGTCTTCACACGAAGAGAAAGCAAGAGATGCTGACTATACACAGGTAACACGGCAAGGAGACCGGGGAAATACCACCTACTCAGATCGATCAAGATGGTGAGACACAAGTATAAGGACAAAGTGGAGGAGCAATGCAGCAGGTCGGACACAAGGCATATGTGACAGGGGCTTCTAACGATCATGGATTACAAAAAGAAAACCAGTCATTTTGCGGACACCAACCTACCGGATGAGAGAAACACCTTTTTCTCCCACTTCAAGCATAACGAGGAGAGCCCCTGAGGACAACTAGGGCTACATGCTTACTGTCTTCACAGAGGACCTACAGTTGAAGTCGGAAGTTTACATACACTTAGGTTGGAGTCATTAAAACTCATTTTTCTACCACTCCACAAATTTCTTGTTTTAACAAACTATAGTTTTGGCAAGTCGGTTAGGACATCTACTTTGTGCATGACACAAGTCATTTTTCCAGCAATTGTTTACAGACAGATTAATTCACTTATAATTCACTATATCACAATTCCAGTGGGTCAGAAGTTTACATACACTAAGTAGTCTGTGCCTTTAAACAGTTTGGAAAATTCCAGAAAATGATGTCATGGCTTTAGAAGCTTCTGATAGGCTAATTGACATCATTTGAGTCAATTGGAGGTATACCTGTGGATGAATTTCAAGGCCTACCTTCAAACTCAGTGCGTCTTTGCTTGACATCATGGGGAAATCATAAGAAATCAGCCAAGACCTCCGAAAAAAATGTAGACCTCCACAAGTCTGGTTCATCCTTGGGAGCAATTTCCAAACGCCTGAAGGTACCACGTTCATCTGTACAAACAATAGTACACAAGTATAAACATGTTGGGACCACACAGCCGTCATACCGCTCAGGAAGGAGACGCGTTCTGTCTCCTAGAGATGAACGTACTTTGGTGCGAAAAGCGCAAATCAATCCCAGAACAACAGCAAAGGACCTTGTGAAGATACTGGAGGAAATAGGTACAAAAGTATCAATATCCACAGTAAGAGTCATACACCATCATTAAGTTTACAGACGCACAACAGTGGTAGGCCTGATCACCGACAACGACGAGACAGGCTATAGGGAGGAGGTCAGAGACCTGGCCTGGTCGTGCCAGAATAACAACCTATCCCTCAACATAACCAAGACTAAGGAGATGATTGAGGACTACAAGAAAAGGAGGACCGAGCACGCCCCCATTCTCATCGACGGGGCTGTAGTGGAGCAGGTTGAGAGCTTCAAGTTCTTCGGTGTCCACATCAACAACAAACTAGAATGGTCCAAACACACCAAGACAGTCGTGAAGAGGGCACAACAAAGCCTATTCCCCCTCAGGAAACAAAAAAAAGTTGGCATGGGTCCTGAGATCCTCAAAAGGTTCTACAGCTGCAACATCGAGAGCATCCTGACTGGTTGTATCACTGCCTGGTACGGCAATTGCTCGACCTCTGGCCGCACGGCACTACAGAGGGTAGTGCGTACGGCCCAGTACATCACTGGGGCTAAGCTGTCTGCCATCCAGGACCTCTACACCAGGCGGTGTCAGAGGAAGGCCCAAAAAATTGTCAAAGACCCCAGCCACCCCAGTCATAGACTGTTCTCTCTACTACCGGATGGCAAGAGGTACCGGAGTGCCAAGTCTAGGACGAAAAGGCTTCTCAACAGTTTTTACCCCCAAGTCATAAGACTCCTGAACAGGTAATCAAAAGGCTACCCGGACTATTTGCATTGTGTGCCCCCCCCCCCCCCCCAAACCCTCTTTTTACGCTGCTGCTACTCTCTGTTTATCATATATGCATATTCACTTTAACCATATCTATATGTACATACTACCTCAATCAGCCTGACTAACCGGTGTCTGTATGTAGCCTCGCTACTTTTAGAGCCTCGCTACTGTATATAGCCTGTCTTTATACTGTTGTTTTATTTTTTTACTTACCTATTGTTCACCTAAGACCTTTTTTGCACTATTGGATAGAGCCTGAAAGTAAGCATTTCACTGTAAGGTCAACACCTGTTGTATTCGGCGCACGTGACAAATAAACTTTGATTTGATATATCGACATAACCTGAAAGGCCACTCAGCAAGGCAGAAGCCACTGTTCCAAAACTGCCATAAAAAAGCCAGACTACGGTTTGCAACTGCATATGGGAACAAAGATCATACTTTTTGGAGAAATGTCCTCTGGTCTGATGAAACAAAAAATAACTGTTTGGCCATAATGACCATTGTTATGTTTGGAGGAAAAAGAGGAAGGCTTGCAAGTCGAAGAACACCATCCCAACCGTGAAGCACAGAGTCGGCAGCATCATGTTGTGGGGGTGCTTTGCTGCAGGAGGGACTGGTGCACTTCACAAAATAGATGGCATCATGAGGAAAGGAAAATTATGTGGATATATTGAAGCAACATCTCAAGATATCAGTCAGGAAGTTAAAGCTTGGTCGCAAATGGGTCTTCCAAATGGATAATGACACTAAGCATTCTTCAAAGTTGTGGCAAAATGGCTTAAGGACAACAAAGTCAAGGTATTGGAGTGGCCATCACAAAGCCCTGACCTCAATCCCATAGAAAATTTGTGGGCAGAACTGAAAAAGTGGGTGCGAGCAAGGAGGCCTACAAATCTGACTCAGTTACACCAGCTATATCAGGAGGAATGGGCCAAAATTCACCTAACTTATTGTGGGAAGCTTGTGGAAGGCTACCCGGAACGTTTGACCCAAGTTAAAGGCAATGCTACCAAATACTAATTGAGTGTATGTAAACTTCTGACCTACTGGGAATGTGATAAAAGAAATAAAAGCTGAAATAAATCCTTCTCTCTACTATTATTCTGTCATTTCACATTCTTAAAATAAAGTGGTGATCCTAACTGACCTAAAACAGGGAATTGTTATGAGGATTAAATGTCTGGAATTGTGAAAAACTGAGTTTAAATGTTTTTGGCTAAGGTGTATGTAAACTTCCGACTTCAACTGTATGTAAGTCATTCAAGCGTGTTAACCCTCGCAGACGGTATCCATAACCCTCAAAGCTGATATGTTTTCTTACATTTTCCACTATCATCCCTGTGCCTAAGAAAGGGAAAGTAACTAAACTGACTATAAAGTACTTTGAGAGGCTAGTCAAAGACCACATCACCACCTCTCTCCCCAATACACACAACACTCTCCAATTCGTCTACCGCCCTGACAGATCCATGGACGACGCAATCACTATTGCACTGCACACTGCCCTCACCCACCTGGACAAAAATAATGCATATGTGAGGATGCTGTTCGTCAACTACTGCTCGGTCTTCATTACCATAGTGCCCTCTAAGCTCATCACAAAGCTCGCGACCTTGGGACTAAACTCCTCCCTATGCAACTGGGTCCTGGGATGCCTGATGGCCACCTACAGGTGGGGAAGTTAAGCAACATTACCTCCTCCACACTGATCCTCAACACGGGAGCCCCACAAGTGTGCATCCTTAGTAGCCTCCTGTACTCCCTGTATACCCACAACTGCTTGGCCTCACACAGTTCCAACTCCACCATCAAGTTCATTGACAATACACAACAGTAGTAGGCCTGATTACCAACAACAACGAGAGGGCTTACAGAGAGGCGGTATGCACTCTGACGGTGTGGTGCCAGGAAAACAACCGCTCCCTCAACGTCAGCAAAACAAAGGAGCTCATTGTGGACTTCAGGAGGAACCAGTTTGGGAACGCCCCTGTCCCCATTACTGGGGCCATGGTGGACATGGTCAAAAAGTTCCTTGGTGTACATATCTCTGATGAGCTGAAATGGTCAAACCACACGGACACCGTGGCGAAGGAGGCACGGCAGCAACTCTTCAACCTCAGGAGGCTGGCGAAATTCGGCCTGTGCTCAAGGGCCCTCACAGTGTTCTACAGGAGCACCATCATCATCAAGGACTTCAGCCACCCAAACCACTGCCTTTTCTCCCTGTTTCCGATACTCAAAGGCGGGCAGTATAGGAGTATCATGGCAAAAACGGTTAGACTGGCCAATAGCAACTACCCCCAGAACATCAACCACTAGGCAGCTACCTGCTCCTCCTGCCCCCTGGACTTCCTACCCTCTTGCTGCTCCCCTTGTGAATATTCTAGCTCCCACAGCAAACATTTATCCTGCCCCCACGCCCCAGTGGACATTTAGCACTGTTATTTATTTATATATATATATATATATATATATATATATATATACACTGCTCAAAAAAATAAAGGGAACACTTAAACAACACGATGTAACTCCAAGTCAATCACACTTCTGTGAAATCAAACTGTCCACTTAGGAAGCAACACTGATTGACAATAAATGTCACATGCTGTTGTGCAAATGGAATAGACAACAGGTGGAAATTATAGGCAATTAACAAGACACCCCCAATAAAGGAGTGGTTCTGCAGGTGGGGACCACAGACCACTTCTCAATTCCTATGCTTCCTGGCTGATGTTTTGGTCACTTTTGAATGCTGTCGGTGCTTTCACTCTAGTGGTAGCATGAGACGGAGTCTACAACTCACACAAGTGGCTCAGGTAGTGCAGCTCATCCAGGATGGCACATCAATGCGAGCTGTGGCAAGAAGGTTTGCTGTGTCTGTCAGCGTAGTGTCCAGAGCATGGAGGCGATACCAGGAGACAGGCCAGTACATCAGGAGACGTGGAGGAGGCCGTAGGAGGGCAACAACCCAGCAGCAGGACCACTACCTCCCCCTTTGTGCAAGGAGGAGCAGGAGGAGCACTGCCAGAGCCCTGCAAAATGACCTCCAGCAGGCCACAAATGTGCATGTGTCTGCTCAAACGGTCAGAAACAGACTCCATGAGGGTGGTATGAGGGCCCGACATCCACAGGTGGGGGTTGTGCTTACAGCCCAACACCGTGCAGTACGTTTGGCATTTGCCAGAGAACACCAAGATTGGCAAATTCGCCACTGGCGCCCTGTGCTCTTCACAGATGAAAGCAGGTTCACACTGAGCACATGTGACAGACGTGACAGAGTCTGGAGACGCCGTGGAGAACATTCTGCTGCCTGCAACATCCTCCAGCATGACCGGTTTGGCGGTGGGTCAGTCATGGTGTGGGGTGGCATTTCTTTGGGGTGCCGCACAGCCCTCCATGTGCTCGCCAGAGGTAGCCTGACTGCCGTTAGGTACCGAGATGAGATCCTCAGACCCCTTGTGAGACCATATGCTGGTGTGGTTGGCCCTGGGTTCCTCCTAATGCAAGACAATGCTAGACCTCATGTGGCTGGAGTGTGTCAGCAGTTCCTGCAAGAGGAAGGCATTGATGCTATGGACTGGCCCGCCCGTTCCCCAGACCTGAATCCAATTGAGCACATCTGGGACATCATGTCTCGCTCCATCCACCAATGCCACGTTGCACCACAGACTGTCCAGGAGTTGGAGGATGCTTTAGTCCAGATCTGGGAGGAGATCCCTCAGGAGACCATCCGTCACCCCATCAGGAGCATGCCCAGGCGTTGTAGGGAGGTCATACAGGCATGTGGAGGCCACACACACTCCTGAGCCTCATTTTGACTTGTTTTAAGGACATTACATCAAAGTTGGATCAGCCTGTAGTGTGGTTTTCCACTTTAATTTTGAGTGTGACTCCAAATCCAGACCTCCATGGGTTGATAAATTGGATTTCCATTGATTATTTTTGTGTGATTTTGTTGTCAGCACATTCAACTATGTAAAGAAAAATGTATTTAATAAGATTATTTCTTTCATTCAGATCTAGGATGTGTTGTTTAAGTGTTCCCTTAATTTTTTTGAGCAGTATATATATATATATATATATATATATATATATATATATATATATATATATATATATATATATATATTTTGTTATATATTTTTTTCCCTTTAATTGACTAGGCAGGTCAGTTAAAACCTGTTGGGGCTACAGGTTAGCAATGAACCCCGAGCCGGGATTGCTAACAAGGCTGGAAATTCAAAACATCAAAAATCTAATAATTTCAATTTCTCAAACAATCAACTATTTTACACAATTTAAATGATAAACATCTCCTTAATCTAACCACATTGTTCGATTTTCAAAGAGGCTTTACGGCAAAAGCATAAAGTTAGATTATGTTAGGACAGTACATAGCCACAAAAGTACAAACATCCATTTTCAATTCAAGGTCAGGCATCACCAAAAGCAGAAACCAGCTTGAATTATGCACTAACTTTTGTCAATCTCCATCAGATGACACTCCTAGGACATTATGTTATACAATACATGCATTTTTTGTTCCATCAAGTTCATATTTATATCCAAAAACAGCATTTTACAGTAGCGTGAAATTCTGATTTTTTTCTTCTCTGAAATGCTTCCGGTGAACATAACAAAATTACTATTCGAAAACATTGGTAAATTATAATATTGTCATTCAAAGAATAATATATTATCATCTCGTAATTGCTACCGAATGGCCAGATCTCAAAATAACTTTACTGGGAAATCACATTTTGCAATAAACGGGGTGCTATGCTAAGAACAACAGGCTATGCTATACAGTTAGCATCATCTAAAATCGATAATAACATTGTAAATACCCCCTTACCTTTGATTATCTCCATCAGAAGGCAGGATCCCAGGTCCGGAAGGCATTCCAGGTCCGGAACAAATGTGGTTTCTTTTGACAAAGTTCATAATTTATGTCCAAATAACACCAAGTACTTAGCGTTCATTATGCTCCCACAAAACGTGGTGTGGGGCTGGTAAAATCACGCCGAAAAGCTAAAAAAACCTAGTAAATAATCTATTTATGTTCGTTCAAACATGTCAAATGTTGTTTAGCATTAATCTTTTGGTCCATTTTTAACGTTAAACATCAGTAATATCCAATAAGGACGTATATACACACTACCAGTCAAAAGTTTGGGGTCACTTAGAAATGTCCTTGTTTTTGAAAGAAAAGCATTTTTTTGTCCATTTAAAATAACATCAATTTGATCAGAAATACAGTGTAGACATTGTTAATGTTGTGAATGACTATTGTAGCTGGAAACGGCAGATTTTTTTTAGGGAATAGCTACATAAGCGCACAGAGGCCCATTATCAGCAACCATCACTCCTGTGTTCCAATGGCACGTTGTGTTAGCTGATCCAGCTACAATAGTAATTTACAACATTAACAATGTCTACACTGTATTTCTGATCAATTTGATGTCATTTTAATAGACATAAAATGCGTTTTTCTTTCAAAAACAAGGACATTTCTAAGTGACCCTAAACTTTTGAACGGTATACAGTGGGGAGAACAAGTATTTGATACACTGCCGATTTTGCAGGTTTTCCTACTTACAAAGCATGTAGAGGTCTGTAATTTGTATCATAGGTACACTTCAACTGTGAGAGACGGAATCTAAAACAAAAATCCAGAAAATCACATTGTATGATTTTTAAGTAAAGTGTACCTATGATAAAAATTACAGACCTCTACATGCTTTGTAAGTAGGAAAACCTGCAAAATCGGCAGTGTATCAAATACTTGTTCTCCCCACTGTGTATATCTACATATATATATATATATATATATATATATATATATATATATATATATATATATATATATATATACATATATATATATGTGTGTGTATGTATGTATATATATATATATGTATATATGTCTGTGTGTTATTTTTTTTAAATGATTGTTTCTTTCACTTCTCACTTATCTCCCTGCTTTTCCCTTATGGACATTCTACCCATTTTGTTTTCATTTAACTATTCGCTCAATCCAGTACCTGGAAATGGGGCCTTGTTATGTGGGCATATTCCTGCCAAATTGTTCCTTTGCTCTTTCTTTCTTTCTTAATTTCTTTCCCTCTCTCCTAACACACTATTTCTTTCTTCCTTCTGTCCAGAGCTGCCGTATGGCTGGGAGAAGATTGATGACCCTATCTATGGCAGTTACTACGTAGAGTAAGTCTTCCCCGCAAACAAAGAACATTCCCAGGACATTAGCTAACATTTTCATTAACTTCTAATCAGGTTTTGATCTAACATTAGGATGATACAGTAACATTCCACCAACCATTCAGATAATTGTTTTCTGCTAACAAAATGCTGTTTCTAAGGACATTCCTAGGATGTTAGCTAACATTCCCATTAAGATCAAATTCGGTTGTGGTTTAACATTAGGATGATACAGTAAAATTTCACCAACATTCAAATAATGTTGCTGCTAACAAAATGTGGTTTATCAGAACATTACCAGGACATTAGCTAACATTCCCATTAGGTTCAGGTCTAACATTAGCATTATAATATTCAACAAACATTTAAAGAACATTCAACATTGAACAATGCTGTTCTAAGAAAATGTATTTCTGTCTGAATTAGTTACACTGTAAAGTGGGTACTAGCGGCAAGTAAGTTTATTTTTGTATTTTTTTGTATTGAATTTTTACTCCTTTTTTTCCCAATTTCGTGATATCCAATTGGTAGTTAGCCTTGTCTCATCGCTGCAACTCCCGTACGGACTCGGGAGAGGCGAAGGTCGAGAGCCATGCGTCCTCCGAAACACGGCCCTGTTAATTAACACTGCTCGCTTAACCCGGAAGCCAGCCGCACCAATGTGTTGGAGGAAACACTGTACAACTGGCGACCGAAGTCAGTTTGCATGCGTCCGGCCTGCCATAGAGTCGCTAGAGCACGATAGGACAAGGACATCCTGACACAGCCTGAGATCTAACCCTGGTCTGTAGTGACGCCTCTAGCACTGTGATGCAGTGCCATAGACCGCTGCGCCACTCGGGAGGCCACCAGTGGCAAGTAAGTTATTGTAATATTCACAGTTACTTATTTGCCACTAGCTGCTTGAAAGTTACTATAATATCAGATCAACTGACTATACTATTGCAATGTAAAAAATGCAAAGCTACTATAATGCTAAATTAATACATTGAGGAGACTGTTTGTTTTACTGTAATTAAATTGGATTGTTGCAAGCTGGTTGGTTGCTAGGTAATGTGTTTACATACAGTACCATTCAAAATACAGCTTTTTTTTTCACCGCCCACAACATTTTCCCACATTGCAGCATCATTTACAGTATGCTGCAGTGTAATTCTTTCACAGTATTTTACTGTTTATAATAGACACATTTACTGTAGAAATTACAGTTTTCCATTAGAGTGTACTACAATAGCTACTGTTGGGTAGCCACAGACTTAGTACAAAATCCTAACATGACACTTTCACCTCAATCATGCATTGGTTTCAATTTTAGCTATGGTCACCGATATCACATTAGATGTGTGTTAGTCAATGTGTATCTGTTTCCCGTGAAGAAGAGAACCCAAAACCCACTGATGCTGCTGGATTTCACTGTCATAGTCCTATTCCCTGCAGCCACATCAACAGAAGGACCCAGTTTGAGAACCCCGTCCTGGAGGCCAAGAGACGACTGGAGCAGCAGCAGCAGATGCAGAGCCAGGGACTGTCAGCTCTGCCCTTACCTACTATTTACAGAGGTACAGCCACACCTCTATACTTGCATGAGTTACTTGATGTGGAATAGAGTTCCATGTAGCTATGGGCTCTATGTAGTACTGTGCTCTGTTCTGGACTCGGGACTGTGAAGCGACCTCTGGTCTTGTGGGGTATGCATGGGTGTCTGAGCTGTGTGCTAGTCATTTAAACAAGTAGGGATGAAGGTCAATCTCTCCTCTACTTTGAGCCAGGAGAGATTGACATGTATTTTATTAATGTTAGCTCTCTGTGTACACTTAAGGAGCCAGCCGTGCTGCCCTGTTCTGGTCCAATTGTAAAGTTTCTAAGGCTCTCTTTGTGGCACCTGACCAATATAGCCAAGGACTATCAACTCTGCCCTTACCCGATATTCAGAAGAAAATATATACACATAGTGTCAGCCCAGACCACTGCATACAAAAAACTACTTCCCCTCCTTATCTCTCCTTACACTGAGTGTAAAAAACCTTAAGAACACTTGCTCTTTCCATGACATAGACTGACCAGGTGAAAACAGGTGAAGGCTATGATCCCTTATTGATGTTAGTCATTGAATCCACTTCAATCAGTGTAGATAGAGGGGAGGAGCAAGGTTAAATAAGGATTTTTAAGCCTTGAGACAATTGAGATATGGATTGTGTATGGGCAAGACAAAATATTTATTAAGTGCCTTTTGAACGGGTTTTTCACGCTCAACAGTTTCCCGTATGTCTCAAGAAATGTCCACCACCCAAAGGACATCCAGCCAACTTGTCAGAACTGTGGGAAGCATTGGAGTCAACATGGACCAGCATCCCTGTGGAACGCTTTCGACACCTTGTAGAGTCCATGCCCTGATGAATTGAGGATGTTCTGATGCCAAAAG
The DNA here is from genome assembly GCF_965601325.2 of Salmo salar. Lineage (NCBI taxonomy): Eukaryota > Metazoa > Chordata > Actinopteri > Salmoniformes > Salmonidae > Salmo > Salmo salar. The sequence continues at coordinate 69,816,267 of NC_138300.1, forward strand.
GGGCGGGTGCAACTCAATATTAGGAAGGTGTTTAAATTTTTTGTACACTCAGTGTATAATCGACACAGGCATAACATGGTCCTCAGTTGGTAAGAGCGTCACGCTAGCAATGCTAAGGATGTGGGTTCAATTCCCACAGAGATCACATAAAAATATTATAAAATGTGTACACTCTGGATAAAATCGTCTGCTAAATGGCATATCATATTACATACAGACACTCCACTTATAGTGAACGCTGTTATAGTGATTAACTGCTTATAGTGATAAAGTTGTCCTGCATGGATGTAACACCGCCAACTCTAGTCCACATGTAATCCCTGCTCCAGTCCAGGCTGACCATTTCTGATCTGTCTCTCCTCCCTAATTTTTTCTCCCTCTATATCCTACTGTCTTAACAAAAAGTATATTTTTAAAAGTGTGATTATTCTAGTGTATTTAACTGGCCTACACTAATCTCACCCTCCCATTCTCCAGAGAAGCCCCCGTTCACACTGGACCCCACACAGCTAAAGGGCTCCTTCTTGTCAACGGCTCTCCAGAAGAGCAACATGGGATTTGGCTTCACCATCATTGGAGGGGACGAGCCGGATGAGTTCCTGCAGGTCAAGAGTGTCATACCTGAGGGCCCAGCCGCACAGGATGGAAAGATGGACACAGGTACTGTACAGGAACTAACCACACACACACACACACGTCCCCAGGATGCAGTGTAAAAAATAATAATTTGAAGTTGTGTCAACTTTTTAAAAATCAAGGCATTCAGATGCAATACAATTTCTAGATCCCTCAACTTTGCAGCAGAAAAGTTCTGAGTTGACTCAACTGAGTCAAAATGTGTACACTGAGTCAACATTTGTCAAAGTTGTGTAAACAAAAACATTATATTGCATGTCGTTGCCTTGATTTTTTAAGTTGACTTAACTTTTGTATTGAAGTCCTCTCAACTTAACAATGTAAGGATACCATCCATATCACAGTCCAGCGACTGTCAACCCAACACCTTAACCATTACGCCAAGAGATCTGAAGTTGACTAAACTGTATAATAAACTGGATGGTTCGAGCCCTGAAAGCTGATTGGCTGATAGCCATGGTATATCAGACCATATACCACGGGTATGACAAAACACTTATTTTTATTGCTATAATTACATTGGTAACCAGTTTATAACAGCAATATGGCACCTCAGGGGTTTGTGGTATATCGTCAATATGCCATGGCTAAGGGCCGCGATGCATCGTGCCTAAGAACAGCCCTTAGCTGTGGTATATTGGCCATATACCACACCCCCTCATGCCTTATTGCTTAAATATAACATAAACTCGGCTGTTATATATTTTTTTACTTTGGTTCAGAATAGTATGTTAATGTTGTATTTAGAGTCCCATGTAGGGCTGTTACGGTGACCGTATTTACCACCACACCGGCAGTCAGGAGTCATGACCGCAGTCAAATTCCATGTGACCGTTGAGTCACAATAAATAGGCTTCTCCAAAACACCGCTTTGATGCCTCTGATGGTTATTAGTAGCCTACCAAACTTAGTTGCTAATGGCCATTATGCAGCACTCTATCATCCCTCTAATCACTCTGGCATCAATGCAAACAACAATCAAAAATCAACGCTTCATGAGAGCCCTGGCATTCAGAGTTTGAGCAGAATAGGATCACCTGTTGCGCAGTGAGAGCCAGCTACTCATAGTTGGTTGATGCATGGAATAAAATAAGTGTTTGCTATTTGCTATTCAAGCGCATATTGATGACATTTTTTTTAACCCTGCCCCTGTTCTGACAAGTGCATGATAATGGCCCATTCTAAATCAAAACTAATTTCTCTAATTATTTAGGATTTGTTGAGACTAGTGCTTAATTTGTAAGTCGGGAGCTCAACATGGGGGTAACCTGGGGAGCTCTGAGGTACAGGAACCCATGAGAAAAAAATCACCTTTAAAATAAAGCATTGCATGTATGTCATGGTATTTGCATAGTGGCACAGAACAGTACAGTTGAGGCACTTACAGAAGTTGCAGAAGCAGATTTTTTGGGTTGTAACCAGAAAAATGTGTCCTTTTATAAACACATTTCATGCAATTCTATCTTTCTCTTGTTTTACTTTGTAAAACAATATTTGGAACTTGATCAAATATTTTAGTAGCCTACAGCAGACGGATTAGACTCTTCTCTTTTCAGCAGCAGGAGCCATTTGCTTTCAAACCTGTGTTTTTCCCCGATAGTATTGCGAAAGGACTGTCTGTAGGCAATGCCTTGTTATTGGGCTACACACAATCCTCAAGCAGGTTATTTTTTAAAATAAGCAGTTGAAAACCACATTGTTTTTCAAATTCAACTCACATTAAGCAAAAATCATTGGGTTAGTGGAGTATTCCATGTCAGGTCAACAATTTCCCAATTTGAAGTCCACCTAACTTGAATATTTAAGCTCCATGGACTTTTTATAAGTAGATTTTTTTTGTTGATACAATGTGTTCCTAATCAACTTGTAAAATAGATCAAATTAGCAAACCATGTAATCTATGAGGCCACCTTTTGTGTGTGTGTGTTTGTGCGCATGTGTGCCTGTGCATGCAGGCACAAGTGTGTGCATGCGTGTGTGTGTGTTGTGTTGTGTTTAAGTAAGTGTCTCTTTGACTGTCTCTTTTCTCCACTGACTCACAGGGCTGGCCTCATGCCTGGACACTGATGGTGTCTAAACTGCTCATTTTGCTGGAACAAATCATGTCCGTCTGTCTGTCCCCCCCCAGTCTCTACACCCCCTCTGTTTTTCTCTCTCTGCCTCTATCTCCCTCTTGCACTTTCTCTCTCTGAACTGATTTCACTGTCTTGTGATTGCTGTCTCCTTCTCTCTTTGACATTGCCAAAATAAAACACACCAACATGCACAAACACACAGATGCACACACCATCTCAGGCTGCGATTAATGCAGAAGGATTGTTTCGAGAATACTGATTGGAATATCTTCAAAGATTTATCCAACCAGGACTAGGGCTGTGGCGGTCACAAAATGTTGTCAGCCGTGATTGTCAAGCACATAACTGTCAGTCTCACAGTAATTGACCATTAATTAACATAAACACATTTAGCATCTCCTGACTTCCAAACATAGGATACAAGCCACTGATACAGACCGGTGGAACATATCCATTTTTAAAAGTCTAATATATCCATGTAATATAACCTACACCTTCAAAATAAATCCATTATTTATTTTAGACAGGTCTAAAGAAACATGATATGAAGAATACTCGGAGTTGTCCTTATGTTAGGTCCTGACCTGCCTATGCCATACGGCTGTGGGCTACGCTAGTTAATTTAGCAGACAAGATTTGGTTAGAATTCCGTGGCATTATTTTATCATATGAAGAATACAATTGAACAAAACTAAATAAAATTGAAAGGATACTTTCTCCAAACGATTTGAGGGCGTGCACACATGAGGTTATTCTGTGTTGAGGTGACCCATCAGTCAGGACTGGTTATTATTATTAATTATTATTTACATATTTTTTGCCTGTTTTGCATGTTTTTTGGCATTAATACGTGTCACAAAAGTTTGCAAACAATGTAAAAAAAAAAATCAAATAGAAATACAAATCCTTGAATTTTTGTTTTGTTTTTTGCTTTCTTGAGTAAGGCAGCTCCAAAATACAGGTGTTTCAGACTAGCTCAGTGTGGTGGTGGGGCAGCCAGCAGAAAATACAGAGCGTAGGGTTTGTAATGTTCTCTAGTTGCGCTGTGATTGGCTCAGTGTTCTGTTACTCATGAGGACACTACCTCACCGCAAAATCTACGGGGAGAGCTCGAAAATTCAAGCCCCTTGGGTGCTGCCATAGAGTTACATTAGAAGTGCCCATCCAAGAAGGCTCAAGGTCATTGGCCACCGATAAAATTACATAAAATCACGTTATATTTACCGTAGCTTTGATTGTGGACTGGAAACTCTGAACTGGGAAATCTCAGACTTTAGTGAGACCAAGGCCCTTCTCCCCCGATTGCTCAGTTTGTCCGGGCAGCCAGCTCTAGGAAGAATCTTGGTGGTTCCAAACTTCTTCCATTTAAGAATGATGGGGCCACTGTGTTCTTGGACCTTCAATGCTACATATATGTGTTGGTACCCTTCCCGAGATCTGTGCCTCGACACAAAACTGTCTCGGATCTCTACGGACAATTTCTTCGACCTCATGGCTTCGTTTTTGCTCTGACATGCACTGTCAACTGCGGGACCTTATATAGACAGGATTGTGTCTTTCCAAGTCATATCCAATCAATTGAATTTACAACAAATGGACTCTAATCAAGTTGTAGAAACATCTCAAGGATGATCAATGGAAACAGGATGCACCTGAGCTCAATTTCGAGTCTCATAGGAAAGGGTATGAATACTTATATAAATAAGTTATTTCTGTTTTTTCTTTTTTATACATTTGCTAAAATAAAAAAATAAAAAAATGTTTTTGCTTTGTCATTATGAGGTATTGTGTGTAGATTGATGAGAAACATGTTTAATTTAATCCATTTTAGAATAAGGCTGTAATGTAACAAAATGTGGAAAAAGTCAAGGGCTCTGAATACTTTCCGAATGCACTGTATAGGCCTATAGGCTTGGCTACATGAGGTGTGTAAGGGAACACCCCCCTAAAATGGACAAAATAACATGGCAACATATTGACATAGCACGAATCATACACAATATTGTAAATACCACTGAAAGCGGTCAATCTCCATCCAAATCATATTGCAATTTTCCGATGGGGATTGCCAATTGTAACACCCCGAAAATCCATTAGATGGCAAGCACGCTCCACCGTGGATTTTCATACAGCAAATGATACACAAGTCAACACCCAAGGGTCAAATTTTGATAAAATGTTTTTTTTTTGTTGAAAACTTATCACCCCCTTAATATGAAAACTCTCTTGTTAAAATGGCGTAAAATAGTCATATGTTTGAAAAATGGAAGTTTTTGCATTTTTGAGGTATTTGAATAACGCGCCACGGGATTACACTGGCTGTTGAGTAGGTGGGACACCTAGCCCATAGAGGTTAAGCTAGCCACGCTGTTTTTTCACAGAAACATTTTGCACAAACACAGTCCTTCCAAAGTTATGTCCAGAATGTGACCAGTTTATTTTTGGATGCAATTTTCAGACATTCACAGAAGTAGTGACAGCACACAATCATCCATTACAATCTATGCAATAATCAGAATGCATTATTTGTCACCAGAACTTGTAAACATGAATAAAACTGTAAATACATGATGGTACATGCATACATACATACATACATACATACATACATACATACATACATACATACATACATACATACATACATACATACATACATACAGTGGGGCAAAAAAGTATTTAGTCAGCCACCAATTTGCAAATAAATTCATTAAAAATCCTACAATGTGATTTTCTGGATTTTTTTCTCAATTTGTCTGTCATAGTTGAAGTGTACCTATGATGAAAATTACAGGCCTCTCATCTTTTTAAGTGGGAGAACTTGCACAATTGGTGGCTGACTAAATACTTTTTTGCCCCACTGTACGTACATGCATACATGCATACATACATACATACATACATACATACATACATACATACATACATACATACATACATACATACATACATACATACATACAGTACCAGTCAGAAGTTTGGACACACCTACTTATTCCAGGGTTTTTCTTTATTTTACTATTTTCTATATTGTAGAACAAGCAAGCGTCCCACCTAGCCCATAGAGGTTAAAAAAGTGGTTTCTGGAAAAAAGTGGTTTCTCAATTTTGAAAAATTGAATTTTTACACATGTATAAGAGCTGTATGGACATACTTTTTACATATTTTATTGACGTAGTTCTTTGGGTTGCTTTTGCTTGTGCATAAGGCATATGTTTTGTGCATTTGGAATATGATTTCAAAATGAAAAAGTGACTTTTTTCCCATTGTTTTTGCCAAATGCCATTCGAAATGTGCAAATGAAATGTCCAATTCTTTTTTTGTCAATTATGAAAGTATTGAAAGTGCCAAATCACAGCAAATATCCAATAGATGGCGAGCGCTCTCCGCAGTGAATTTTCATATTGCAAATGTAACACAATTCAAGACCCAAGAGTCAAATTTTGAAAAATAGAAAAAAATAAATAAAAGTATCACCCCCTAAAAAAAGTGGTTTCTGGACCGTTTTTGAATTTTTTTCGATTTTTATGTCAATTACACATGTATAAGAGCTGTATGGACATACTTTTGACATATTTTATTGACATAATTTTTGGGGTTGTTTTTGCTTGTGCATAAGGCATATGTTTTGTGCATTTGGAATATGATTTCATAGGAAGTTAAAAGTGACATATTTGCTTGTGCATAAGGCATATGTTTTCTTTTTTGTCAATTATACATGTATGAAAGTATTGAATGTGCCAAATCAGGATGTTTGTCCGTTTGCTATGTACGATCATAGGAAGTGGGTTTCCAAACCCAAAAGTCAGTGAACCATGGTCCAAATGGCATTTATACTGCCCAAATGATATATAGCCCTATGTTAAGCCATGAATCAACGTAGATGGTCTATTTGTGATGTATGATGAGGGAGAAGTGGGACTCTGTTGCTTTTAACATTTTTAACGAATTTGACATGCTCAGAATGCATAATTGACTGGCCCGATGATCTCGGGATGGTCGTGCAGTGACTGTGGTTCCTCTCCATCGCACGTCACCCAGCAAGTCAGCGTCCATCAGTCAATTAGATGTCATTCTGACACCAAACTGATACCATCTGACACCAAATCCACTTTTTCCAACTCGTATAGAAGCCAACTATCACATATGTCAGAGCAGGCCCGTAATTCACAGCGTCTTCAGTTTTAACCATAAAAAACACAAAACACATAGTTACGTTCTAGCTGCGGGTCCAGCTCTGACATTATGTGTAGGCCTTTGTGAGGCGACCCCGAATCCCAAGTTTCGGCTCGATAGGTCATTCGGTGCCCGAGCAATGGCCTTAATTGGTGCTGAAAACCCACTTTTTCAGGGCAATACTACGGGGTCCCTGAATGAGCTATCGGACAGAGAGATTGGGGTCCGTCTCTATGGGCCGAGGTGGTTTCTATGCACCTAGTCTTGCGACTCTGGGACATTTCTACATGTCGCCATGTCCATGATATTCAAAATGAATTGAACATATTGCAAATGCACGAGGCTGTTTCTCGGTCTGAGAACCTTCTAGAGCCACATAACTCACCGTGCACTATTGACATGAGCTCTAGAACAGGTGTCTAAAGTTTCGGAGCTCTAGGTCTGACAGTTCTTTAATCGTTCGAACGAAAGTAACTATTGAAGGCAGTATAAGCCTCTAAGCCCCACACTGTGTCCCTATGGCCTAGCTGTGTGTGTGTGTGTGTGTTTTCGTTTTTTTGCAAATCTGATGGGAAAAATGACTGATTTATTAGATTTGGTTTTGAATATGGCGCTCTGATCATGCACCTGTCTCGAAACAGGGGCAGGGGGAAAAATACACCATCAGTGCACTTAAATAGCTTCATTTTGTGCCTAGTTTTTCTCATGGTTACTGCGCTTAGACCGAGCAAGCTACGGTCAAGCGGGGCATCTCGTTGAACTCAGCACAGCCTAGAGATAATGGTAATGCCATTGCAGGCTCTGTGTGTCTTTAAGCACCGCACTCTGTCACTCCATCCTTGCTGTGTGTGTTTGTGAGTGTGTGTGTGTGAGAGCTTTTCATTGACATCTGATGGGATAAATGACTGATTTACAGTTCATGAGGGTTACCTAGTCACACATATGAAGTTTTGGAAAGATGTGACTTTTTTAACCCATCAAAACAGCTACTTTGACCCCAATTTAAGGCACTTTCGGTTGGTACAGGAAGCTTATAATCGACATACATTGTCTTTGGGGTAGGCATAAACAGAATCCTGAATCTTAAGTCTTTACCTTAAAAATTGACTGATCTACACAGGGTTGAATTGCGTGATTTTCACAATCTGCAGGTTGGTTATATCAAAACACCTTTAGGGTGTATTTATTAACTTCCGGTTGATCCAGGAAGCTTAGAATCGACACAGGTAGACCTCACAGTAGCCTGACGGATTGTTATAGAAGACAGGTTCATAAGGCATTCATAACCCACATAGGCTTCAGGTTGAATTTAGGAGAATAGTCATTGTATTCCTATGGGGAGAGAAGTCATTGCACACTTTTTGATCTAAACACCTTCATTTCACTGTGAAGGGTTAATGCCACATGGTCAAGGTTAGGCTTGCACATATCGGGAGGACCTCAGGAACGCTTCTGAGGTCAAATTGTGCTTCTAACCCTAACGGTTCTCTCTCTGTCACCCAAAAGCACTTGACATTTCGGTTCAGGCTTCATATTTTGTCTACTTATCTTCACGGTTACTGCTCTCAGAGCGAGCTACGGTCAACCGGGGCGTCTCGTTGAACTCGGCACAGCCTAGAGACAATGGTAATGCCATTGCAGGCTCTGTGTGTCTTTAACCTGTTAGGGCTAGGGGGCAGCATTTGCACGTCTGGATAAAAAAAATGTACCCGATTTAATCTGGTTACTAATCCTACCCAGTAACTAGAATATGCATATACTTATTATATATGGATAGAAAACACTCTAAAGTTTCTAAAACTGTTTGAATGGTGTCTGTGAGTATAACAGAACTCATTTGGCAGGCAAAACCCTGAGACATTTTCTGACAGGAAGTGGAAACCTGATGTGTTGTATTGACTTTAAACCTATCCCATTGAAAAACACAGGGGCTGAGGAATATTTTGGCACTTCCTATTGCTTCCACTAGATGTCACCAGCCTTTACAAAGTGTTTTGAGTCTTCTGGAGGGAGATCTGACCGAACAAGAGCCATGGAACGATGATGTCCCATTAGACACCTGGCGCGCGAGTTCATGTTGGGTACCCTCGTTCCAATACGTTATAAAAGAGTATGCATTCGTCCACCTTGAATATTATTCATGTTCTGGTTAAAAAAGGCCCTAATGATTTATGCTATACAACGTTTGACATGTTTGAACGAACGGAAATATATTTTTTCCCCTCGTTCATGACGAGAAGTCCGGCTGGCTTAGATCATGTGCTAACAAGACGGAGATTTTTGGACATAAATGATGAGCTTTTTTGAACAAAACTACATTCGTTATGGACCTGTGATACCTGGAAGTGACATCTGATGAAGAGAATCAAAGGTAATGGATTATTTACATAGTATTTTCGATTTTAGATCTCCCCAACATGACGTCTAGTCTGTATCGCAACGCGTATTTTTCTGGGCGCAGTGCTCAGATTATTGCAAAGTGTGATTTCCCAGTAAGGTTATTTTTAAATCTGGCAAGTTGATTGCGTTCAAGAGATGTAAATCTATAATTCTTTAAATGACAATATAATATTTTACCAATGTTTTCTAATTTTAATTATTTAATTTGTGACGCTGACTTGACTGCCGGTTATTGGAGGGAAACGATTTCCTCAACATCAATGCCATAGTAAAACGCTGTTTTTGGATATAAATATGAACTTGATAGAACTAAAAATGCATGCATTGTCTAACATAATGTCCTAGGAGTGTCATCTGATGGAGATTGTAAAAGGTTAGTGCATCATTTTAGCTGGTTTTATGGTTTTGGTGACCCTGTCTTTGACTTGACAAAACATTACACACAACTCTTGTAAATGTACTGTCCTAACATACTCTAAATTTATGCTTTCGCCGTAAAACCTTTTTGAAATCGTAAAACGTGGTTAGATTAAGGAGATGTTTATCTTTCAAATGGTGTAAAATAGTTGTATTTTTGAAAAATTTGAATTTTGACATTTATTTGGATTCAAATTTGCCGCTCTTGAAATGCACCTGCTGTTGATGGAGTGCACCACGGGTGGCACGCTAGCGTCCCACCTAGCCCATAGAGGTTAAGCACCGCACTGTGTCACTCCATCCTTGCTGTGTGTGTGTGTGTGTGTGTGTGTGTGTGTGTGTGTGTGTGTGTGTGTGTGTGTGTGTGTGTGTGTGTGTGTGTGTGTGTGTGTGTGTGTGTGTGTGTGTGTGTGTGTGTGTGTGTGTGTGTGTGTGTGTGTGAGAGAGAGAGAGCATCTGATGGGATAAATGACTGATTTACAGTTCATGAGGGTTGCCTAGTCACACATATGAAGTTGTGGAAAGATCTGACCTTTTTAACCCTTCAAAACAGCCCCTTTGACACCATTTTAAGGCACTTCTGGTTGACACAGGAAGCTGAAAGTGAACACATATCCTCCTTACATTAGGCTCTCATAGAATATTGAGTTTTAAGTCTTTACGTTAAGAACTGACTTATTTACAGAGGGTTGAACAAGTGTGTGTTGTTTCAGAAAATCACAGAAAATCTCATAGAGCTCTGAAACCCACCTTAACGGACGCATCTGAACATGCTGCAACTGGATCTGTAACTTAAAAAAAAAAAAAACTATTTTTGAATATCACCAATTTGCCATTGTACAATTTCTCTGAAATGACCATTGGTAAATGTCTGGTTATTTTTTTTCTGACACCGTAGCCTCATGTACTTTGATGTGAAGTGGTCAAATCAGCACTCTATTTTCATGTTTGACTTTCAATCCCAGAAAAATGGCCTTAACTCGAAAAGCGTCGAGTCCTCGACTCCATCCTGTTCGGGGCCAACTGCCTATTATGCCAAACCCATGCCCACGAGTTTCGTCTTCAAAGTCTTTTCCATTTAGGAGAAAAAGCCGCGTCGTGATTGGTGATGTTTGTTACATTTGCAATATGATTCCATTCGCCCTCCTGTGGTATAATCCGGGACTGGAGAGAAATTACCAAAATTTGAACATTTTATTAAACGGAAACCGAAGGTCCGAGAGACTCCGTTCGATGATTTCCCCGAAGATCCGGCCCCGGTGAGCGGCCCGACGCTATCCGCGGATTTATCGGACGTTGTCGGAAGTCTAGTAATGGACCGTACATTTGCAATATGCACTTTCTCACTAACCATACACCTGGCGCAAATGAGTTCCCTTCATGTATGATATGCCACTGTCTTTGAGTAAAGCCAGTGTGTCTATGTATGGGGATGACTCAACACAGTACATGTCAGCTAATCCAGCGACTGAAATGACTGTAACGCTTAACAAAGAGCTGCAGTTAGTTTCAGAGTGGGTGGCAAGGAATAAGTTAGTCCTAAATATTTCTAAAACTAAAAGCATTGTATTTGGGACAAAACATTCACTAAAGCCTAAACCTCAACGAAATCCTGTAATAAATAATGTGGAAATTGAGAAGGTTGAGATGCCTAGTGGTTAGAGCGTTGGACTAGTAATCGAAAGGTTGCAAGATCAAATCCGCATGCTGACAAGGTACACATCTGTCATTCTGCCCCTGAACAAGGCAGTAAACCCACTGTTCCTAGGCCATCATTGAAAATAAGAATTTGTTCTTAACTGACTTGCCAAGTTAAATAAAGGTAAAATAAAAAAATAAACTGCTTGGAGTAACCCTGAATTGTAAACTTTCGTGGTCAAAACCTATTGATACAGCAGTTGCTAAGATGGGGAGAAGTCTGTCCATAATAAAGCGCTAAACTACCTTCTTAATAGCACTATAAATAAGGCTTGTCCTACGGGCCCTATTTTTGTCGCACATGGACTACTGTTCAGTCTTGTGATCAGGTGCCACAAAAAGGGACTTAGGAAAATTGCAAATGGCTCAGAATAGGGCAGCATGGCTGGCCCTTGGATGTACACAGAGAGCTAATATTAATAATATGCATGTCAATCTCTCTTGGCTCAAAGTGGAGGAGAGATTGACTTAATCACCACTTGTATTTATGTGACGTATTGACATGATGAATGCACAGAGCTGTCTGTTTGAACTACTGGTGCACAGCTCGGACCCCCATGCATACCCCACAAGACATGCCACAAGAGGTCTCTTCACTGTCCCCTAGTCCAGAACAAACTACGGGAGGCACACAGTACTACATAGAACCATGACTACATGGAACTCTATTCCACATCAAGTAACTGATGCAAGCAGTAAATTTAGATAAAAAAAACAGATAAAATACACCTTATGGAACAGCGGGGCCTATGAAGCAACACAAACATAGACACGCATACACACACACACACACACGATAATATACGCACTATACACACACATACACATGGATTTTGTTCTGTAGATATGTGGTAATGGTGGAGTAGGTGCCTGAGGGCACACAGTGTGTTGTGGGATCTGTGAATGGATTGTAATGTTTTTAAAATTGTATAAACTGCCTTCATTTTGCTGGACCCTAGGAAAAGGGGTCCATAATAAATAAAAATACATGCAAGCCAGATAGGCTATTGTCATAGTCCGTGTATGTAGGTGGCAGGGAAGTCAGGTGCAGGAGAAAACAGAGTGGTTAACCTCTATGGGCTATGTGGGACGCAAGCGTCCCACCCCTGGTACACCCAATCAACAACAGGTGAAATATCAAGAGCGCCAAATTTGAAAACAATTAAATGTCATAATTCGAATTTCTCAAACATACAACTATTTGAAAGATAAACATCCCCTTAATCTAACCACGTTGTCCGATTTCAAAAAGGCTTTACGGCAAAAGCATAAAGTTAGATTATGTTAGGAGAGTACATTGACAATAGCTGTGTGTAATGTTTTGTCAATTCAAAGACAGGCGTCACCAAAAGCAGAAAACCAGCTAAAATGATGCACTAACCTTTGACAATCTCCATCAGATGACACTCCTAGGACATTATGTTAGACAATGCATGCATTTTTTGTTCTATCAAGTTCATATTTATATCCAAAAACAACGTTTTACTATGGCGTTGATGTTGAGGAAATCGTTTCCCTCCAATAACCGCCAGTCAAGCAGCACAACAAATTAAATAATTACTATTCAAAAACATTGGTAAAATATTATATTGTCATTCAAAGAATTAAAGATTTACATCTCTTGAACGCAACCGGATTGCCAGATTTAAAAATAACCTTACTGGGAAATCACACTTTGCAATAATCTGAGCACTGCGCCCAGAAAAATACGCTTTGCGATACAGACTAACCGCCATGTTGGAGAGATCTAAAATCGAAAATACTATGTAAATAATCCATTACCTTTGATTCTCTTCATCAGATGTCACTTCCAGGAATCCCAGGTCCATAACAAATGTAGTTTTGTTCGAAAAAGCTCATAATTTATGTCCAAAAAGCTCCCTGTTGTTAGCACATGATCTATGCCAGCCGGACTTCTCGTCATGAACGAGGGGAAAAAAAATATTTACGTTCGTTCAAACATGTCAAACGTTGTATAGCATAAATCATTAGTGCCTTTTTTAACCAGAACATGAATAATATTCAAGGCGGACGTTTGCATTCTCTTTTAAAACGTTTTGGAACGAGAGTACACAACATGAACTCGCGCGTCAGAGTCTAATTGGCCACCACCGTTCCAAGGCTCTTGTTCGTTCAGTTCTCACAGTATAAGACTCAAAACACTTTCTAAAGACTGGTGATATCTAGTGGGAGCCATAGGAAGTGCTCAACAATTAATAAGCCCCTGTGTGTTTCAATGGCATAGGCTTAAAGGTAATTCAACACATCAGGTATCCACTTCCTGTCAGAATTTGTCTCAGGGTTTTGACTGCCATATGAGTTCTGTTATACTTACAGACACCATTCAAACAGTTTTAGAAAATTCAGAGTGTTTTCTATCCAAACCTGAACAATAATATGCATATTCTAGCTTCTGAGTTGGTGTAGGAGGCAGTTAAAAATGGGCACATATTTTTTTTTAAATTCTCAATACTGCCCCCTAGCCCCAACAGGTAAAAAAATTGAGTATTTATTTCCAAAACTAACTCCAAAACCCACGTAGAAAAATAATCCGGGTAAATAATAACCCATCGCACATCGATACATAAACAACACGTACATAACAAACAAACAATCACCGACAGAGAAATGAGGGGAAGCAGAGGGTTAAATACACAACATATAATTACTGGGATATGAAACAGGTGTGTAAAGAGACCAGACAAAACCAATGGAAAATGAAAAACTGATCAATGGTGGCTAGAAGATCGGTGACGTCGATCGCCGAACACCACCCGAACAAGAAGGGGCATCAACTTCGGTAGAAGTTGTGACAGTACCCCCCCTGACGCGGGGCTCCAGCAGTGCATCGACACCGGCCTCGGGGACGACCCGGAGGACGAGGCGCATGGAGATCCGGATGGAGATGATGGAACTCGCTCAGCATGGAAGGATCTAACACGTCTTCCACCGGAACCCAGCATCTCTCCTCCGGACCGTACCCCTCCCAGTCCACGAGGTACTGAAGACCCCTCGTCCGATGTCTCGAATCCAGGATGGATTGAACGGAGTACGCCGGGGCCCCCTCAATGTCCAGAGGGGGCGGAGGAACCTCCCGCACCTCGGCCTCCTGGAGCGGGCCAGCCACCACCGGCCTGAGGAGAGACACATGGAACGAGGGGTTAATGCGGTAATTGGAGGGAAGCTTTAACCTATAACATACCTCGTTCAATCTCCTCAGGACTTTAAACGGCCCCACAAACCACGGACTCAGCTTCCGGCAGGGCAGACGGAGGGGCAGGTTTTGGGTCGAGAGCCAGACCCTGTCCCCCGGTGCAAATACCGGGGCCTCACTGCGGCGACGGTCTGCACCAGCTTTTTGACGTCGTACGGTGCGCTGAAGGCGGACGTGAGCTACGTCCCAGGTCTCCTCCGCGCACCGGAACCAGTGGTCCACCTCAGGAGCCTCGGTCTGACTCATATGCCAAGGGGCCAGAACCGGCTGATAACCCAACACACACTGAAATGGAGTGAGGTTAGTGGAGGAGTGGCGGAGCCAGTTCTGAGCCATCTCTGCCCAGGGCACAAACGCCGCCCACTCCGCTGGCCGATCCTGGCAATAAGACCTCAGAAACCTACCCACATCCTGATTAACTCTCTCCACCTGCCCATTACTTTCGGGGTGAAAACCCGAGGTAAGGCTAACCGAGACCCCCAAACCCTTGACGTGAACTGGGGCCCTCGATCAGACACTATATCCTCAGGCACCCCGTAGTGCCGAAAGACGTGTGTAAACAGAGCCTCCGTCGTCTGTAGGGCCGTAGGGAGACCGAGCAAAGGGAGGAGACGACAGGACTTAGAAAAGCGATCCACAACGACCAGGATCGTGGTGTTACCTTGTGATGGTGGAAGATCGGTTATGAAATCCACCGACAAGTGCGACCACGGCCGTTGTGGAACGGGTAAGGGTTGTAACTTACCCCTGGGTAGGTGTCTAGGAGCCTTGCACTGGGCGCACACTGAGCAGGAGGAAACTTAAACCCTCACGTCCTTAGCTAAGGTGGGCCACCAGTACCTCCCACTAAGACAGCACATTGTCCGACTAATCCCAGGATGACCAGAGGAGGGTGACGTGTGAGCCCAGTTGATCAATCGGTCGCGGACAGCGGACGGAATGTACAGATGCCCAGCTGGACACTGAGGGGGAACGGGCTCTGCACGTGACGCCCGCTCAATGTCCGCGTCCAGCTCCCATACTACCGGTGCCACCAAACAAGAGCCTGGGATGATGGGAGTGGGATCCATGGACCGCTCCTCTGTGTCATACAGCCGGGACAGTGCGTCTGCCTTGAAGTTCTGGGAACCTGGTCTATAAGAGAGGGTAAACACAAAACGGGTGAAAAACATGGCCCACCTTGCCTGACAAGGATTCAGTCTCCTCGCCTCCCGGATGTACTCCAGATTGTGGTGGTCAGTCCAGATGAGAAAGGGGTATTTAGCCCCCTCAAGCCAGTGTCTCCACACCTTCAGAGCCTTGACGATAGCCAACAGCTCCCTGTCCCCCACATCATAGTTTTGCTCCTCTGGGCTGAGCTTCTTAGAGAAGAAGGCACAGGGGCGGAGCTTAGGTGGCGTACCTGAACGTTGAGAGCACAGCTCCTATCCCAGCCTCAGATGCATCCACCTCCACTATGAATTGCAGAGATGGATCCGGATGAGCCAACACAGGAACCGAGGTAAACAGAGCCTTCAGTTTCCTAAATGCCCTATCTGCCCTAGCCGACCACTGCAAGTGCACCGGACCCAACCTTCAGCAGTGAGGTAATGGGAGCAGCTATCTGACCAAAACCCCGGATAAATCTTTGGTAGTAATTGGCAAACCCTAAAAATCGCTGCACTTCCTTTACCATGGTGGGAGTCGGCCAATTACGCACGGCTGTAATACGGTCACCCTCCATCTCCACTCCTGACATAGATAGGCGATATCCTAAGAAAGAGACGGACTGTTTAACTTCTCTAGGGCCGGCGGGACGAAATCGTCCCACCTACGTAACAGCCAGTGGAATCCTGTGGCGCGTTATTCAAATACCTTAGAAATGCTATTACTTCAATTTCTCAAACATATGACTATTTTACACCATTTTAAAGACAAGACTCGCGTTAATCTAACCACACTGTGCGATTTCAAAAAGGCTTTACAACGAAAGCAAAACATTAGATTATGTCAGCAGAGTACCCAGCCAGAAATAATCAGACACCCATTTTTCAAGCTAGCATATAATGTCACAAAAACCCAGAAGACAGCTAAATGCAGCACTAACCTTTGATGATCTTCATCAGATGACACACCTAGGACATTATGTTATACAATACATGCATGTTTTGTTCAATCAAGTTCATATTTATATCAAAAAACACTTTTTACATTAGCATGTGACGTTCAGAACTAGCATACCCCCCGCAAACTTCCGGTGAATTTACTAAATTACTCACGATAAACGTTCACAAAAAGCATAACAATTATTTTAAGAATTATAGATACAGAACTCCTCTCTGCACTCGATATGTCCGATTTTAAAATAGCTTTTCGGTGAAAGCACATTTTGCAATATTCTCAGTAGATAGCCCGGCATCACAGGGCTAGCTATTTAGACACCCAGGAAGTTTAGCACTCACCAAAGTCAGATTTACTATAAGAAAAATGTTATTACCTTTGGTGTTCTTCGTCAGAATGCACTCCCAGGACTTCTACTTCAATAACAAATGTTGGTTTCGTCCCAAATAATCCATAGTTATATCCAAATAGCGGCGTTTTGTTCGTGCGTTCAAGACACTATCCGAAAGGGTAAATAAGGGTTATGAGCATGGCGCAATTCGTGACAAAAAATGTCTAAATATTCCATTACCGTACTTCGAAGCATGTCAACCGCTGTTTAAAATCCATTTTTATGCAATTTATCTCGTAAAAAAGCGATAATATTCCGACCGGGAATCTGCGTTTAGGTAAACAGACGAAAGAAAATAAAGCATTCGGTCGACTCGGGCACGCGCCTAAGCCCATAGTACTCTGATCGGCCACTTGCCAAAAGCGATAATGTGTTTCAGCCAGAGGCTGCCTCGATATCGTTCAGCTTTTTCCCGGGCTCTGAGAGCCTATGGGAGCCGTAGGAAGTGTCATGTTAGAGCAAAGATCCTCAGTCTTGTAATAATAATCTGGCCGCGAAAATACTGCCCCCTATCCCAAACAGGTTAACCTGTTAGGGCTAGGGGGCAGCATTGACACGGCTGGATAAAAAACATACCCGATTTAATCTGGTTACCACTCCTACTCAGTAACTAGAATATGCATATACTTATTACATATGGATATTATTACATATCGGCCGTGCCGGAGGACTGGTGGGCGACCCTGACTGCGCCCGGCTGGTGGGCGATCCTGGCTGCGCCCGGCTGGCGGGCGACCCTGGCTGCACCCGGCTGGCGGGCGACCCTGGTGGCTCCGGCGGCTCCGGGCTGGCGGGCGGCTCTGGCGGATCCGGGCTGGCGGGCGGCTCTGGCGGCTCCGGCCTGTGGGCGGCGCTGGCGTGCGGCCCTGGCGGCTCCGGGCTGGCGGGCGGCCCTGGCGGCTTCGGGCTGGCGGGCTGGCGGGCGGCCCTGGCGGCTCTGGCCCAGGATTCACCAGGCTGGGGAGACATGAAGGAGGCCTGGCCCTGGGCGCAGGCACAGGACTCACCAGGCTGGTGGGCGGCTCTGGCGGCTCCGGACAGGCGGGCGGCTCTGGCTGCTCCGGACAGGCGGGCGGCTCTGGCGGCTCCGGACTGGCGGGCGGCTCTAGCGGCTCTGGACTGGCGGGCGGCTCTGGCCCAGGATTCACCAGGCTGGGGAGACATGAAGGAGGCCTGGCCCTGGGCGCAGGCACAGGACTCACCAGGCTGGCGGGCGGCTCTGGACAGGCGGGCGGCTCTGGCTGCTCCGGACAGGCGGGCGGCTCTGGCTGCTCCGGACAGGCGGGCGGCTCTGGCTGCTCTGGACAGGCGGGCGGCTCTGGCTGCTCCGGACAGGCGGGCGGCTCTGGCGGCTCTGGACTGGCGGGCGGCTCTGGCCCAGGATTCACCAGGCTGGGGAGACATGAAGGAGGCCTGGCCCTGGGCGCAGGCACAGGACTCACCAGGCTGGCGGGCGGCTCCGGACAGGCGGGCGGCTCTGGCTGCTCCGGACAGGCGGGCGGCTCTGGCGGCTCCGGACTGGCGGGCGGCTCTGGCCCAGGATTCACCAGGCTGGGGAGACATGAAGGAGGCCTGGCTCTGGGTGCAGGCACTGGACTCACCAGGCTGGGGAGACCCACTGGAGGCCTGGTCCGTGGAGGAGGCACAGGATAAACCGGGCTGTGGGGATGCACTGGAGTTCTGGTACTTAGGCCATTTACCCACACTCCAGGCTGAATGCCCACTTTGGCCTGGCACGGGCGGAGCGCAGGCATTGGGTGAACTGAACCCTCCCAGCGCCCTGGAGACACAGTGCGCAGAGCCGGTGCAGGATAACCTGGACCGAAAAGGCGCACTGGAGACCAGACGCGCTGAGCTGGCACAATCCGTCCTGGCTCGATGCCTGCACTCGCATGGCACTTGCGGGGGGCTGGCCTATAGCGCTCCGGGCTATCAACGAGTACTGGGGACACCGTGCACTTTACCAAAAATAAAGAACAATAACCCCTCTCTATGGCCAGGGCGTTACAATGCTTTAGCACATGGCCACTGTCATGTTTTCCCATTTAATTCTTTAAGATATAAGTGGGTCTACAATGCTAAATGGGCAGAAGCAAAAAGCATTACTGTAGCTGTTCAATCTGAATGTTTATCTTTATTATATAACAATAGGCAATTTAAAACTGTTAATGGTTTGCCTAATGGAGTAAATTGGTGAGATAATGTTCAGAGAATCCATTTGGCAATTTGGTGAAAGTATTCCTTTTCTAAATATATGTTTTCCAGAAATGTGTAATAAATCAGTTGTGAAAATCACAGCAAAATGTTTGAATGCCCTTTTATCCTAAATGGGATTATGAATGTATCAACTTTTAAAGCAGCTTTACTTCCCCATGTTCCCTCCAACTACAGTGTATGATGTACAATTTTGAAGCTCTGAGTCTGTACTTTTATCCAATGTAAAAAACACAATTTCAAACGTTTGGAACTTAAGACTGAAAAGAGATGGTGGGTCACATATTTGGTTAATTGATCGCTGGCTCGACAAGTGGAAGGGGTAGCTAATTTATTAGTTTGCTCATCTATCACTGATCAGAGGCATTTTGCATGCAATAATGTAGCCTGAATCAAGTATATTTTTTATCTAGTGATAGAGCCTAGGCTATATTCCTATCAACCCAATGAAACAAAAAATTCTGTCTCGCACGAAAATTCCTAACTTTATTCTGTAATCCATAGGTTGCATTATCAAAGCACATCTCAACTATGCATGTCAAAATACTGCTATAAATCTTTTTTTAAACAAAGTTGGTGCACGTTAAGATACTTTGATATTTAAACAATTTCCTCTCTTCATCTCCCCGTTATTCATGAACTGATCAGCCATCTGTATAGTTATCAACTTGATTATGCCAAATAGGAGATATTTTGTCATTCATTGGAGGTTATATAGCAAGTTTAGCAACTTTGCTCATTTTACTTTTGTTTGACTGCTGTTACAAAGTTTGTATGATTCAACAATGCTATAGCTTACTCGGGGTGTGCTCTGTGCATCCTGAGTGCGTTCTGTGTTGAGATAGCCTACTGCTGAAATGCGCTGAAACAATAAATGGCCTGTTTAGCAATTCTCAACAATGGTACTGGCAATCAAAACTACTCTGTCATTACCAAATATCAGTTTCACTTGCTGTGAAATCTTGACATAGTGGCGCAGCAATAATTTTATTTTGGGGGAACCCTGGCATAGTGACCATACTTAGGTTTTATACGCTTTAAATGAGCACTTCCAGTTTTTGAAGTGTTTCCGGGACTCTCAGGATAAGTATGAATTATTCCCGATATTGAAACTTAATAGATTTTCAGGAAAATATTCATCCCTGCTTATGCATCCCTATTATGCATTAGTCATATACACTAAGTGTACAAAACATTAGAAACACCGTCTCTTTCCATGACATAGACAGATAAGGTGAATACAGGGGAAAGCAATATTCCATTATTGATGTCACTTGTTAAATCCACTCCATCAGTGTAGCTGAAGGGGACGAGACAGGTTAATAAAGAAAAAAATGTAAGCCTTGAGATGATTGAGACATGGATTGTGTATGTGTGCCATTCAGAGGGGGAATAGACAAGTGCTTTTGAACGGAGTATGGTAGGTGCCAGACGCACCGGGTTGTGTCAAGTGCTGCAATGCTGATGGGTTTTTCTGCATTTTTTGGTGGGGGGCTCCCGAGTGGCACAGCGGTCCAAGGCACTGCATCTCAGTGATAGCAGGCATCACTACAGACCCTGGTTCGATTCCAGGCTGTATCACAACAAGCCATGATTGGTAGTCCCATAGGGTGGCACACAATTGGCCCAGCGTTGTCTGGGTTTGGCCAGGGTAGGCCGTCATCGTAAATAATACTTTGTTCTTAAATGACTTGCCTAGTTAAATTCATGCTCCACAGTTTCCCATAGGTATCAACAATGGTCCACAACCCAAAGGACATCCAGCCAACTTGACAACTGTGGGAAGCATTGGCTTCAACATG
This sequence comes from Salmo salar, assembly GCF_965601325.2. NCBI lineage: Eukaryota > Metazoa > Chordata > Actinopteri > Salmoniformes > Salmonidae > Salmo > Salmo salar. Next base: position 69,837,390 of record NC_138300.1, read on the forward strand.
GGCCAGCATCCCAATGGAATGCTTTTGACTCCATGTAAAGTCCATTCCCTGAATTGAGATTGTTCTGAGAACACTCAATGTATGGTTGTGATGTCACCCTGATTCTGACTTGATTCTGACTGGAGAGGAGCCATAAGATCAACATGGATCTCTTTTACATTATGGAAATGAAAGGAGGGGCTTGTGTGTTTGTGTTTGTCAACCATGCCCAGGTTGGCATAGCAGTGCCTTTGTAGTGTGATTGATGGGTGCCTGTACACTCTGACCCTGCTGCACACACACACACATACACACGCACACGCACAAATTTTACCCCTGGGTTTGTATGATATCCTCTCTGTCCAATCCCATCCAATCTCCCCGGCCTTGTTTTTAAGGAATGCAATAGAAAATGTTTAAAATATTTTGCAAAAAAATATTACAGACTGAAATTCTTATTTAACATGTCCTCCCTGATTCAGACCCTCTTCTTCCGTTTGATGCATACTGAACAAGATCTCTGCTTCCTCCCCCTTCAGGTGATGTCATAGTCTACATCAATGACATCTGTTGCCTGGGCACAACGCACGCCGACGTGGTCAAACTCTTCCAGTCCGTGCCCATCGGCCAGAGCGTCACCCTGGTCCTCTGCCGGGGATACCCCCTACCATTTGACCCCGAGAACTCTATTGGGGCATCCACCAGCGCCTCCCTGACCCCCATGGGCCTGGAACACCGACCCCTGGTGGTGAATGGGCGCAGTAGCTACGACCCTTACCTGGAGTACCTCTCCCTGAGCTCCCAGCTCCCTCCCCAGGCTCTAACACATTCCGGGGCACCCCACCTTGATGGGTCCTCGCTACCTCCCACCACCGCCCGGTCTGCACAGGCCATGACACCGCACGACAACAACATCTCCATGGCATCGTCGGAGGCGACAGGGATTGCTGGGGGCGTGATCCAGGGGGCAGAGCTGCTGACGGTAACCATTGTGAAGGGGGCGGAGGGGTTCGGATTCACCATCGCCGACAGCTCCACTGGGCAGTGTGTCAAACAGGTGGGGTGTTACTCTCGTGCTACTCTCGTGTGGTGTTAAATTTGTGGGGTGTTAATCTCATTACTCTCAGTATGTTGTAAATGTAGCCTTGTTTATTCTATTGGTATCTCTGTCCGCCCGTCTGTCCTCTGATGTCTCTGTCATCACTCCTACTTTTCCATCCTCATACCTGACAATGTTCTGTGTTGTACAGGTGTTGGAGCCGGGTGTGCAGGGTGGAGTGGGTCTGAGTGAAGGAGACCTAATCCTGGAGGTGAACCAGCAGGGTGTTGTGGGGGCGGGACATGGACGTGTGGTGGAGCTGCTCAAAGAGTGTTCTGTCGGAGCCGAGGCCACGCTACTCATACAGAGAGGAGGAGGGGCGGGTAAGTCACTTTGTCTCTTGAATAGCCTTTCTCTGACAGTCTATATTACCCTTTTCACCAGGGGCACAACTTTGGTTTTAGAAGTGGAGGGGACATAGATATACATACAGTACCAGTCAAACATTTGGACATACGTTCTCATTCCAGGTTTTTTATTAACCTGTTGGGGCTAGGGGGCAGTATTTGCACGGCCAGATAAAAAAACGTACCCGATTTAAACTGGTTACTACTCTTGCCCAGAAATGAGAATATCCATATAATTAGTAGATTTGGATAGAAAACACTCTAAAGTTTCTAAAACTGTTTGAATGGTGTCTGTGAGTATAAAAGAACTCATATGGCAGGCCAAAACCTGAGAAGATTCCATACAGGCAGAGCCCTGTCTGACAATTTGTTCTCCTTCTGTGGCATCTCTATCGAAAATACAACATCTCTGCTGTAACGTGACATTTTCTAAGGCTTCCATTGGCTTTCAGAAGGCGCCAGAAAGTGGAATGACGTCTCTCCAGTCTCTGGACGAAAAAAAGCAGGAGATTTTGTGAGTGGTGAGGCTGACAACAGTGACACTGGAGATGCGCATTCATGTGAATTCTCCATGTTTTTCTTTCTCTCTTTGAATGAATACAACGTTGCCCGGTTGGAATATTATCATTATTTTACGAGAAAAATTGCATAAAAATGTATTTTAAACAGCGTTTGACATACTTCGAAGTACGGTAATGGAATATTTTGAATTTTTTTGTCACGAAATGCGCTCGCGTGTCACCCTTCGGATACTGACCTGAACGCACGAACAAAACGGAGCTATTTGAATATAACTATGGATTATTTGGAACCAAAACAACATTGGGTGTTGAAGTAGAAGTCCTGGGAGTGCATTCTGATGAAGAACAGCAAAGGTAATCCAATTTTTCTTATAGTAAATCTGAGTTTGGTGAGGGCCAAACTTGGTGGGTGTCAAATTAGCTAGCCGTGATGGCCGGGCTATCTACTCAGAATTTTGCAAAATGTGCTTTTGCCGAAAAGCTATTTTAAAATCTGACACTGCGATTGCATAAAGGAGTTCTGTATCTATAATTCTTAAAATAATTGTTATGTATTTTATGAACTTTAATCTTGTGTAATTTAGTACATTCACCGGAAGTTTGCGGTGGGTATGCTAGTTCTGAACATCACATGCTAATGTAAAAAGCTGGTTTTTGATATAAATATGAACTTGATTGAACAAAACATGCATGTATTGTATAACATAATGTCCTAGGAGTGTCATCTGATGAAGATCATCAAAGGTTAGTGCTGCATTTAGCTGTGGTTTTGGTTTTTGTGACATATATGCTTGCTTTGAAAATGGCTGTCTGATTATTTTTGGCAGGGTACTCTCCTGACATAATCTAATGTTTTGCTTTCGCTGTAAAGCCTTTTTGAAATCGGACAATGTGGTTAGATTAACGAGAGTCTTGTCTTTAAAATGATGTAAAATAGTCATATGTTTGAGAAATTGAAGTTATAGCATTTATGAGGTATTAGTATTTCGCGCCACGCGATTCCACTGGCTGTTGACTAGGTGGGACGCAATCGTCCCGCCTTGCCCAGGGAGGTTAATATTTACTATTTCCTACATTGTTGAATAATAGTGAAGATATAAAACCTGTGACATAACACATATGGAATCATGTAGTAACCAAAAAAGTGTTAAGTTTAAGTTTACATTCAAATGGCTCTCCTGTGAAATAGTGACCTGCGACGTACGCCTCGTTTCCTGAAACAGGTCACATTTGTGGAATTTCTTTCCTAAGTTTGAGGCAATCAGTTCATACTATGGCAAGAACAGCTCAAATAAGCAAAGATAAACGTCAGTCCATTATTACTTTAACCTCTTGATGGTCGCCTAGGATTAGGGGCGCTACAGCGATTTTTGAAAACAATTCGTGCCCATTTTAAACGGCCTCCTACTCAAACTCAGAAGCTAGGATATGCATATAATTAATACTTGTGGATAGAAAACACCCTAAAGTTTCTAAAACTGTTTGAATGGTGTCTGTGAGTATAACAGAACTCATATGGCAGTCAAAACCCCGAGACCGATTGTAACAGGATGTGGAATTCTGAATTGCGGACTCAACTTCATCACTTTGCCTATAAATCACACCTTGAGCAATGGTTCATTGAGCACTTCCTTTTGCTTCCACTAGATGTCCCCAGTCTTTACAAAGTGGTTTGAGTCTTCTACTGTGAAAACTGACACAATGAGAGTCTGTGGAACGTGGTCACATGAGGAGGGCCATCACCATTATGACGCCGGTGCCCCTGGCTAACCTCCCATTTCAAAACATTTAGAAAGACAATGCAATCGTCCCCCTTGAATCTTATTGGAGCTCTGGTTGAAAAAGGCCCTAAAGATTTATGTTATACAACGTTTGACATGTTTGAACGAACCTAAATAAAAAAAAAATACATTTTATTGAAAGAGGAGTCCCGCGGCCGACGGAGCTTTTGGAGCAGCCTTCAGAACGCGCTAACAAGAACAAGCTATTGGGACATAAAGGATTAACTTTTTCCAACGAAAATACATTTGTTGTGGACCTGGGATTCCTGGAAGTGCTTTCTGATGAAGATAATCAAAGGTAAGGGATTATTGACAATAGTATACAAGAGAAAATTTGATATGCGATTGTTCCAAGATGGCGCTGACCTGTAACGGTAGCCTATTTTTCTGAGTATCGCATCCCCTTTTATCGCAAAGTGTGATTACCCAGTTACCCAAGTTATTTTTAAATCTGGCATTGCAGGTGCTTTCAAGAGATGCTAATCTATAAATCTTAGAATGACAATATTACATTTTAAAAATGTTTTCGAATAGTAATTTAGTAAATTGTAGCGTTGTTTCACCGGATGCATTTGAGGGAAAATAGTTAGTCAACGTCACGCGCCGATGTAAAATGCTGTTTTTATATATAAATATGAACTTTATCGAACAAAAGAATGCATGTATTGTGTAACATGATGTCCTAGGAGTGTCATCTGATGAAGATTGTCAAAGGTTAGTGCTGCATTTAGCTGTTTTTTGGTTATTTGTGATGCATGTGGTTGGTCGGAAAATGGCTATGTGGCTACTTTTACGATATACTCCTCTAACATAATCTAATGTTTTGCTTTTGCTGTAAAGCCTTTTTGAAATCGGACAACGTGGTTCGATTCAGGAGAGGTGTATCTATAAAACGATATAACAAAAAAATATATATATTACATTTTGTTATGCTAATGTCGATAGGATTTTTCGCTGGAGGTCAGTCAATCTGGAAAATTTCAAGAACTTTTAAAGTTTCTTCAAGTGCAGTCGTAAAAACCATGAAGCGCAATGATGTAACTGGCTCTCTCGAGGACTGCCAAAAGAAATGAACCCCCAGAGTTACCTCTGCTTCAGAGGATAAGTTTATTAGAGTTACCAGCCTCATAAATTGCAGCGCAAATAAATGTTTCACAGAATTCAAGTGACAGAGACATCTCAACATCAACTGTTCAGAGGAGAATCAGACCTTCATGGTCGAAATGCTGCAAAGAAACCACTACTAAAGGACACACATAAGAAGAAGAGACTTGCTTGGGCCAAGAAACACGAGCAATGGGACAGGTTCCGGGCTGGCGGGCGGCTCTGGCGGCTCTGGTGGCTCTGGCCCAGGATTCACCAGGCTGGGGAGACATGAAAGAGGCCTGGCCCTAGGCACAGGACTCACCGGGCTGGCGGGAGGCTCTGACTGTGTCCGGCTGGCGGGCGGCAATGGCTGCGCCCGGCTGGCGGCGATGGCTGCGCCCGGCTGGTGGGCGGCGATGGCTCCGCCCGGCTGGCGGGCGACCTTTTTTGCGGCCGGCTGGCGGGCGTCCCTGGCTGCGCCCGGCTGGCGGGCGTCCCTGGCGGCTCCGGCGGCACTGACCCAGGATTCACCAGGCTGGGGAGATATGGAGGCCTGGCCCTGGGCGCAGGTACAGGACTCACCAGGCTGGCGGGCGGCTCTGGCGGCTCCGGCGGATCCGGGCTGGCGGGCGGCTCTGGCGGCTCTGGCCCAGGTCTCACCAGGCTGGGGAGACATGAAAGAGGCCTGGCCCTAGGCGTAGGCACAGGACTCACCGGGCTGGCGGGCGGCTCTGACTGCTCTGGACAGGCGGGCGGCTCTGGCAGCTCCGGACAGGCGGGCGGCTCTGGCGGTTCCGGACAGGCGGGCGGCTCTGGCGGCTCCGGACAGGCGGCGGCTCTGGCGGCTCCGGACAGGCGGGCGGCTCTGGCGGCTCCTGACTGGCGGGCGGCTCTGGCGGCTCCTGACTGGCGGGCGGCTCTGGCGGCTCCGGACTGGCGGGCGGCTCTGGCGGCTCCGGACAGGCGGCGGCTCTGGCGGCTCCGGACAGGCGGGCGGCTCTGGCGGCTCCTGACTGGCGGGCGGCTCTGGCGGCTCCTGACTGGCGGGCGGCTCTGGCGGCTCCGGACTGGCGGGCGGCTCTGGCGGCTCTGTACTGGCGGGCGGCTCTGGCGGCTCTGTACTGGCGGGCGGCTCTGGCGGCTCCTGACTGGCGGGCGTCTCTGGCGGCTCCGGATTGGCGGGTGGCTCTGGCGGCTCCGGACTGGCGAGACCCACTGGAGGCCTAGTCCTGGGATGTGGCACAGGACGGACCAGGATGGGGAGACCCACTAGAGGCCTAGTCTTGGGAGGTGGCACAGGACGGACCAGGATGGGGAGACCCACTGGAGACCTGGTCCGTGGAGCAGGCACAGGACTGACCAGGATGGGGAGATCCACTGGAGGCCTAGTCCTGGGAGGTGGCACAGGACGGACCAGGCTGGAGAGATCCACTGGAGGCCTGGTCCGAGGAGGAGGCACAGGATAAACCGGGCTGTGGGGGAGCACTGGAGTTCTAGACTTGACGCTCTTTACCCACACTCCAGGCTGAATGCCCACTTTGGCCCGGCACGGGCGGAGAGCAGACATTGGGCGAACTGGGCCCCCCCTGCTCCGGAGACACAGTGCGCAGTGCCGGCGCAGGATAACCTGGACCGAGGAGGCGCACTGGAGACCAGACGCGCTGAGCTGGCACCATCCGCCCTGGCTCGATGCCCACTCTCGTATGGCACTTGCAGGGGGCTGGAATGTAGCGCACCAGGGTATGCACGCGCACTGGAGACACCGTGCGCTCCACAGCATAACACGGTGCCTTACCAGTACCACGCTGCTTCTGGTAAGCACGGGGAGTTGGCTCAGGTCTACCGCCTGACTCCGCCAATCTCCCCGTGTGCCCCCCCCAAATCTTTTGGGGGGGGGCTGTCTCCCCAAATTGTTGGGGGGGGGCTGCCTCCCGTGTCCGTTGTGCTCCCTCTCTTCGTACCAGCACCTCTCAGCTATCGCCGCCTCGATCTCCCACTGCGGGCAACGATACTCCCCAGCTTGAGCCCATGGTCCACCTTCGTCCAGTAATTCCTCCCATTTCCAGGAATCCTGAACGTTCCTCTCCATTTTCTCCAAAGTCCATGAGTCCTTCTCCTGGTGCCTCTCCTTCCTCCGCTGCTTGGTCCGTTTTTGGTGGGTAATTCTGTAACTGTCGGGAGAGAGAGTAGACCATGGTGCAGCGGAGTTAGTGTTCATCATGATTTTAATTAGAACAAAAGAGAACACTACACAAAAATAAGAAAACTGACAGCCAAATAGTCCTGTCAGGTGCAAAACACTCAACAGAAACAATTACCCACAAAACCCAAAGGAAAAACATGCTCCTTATGTGTGACTCCCAATCAGCAACAACGAGCTTCAGCTGTGCCTGATTGGGAGCCACACACGGCCCAAAACAAAGAAATACAAAAACATAGAGAAAGGAACATAGAACGCCCACCCAATGTAACACCCTGGCCTAACCAAAATAAAGAACAAAAAACCCCTCTCTATGGCCAGGGCGTTACAGTTCACTTTTATTTTACAATGTAGAAAATAGTAAATAATTAAGAAAAACCCTTGAATGAGTAGATGTGTCCAAACCTTTAACTGGTACTGTGTGTGTGTGTGTGTGTATATATATATATATATATATATATATATATATATATATATATATATATATATATATATACAGTTGTCTGAAGTTTACATACACTTAGGTTGGAGTCATTAAAACTCGTTTTAATGACTCCAACCTAACTGTATGTAAACTTCCAACTTCAACTGTATATAAATTTTTTTATCCAGTCAGATATTCACTCCAAAAAGCCTACCTGACCACTCTGAGGTGTCCGCATGTTCCTAAAGCACACCGTTGCCACATTTTGTTTCACATTCCAATGATAAAAGTGGGGGGCACAAAAATACATTTCATAATGTGGGGCGGACATGTCCCCCGCCGTCCCCAGTGAAAGTTGTGCCCATGCTTTTCACACAACTGAGCTCAGTAGGCTGGCTTGTTATGCGTCCACCATAGTTTGTGGACCTGTGATGGAAAGGACAATGTGAGAAGAATGTGAAAATAGTATCTTTCTCCTTATCACTCTTTCTTTTTCTCTCTGTCTCTCTCTTTTTGTTTTCACTAAGTAAGTTCAACGGCGAACGGTAGCTATTGGACCAGGCCTGCCTTCAGAGAGACCAAACATTTTCCAATATGTTGTATCAAACTCAAAAATCAAGAAATAACAGAAAACATAGCATCACTTAATGCGCCAGACACTCTATCTTCTGTACTCGCACCATTCTACTTTTAGTGAAGGAGCAGCAATGCTTTTTTATGACATTATGAATTAATCATACAGGCCTGGCCGCACTTCGGGCTGCCACACAGAACTGGCACGGACACATGTGACGCACAGCATAAAATCCATAACAACTGTTTACACAACCTATGGTAGCCTAACACCAATTCATTAACGAATGCATGAAGATGTTGATCAAGAAATACTGTACTGCTGTTTTGAGTTAGAAATGTAACACTTTAGAGTACTTAACCTCTCTAGGGTAGGGGGCAGTATTTTCACATCCGGATAAAAAACGTACCCGATTTAATCTGGTTATTACTACTGCCCAGAAACTAGAATATGAATATAATTAGTAGATTTGGATAGAAAACATCCTAAAGTTTCTAAAACTGTTTGAATGGTGTCTGTGAGTATAACAGAACTCATATGGCAGGCAAAAACCTGAGAAGATTCTGTACAGGAAGTGCCCTCTCTGACCATTTCTTGGCCTTCTACACTCTCTTTATTGAAAACTGAGGATCTCTGCTGTAACGTGACACTTCCAACGGCTGCCATAGGCTCTCAGAGGGCGCCAGAACGTTGGATGATGACTTTGCAGCCCATGGCTGAAAAACAGTAGCGCATTTGGTAAGTGGTCGATCTGAGAACAATGAGACGGGCGCATGCGTGCACGTGAAGAGGCTGTCCGATTTCAAAAAGGCTTTACAACGAAAGCAAAACATTAGATTATGTCAGCAGAGTACCGAGCCAGAAATAATCAGACACCCATTTTTCAAGCTAGCATATAATGTCACATAAACCCAAACCACAGCTAAATGTAGCACTAACCTTTGATGATCTTCATCAGATGACAACCCTAGGACATTATGTTATACAATACAGGCATGTTTTGTTCAATCAAGTTCATATTTATATCAAAAACCAGCTTTTTACATTAGCATGTGACTAGCATGTGACTAGCATTCCCACCGAACACTGCCAGTGAATTTACTAAATTACTCACGATAAACGTTCACAAAAAGCATAACAATTATTTTAAGAATTATAGATACAGAACTCCTCTATGCACTCGATATGTCCGATTTTAAAATAGCTTTTCGGTGAAAGCACATTTTGCAATATTCTCAGTAGATAGCCCGGCATCACAGGGCTAGCTATTTAGACACCCAGCAGGTTTAGCACTCATCAAAGTCAGATTTACTATAAGAAAAATGTTCTTACCTTTGTTGTCTTCGTCAGAATGCACTCCCAGGACTTCTACTTCAATAACAAATGTTGGTTTGGTCCAAAATAATCCATCGTTATATCCAAACAGCGGCGTTTTGTTAGTGCGTTCTAGACACTATCCTAAAGGCTAAATAAGGGTGACGAGCATGGCGCAGTTCGTGACAAAAGAATTCTAAATATTCCATTACCGTACTTCAAAGCATGTTAACCGCTGTTTAAAATCAATTTTTATGCCATTTTTCGCATAAAAAAGCGATAATATTCCAACCGGGAATCTGCGTTTAGATAAACAGACAAAGGAAAACAAAGCATTCGATCGAAGCGGGCACGCGCCTAAGCCCATAGTACTCTGAGTGGCCACTTGCCAAAAGCGATAAAGTGTTTCAGCCAGAGCCTGCCTCGATATCGTTCAACGTTTTCCAGGGCTCTGAGACCCTATGGACGACGTAGGAAGTGTCACGTTATTGCACAGATCCTGAGTCTTCAATAAAAATAGCCAAGATGAAACACTACTTCTCAGACAGGCCACTTCCTGCTTGAAATCTTCTCAGGTTTTGGCCTGCCATAGGAGTTCTGTTATACTCACAGACACCATTCAAACAGTTTTAGAAACTTTAGGGTGTTTTCTATCCAAAGCCAATAATTATATGCATATTCTAGTTACTGGGCAGGAGTAGTAACCAGATTAAATCGGGTACATTTTTTATCCAGCCGTGTCAATACTGCCCCCTATCCCCAACAAGTTAAGCATCGAATACATTGCAAGTTGAGGGATTTTCACAACAGTAGCCGGGTTATAAAAAGTCTATTGTCCTGCTTATAGGAAACATTTGCATGACGGGCTACACATTCTACAGTTGTCTTCACTGTTATTCTACAATGCAGAAAATAGTAAAAATATAGAAAAATCCTGGAATAAGTCAGTGTCCAAACCTTTGACTGGTACTTACTTAATTCATTTTATTAATATTATGGTGTTTCTATTCCATGAAAAATGTAAAACCCTCTGGGTTTCTGTTAGGATGGAACGGAAAATATGGCGCTGTACAACGTGACGGTCAGCAGTACAGTACTGGGATATATATATTTTATTTTTATTTTTTTATTTCACCTTTATTTAACCAGGTAGAAAAGTTGAGAACAAGTTCTAATTTACAATTGCGACCTGGCCAAGATAAAGCAAAGCAGTTCGACACATACAACAACACAGAGTTACACATGGAGTAAAACAAACATACAGTCAATAATACAGTAGAAAAATAGGTCTATAAACAATGTGAGCAAATGAGGTGAGATAAGGGAGGTAAAGGCAAAAAAGGCCATGGTGGCAAAGTAAATACAATACAGAAAGCAAAACACTGGAATGGTAGATTTGCAGTGGAAGAAAGTGCGAAATAGAAATAATGGGGTGCAAAGGAGCAAAATAAATAAATAAATAAATACTGTAGGGGAAGAGGTAGTTGTATGGGCTAAATTATAGATGGGCTATGTACAGGTGCAGTGATCTGTGAGCTGCTCTGACAGCTGGTGCTTAACCTGTTAGGGCTAGGGGGCAGCATTGACACGGCTGGATAAAAAACATACCCGATTTAATCTGGTTACCACTCCTACTCAGTAACTAGAATATGCATATACTTATTACATATGGATAGAAAACACCCTAAATTTTCTAAAACTGTTTGAATGGTGTCTGTGAGTATAACAGAACTCAAATGGCAGGTCAAAACCTGAGAGATTCCTTTACAGGAAGTGGCCTGTCTGACCATTTGTTGAACTTCTTTTCCATCTCTATCATTTACTAAGGATCTCTGCTCTAACGTGACACTTCCCACGTCGTCCATAGGCGCTCAGAGCCCGGGAAAAAACAGAATGTCGTCATTCCAGCCCCAGGCTGAAACACATTATCGCCTTTCTCAAGTGGCCCATCAAGTGACACTAGCTTATGCGCGTGACCCCGACCGCCCCCGCCTTTGGGATTTTTTCCTCTGTTTGCCGAAAAGGAGATTCCCTGTCGGAATATTATCGCTTTTCTACGAGAAAAATGTCGTAAAAATTGATTTTAAACAGCGATTGACATGCTTCGAAGTACGGTAATGGAATACTTAGAATTTTATTGTCACGAATTGCGCCATGCGCGTGACACTTCTTTACTATTTCGGATAGTGTCTGGAACGCACGAACAAAACGCCGCTATTCGGATATAACGATGGATTATTTTGGACCAAACCAACATTTGTTATTGAAGTAGCTGTCCTGGGTGTGTATTCTGACGAAGACAACAAAAGGTAATGAAATTTTTATAATAGTAAATATGATTATGGTGAGTGCTAAACTTGCCGGGTGTCTAAATAGCGAGCCCGTGATGCCTGGGCTATGTACTTAGAATATTGCAAAATGTGCTTTCACCAAAAAGCTATTTTAAAATCGGACATATCGAGTGCTAAAATGTTAGCGAATTCCCCGGAAGTTTGCGGGGGAATGCTAGTTCTGAACGTCACATGCTAATGTAAAAAGCTGGTTTTTGATATAAATATGAACTTGATTGAACAAAACATGCATGTATTGTATAACATAATGTCCTAGGGTTGTCATCTGATGAAGATCATCAAAGGTGAGTGCTGCATTTAGCTGTCTTCTGGGTTTTGGTGACATTATATGCTGGCTTGAAAAATGGGTGTCTGATTATTTCTGGCTTGGTACTCTGCTGACATAATCTAATGTTTTGCTTTCGTTGTAAAGCCTTTTTGAAATCAGACAGTGTGGTTAGATTAACGAGAGTCTTATCTTTAAATGGCTGTAAAATAGTCATATGTTTGAGAAATTGAAGTAATAGGATTTTTAAGGTTTTGAAAATCGCGCCACAGGATAGCCGTGGCTGTTACGTAGGTGGGACGAATTCGTCCCGCCTAGCCTAGAGAGGTTAAAGCTAGTGAGGCAGATAAGTGTTTCCAGTTTCAGAGATTCTTGTAGTTCGTTCCAGTCATTGGCAGCAGAGAATTGGAAGGAGAGACTGCCGAAGGAGGAATTGGCTTTGGGGGTGACCAGAGAGATATACCTGCTGGAGCGCGTGCTATAGGTGGATGCTGTTATGGTGACCAGTGAGCAGAGATAAGGGGGGACTTTACCTAGCAGGGTCTTGTAGATGACCTTGAGCCAGTGGGTTTGCGACGAGTATGAAGCGAAGGCCACCCAATGAGAGCGTACATGTCGCAGTGGTGGGTAGTATATGGGGCTTTGGTGACAAAACGGATGGCACTGTGATAGACTGCATCCAGTTTATTGAGTAGGGCACTGGAGGCTATTTTGTAAATGACATCGCCGAAGTCGAGGATCGGTAGGTTGGTCAGTTGTACGAGGATATGTTTGGCAGCATGAGTGAAGGATGCTTTGTTGTGAAATAGGAAGCCAATTCTAGATTTAACTTTGGATTGGAGATGTTTGATGTGAGTCTGGAAGGAGAGCTTACAGTCTAACCAGACACCTAGGTATTTGTATTTGTCCACATATTCTAAGTCAGAACCGTCCAGAATAGTGATGCTGTACAGGCGGGCAAGTGCAGGCAGCGATCGGTTGAAGAGCATGCATTTAGTTTTACTTGTATTTAAGAGCAGTTGGAGGCCACGGAAGGAGAGTTGTATGGCATTGAAGCTCGTCTGGAGGGTTGTTAACCTCTTGGGGCTAGGTGGGACGCTAGCGTGCCACCCGTGGTGCACTCCATCAACAGCAGGTGCATTTCAAGAGCGGCAAATTTGAATCCAAATAAATGTCAAAATTCAAATTTTTCAAAAATACAACTATGTTACACCATTTGAAAGATAAACATCTCCTTAATCTAACCACGTTTTACGATTTCAAAAAGGTTTTACGGCGAAAGCATAAATTTAGAGTATGTTAGGACAGTACATTTACAAGAGTTGTGTGTAATGTTTTGTCAAGTCAAAGACAGGGTCACCAAAACCATAAAACCAGCTAAAATGATGCACTAACCTTTTACAATCTCCATCAGATGACACTCCTAGGACATTATGTTAGACAATGCATGCATTTTTAGTTCTATCAAGTTCATATTTATATACAAAAACAGCGTTTTACTATGGCATTGATGTTGAGGAAATCGTTTCCCTCCAATAACCGGCAGTCAAGTCAGCGTCAGAAATTAAATAATTAAAATTAGAAAACATTGGTAAAATATTATATTGTCATTTAAAGAATTATAGATTTACATCTCTTGAACGCAATCAACTTGCCAGATTTAAAAATAACCTTACTGGGAAATCACACTTTGCAATAATCTGAGCACTGCGCCCAGAAAAATATGCTTTGCTATACAGACAAACGGCCATGTTGGAGAGATCTAAAATCGAAAATACTATGTAAATAATCCATTACCTTTGATTCTCTTCATCAGATGTCACTTCCAGGAATCCCAGGTCCATAACGAATGTAGTTTATCCAAAAAGCTCCGTGTTGTTAGCACATGATCTAAGCCAGCCGGACTTCTCGTCATGAAAAAATATATTTACGTTCGTTCAAACATGTCAAACGTTGTATAGCATAAATCATTAGTGCCTTTTTTAACCAGAACATGAATAATATTCAAGGTGGACGAATGCATTCTCTTTTATAACGTATTGGAACGAGGGTACCCAACATGAACTCGCGCGCCAGAGTCTAATCGGCCATCACCGTTCCATGGCTCTTGTTCGGTCAGATCTCACAGTAAAAGACTCAAAACACTTTGTAAAGGCTGGTGACATCTAGTGGAAGCAATAGGAAGTGGCAAAACATTAATCAACCCCTGTGTGTTTCAATGGCATAGGCTTAACGGTAATTCAACACATCAGGTATCCACTTCCTGTCAGAAAATGTCTCAGGGTTTTGCCTGCCAAATGAGTTCTGTTATACTCACAGACACCATTCAAACAGTTTTAGAAACTTTAGGGTGTTTTCTATCCATATATAATAAGTATATGCATATTCTAGTTACTGGGTAGGATTAGTAACCAGATTAAATCGGGTACGTTTTTTTATCCAGCCGTGAAAATACTGCCCCCTAGCCCCAACAGGTTAACACAGTGTCCAAAGAAGGGCCAGAAGTATACAGAATGGTGTCGTCTGCGTAGAGGTGGATCAGAGACTCACCAGAAGCAAGAGCGACATCATTGATGTATACAGAGAAAAGAGTTGGCCCAAGAACTGAACCCTGTGGCACCCCCATAGAGACCAGAGGCCCGGACAACAGGCCATCCGATTTGAAACATTGAATTCTATCAGAGAAGTAGTTGGTGAACCAGGCGAGGCAATCATTTGAGAAACCAAGGCTATTGATTCTGCCGATGAGGATGTGGTGATTGACAGAGTCGAAAGCCTTGGCCAGGTCGACGAATACACACTATTGTTTCTTATCGATGGTGGTTATGATATCGTTTAGGACCTTGAGCGTGGCTGAGGTGCACCCATGACCAGCTCTGAAACCAGATTGCATAGCGGAGAAGGTGCGGTGGGATTCAAAATGGTCGGTAATCTGTTTGTTGACTTGGCTTTCGGACCTTAGAAAGGCAGAGTAGGATAGATATAGGTCTGTAGCAGTTTGGGTCAAGGGTGTCCCCTCCTTTGAAGAGGGGGATGACAGCAGCTGCTTTCCAATCTTTTGAAATCTCAGACGACATGAAAGAGAGGTTGAACAAGCTAGTAATAGGGGTTGCAACAATTTCGGCAGATCATTTTAGAAAGAAAGGAAGGGTCCAGATTGTCTAGCCCGGCTGATTTGTAGGGGTCCAGATTTTGCAGCTCTTTCAGAACATCAGCTGACTGGATTTGAGAGAATGAGAAATGGGGAAGGCTTGGGCGAGTAGCTGTGGGGGTGCAGTGTTGTTGACCACGGTAGGGGTAGCCAGGTGGAAAGCATGGCCAGTTGTAGAAAAATGCTTATTGAAATTCTCAATGGATTTATCAGAGGTGACAGAGTTTCCTATCCTCAGTGCAGTGGGCAGCTGGGTGGAGGTGTTCTTATTCTCCATGGACTTTGCAGTGTCCCATAACTTTTTTGAATTTGTGTTGCAGGAAGCAAATTTCTGCTTCAAAAAGCTAGCCTTGGCTTTTCTAACTGCCTGTGTATATTGGTTTTTAACTTCCCTGAAAAGTTGCATATCACGGGGGCTGTTCCATGCTAATGCAGAACGCCACAGGATGTTTTTGTGTTGGTTAAGGGCAGTCAGGTCTGGAGAGAACCAAGGGCTATATCTGTTCCTGGTTCTAAATTTCTTGAATGGGGCATGCTTATTTAAGATGGTGAGGAAGGCATTTAAAAAAAATAACCAGGCATCCTCTACTGACGGGATGAGGTCAATATCCTTCCAGGATACCCGGGCCAGGTCGATAAGAAAGGCTTGCTCACTGAAATGATTCAGGGAGCGTTTGACAGTGATGAGTGGAGGTCGTTTGACCGCTGACCCATTACGGATGCAGGCAATGAGGTAGTGATCGCTGAGACCTTGGTTGAAAACAGCAGAGGTGTATTTAGAGGGCAAGTTGGTTAGGATGATATCTATGAGGTTGACCTTGTTTACGGCTTTGGGGTGGTACCTGGTAGGTTCATTGATCATTTGTGTGAGATTGAGGGCATCAAGCTTAGATTGTAGGATGGCTGGGGTGTTAACCTCTATGGGCTAGGTGGGACGCTAGCGTCCCCCCCGTGGTGCACTCCATCAACAGCAGGTGCATTTCAAGAGCGGCAAATTTGAATCCAAATAAATGTCAAAATTCAAATTTTTCAAACATACAACTATTTTACACCCTTTGAAAGATAAACATCTCCTTAATCTAACCACGTTTTACGATTTCAAAAAGGTTTTACGGCGAAAGCATAAATTTAGAGTATGTTAGGACAGTACATTTACAAGAGTTGTGTGTAATGTTTTGTCAATTCAAAGACAGGGTCACCAAAACCATAAAACCAGCTAAAATGATGCACTAACCTTTTACAATCTCCATCAGATGACACTCCTAGGACATTATGTTAGACAATGCATGCATTTTTAGTTCTATCAAGTTCATATTTATATCCAAAAACAGCGTTTTACTATGGCATTGATGTTGAGGAAATCGTTTCCCTCCAATAACCGGCAGTCAAGTCAGCATCACAAATTAAATAATTAAAATTAGAAAACATTGGTAAAATATTATATTGTCATTTAAAGAATTATAGATTTACATCTCTTGAACGCAATAAACTTGCCAGATTTAAAAATAACCTTACTGGGAAATCACACTTTGCAATAATCTGAGCACTGCGCCCAGAAAAATACGCGTTGCGATACAGACTAGCCGCCATGTTGGGGAGATCTAAAATCGAAAATACTATGTAAATAATCCATTACCTTTGATTCTCTTCATCAGATGTCACTTCCAGGTATCACAGGTCCATAACGAATGTAGTTTTGTTCAAAAAAGCTCATCATTTATGTCCAAAAATCTCCGTCTTGTTAGCACATGAGCTAAGCCCGCCGGACTTCACTTCATGAACGAGGGGAAAAAATATATTTACGTTCGTTCAAACATGTCAAACGTTGTATAGCATAAATCATTAGGGCCTTTTTTAACCAGAACATGAATAATATTCAAGGTGGACGAATGCATACTCTTTTATAACGTATTGGAACGAGGGTACCCAACATGAACTCGCGCGCCAGGTGTCTAATGGGCCATCATCGTTCCATGGCTCTTGTTCGGTCAGATCTCCCTCCAGAAGACTCAAAACACTTTGTAAAGGCTGGTGACATCTAGTGGAAGCAATAGGAAGTGCCAAAATATTCCTCAGCCCCTGTGTTTTTCAATGGCATAGGTTTAAAGGTAATACAACGCATCAGGTATCCACTTCCTGTCAGAAAATGTCTCAGGGTTTTGCCTGCCAAATGAGTTCTGTTATACTCACAGACACCATTCAAACAGTTTTAGAAACTTTAGAGTGTTTTCTATCCATATATAATAAGTATATGCATATTCTAGTTACTGGGTAGGATTAGTAACCAGATTAAATCGGGTACATTTTTTTTATCCAGCCGTGCAAATACTGCCCCCTAGCCCCAACAGGTTAAGCATGCCCCAGTTTAGGTCACCTAGCAGCACGAGCTCTAAAGATTTATTTAGCGGATGAGAGACCGGGATTCAAATCCCCGACGGGGTAAAAGGAGTAGGCTTGTCTCAGAGTCCCCATGCTTGTCTCAGATCAGCATGAAACGGTGCTAAAATAGTTTTAGGCTTTTGCTTCTAACTTCAATTGATAAAGTGTTTTTAGCTACAATCGACCCCAACCCCAATTAATACATTTGGGCACAGTCGATAGCGTCCTGAACTTTGGGCTGAAATGTTGAGGGTTCGAAACCTGCTCCCTGCTTGTTTCGTTACATTATTATGCCGGTCTCAGAGCAAATAGCCTGGATTGTTACTCCCTTCTCGTTCCTCGCTCTCTTCCATGCGTCATTCAGCACACTTGTGGGCGTAATGGCAGGATGTACTGTATATTCTGTATATATGAATTACAAATCAGCCTTTACTTAAATCATGTTTCTAGTCTATTGCATAGTTACAATGTGTAATCATTGATGTCCCAGGAGCAGGAATGGTAAACACTGTTGAAGTGTATAATTGTAATACGTACATGCAGACACAGCATAAATCAAATAATGGAGTTTGATACACCTTTTATTGGATATGACTGAATTTTATTTTGCTAAATAGCAATTTTTGTAAATAAACTTTATGACAAATAAATATGCACAATCGTTTGTCTCTACATTAATTAACATATTCCTCTCAATTGTACATGTTTTGTTTGACTCGTTATGACGTTATAACTACTTACATTTGCTTCCTCCGTAATATTTTGTCAGCCATCTTTGCTGAAGAAAGTCACAAGGGACAGGTGGCTCGCATCAAATTCATCATTGGAACCACTCAATATGATTGGTCATATAAAAACCTTGGGACCCAAATGCATAATGAGTGCTCTAACTCCCCCTTGTGGTGGTCTGGAGCAATGAAGCCGTGACGCTGGGTACCTCTAAGAACCGCGGTGTAAGCTCACAACTTTTAAAGGAGGAACCACTGTAAACACAAACACACACTCAACCAGGCTCCCATGCTTGTCTCTGTGATGGCCAGGCACAGAGGATTGTGGGATGGACATAATGTCACAGCTGCTGTCTGTTAGCCATGGCGTGAGGAAAAGGGAGGAAAAGGGGAAAAAGCCAAAAATGGGCAGCACTCCAAGTGACAAGTTTCAATGCACAGAGTTCATTTATTTACAGCTTAGTTAATTTATTTATACTCACAAATGTGTGTTTTTTATTACAGCTAGCTGTTCCTGATACACATGTAAGTCTCTACACCCAGATCTAACTAACACTCAATAACTGCTCGTAGACACACACAGATGCACACACACATGCACTCGAACGCACACGCACTAAAAAACACACATAAACACACACACAAACACTGGAAAAGTTCCTGTTTCAATAATCATAGTGATCATATTTTGTGAGTTGGATAATGTGATCAATATTGTAGTACTGGCTGACTGGGACTGACTCAAAATATGTTATTGGCACATTTTGACTGTTAGTAATTCAATTGACTGTGTAATATCGGAACATGTTGTAAAACAGTGGCAGCGAGCGCTACACTGAGTAGCCAATTGGAAACTGGACTGTTTCCTGTGCGTGTGTGAGTGTGTGTGTTTGTATGTGAGTTCGTGGATACATCAAATCAAATTTATTTATATAGCCCTTCGTACATCAGCTGATATCTCAAAGTGCTGCACAGAAACCCAGCCTAAAACCCCAAACAGCAAGCAATGCATGTGAAAGAAGCACGGTGGCTAGGAAAAACTCCCTAGGAAAAACTCCCTAGAAAGGACAAAAACCTCGGAAGAAACCTAGAGAGGAACCAGGCTATGAGGGGTGGCCAGTCCTCTTCTGGCTGTGCAGGGTGGATATTATAACACAACATGGTCAAGATGTTAAAATGTTCATAAATGACCAGCATGGTCAAATAATAATAATCATAGTAGTTGTCGAGGGTGCAACAAGCACGTCCGGTGAACAGGTCAGGGTTCCATAGCCGCAGGCAGAACAGTTGAAACTGGAGCAGCAGCACGGCCAGGTGGACTGGGAACAGCAAGGAGTCATCATGCCAGGTAGTCCTGAGGCATGGTCCTAGGGCTCAGGTCCTCCTAGAGAAAGAAAGAAAGAGAGAAAGAGAAAGAGAGAAAGAGAATTAGAGAGAGCATATTCAAATTCACACAGGACACCGGATAAGACAAGAGAAATACTCCAGATGTAACAGACTGACCCTAGCCCCCCGACACATAAACTACTGCAGCATAAATACTGGAGGCTGAGACAGGAGGGATCAGAAGACACTGTGGCCCCATCCGATGATACCCCCGGACAGGGCCAAACAGGCAGGATATAACCCCACCCACTTTGCCAAAGCACAGCCCCCACACCACTAGAGGGATGTCTCCAACCACCAACTTACCGTCCTAAGACAAGGCCGAGTATAGCCCACAACGATCTCCGCCATGGCACAACCCAAGGGGGGGCGCCAACCCAGACAGGAAGACCACGTCAGTGACTCAACCCACTCAAGTGACGCACCCCTCCCATGGACGGTATGGAAGAACACCAGTAAGCCAGTGACTCAGCCCCTGTAATAGGGTTAGAGGCAGAGAATCCCAGTGGAGAGAGGGCATGTCTGTGTGTGTGTGGTCTATGTGTGAGTGTCTTTCACAGCTGACAGGTTGAACAATCTAGCACATCTCATCATCCGTGCAGCGCTAATACACGCCATCTGGTGGTTGACTTTCAACACCACAGCTATATTATTCAAAGCACATTCTAATTCACCAGTCACTGTCTGGATCTGGCCATGTCATAAAGGAGGGAGGTACTGTGCATTCTAATGGAATTTCAACCACTAATATTCCTAACCATCAGTTTTATCTCAAACCTAAATTCTAAAAATAAAATTTAGGTTTACGAATGAATCTTCATCATGCACATCTCTATCTACGGGGTTTTATGTGATGTTTATTTTCAGTTTTTAATATTACAGTGTGCAATTATCTATACCCTCATTCTATCTAGTGTACATGTGACAAACTCACTACTCACCATGCTCTTGTGTGCAACTAGATCTCACAGTCTCACGTCAGAATTATATGTTCATCCATGTTTGTAAACTCAAATCGAAGTGTTTAAGGTTAAGTTTAGGCATTAACTCCAAATTAAGGTTAGGGTTAAGTTTAGGTATTGACTCTGAAATCTTAAGGTTAGGCATTAACTCTGAGTGCTTAAGGTAAGGGTTAAGGTTTGGGATAGGCTTAAAACAAAAATAACTTTCAAATACTGGATTTGAACATGCAACCTATGAGTCAGAGGCAGATGCTGAGCCCATCCACCATCACCATCCAGCTAGCAAAACTGAAACCTACTTGAAAGCAACAGTCTTCACTGTTCCCCTAGCGCCGGTTTCCACGTCATCTCTTGACATCCTCAGACATGGATGGACGTTGAATAGTGACTTGTATCACTGGTGACCTAGCTGCTTGTCTGCACTACTCACCAACACACACACACACACACACACACACACACACACACACACACACACACACACACACACACACACACACACACACACACACACACACACACACACACACACACACACACACACACACAGAGAGACACACACACACACTCAGGGTCTACATTCTACCTGGCATGATAAACCGTTTACCCTCCCCCATTGCCACCCTCCCATCCCTTCAACCCAGTCTCTCCACACACACACACACACACACACACACACACACACACACACACACACACACACACACACACACACACACACACACACACACACCATCCCACCCGGTGTCTCCCCTACATCAAACAGCTCAGGGCAATGGCCCTAAATAGAATATCAGCCTGACACACCGAACGCACACACTTACACAAACACACACACACAGATGTACACCGAATGCCTCGGGGTAACTGGCTGCAGGGTAAAAGACTGACAGGGCTCGGAATTACTCACAATAGGCGTCAGACTGTCCGTGTGTGTGTATAAATATATGTGTTCCTTTGTTTGACTACCCCAGCGTTGGCATGTCGCCAGTGTCCACTAAGCTCCGGTCGTGTTCACATCTCCGTCCCCTGACAGTCTCTTTAGCATCGAGCCAACTGGAGACCACAGACAGCCGCCTTCACCAATGAGAATGCATATCACACTGCCATGGGAGGGGCAGGAGGGCCCAGGAGCCAATCGGTGCATTCTGGAATCCAGCCAAGACTCAGTAGGCTAGTCTGTGAGGTTCCACTGCCATGTCGCACTGACCACAGACTTGGCATAGTAGATGTGTGCAGGGAGAACTCGTTTAGGAGCCAATACTGACTGCAGCTATTCATTAGCATTGTGTAGGTGTCCTCACCTCTAACGCGCATGATAAGATGCTGGTAGATCACAATACTGAGCTCGGTTTCAGATGTAAAATTCTGGCTAGGTCCAAGATTTAGCGTCTTTATTCTTGCATATTGACACACAATGTTCTTAAGACAATCCAATTATAGTAATAATCTAAATTATAAAATGTGTTGTTTGGATCCTGGATGCTGATTAGTTGATATGCGGGTGGGACAACAACAAATCCCATAATTGTAATGTTTCTTAAAATGTATATCTGCCTTAATTTTGCTGGAACCCAGGAAGAGTAGCTGCTGCCTTTTGTAATAAATACAAAATACAAATGCCAACCCCTACGCTCTGTATTTTCCGCTGGCTGCCCCACCATCACAAAAGCACTGAGCTAGGCTGAAATACCTGCATTTTGCAGCTGCCTTACTGAAGACTGCAAAAAAGAGACCGTGTTTATATGCGGCTTTATGTCACGTTTTTGTCATATGATGAAGGAGACCAAGGCGCAGTGTGTGTATCGTTCCACATTTTAGTATAACTGTGAAACTATGCAAGACATACAAATAAACTACTAAACAAAATAGCAAACCGTGACGAAGAGGTGAAACATTCACTACCTCAAAATAATCTCCAAAAAAACCTAGTGGGAAAAACAACAATTTAAATATGATCCCCAATTAGAGACAACGATGACCAGCTGCCTCTAATTGGAGATCATCCCAAAAAAAACAACATAGAAAAACAGAAACTAGAACCACACGACATAGAAAATTTAAACTAGGCAAAACTGGAGGCTCCGGACTGCGGGCCGTTGCTGGAGGCTCCGGACTGCGGGCCGTCGCTGGAGGCTCCGGACTGCGGGCCGTCGCTGGAGGCTCCGGACTGCGGGCCGTCGCTGGAGGCTCCGGACTGTGGGCCGTCACTGGATGCTCCGGTCTGTGGGCCCCCGCTGGAGGCGCCGTACTGTGGGCCGTCCCTGGATGCTCCGGTCTGTGGGCCCCCGCTGGAGGCTCCGTACTGTGGGCCCCCGCTGGAGGCTCCATACTGTGGGCCGTCGCTGGAGGCTCCGGACTGTGGGCCGTCGCTGAAGGCTCCGGACTGTGGGCCGTGGCTGGAGGCTCCGGACTGTGGGCCGTGGCTGGAGGCTCCGGACTGTGGGCCGTAGCTGGAGTCTCCGGACTGTGGGCCGTAGCTGGAGCCTCCGGACTGTGGGCCGTCTCTGGAGCCTCCGGACTGTGGGCCGTCGCTGGAGCCTCCGGACTGTGGGCCGTCGCTGGAGTCTCCGGACTGTGGGCCGTCGCTGGAGCCTCCGGACTGTGGGCCGTCGCTGGAGCCTCCGGACTGTGGGCCGTCGCTGGAGCCTCCGGACTGTGGGCCGTCGCTGGAGCCTACGGACTGTGGGCCGTCGCTGGAGCCTCCGGACTGTGGGCCGTCGCTGGAGCCTCCGGACTGTGGGCCGTCGCTGGAGCCTCCGGACTGTGGGCCGTCGCTGGAGCCTCCGGACTGTGGGCCGTCTCAGGAGGCGCTGGACTGTGGGCCGTCTCAGGAGGTTCCAGACTGTAAAACTTCGCCGGAAGCTCCAGACTGGGAACTGTCGCAGGAAGCTCCAGACTGGGAACTGTCGCCGGAAGGTCTGGACTGGGAATGCGCACTGGAGGCCTGATGCGTGGGGCTGGCACAGGTGACGCCAGACTGGTAACACGCACCTCAGGGCGAGTGCAGAGAGCAGGAACTGGACACACCGGATTGGGCAGGCGCACTGGAGGCCTGATGCATCTGGCTGGCACAGGTGGCACCAGACTGGTAACACGCATCTCAGGGCGAGTGCGGGGAGCAGGAACAGGACACACCGGACTGGGAAAGCACACTGGAGTCCTGATGCGTTGGGCTGGCACAGGTGGCGCCAGGCTGGTAACACGCACTTCAGGGCGAGTGCGGGGATCAGGAACAGGACACATTGGACTGGAGAGACTCACTGGAGGCCTAGTGCGTGGAGCCGGGACAGGTAGCACCGGACTAGAAACACGCACCTCAGGGAGAGTGTGAGGAGGCGACACAGGACATACCTGACTGGGAACAGGCGCTTCAGGGCAAGTGCGAGGAGCAGGCACAGGATGCACCGGACTAGGGACACGAACTTCAGGGAGAGTACAAGGAGGTGACAGAGGATGTACTGGGCTGTGAAGGCGCATTGGAGACCTGGTGTGTATAAGGCTTCTGATGTTATATTTTAGTTGATTCTTCAAAATAGCTACCCTTTGTCTTGAAGACAGCTTTGCTCACCCTTGGCATTCTCTCAACCAGCTTCATGAGAAATTATTTTTCAACAGTCTTGAAGGAGTTCCCACATATGTTGAGCACTAAGTACTTAGAATATTGCAAAATGTGCTTTCACCAAAAAGCTATTTTAAAATCGGACATATCGAGTGCATAGAGGAGTTCTGTATCTATAATTTTTAAAATAATTGTTATGCTTTTTGTGAATGTTTATCGTGAGTAATTTAGTAAATTGTTAGTAAATTCCCTGGAAGTTTGCGGGGGGTCAGACAGGCCACTTCCTGTAAAGGAATTCAACATAGGAGTGCCAAGCACAGGAAGTAGCTCTTTCAGTAGTTTAGTTGGAATAGGGTCCAGTATGCAGCTTGAAGGTTTAGAGGCCATGACAATTTCCATCAATGTGTCAAGAGATACAAGATTAAAAAACTTGAGTGTCTCCATTGATCCTAGATCCTGGCAGTTCTGTGCAGACTCAGGACAACTGAGTTTGGGGAAATATGCAGATTCAAAGAGGAGTCTGAAATTTGCTTTCTCATGATCATGATTTTTTCATCAAAGAAATTCATAAATTCATCACTGCAGAAGTGAAAGCCATCCTCTCTTGGGAATGCTACTTTTTAGTTAGCTTTGTGACAGTATAAAAAATAAATGTTGGATTGTTCTTATCCTGTTAGGGCTAGGGGGCAGTATTTACACGGCCGGATATAAAACGTACCCGATTTAATCTGGTTATTACTACTGCCCAGAAACTAGAATATGCATATAATTATTGGCTTTGGATAGAAAACACCCTAAAGTTTCTAAAACTGTTTGAATGGTGTCTGTGAGTTTAACAGAACTCATATGGCAGGCAAAAACCTGAGAAGATTCTGTACAGGAAGTACCCTCTCTGACCATTCCTTGGGCTTCTTGGCTCTGTTTATTGAAAATGTAGGATCTTTGCTGTAATGGCATAAAAATTGATTTTAAACAGCGGTTGACATGCTTCGAAGTACGGTGATGGAATATTTAGACATTTTTTGTCACGAAACGCGTCGGGCGCGTAACCCTTATTTACCCTTTCGGATAGTGTCTTGAATGCACGAACAAAACGCCACTATTTGGATATAACTATGGATTATTTGGGACCAAACCAATATTTGTTATTGAAGTAGAAGTCCTGGGAGTGCATTCTGACGAAGAACAGCAAAGGTAATAACATTTTTCTTATAGTAAATCTGACTTTGGTGAGGGCTAAACTTGGTGGGTGTGTAAATAGCTAGCCCTGTGATGCCGGGCTATCTACTTAGAATATTGCAAAATGTGCTTTCACCGAAAAGCTATTTTAAAATCGGACATAGCGAATGCATAAAGGAGTTCTGTATCTATAATTCCTAAAATAATTGTTATGTTTTTTGTGAACGTTTATCGTGAGTAATTTAGTAAATTCACCGGGAGTTTGCGGGGGATATGCTAGTTCTGAACGTCACATGCTAATGTAAAAAGCTGGTTTTTGATATAAATATGAACTTGATTGAACAAAACATGCATGTATTGTATAACATAATGTCCTAGGGTTGTCATCTGATGAAGATCATCAAAGGTTAGTGCTGCATTTAGCTGTGGTTTGGGTTTATGTGACATTATATGCTAGCTTGAAAAATGGGTGTCTGATTATTTCTGGCTTGGTACTCTGCTGACATAATCTAATGTTTTGCTTTCGTTGTAAAGCCTTTTTGAAATTGAACAGTGTGGTTAGATTAACGAGAGTCTTGTCTTTAAAATGGTGTAAAATAGTCATATGTTTGAGAAATTGAAGTAATAGCATTTCTAAGGTATTTGAATAACGCGCCACAGGATTCCACTGGCTGTTACGTAGGTGGGACGATTTCGTCCCACCGACCCCAGAGAGGTTATTCTCCTCAATTATGTTGAAATAATAGGATGATTGAGCAGCAGTGAGGGCTCTTCGTTATTGCATGGTACTGTCTTTCCAAGCTCGTCGGAAGACTTCCAGTTTGGTGGAGCGCCATTTCCGTTCAAATTTTCTGGAAGCTTGCTTCAGGGCTCAGGTATTTTCTGTATACCAGGGAGCTAGTTTCTTGTGACAAATGATTTTTGTTTGTATGAGTGTGACTGCATCTAGGGTATTACACAAGGTTACATTTCATCCTCAGTTAGGTGATTAACTGATTTTTGTACTCCAATGTCCTTGGGTAGGTGGAGGGAGTCAGGAAGGGCATCTAGGAATCATTGGGTTGTCAGAGAATTTATAGCACGGCTTTTGATGGTTCTTGGTTGGGGTCTGAGCAGATTATTTGTTGTGATTGCAAACATAATAAAATGGTGGTCTGATAGTTCAGGATTATGAGGAAAAACATTTAGAACCACAATATTGTTTCCACGGGACAAACTACATCCAGGGTATGACTGGCAATTAGGTCCGGAGACATGTTGGACAAAAGTTGATGATGGCTCCGAAAGCCTTTTGGAGTGGGTCTGTGGACTTTTCCATGTGAATATTAAAGTCACCAAAAATGTGAATATTATCTGTCGTGAATACAAGGGCCGATAGGAATTCAAGGGACTCCGTGAGGAACACTGTATACAGCTTAGGATGCCTGTGAACAGTAGCTATCAAAAGTTATTGAGTAGGCTGCATTGATTTAACGTCCCATCCGAAAAAAACACCCTACACAGGGCAGTGTCCCCAATCACTGCCCTGGGGCATTGGGATATTTTTTAGACCAGAGGAAAGAGTTCCTCCTACTGGCCCTCCAACACCACTTCCAGTAGCATCTGGTCTCCCATCCAGGTACTGACCAGGACCAACCCTGCTTAGCTTCAGAAGCAAGCCAGCAGTGGGATGCAGAGTGGTATGCTGCTGGCCATATCCGTGCAAAATCATGCAGCAACATCATTCATATATATTTAAACATGTCAATGCAAACAGCTAAAACTAATTAATAGGGAGTTAGCTGTCATTTCAGAGTTTGATGTGACTGGGTTAGCTTTTGTTAGCTGTTGTTTGCTGAAATCCACATTACACTCTGTGGTAGGGAGAGAACCCTCAAGGTTCTTTGCCTTCACTGGGTAGGATCATCTCATCCAAAGAACCAAAAGGTTCTTTATAAACTGGGTGGTCGAAAGAAGTGCTGATTGGCTGAAAGCTGTGGTATATCTGACTGTATACCATGGGTATGACAAAATACATGTTTGTACTGTTCTAATTAAGTTGATAATCAGTTTATAAAAGCAATAAGGCACCTCTGGGGTCTGTAGTATATGTGATATAATATATCACATATACTAGAAAGCAGAATTACTTTCATATTGTTTCCTGAAATGCCGTGTATGATATACCATTTTGTAGCTCTGAGTCTCTACTTTTATCCAATGTAAAAAACAGAAATTCAAATGTTGCTACATAAAACCTAATCCAGGTGGTGAGTCACATATGGCCAAACTCCTGTTGCATCATGCGTAAGAACAGCCCTTAGCCATGGTATATTGCCAATATACCACACCCCCTTGTGCCTTATTGCTTAAATATAGAACCCCAAAGAACCATTTTTTTCTAAGTGTACTGCTGAAAAGAGAAGGCTCTAATCTGTCTGTAGTTAAGCTACCAAAATGTTATGTTTTTTAATAGGCCATATATATGGATAACATATATAGGTAGAGAATATCTGAGGTAGAGAATATCCAGAGACCAAAAAGCTGAACAGATAAACACATTTTTGATTTGCAGGAGGGGTAAATTGCATTGAATCAAATTATTTATCACCCGTTTAGGGCGGGGTACCGCTAGTGCTATATGTAATAGCCTACGATGTATGGATTCCAAGAGTAACTGTGATATTGAATATTTGTTTGGTAACGACTCTTGTACAAAGTTTCCCTACTGTTCTTTACTTCTGCCATTGTAATGATAAGATAACCTATCATACAGTTATTTTTCTCTGTCTGCTCAAAGGACTAGCATTTGCTGTTTGTTTCTCTGCAGGTCACCTCTCTCCATGGAAGACCTCCAAACAGGTAAAACACCCCTATTTGTGTGTGTGTGTGTGTGTCTCTCTCTTTCTCTGTCTCTATCTCTCTCTCTCTCTCTCTCACTCTCTCTCTCTCTCTCTCTCTCTCTCTCTCTCTCTCTCTCTCTCTCTCTCTCTCTCTCTCTCTCTCTCTATGTCTCTATCTCTCTCCCACTGTCTCTCTCTCTCTCAATTCAATTCAATTCAATTTAAGGGCTTTATTGGCATGGGAAACATGTGTTTGCATTGCCAAAGCAAGTGAAATAGATAAAAAACAAAAGTTAAATAAACAATACAAAAGTTCCAAAATAATAAAAACATTCCAAATGTCTTATTATTCGCAAATAGTTAAAGTACAAAAGGGAAACTATTTAAACGTAAATATGGGTTGTATTTGCAATGATTTTCTTCACTGGTTGCCCTTTTCTTGTGGCAACAGGTCACAAATCTTGCTGCTGTGATGGCACACTGTGGTGTTTCAACCAATAGATATGGGAGTTTATCGAAATTGGGTTTGTGGGTCCCCGATCTGAGAAATATCTGAAGGAAATATGTGTCTCTAATATGGACATACACTTGGCAGGAGGTTAGGAAGTGCAGCTCAGTTTCCAACTCATTTTGTGGGCAGTGTGCATAGTCAAAGCTTTCCTTAAAACCTCTTGGGGCTAGGGGGCAGTATTGAGAATTTTGAAAAAAATATGTGCCCATTTTTAACTGCCTCCTACACCAACTCAGAAGCTAGGATATGCATATTATTAACATTTGGATAGAAAACACTATGAATTTTCTAAAACTGTTTGAATGGTGTCTGTAAGTATAACAGAACTCATATGGCAGTCAAAACCCTGAGACAAATTCTAACAGGAAGTGGATATCTGATGTGTTGAATTACTTTTAAGCCTATACCATTGAAACACACAGGGACGTATTAATCATTGAGCACTTCCTACGCCATCCACTAGATGTCAACAGTCTTTACAAAGTGGTTTGAGTCTTCTCCGGTGAAAACTGACCCAAAGAGAGGCTTGGAAAGTTGGTCATAAGCGGATGGCCTATACGACTCTGGCGCGCGAGTGCATGTTTGGGTACTCTCGTTCCAATACGTTTTAAAAGAGAATGCAATCGTCCAACTTGAATATTATTGAAGTTCTGATTGAAAAAGGCCCTAATGATTTATGCTATACAACGTTTGACATGTTTGAACGAACGTAAATATATTTTTTTCCCTCTTTGGTGAAGACAAGTCCGGCGGGCAACGTTCATGTTTTTGAGTAGCCTACAGGACGCGCTAACAACACGGAGCTTTTTGGACATAAATTATGAGCTTTTTAGAACAAAACTACATTTGTTATGGACCTGGGATTTCTGGAAGTGCCTTCTGATGAAGATAATCAAAGGTAAGGGAAAACACCCCTGATTTGGACAAAATAACATGGGAACATATTGGCATAGCACGAATCATACACACAATTGTAAATACCACCGAAAGCGGTCCATCTCCGTGCCAATCATATGGCAATTTTCCAATGGCAATTGCCAATTGTAACACCCCAAATTTCCTTTAGATGGCGAGCGCGCTCCACCGTGGATTTTCATACAGCAAATGATACCCAAGTCAACACCCAAGGGTCAGATTTTGATAAAATGAAAAAAAATTGAAAACTTATCACGCCTTAAAAAAGTGGTTTCTGGACCGTTCTTCGATTTTTTTTTATTTTTATGTCAATTACACATGTATAAGAGATGTATGAAAATGCTTATGACGTTTTTTATTGACGTCGTTTTTTGGGTTTCTTTTGCTTGTGAACAAGGCATATGTTTTGTGCATTTTGAATATGATTTCATATGAAAAAATGTCACTTTTTTTTCTTTTTTTTTGCAAAATGACATGTCCAATGCTTTTTTTGTCAATTATGAAAGTATTGAATGTGCCAAATCACAGCAAATATCCAATAGATGGCTAGAGCTCTCCGCAGTGAATTTTCATATTGCAAATGTAACACAATTCAAGACCCAAGAGTCAAATTTTGAAAAAATGACATATTTTTTGAAAACTTTTCAACCCCTTAAAAAGTGGTTTCTGGACCGTTTTTCGACATTTTTTCGATTTTTATGTAAATTACACATGTATAAGAGCTGTATGGACATACTTTTGACATATTTTATTGACATAATTTTTGGGGTTGTTTTTGCTTGTGCATAAGGCATATGTTTTGTGCATTTGGCATATGATTTCATAGGATGTCAAAAGTGACATATTTGCTTGTGCATAAGGCATATGTTTTGTGCATATGGAATATGATTTCATAGGAAGTCAAAAGTGACATATTTGCTTGTGCATAAGGCATATGTTTTGTGCATTTGGAATACGATTTCATAGGAAGTCAAAAGTGACATATTTTTGTCTTTTTTTTTGCCAAATGCCATTAGAAATGTGCAAATGAAATGTCCAATTCTTTTTTTGTCAATTATACATGTATGAAAGTATTGAATGTGCCAAATCAGGATGTTTGTCGGTTTGCCATGTACGATGATAGGAAGTCGGTTTCCAAACCCAAAAGTCAGTGAACCATGGTCCAAATGGCATTTATACTGCCCAAATGATATATAGCCCTATGTTAAGCCATGAATCAACGCAGATGGTCTACTTGTCATGTATGATGAGGGAGAAGTGGGACTCTGTTGCTTTTAACATTTTTAATGAATTTGACATGCTCAGAATGCATAACTGACTGGCCCAATGATCTCGGGATGGCCGTGCAGTGACTGTGGTTCCTCTCCATCGCTCGTTGTGTTGATTTCATCATGTCAACTTTGGTGATATTTTTTGCTGTTGAATCATATTGCAAATGCGTGTTACATTTTCAATATTGCGTGTTACGTTTGCAATATGATTCAATGGGCATTTAGCATCACGAATTTAGGCATGCTCAAAAATACTGCAGAAATGCATAATTGACTGTCCCGATGGACTGGGGATGGCCGTACAGTGACTGTGGTTCCTCTCCATCGCTCGTTGTGTTGATTTCATCATGTCAACTTTGGTGATATTTTTTGCTGTTGAATCATATTGCAAATGCGCGTTACGTTTGCAAAATTGCGCGTTACGTTTGCAATATGATTCAATGGGCATTTATCATCACGAATTTAGGCAGGCTCAAAAATACTGCAGAAATGCATAATTGACTGTCCCGATGAACTGGCCATCGCTCGTTGTGTTGATTTCATCATGTCAACTTTGGTGATATTTATTGCTTTTGAATCATATTGCAAATGCGCGTTACGTTTGCAATATTGCGCGTTACGTTTGCAATATGATTCATCATGTCAACTTTGGTGATATTTATTGCTGTTGAATCATATTGCAAATGCGCGTTACGTTTGCAATATTGCGCGTTATGTTTGCAATATGATTCAATGGGCATTTAGCATCACGAATTTATGCATGCTCAAAAATACTGCAGAAATGCATAATTGACTGTCCCGATGAACTGGGGATGGCCGTGCAGTGACTGTGGTTCCTCTCCATCGCTCGTCACCCAGCAGTCAGCGTCCATCAGTCAATTAGATATCATTCTGTCACCAAACTGATTCCATCTGACACCAAATCCACTTTTTCCAACTCGTATAGAAGCCAAATATCACATATGTCAGAGCAGGCCCATAATTCACAGCGCCTTCAATTTTAACCATAAAAAAACATAACACACATAGTTACAGTCTAGCTGCGGGTCCAGCTCTGACATTATGTGTAGACCTATGTGAGGCGACCCCGAATCCCAAGTTTCGGCTCGATAGGTCATTCGGTGCCCGAGCAATGGCCTTAATTGTTGCTGAAAATCCACTTTTTCAGGGCGTTATTACGGGGTCCCTGAATGAGCTATCGGACCGAGACATTGGGGTCCGTCTCTATGGGCCGAGGCGGTTTCAATGCACCTAGTCTTGCGACATTTCTACATGTCGCCATGAATGTGATATTCAAAATGTATTGAAAATATTGTAAATGCACGAGATGGTTTCTCGGTCTGAGAACCTTCTAGAGCCACATAATTCACTGTGTACTATCGACTTGAGCTCTAGGTCTGACGGTTCTTGAATCGTTTGAACGAAAGTAACTATTGAAGGCAGTATAAGCCTCTAAGCCCCACACTATGTCCCTATGGCCAAATTGTGTGTGTGTGTTTTAGTTTTTTTTACAAAAAGAATAGACACACGTTGTCATTGGGGTACGCATATACAGAATCCTGAATATGAAGTCTCTACCTTAAGAATTGACTGAATGACACATGGTTGAGTTGCTTGACTTTAACTATGTGCCCACCAAATGGCAATAGCTCTTGGCTGTTTTTAACCACTTTCAGTTGTCACAGGAAGCTCTTACTCAACACACGTTGTCTTTGGGGTAGGCATAAACATAATCCTGAATATGAAGCCTCTACCGTAAGAATTGACTGAATGACAGATGGTTGAGTTGCGTGATTTTCACTATCTGCTGGTTGGCCATTTGACAATAGCTCTAGGCTGTTTTTAACAAATTCCGGTTGTCATAGGAAGCTCTTGCTCAACACACGTTGTCTTTGGGGTAGACATAAACAGAATCCTGAATATGAAGTCTCTACCTTAAGAATTGACTGAATGACAGATGGATTAGTTGCGTGGTTTTCACTATTTGCAGGTTATATGACAATAGCTCTAGGCTGTTTTTAACCACTTCCGGTTGTCACAGGAAGCTCTTGCTCAATACACGTGTTCATTGGGGTAGACATAAAGAGAATCCTGAATATGAAGCCTCTACCTTAAGAATTGACTGAATGACAGATGGTTGAGATGCGTGATTTTCACTATGTGCAGGTTGGCCATATGACAATAGCTCTAGGCTGTTTTTAACAAATTCCGGGTATCACAGGAAGCTCTTGCCCAACACACGTTGTCTTTGGGGTAGACATAAACAGAATCCTGAATATGAAGTCTCTACCTTAAGAATTGACTGAATGACAGATGGTTGAGATGCGTGATTTTCACTATGTGCAGGTTATATGACAATAGCTCTAGGTTGTTTTTAACCACTTCCGGTTGTCACAGGAATCCCTTGATCAACTCACATTGTCTTTGGGGTAGACATAAACAGAATCCTGAATATGAAGTCTCTACCTTAAGAATTGACTGAATGACAGATGGTTGAGTTGCGTGATTTTCACTATGTGCAGGTTATATGACAATAGCTCTAGGTTGTTGTTAACCACTTCCGCTTGTCACAGGAAGCTCTTGCTCAACACACGTTGTCTTTGGCGTAGACATAAACAGAATCCTGAATATGAAGTCTCTACCTTAGGAATTGACTGAATGACAGATGGTTGAGTTGTGTGATTTTCACTATGTGCAGGTTATATGACAATAGCTCTAGGCTGTTTTTAACCACTTCCGGTTGTCACAGGAAGCTCTTGCTCAACACACGTGTTCATTGGGGTAGACATAAAGAGAATCCTGAATATGAAGCTTCTACCTTAACCTCTATGGGACCGGCGGGACGAATTCGTCCCACCTACGTAACATCCACTGCCAGCCTGTGGCGCGATTTTCAAAATCTTCAAAATCCTATTACTTCAATTTCTCAAACATATGACTATTTTACAGCCATTTAAAGATAAGACTCTCGTTAATCTAACCACACTGTCCGATTTCAAAAAGGCTTTACAACGAAAGCAAAACATTAGATTATGTCAGCAGAGTACCAAGCCAGAAATAATCAGACACCCATTTTTCAAGCCAGCATATAATGTCACCAAAACCCAGAAGACAGCTAAATGCAGCACTCACCTTTGATGATCTTCATCAGATGACAACCCTAGGACATTATGTTATACAATACATGCATGTTTTGTTCAATCAAGTTCATATTTATATCAAAAACCAGCTTTTTACATTAGCATGTGACGTTCAGAACTAGCATACCCCCCGCAAACTTACGGGGAATTCGCTAACATTTTACTAAATTACTCACGATAAACGTTCACAAAAAGCATAACAATTATTTTAAGAATTATAGATACAGACCTCCTCTATGCACTCGATATGTGCGATTTTAAAATAGCTTTTTGGTCGAAAGCACATTTTGCAATATTCTAAGTATATAGCCCAGGCATCACGGGCTCGCTATTTAGACACCCGGCAAGTTTAGCACTCACCATAATCATATTTACTATTATAAAAATGTCATTACCTTTTGTTGTCTTCGTCAGAATGCACACCCAGGACGTCTACTTCAATAACAAATGTTGGTTTGGTCCAAAATAATCCATCGTTATATCCGAATAGCGGCGTTTTGTTCGTGCGTTCCAGACACTATCCGAAATAGTAAAGAAGTGTCGCGCGCTTGGCGCAATTCCTGACAATAAAATTCAAAGTATTCAATTGCCGTACGTCGAAGCATGTCAACCGCTGTTTAAAATCAATTTTTACGTCATTTTTCTCGTAGAAAAGCGGTAAAATTCCGACAGGGAATCTCCTTTTCGGCAAACAGAGGAAAAAATCCCAAAGGCGGGGGCGGTCGGGGTCACGCGCATAAGCTAGTGTCTCTTGATGGGCCACTTGAGAAAGGCGATAATGTGTTTCAGCCTGGGGCTGGAATGACGACATTCTCTTTTTTCCCGGGCTATGAGAGCCTATGGACGACGTGGGAAGTGTCACGTTAGAGCAGAGATCCTTAGTAAATGATAGAGATGGCAAAGAAGTTCCAGAAATGGTCAGACAGGCCACTTCCTGTAAAGGAATCTCTCAGGTTTTGACCTGCCATTTGAGTTCTGTTATACTCACAGACACCATTCAAACAGTTTTAGAAAATTTAGGGTGTTTTCTATCCATATGTAATAAGTATATGCATATTCTAGTTACTGAGTAGGAGTGGTAACCAGATTAAATCGGGTATGTTTTTTATCCAGCCGTGTCAATGCTGCCCCCTAGCCCTAACAGGTTAAGAATTGACTGAATGACAGATGGTTGAGTTTCGTGATTTTCACTATGTGCAGGTTGGCCATATGACAAAAGCTCTAGGCTGTTTTTAACAAATTCCGGTTGTCACAGGAAGCTCTTGCTCAACACACGTTGTCTTTGGGGTAGACATAAACAGAATCCTGAATATGAAGTCTCTACCTTAAGAATTGACTGAATGACAGATGGTTGAGTTGCGTGATTTTCACTATGTGCAGGTTATATGACAATAGCTCTAGGTTGTTTTTAACCACTTCCGGTTGTCACAGGAAGCCCTTGCTCAACACACGTTGTCTTTGGGGTAGACATAAACAGAATCCTGAATATGAAGTCTCTACCTTAAGAATTGACTGAATGACAGATGGTTGAGTTGTGTGATTTTCACTATGTGCAGGTTATATGACAATAGCTCTAGGTTGTTGTTAACCACTTCCGCTTGTCACAGGAAGCTCTTGCTCAACACACGTTGTCTTTGGCGTAGACATAAACAGAATCCTGAATATGAAGTCTCTACCTTAGGAATTGACTGAATGACAGATGGTTGAGTTGTGTGATTTTCTCTATGTGCAGGTTATATGACAATAGCTCTAGGCTGTTTTTAACCACTTCCGGTTGTCACAGGAAGCTCTTGCTCAACACACGTGTTCATTGGGGTAGACATAAAGAGAATCCTGAATATGAAGCTTCTACCTTAAGAATTGACTGAATGACAGATGGTTGAGTTTCGTGATTTTCACTATGTGCAGGTTGGCCATATGACAATAGCTCTAGGCTGTTTTTAACAAATTCCGGTTGTCACAGGAAGCTCTTGCTCAACACACGTTGTCTTTGGGGTAGACATAAACAGAATCCTGAATATGAAGTCTCTACCTTAAGAATTGACTGAATGACAGATGGTTGAGTTGCGTGATTTTCACTATGTGCAGGTTATATGACAATAGCTCTAGGTTGTTTTTAACCACTTCCGGTTGTCACAGGAAGCCCTTGCTCAACACACGTTGTCTTTGGGGTAGACATAAACAGAATCCTGAATATGAAGTCTCTACCTTAAGAATTGACTGAATGACAGATGGTTGAGTTGTGTGATTTTCACTATGAGCAGGTTATATGACAATAGCTCTAGGTTGTTTTTAACCACTTCCGGTTGTCACAGGAAGCCCTTGATCAACTCACGTTGTCTTTGGGGTAGACATAAACAGAATCCTGAATATGAAGTCTCTACCTTAAGAATTGACTGAATGACAGATGGTTGAGTTGCGTGATTTTCACTATGTGCAGGTTATATGACAATAGCTCTAGGTTGTTGTTAACCACTTCCGCTTGTCACAGGAAGCTCTTGCTCAACACACGTTGTCTTTGGCGTAGACATAAACAGAATCCTGAATATGAAGTCTCTACCTTAGGAATTGACTGAATGACAGATGGTTGAGTTGTGTGATTTTCACTATGTGCAGGTTATATGACAATAGCTCTAGGCTGTTTTTAACCACTTCCGGTTGTCACAGGAAGCCCTTGATCAACTCACGTTGTCTTTGGGGTAGACATAAACAGAATCCTGAATATGAAGTCTCTACCTTAAGAATTGACTGAATGACAGATGGTTGAGTTGCGTGATTTTCACTATGTGCAGGTTATATGACAATAGCTCTAGGTTGTTGTTAACCACTTCCGCTTGTCACAGGAAGCTCTTGCTCAACACACGTTGTCTTTGGCGTAGACATAAACAGAATCCTGAATATGAAGTCTCTACCTTAGGAATTGACTGAATGACAGATGGTTGAGTTGTGTGATTTTCACTATGTGCAGGTTATATGACAATAGCTCTAGGCTGTTTTTAACCACTTCCGGTTGTCACAGGAAGCTCTTGCTCAACACACGTGTTCATTGGGGTAGACATAAAGAGAATCCTGAATATGAAGCTTCTACCTTAAGAATTGACTGAATGACAGATGGTTGAGTTTCGTGATTTTCACTATGTGCAGGTTGGCCATATGACAATAGCTCTAGGCTGTTTTTAACAAATTCCGGTTGTCACAGGAAGCTCTTGCTCAACACACGTTGTCTTTGGGGTAGACATAAACAGAATCCTGAATATGAAGTCTCTACCTTAAGAATTGACTGAATGACAGATGGTTGAGTTGCGTGATTTTCACTATGTGCAGGTTATATGACAATAGCTCTAGGTTGTTTTTAACCACTTCCGGTTGTCACAGGAAGCCCTTGCTCAACACACGTTGTCTTTGGGGTAGACATAAACAGAATCCTGAATATGAAGTCTCTACCTTAAGAATTGACTGAATGACAGATGGTTGAGTTGTGTGATTTTCACTATGAGCAGGTTATATGACAATAGCTCTAGGTTGTTTTTAACCACTTCCGGTTGTCACAGGAAGCCCTTGATCAACTCACGTTGTCTTTGGGGTAGACATAAACAGAATCCTGAATATGAAGTCTCTACCTTAAGAATTGACTGAATGACAGATGGTTGAGTTGCGTGATTTTCACTATGTGCAGGTTATATGACAATAGCTCTAGGTTGTTGTTAACCACTTCCGCTTGTCACAGGAAGCTCTTGCTCAACACACGTTGTCTTTGGCGTAGACATAAACAGAATCCTGAATATGAAGTCTCTACCTTAGGAATTGACTGAATGACAGATGGTTGAGTTGTGTGATTTTCACTATGTGCAGGTTATATGACAATAGCTCTAGGCTGTTTTTAACCACTTCCGGTTGTCACAGGAAGCCCTTGATCAACTCACGTTGTCTTTGGGG
The DNA here is from genome assembly GCF_965601325.2 of Salmo salar. Taxonomy (NCBI): domain Eukaryota; kingdom Metazoa; phylum Chordata; class Actinopteri; order Salmoniformes; family Salmonidae; genus Salmo; species Salmo salar. The sequence goes on from NC_138300.1 coordinate 69,875,273, forward strand.
TAGACATAAACAGAATCCTGAATATGAAGTCTCTACCTTAAGAATTGACTGAATGACAGATGGTTGAGTTGCGTGATTTTCACTATGTGCAGGTTTTATGACAATAGCTCTAGGTTGTTTTTAACCACTTCCGGTTGTCACAGGAAGCTCTTGCTCAACACACGTGTTCATTGGGGTAGACATAAAGAGAATCCTGAATATGAAGCTTCTACCTTAAGAATTGACTGAATGACAGATGGTTGAGTTTCGTGATTTTCACTATGTGCAGGTTGGCCATATGACAATAGCTCTAGAATGTTTTTAACAAATTCCGGTTGTCACAGGAAGCTCTTGCTCAACACACGTTGTCTTTGGGGTAGACATAAACAGAATCCTGAATATGAAGTCTCTACCTTAAGAATTGACTGAATGACAGATGGTTGAGTTTCGTGATTTTCACTATGTGCAGGTTGGCCATATGACAATAGCTCTAGGCTGTTTTTAACAAATTCCGGTTGTCACAGGAAGCTCTTGCTCAACACACGTTGTCTTTGGGGTAGACATAAACAGAATCCTGAATATGAAGTCTCTACCTTAAGAATTGACTGAATGACAGATGGTTGAGTTGCGTGATTTTCACTATGTGCAGGTTATATGACAATAGCTCTAGGTTGTTTTTAACCACTTCCGGTTGTCACAGGAAGCCCTTGCTCAACACACGTTGTCTTTGGGGTAGACATAAACAGAATCCTGAATATGAAGTCTCTACCTTAAGAATTGACTGAATGACAGATGGTTGAGTTGTGTGATTTTCACTATGAGCAGGTTATATGACAATAGCTCTAGGTTGTTTTTAACCACTTCCGGTTGTCACAGGAAGCCCTTGATCAACTCACGTTGTCTTTGGGGTAGACATAAACAGAATCCTGAATATGAAGTCTCTACCTTAAGAATTGACTGAATGACAGATGGTTGAGTTGCGTGATTTTCACTATGTGCAGGTTATATGACAATAGCTCTAGGTTGTTGTTAACCACTTCCGCTTGTCACAGGAAGCTCTTGCTCAACACACGTTGTCTTTGGCGTAGACATAAACAGAATCCTGAATATGAAGTCTCTACCTTAGGAATTGACTGAATGACAGATGGTTGAGTTGTGTGATTTTCACTATGTGCAGGTTATATGACAATAGCTCTAGGCTGTTTTTAACCACTTCCGGTTGTCACAGGAAGCCCTTGATCAACTCACGTTGTCTTTGGGGTAGACATAAACAGAATCCTGAATATGAAGTCTCTACCTTAAGAATTGACTGAATGACAGATGGTTGAGTTGCGTGATTTTCACTATGTGCAGGTTTTATGACAATAGCTCTAGGTTGTTTTTAACCACTTCCGGTTGTCACAGGAAGCTCTTGCTCAACACACGTGTTCATTGGGGTAGACATAAAGAGAATCCTGAATATGAAGCTTCTACCTTAAGAATTGACTGAATGACAGATGGTTGAGTTTCGTGATTTTCACTATGTGCAGGTTGGCCATATGACAATAGCTCTAGGCTGTTTTTAACAAATTCCGGTTGTCACAGGAAGCTCTTGCTCAACACACGTTGTCTTTGGGGTAGACATAAACAGAATCCTGAATATGAAGTTTCTACCTTAAGAATTGACTGAATGACAGATGGTTGAGTTGCGTGATTTTCACTATGTGCAGGTTATATGACAATAGCTCTAGGTTGTTTTTAACCACTTCCGGTTGTCACAGGAAGCCCTTGCTCAACACACGTTGTCTTTGGGGTAGACATAAACAGAATCCTGAATATGAAGTCTCTACCTTAAGAATTGACTGAATGACAGATGGTTGAGTTGTGTGATTTTCACTATGAGCAGGTTATATGACAATAGCTCTAGGTTGTTTTTAACCACTTCCGGTTGTCACAGGAAGCCCTTGATCAACTCACGTTGTCTTTGGGGTAGACATAAACAGAATCCTGAATATGAAGTCTCTACCTTAAGAATTGACTGAATGACAGATGGTTGAGTTGCGTGATTTTCACTATGTGCAGGTTATATGACAATAGCTCTAGGTTGTTGTTAACCACTTCCGCTTGTCACAGGAAGCTCTTGCTCAACACACGTTGTCTTTGGCGTAGACATAAACAGAATCCTGAATATGAAGTCTCTACCTTAGGAATTGACTGAATGACAGATGGTTGAGTTGTGTGATTTTCACTATGTGCAGGTTATATGACAATAGCTCTAGGCTGTTTTTAACCACTTCCGGTTGTCACAGGAAGCCCTTGATCAACTCACGTTGTCTTTGGGGTAGACATAAACAGAATCCTGAATATGAAGTCTCTACCTTAAGAATTGACTGAATGACAGATGGTTGAGTTGCGTGATTTTCACTATGTGCAGGTTATATGACAATAGCTCTAGGTTGTTGTTAACCACTTCCGCTTGTCACAGGAAGCTCTTGCTCAACACACGTTGTCTTTGGCGTAGACATAAACAGAATCCTGAATATGAAGTCTCTACCTTAGGAATTGACTGAATGACAGATGGTTGAGTTGTGTGATTTTCACAATGTGCAGGTTATATGACAATAGCTCTAGGCTGTTTTTAACCACTTCCGGTTGTCACAGGAAGCTCTTGCTCAACACACGTGTTCATTGGGGTAGACATAAAGAGAATCCTGAATATGAAGCTTCTACCTTAAGAATTGACTGAATGACAGATGGTTGAGTTTCGTGATTTTCACTATGTGCAGGTTGGCCATATGACAATAGCTCTAGGCTGTTTTTAACAAATTCCGGTTGTCACAGGAAGCTCTTGCTCAACACACGTTGTCTTTGGGGTAGACATAAACAGAATCCTGAATATGAAGTCTCTACCTTAAGAATTGACTGAATGACAGATGGTTGAGTTGCGTGATTTTCACTATGTGCAGGTTATATGACAATAGCTCTAGGTTGTTTTTAACCACTTCCGGTTGTCACAGGAAGCCCTTGCTCAACACACGTTGTCTTTGGGGTAGACATAAACAGAATCCTGAATATGAAGTCTCTACCTTAGGAATTGACTGAATGACAGATGGTTGAGTTGTGTGATTTTCACTATGTGCAGGTTATATGACAATAGCTCTAGGCTGTTTTTAACCACTTCCGGTTGTCACATGAAGCCCTTGATCAACTCACGTTGTCTTTGGGGTAGACATAAACAGAATCCTGAATATGAAGTCTCTACCTTAAGAATTGACTGAATGACAGATGGTTGAGTTGCGTGATTTTCACTATGTGCAGGTTATATGACAATAGCTCTAGGTTGTTGTTAACCACTTCCGCTTGTCACAGGAAGCTCTTGCTCAACACACGTTGTCTTTGGCGTAGACATAAACAGAATCCTGAATATGAAGTCTCTACCTTAGGAATTGACTGAATGACAGATGGTTGAGTTGTGTGATTTTCACAATGTGCAGGTTATATGACAATAGCTCTAGGCTGTTTTTAACCACTTCCGGTTGTCACAGGAAGCTCTTGCTCAACACACGTGTTCATTGGGGTAGACATAAAGAGAATCCTGAATATGAAGCTTCTACCTTAAGAATTGACTGAATGACAGATGGTTGAGTTTCGTGATTTTCACTATGTGCAGGTTGGCCATATGACAATAGCTCTAGGCTGTTTTTAACAAATTCCGGTTGTCACAGGAAGCTCTTGCTCAACACAGGTTGTCTTTGGGGTAGACATAAACAGAATCCTGAATATGAAGTCTCTACCTTAAGAATTGACTGAATGACAGATGGTTGAGTTGCGTGATTTTCACTATGTGCAGGTTATATGACAATAGCTCTAGGTTGTTTTTAACCACTTCCGGTTGTCACAGGAAGCCCTTGCTCAACACACGTTGTCTTTGGGGTAGACATAAACAGAATCCTGAATATGAAGTCTCTACCTTAAGAATTGACTGAATGACAGATGGTTGAGTTGTGTGATTTTCACTATGAGCAGGTTATATGACAATAGCTCTAGGTTGTTGTTAACCACTTCCGCTTGTCACAGGAAGCTCTTGCTCAACACACGTTGTCTTTGGCATAGACATAAACAGAATCCTGAATATGAAGTCTCTACCTTAGGAATTGACTGAATGACAGATGGTTGAGTTGTGTGATTTTCACTATGTGCAGGTTATATGACAATAGCTCTAGGCTGTTTTTAAAAACTTCCGGTTGTCACAGGAAGCTCTTGCTCAACACACGTGTTCATTGGGGTAGACATAAACAGAATCCTGAATATGAAGTCTCTACCTTAAGAATTGACTGAATGACAGATGGTTGAGTTGTGTGATTTTCACTATGAGCAGGTTATATGACAATAGCTCTAGGTTGTTGTTAACCACTTCCGCTTGTCACAGGAAGCTCTTGCTCAACACACGTTGTCTTTGGCATAGACATAAACAGAATCCTGAATATGAAGCCTCTACCCTAAGAATTGACTGAATGACAGATGGTTGAGTTGCGTGATTTTCACTATGTGCAGGTTGGCCATATGACAATAGCTCTAGGCTGTTTTTAACAAATTCTGGTTGTCACAGGAAGCTCTTGCTCAACACACGTTGTCTTTGGGGTAGACATAAACAGAATCCTGAATATGAAGTCTCTACCTTAAGAATTGACTGAATGACAGATGGTTGAGTTGTGTGATTTTCACTATGAGCAGGTTATATGACAATAGCTCTAGGTTGTTGTTAACCACTTCCGCTTGTCACAGGAAGCTCTTGCTCAACACACGTTGTCTTTGGCATAGACATAAACAGAATCCTGAATATGAAGTCTCTACCTTAGGAATTGACTGAATGACAGATGGTTGAGTTGTGTGATTTTCACTATGTGCAGGTTATATGACAATAGCTCTAGGCTGTTTTTAAAAACTTCCGGTTGTCACAGGAAGCTCTTGCTCAACACACGTGTTCATTGGGGTAGACATAAACAGAATCCTGAATATGAAGTCTCTACCTTAAGAATTGACTGAATGACAGATGGTTGAGTTGTGTGATTTTCACTATGAGCAGGTTATATGACAATAGCTCTAGGTTGTTGTTAACCACTTCCGCTTGTCACAGGAAGCTCTTGCTCAACACACGTTGTCTTTGGCATAGACATAAACAGAATCCTGAATATGAAGCCTCTACCCTAAGAATTGACTGAATGACAGATGGTTGAGTTGCGTGATTTTCACTATGTGCAGGTTGGCCATATGACAATAGCTCTAGGCTGTTTTTAACAAATTCTGGTTGTCACAGGAAGCTCTTGCTCAACACACGTTGTCTTTGGGGTAGACATAAACAGAATCCTGAATATGAAGTCTCTACCTTAAGAATTGACTGAATGACAGATGGTTGAGTTGAGTGATTTTCAAAATTTGCAGGTTATATGACAATAGCTCTAGGTTGTTTTTAACCACTTCCGGTTGTCACAGGAAGCCCTTGCACAACACACGTTGTCTTTGGGGTAGACATAAACAGAATCCTGAATATGAAGTCTCTACCTTAAGAATTGACTGAATGACAGATGGTTGAGTTGCGTGATTTTCACTATGTGCAGGTTATATGACAATAGCTCTAGGTTGTTTTTAACCACTTCCGGTTGTCACAGGAAGCCCTTGCTCAACTCACGTTGTCTTTGGGGTAGACATAAACAGAATCCTGAATATGAAGTCTCTACCTTAAGAATTGACTGAATGACAGATGGTTGAGTTGCGTGGTTTTCACTATTTGCACGTTATATGACAATAGCTCTAGGCTGTTTTTAACCACTTCCGGTTGTCACAGGAAGATCTTGCTCAACACACGTCTTCATTGCGGTAGACATAAAGAGAATCCGGAATATGAAGCCTCTACCTTAAGAATTGACTGAATGACAGATGGTTGAGTTGCGTGATTTTCACTATGTGCAGGTTGGCCATATGACAATAGCTCTAGGCTGTTTTTAACAAATTCCGGTTGTCACAGGAAGCTATTGCTCAACACACGTTGTCTTTGGGGTAGACATAAACAGAATCCTGAATATGAAGCCTCTACCCTAAGAATTGACTGAATGACAGATGGTTGAGTTGCGTGATTTTAACTATGTGCAGGTTGGCCATATGACAATAGCTCTAGGCTGTTTTTAACAAATTCTGGTTGTCACAGGAAGCTCTTGCTCAACACACGTTGTCTTTGGGGTAGACATAAACAGAATCCTGAATATGAAGTCTCTACCTTAAGAATTGACTGAATGACAGATGGTTGAGTTGAGTGATTTTCAAAATTTGCAGGTTATATGACAATAGCTCTAGGTTGTTTTTAACCACTTCCGGTTGTCACAGGAAGCCCTTGCACAACACACGTTGTCTTTGGGGTAGACATAAACAGAATCCTGAATATGAAGTCTCTACCTTAAGAATTGACTGAATGACAGATGGTTGAGTTGCGTGATTTTCACTATGTGCAGGTTATATGACAATAGCTCTAGGTTGTTTTTAACCACTTCCGGTTGTCACAGGAAGCCCTTGCTCAACTCACGTTGTCTTTGGGGTAGACATAAACAGAATCCTGAATATGAAGTCTCTACCTTAAGAATTGACTGAATGACAGATGGTTGAGTTGCGTGGTTTTCACTATTTGCACGTTATATGACAATAGCTCTAGGCTGTTTTTAACCACTTCCGGTTGTCACAGGAAGATCTTGCTCAACACACGTCTTCATTGCGGAGACATAAAGAGAATCCGGAATATGAAGCCTCTACCTTAAGAATTGACTGAATGACAGATGGTTGAGTTGCGTGATTTTCACTATGTGCAGGTTGGCCATATGACAATAGCTCTAGGCTGTTTTTAACAAATTCCGGTTGTCACAGGAAGCTATTGCTCAACACACGTTGTCTTTGGGGTAGACATAAACAGAATCCTGAATATGAAGCCTCTACCCTAAGAATTGACTGAATGACAGATGGTTGAGTTGCGTGATTTTCACTATGTGCAGGTTGGCCATATGACAATAGCTCTAGGCTGTTTTTAACAAATTCTGGTTGTCACAGGAAGCTCTTGCTCAACACACGTTGTCTTTGGGGTAGACATAAACAGAATCCTGAATATGAAGTCTCTACCTTAAGAATTGACTGAATGACAGATGGTTGAGTTGAGTGATTTTCAAAATTTGCAGGTTATATGACAATAGCTCTAGGTTGTTTTTAACCACTTCCGGTTGTCACAGGAAGCCCTTGCACAACACACGTTGTCTTTGGGGTAGACATAAACAGAATCCTGAATATGAAGTCTCTACCTTAAGAATTGACTGAATGACAGATGGTTGAGTTGCGTGATTTTCACTATGTGCAGGTTATATGACAATAGCTCTAGGTTGTTTTTAACCACTTCCGGTTGTCACAGGAAGCCCTTGCTCAACTCACGTTGTCTTTGGGGTAGACATAAACAGAATCCTGAATATGAAGTCTCTACCTTAAGAATTGACTGAATGACAGATGGTTGAGTTGCGTGGTTTTCACTATTTGCACGTTATATGACAATAGCTCTAGGCTGTTTTTAACCACTTCCGGTTGTCACAGGAAGATCTTGCTCAACACACGTCTTCATTGCGGTAGACATAAAGAGAATCCGGAATATGAAGCCTCTACCTTAAGAATTGACTGAATGACAGATGGTTGAGTTGCGTGATTTTCACTATGTGCAGGTTGGCCATATGACAATAGCTCTAGGCTGTTTTTAACAAATTCCGGTTGTCACAGGAAGCTATTGCTCAACACACGTTGTCTTTGGGGTAGACATAAACAGAATCCTGAATATGAAGCCTCTACCCTAAGAATTGACTGAATGACAGATGGTTGAGTTGCGTGATTTTCACTATGTGCAGGTTGGCCATATGACAATAGCTCTAGGCTGTTTTTAACAAATTCTGGTTGTCACAGGAAGCTCTTGCTCAACACACGTTGTCTTTGGGGTAGACATAAACAGAATCCTGAATATGAAGTCTCTACCTTAAGAATTGACTGAATGACAGATGGTTGAGTTGAGTGATTTTCAAAATTTGCAGGTTATATGACAATAGCTCTAGGTTGTTTTTAACCACTTCCGGTTGTCACAGGAAGCCCTTGCACAACACACGTTGTCTTTGGGGTAGACATAAACAGAATCCTGAATATGAAGTCTCTACCTTAAGAATTGACTGAATGACAGATGGTTGAGTTGCGTGATTTTCACTATGTGCAGGTTATATGACAATAGCTCTAGGTTGTTTTTAACCACTTCCGGTTGTCACAGGAAGCCCTTGCTCAACTCACGTTGTCTTTGGCGTAGACATAAACAGAATCCTGAATATGAAGTCTCTACCTTAAGAATTGACTGAATGACAGATGGTTGAGTTGCGTGGTTTTCACTATTTGCACGTTATATGACAATAGCTCTAGGCTGTTTTTAACCACTTCCGGTTGTCACAGGAAGATCTTGCTCAACACACGTCTTCATTGCGGTAGACATAAAGAGAATCCGGAATATGAAGCCTCTACCTTAAGAATTGACTGAATGACAGATGGTTGAGTTGCGTGATTTTCACTATGTGCAGGTTGGCCATATGACAATAGCTCTAGGCTGTTTTTAACAAATTCCGGTTGTCACAGGAAGCTATTGCTCAACACACGTTGTCTTTGGGGTAGACATAAACAGAATCCTGAATATGAAGTCTCTACCTTAAGAATTGACTGAATGACAGATGGTTGAGTTGAGTGGTTTTCACTATTTGCAGGTTATATGACAATAGCTCTAGGCTGTTTTTAACCACTTCCGGTTGTCACAGGAAGCTCTTGCTCAACACACGTGTTCATTGGGGTAGACATAAAGAGAATCCTGAATATGAAGCCTCTACCTTAAGAATTGACTGAATGACAGATGGTTGAGTTGCGTGATTTTCACTTTGTGCAGGTTGGCCATTTGACAATAGCTCTAGGCTGTTTTTAACAAATTCCTGTTGTCACAGGAAGCTCTTGCCCAACACACGTTGTCTTTGGGGTAGACATAAACAGAATCCTGAATATGAAGTCTCTACCTTAAGAATTGACTGAATGACAGATGGTTGAGTTGCGTGATTTTCACTATGTGCAGGTTATATGACAATAGCTCTAGGTTGTTTTTAACCTGTTAGGGCTAGGGGGCAACATTGACACGGCTGGATAAAAAACATACCCGATTTAATCGGGTTACCACTCCTACTCAGTAACTAGAATATGCATATACTTATTACATATGGATAGAAAACACCCTAAATTTTCTAAAACTGTTTGAATGGTGTCTGTGAGTATAACAGAACTCAAATGGCAGGTCAAAACCTGAGAGATTCCTTTACAGGAAGTGGCCTGTCTGACCATTTCTTGAACTTCTTTTACATCTCTATCATTTACTAAGGATCTCTGCTCTAACGTGACACTTCCCACGTCTTCCATAGGCTCTCAGAGCCCGGGAAAAAACAGAATGTCGTCATTCCAGCCCCAGGTTGAAACACATTATCGCCTTTCTCAAGTGGCCCATCAAGAGACACTAGCTTATGCGCGTGACCCCGACCGCCCCCGCCTTTGGGATTTTTTCCTCTGTTTGCCGAAAAGGAGATTCCCTGTCGGAATATTATCGCTTTTCTACGAGAAAAATGACGTAAAAATTGATTTTAAACAGCGGTTGACATGCTTCGACGTACGGTAATGGAATACTTTGAATTTTATTGTCAGGAATTGCGCCAAGCGCGCGACACTTCTTTACTATTTCGGATAGTGTCTGGAACGCACGAACAAAACGCCGCTATTCGGATATAACGATGGATTATTTTGGACCAAACCAACATTTGTTATTGAAGTAGCTGTCCTGGGTGTGTATTCTGACGAAGACAACAAAAGGTAATGACATTTTTATAATAGTAAATATGATTATGGTGAGTGCTAAACTTGCCGGGTGTCTAAATAGCGAGCCCGTGATGCCTGGGCTATGTACTTAGAATATTGCAAAATGTGCTTTCACCAAAAAGCTATTTTAAAATCGGACATATCGAGTGCATAGAGGAGGTCTGTATCTATAATTCTTAAAATAATTGTTATGCTTTTTGTGAACGTTTATCGTGAGTAATTTAGTAAAATGTTAGCGAATTCCCCGGAAGTTTGCGGGGGGTATGCTAGTTCTGAACGTCACATGCTAATGTAAAAAGCTGGTTTTTGATATAAATATGAACTTGATTGAACAAAACATGCATGTATTGTATAACATAATGTCCTAGGGTTGTCATCTGATGAAGATCATCAAAGGTGAGTGCTGCATTTAGCTGTCTTCTGGGTTTTGGTGACATTATATGCTGGCTTGAAAAATGGGTGTCTGATTATTTCTGGCTTGGTACTCTGCTGACATAATCTAATGTTTTGCTTTCGTTGTAAAGCCTTTTTGAAATCGGACAGTGTGGTTAGATTAACGAGAGTCTTATCTTTAAATGGCTGTAAAATAGTTATATGTTTGAGAAATTGAAGTAATAGGATTTTTAACGTTTTGAAAATCGCGCCACAGGCTGCAAGTGGCTGTTACGTAGGTGGGACGAATTCGTCCCGCCTAGTCTAGAGAGGTTAACCACTTCCGGTTGTCACAGGAAGCCCTTGATCAACTCACGTTGTCTTTGGGGTAGACATAAACAGAATCCTGAATATGAAGTCTCTACCTTAACCTGTTAGGGCTAGGGGGCAGCATTTGCACGTCTGGATAAAAAAATGTACCCGATTTAATCTGGTTACTAATCCTACCCAGTAACTAGAATATGCATATACTTATTATATATGGATAGAAAACACTCTAAAGTTTCTAAAACTGTTTGAATGGTGTCTGTGAGTATAACAGAACTCATTTGGCAGGCAAAACCCTGAGACATTTTCTGACAGGAAGTGGATACCTGATGTGTTGTATTGACTTTAAACCTATCCCATTGAAAAACACAGGGGCTGAGGAATATTTTGGCACTTCCTATTGCTTCCACTAGATGTCACCAGCCTTTACAAAGTGTTTTGAGTCTTCTGGAGGGAGATCTGACCGAACAAGAGCCATGGAACGATGATGTCCCATTAGACACCTGGCGCGCGAGTTCATGTTGGGTACCCTCGTTCCAATACGTTATAAAAGAGTATGCATTCGTCCACCTTGAATATTATTCATGTTCTGGTTAAAAAAGGCCCTAATGATTTATGCTATACAACGTTTGACATGTTTGAACGAACGTAAATATATTTTTTCCCCTCGTTCATGACGAGAAGTCCGGCTGGCTTAGATCATGTGCTAACAAGACGGAGATTTTTGGACATAAATGATGAGCTTTTTTGAACAAAACTACATTCGTTATGGACCTGTGATACCTGGAAGTGACATCTGATGAAGAGAATCAAAGGTAATGGATTATTTACATAGTATTTTCGATTTTAGATCTCCCCAACATGACGTCTAGTCTGTATCGCAACGCGTATTTTTCTGGGCGCAGTGCTCAGATTATTGCAAAGTGTGATTTCCCAGTAAGGTTATTTTTAAATCTGGCAAGTTGATTGCGTTCAAGAGATGTAAATCTATAATTCTTTAAATGACAATATAATATTTTACCAATGTTTTCTAATTTTAATTATTTAATTTGTGACGCTGACTTGACTGCCGGTTATTGGAGGGAAACGATTTCCTCAACATCAATGCCATAGTAAAACGCTGTTTTTGGATATAAATATGAACTTGATAGAACTAAAAATGCATGCATTGTCTAACATAATGTCCTAGGAGTGTCATCTGATGGAGATTGTAAAAGGTTAGTGCATCATTTTAGCTGGTTTTATGGTTTTGGTGACCCTGTCTTTGACTTGACAAAACATTACACACAACTCTTGTAAATGTACTGTCCTAACATACTCTAAATGTATGCTTTCGCCGTAAAACCTTTTTGAAATCGTAAAACGTGGTTAGATTAAGGAGATGTTTATCTTTCAAATAGTGTAAAATAGTTGTATTTTTGAAAAATTTGAATTTTGACATTTATTTCGATTCAAATTTGCCGCTCTTGAAATGCACATGCTGTTGATGGAGTGCACCACAGGTGGCACGCTAGCGTCCCACCTAGCCCATAGAGGTTAAGAATTGACTGAATGACAGATGGTTGAGTTGCGTGATTTTCACTATGTGCAGGTTATATGACAAAAGCTCTAGGTTCTTGTTAACCACTTCCGCTTGTCACAGGAAGCTCTTGCTCAACACACGTTGTCTTTGGCATAGACATAAACAGAATCCTGAATATGAAGTCTCTACCTTAGGAATTGACTGAATGACAGATGGTTGAGTTGTGTGATTTTCACTATGTGCAGGTTATATGACAATAGCTCTAGGCTGTTTTTAACCACTTCCGGTTGTCACAGGAAGCTCTTGCTCAACACACGTGTTCATTGGGGTAGACATAAAGAGAATCCTGAATATGAAGCTTCTACCTTAAGAATTGACTGAATGACAGATGGTTGAGTTTCGTGATTTTCACTATGTGCAGGTTGGCCATATGACAATAGCTCTAGGCTGTTTTTAACAAATTCCGGTTGTCACAGGAAGCTCTTGCTCAACACACGTTGTCTTTGGGGTAGACATAAACAGAATCCTGAATATGAAGTCTCTACCTTAAGAATTGACTGAATGACAGATGGTTGAGTTTTGTGATTTTCACTATGAGCAGGTTATATGACAATAGCTCTAGGTTGTTGTTAACCACTTCCGCTTGTCACAGGAAGCTCTTGCTCAACACACGTTGTCTTTGGCGTAGACATAAACAGAATCCTGAATATGAAGTCTCTACCTTAGGAATTGACTGAATGACAGATGGTTGAGTTGTGTGATTTTCACTATGTGCAGGTTATATGACAATAGCTCTAGGCTGTTTTTAAAAACTTCCGGTTGTCACAGGAAGCTCTTGCTCAACACACGTGTTCATTGGGGTAGACATAAAGAGAATCCTGAATATGAAGCCTCTACCCTAAGAATTGACTGAATGACAGATGGTTGAGTTGCGTGATTTTCACTATGTGCAGGTTGGCCATATGACAATAGCTCTAGGCTGTTTTTAACAAATTCCGGTTGTCACAGGAAGCTCTTGCTCAACACACGTTGTCTTTGGGGTAGACATAAACAGAATCCTGAATATGAAGTCTCTACCTTAAGAATTGACTGAATGACAGATGGTTGAGTTGCGTGATTTTCACTATGTGCAGGTTATATGACAATAGCTCTAGGTTGTTTTTAACCACTTCCGGTTGTCACAGGAAGCCCTTGCTCAACACACGTTGTCTTCGGGGTAGACATAAACAGAATCCTGAATATGAAGTCTCTACCTTAAGAATTGACTGAATGACAGATGGTTGAGTTGCGTGATTTTCACTATGTGCAGGTTATATGACAATAGCTCTAGGTTGTTTTTAACCACTTCCGGTTGTCACAGGAAGCCCTTGCTCAACACACGTTGTCTTTGGGGTAGACATAAACAGAATCCTGAATATGAAGTCTCTACCTTAAGAATTGACTGAATGACAGATGGTTGAGTTGCGTGATTTTCACTATGTGCAGGTTATATGACAATAGCTCTAGGTTGTTTTTAACCACTTCCGGTTGTCACAGGAAGCCCTTGCTCAACTCACGTTGTCTTTGGGGTAGACATAAACAGAATCCTGAATATGAAGTCTCTACCTTAGGAATTGACTGAATGACAGATGGTTGAGTTGCGTGATTTTCACTATGTGCAGGTTATATGACAATAGCTCTAGGTTGTTTTTAACCACTTCCGGTTGTCACAGGAAGCCCTTGCTCAACACATGTTGTCTTTGGCGTAGACATAAACAGAATCCTGAATATGAAGCCTCTACCTTAAGAATTGACTGAATGACAGATGGTTGAGTTGTGTGATTTTCACTATGTGCAGGTTATATGACAATAGCTCTAGGCTGTTTTTAACCACTTCCGGTTGTCACAGGAAGCTCTTGCTCAACACACGTATTCATTGGGGTAGACATAAAGAGAATCCTGAATATGAAGCCTCTACCCTAAGAATTGACTGAATGACAGATGGTTGAGTTGCGTGATTTTCACTATGTGCAGGTTGGCCATATGACAATAGCTCTAGGCTGTTTTTAACAAATTCCGGTTATCACAGGAAGCTCTTGCTCAACACACGTTGTCTTTGGGGTAGACATAAACAGAATCCTGAATATGAAGTCTCTACCTTAAGAATTGACTGAATGACAGATGGTTGAGTTGCGTGATTTTCACTATGTGCAGGTTATATGACAATAGCTCTAGGTTGTTTTTAACCACTTCCGGTTGTCACAGGAAGCCCTTGCTCAACACACGTTGTCTTTGGGGTAGACATAAACAGAATCCTGAATATGAAGTCTCTACCTTAAGAATTGACTGAATGACAGATGGTTGAGTTGCGTGATTTTCACTATGTGCAGGTTATATGACAATAGCTCTAGGTTGTTGTTAACCACTTCCGCTTGTCACAGGAAGCTCTTGCTCAACACACGTTGTCTTTGGCGTAGACATAAACAGAATCCTGAATATGAAGCCTCTACCTTAAGAATTGACTGAATGACAGATGGTTGAGTTGTGTGATTTTCACTATGTGCAGGTTATATGACAATAGCTCTAGGCTGTTTTTAACCACTTCCGGTTGTCACAGGAAGCTCTTGCTCAACACACGTATTCATTGGGGTAGACATAAAGAGAATCCTGAATATGAAGCCTCTACCCTAAGAATTGACTGAATGACAGATGGTTGAGTTGCGTGATTTTCACTATGTGCAGGTTGGCCATATGACAATAGCTCTAGGCTGTTTTTAACAAATTCCGGTTGTCACAGGAAGCTCTTGCTCAACACACGTTGTCTTTGGGGTAGACATAAACAGAATCCTGAATATGAAGTCTCTACCTTAAGAATTGACTGAATGACAGATGGTTGAGTTGCGTGATTTTCACTATGTGCAGGTTATATGACAATAGCTCTGGGTTGTTTTTAACCACTTCCGGTTGTCACAGGAAGCTCTTGCTCAACACACGTTGTCTTTGGGGTAGACATAAACAGAATCCTGAATATGAAGTCTCTACCTTAAGAATTGACTGAATGACAGATGGTTGAGTTTTGTGATTTTCACTATTTGCAGGTTATATGACAATAGCTCTAGGTTGTTGTTAACCACTTCCGCTTGTCACAGGAAGCTCTTGCTCAACACACGTTGTCTTTGGCGTAGACATAAACAGAATCCTGAATATGAAGTCTCTACCTTAGGAATTGACTGAATGACAGATGGTTGAGTTGTGTGATTTTCACTATGTGCAGGTTATATGACAATAGCTCTAGGCTGTTTTTAAAAACTTCCGGTTGTCACAGGAAGCTCTTGCTCAACACACGTGTTCATTGGGGTAGACATAAAGAGAATCCTGAATATGAAGCCTCTACCCTAAGAATTGACTGAATGACAGATGGTTGAGTTGCGTGATTTTCACTATGTGCAGGTTGGCCATATGACAATAGCTCTAGGCTGTTTTTAACAAATTCCGGTTGTCACAGGAAGCTCTTGCTCAACACACGTTGTCTTTGGGGTAGACATAAACAGAATCCTGAATATGAAGTCTCTACCTTAAGAATTGACTGAATGACAGATGGTTGAGTTGCGTGATTTTCACTATGTGCAGGTTATATGACAATAGCTCTAGGTTGTTTTTAACCACTTCCGGTTGTCACAGGAAGCCCTTGCTCAACACACGTTGTCTTTGGGGTAGACATAAACAGAATCCTGAATATGAAGTCTCTACCTTAAGAATTGACTGAATGACAGATGGTTGAGTTGCGTGATTTTCACTATGTGCAGGTTATATGACAATAGCTCTAGGTTGTTTTTAACCACTTCCGGTTGTCACAGGAAGCCCTTGCTCAACACACGTTGTCTTTGGGGTAGACATAAACAGAATCCTGAATATGAAGTCTCTACCTTAAGAATTGACTGAATGACAGATGGTTGAGTTGCGTGATTTTCACTATGTGCAGGTTATATGACAATAGCTCTAGGTTGTTTTTAACCACTTCCGGTTGTCACAGGAAGCCCTTGCTCAACTCACGTTGTCTTTGGGGTAGACATAAACAGAATCCTGAATATGAAGTCTCTACCTTAGGAATTGACTGAATGACAGATGGTTGAGTTGCGTGATTTTCACTATGTGCAGGTTATATGACAATAGCTCTAGGTTGTTTTTAACCACTTCCGGTTGTCACAGGAAGCCCTTGCTCAACACACGTTGTCTTTGGCGTAGACATAAACAGAATCCTGAATATGAAGCCTCTACCTTAAGAATTGACTGAATGACAGATGGTTGAGTTGTGTGATTTTCACTATGTGCAGGTTATATGACAATAGCTCTAGGCTGTTTTTAACCACTTCCGGTTGTCACAGGAAGCTCTTGCTCAACACACGTATTCATTGGGGTAGACATAAAGAGAATCCTGAATATGAAGCCTCTACCCTAAGAATTGACTGAATGACAGATGGTTGAGTTGCGTGATTTTCACTATGTGCAGGTTGGCCATATGACAATAGCTCTAGGCTGTTTTTAACAAATTCCGGTTATCACAGGAAGCTCTTGCTCAACACACGTTGTCTTTGGGGTAGACATAAACAGAATCCTGAATATGAAGTCTCTACCTTAAGAATTGACTGAATGACAGATGGTTGAGTTGCGTGATTTTCACTATGTGCAGGTTATATGACAATAGCTCTAGGTTGTTTTTAACCACTTCCGGTTGTCACAGGAAGCCCTTGCTCAACACACGTTGTCTTTGGGGTAGACATAAACAGAATCCTGAATATGAAGTCTCTACCTTAAGAATTGACTGAATGACAGATGGTTGAGTTGCGTGATTTTCACTATGTGCAGGTTATATGACAATAGCTCTAGGTTGTTGTTAACCACTTCCGCTTGTCACAGGAAGCTCTTGCTCAACACACGTTGTCTTTGGCGTAGACATAAACAGAATCCTGAATATGAAGCCTCTACCTTAAGAATTGACTGAATGACAGATGGTTGAGTTGTGTGATTTTCACTATGTGCAGGTTATATGACAATAGCTCTAGGCTGTTTTTAACCACTTCCGGTTGTCACAGGAAGCTCTTGCTCAACACACGTATTCATTGGGGTAGACATAAAGAGAATCCTGAATATGAAGCCTCTACCCTAAGAATTGACTGAATGACAGATGGTTGAGTTGCGTGATTTTCACTATGTGCAGGTTGGCCATATGACAATAGCTCTAGGCTGTTTTTAACAAATTCCGGTTGTCACAGGAAGCTCTTGCTCAACACACGTTGTCTTTGGGGTAGACATAAACAGAATCCTGAATATGAAGTCTCTACCTTAAGAATTGACTGAATGACAGATGGTTGAGTTGCGTGATTTTCACTATGTGCAGGTTATATGACAATAGCTCTGGGTTGTTTTTAACCACTTCCGGTTGTCACAGGAAGCTCTTGCTCAACACACGTTGTCTTTGGGGTAGACATAAACAGAATCCTGAATATGAAGTCTCTACCTTAAGAATTGACTGAATGACAGATGGTTGAGTTGCGAGGTTTTCACTATTTGCAGGTTATATGACAATAGCTCTAGGCTGTTTTTAACCACTTCCGGTTGTCACAGGAAGCTCTTTCTCAACACACGTGTTCATTGGGGTAGACATAAAGAGAATCCTGAATATGAAGCCTCTACCTTAAGAATTGACTGAATGACAGATGGTTGAGTTGCGTGATTTTCACTATGTGCATGTTCGCCATTTGACAATAGCTCTAGGCTGTTTTTAACAAATTCCAGTTGTCACAGGAAGCTCTTGCTCAACACACGTTGTCTTTGGGGTAGACATAAACAGAATCCTGAATATGAAGTCTCTACCTTAAGAATTGACTGAATGACAGATGGTTGAGTTGCGTGATTTTCACTATGTGCAGGTTATATGAAAATAGCTCTAGGCTGTTTTTAACCACTTCCGGTTGTCACAGGAAGCCCTTGCTCAACACACGTTGTCTTTGGGGTAGACATAAACAGAATCCTGAATATGAAGTCTCTACCTTAGGAATTGACTGAATGACAGATGGTTGAGTTGTGTGATTTTCACTATGTGCAGGTTATATGACAATAGCTCTAGGCTGTTTTTAACCACTTCCGGTTGTCACAGGAAGCTCTTGCTCAACACACGTGTTCAATGGGGTAGACATAAAGAGAATCCTGAATATGAAGCCTCTACCTTAAGAATTGACTGAATGACAGATGGTTGAGTTGCGTGATTTTCACTATGTGCAGGTTGGCCATATGACAATAGCTCTAGGCTGTTTTTAACAAATTCCGGTTGTCATAGGAAGCTCTTGCTCAACACACGTTGTCTTTGGGGTAGACATAAACAGAATCCTGAATATGAAGTCTCTACCTTAAGAATTGACTGAATGACAGATGGTTGAGTTGCGTGGTTTTCACTATTTGCAGGTTATATGACAATAGCTCTAGGCTGTTTTTAACCACTTCCGGTTGTCACAGGAAGCTCTTGCTCAACACACGTGTTCATTGGGGTAGACATAAAGAGAATCCTGAATATGAAGCCTCTACCTTAAGAATTGACTGAATGACAGATGGTTGAGTTGCGTGATTTTCACTATGTGCAGGTTGGCCATATGACAATAGCTCTAGGCTGTTTTGAACAAATTCCAGTTGTCACAGGAAGCTCTTGCTCAACACACGTTGTCTTTGGGGTAGACATAAACAGAATCCTGAATATGAAGTCTCTACCTTAAGAATTGACTGAATGACACATGGTTGAGTTGCGTGATTTTCACTATCTGCAGGTTGGCCATATGACTATAGCTCTAGGCTGTTTTTAAAAACTTCCGGTTGTCATAGGAAGCTCTTGCTCAACACACGTTGTCTTTGGGGTAGACATAAACAGAATCCTGAATATGAAGTCTCTACCTTAAGAATTGACTGAATGACAGATGGTTGAGTTGCATGGTTTTCACTATTTGCAGGTTATATGACAATACCTCTAGGCTGTTTTTAACCACTTCCGGTTGTCACAGGAAGCTCTTGCTCAACACACGTGTTCATTGGGGTAGACATAAAGAGAATCCTGAATATGAAGCCTCTACCTTAAGAATTGACTGAATGACAGATGGTTGAGTTGCGTGATTTTCACTATGTGCAGGATGGCCATATGACAATAGCTCTAGGCTGTTTTTAACAAATTCCGGTTGTCACAGGAAGCTCTTGCTCAACGCACGTTGTCTTTGGGGTAGACATAAACAGAATCCTGAATATGAAGTCTCTACCTTAAGAATTGACTGAATGACAGATGGTTGAGTTGCGTGATTTTCACTATGTAGGTTGGCCATATGACAATAGCTCTAGGCTGTTTTTAACAAATTCCGGTTGTCACAGGAAGCTCTTGCCCAACACACGTTGTCTTTGGGGTAGACATAAACAGAATCCTGAATATGAAGTCTCTACCTTAAGAATTGACTGAATGACAGATGGTTGAGTTGCGTGATTTTCACTATGTGCAGGTTATATGACAATAGCTCTAGGCTGTTTTTAACCACTTCCGGTTGTCACAGGAAGCTCTTGCTCAACACACGTGTTCATTGGGGTAGACATAAAGAGAATCCTGAATATGAAGCCTCTACCTTAAGAATTGACTGAATGACAGATGGTTGAGTTGCGTGATTTTCACTATGTGCAGGTTGGCCATATGACAATAGCTCTAGGCTGTTTTTAACAAATTCCAGTTGTCATAGGAAGCTCTTGCTCAACACACGTTGTCTTTGGGGTAGACATAAACAGAATCCTGAATATGAAGTCTCTACCTTAAGAATTGACTGAATGACAGATGGTTGAGTTGCATGGTTTTCACTATTTGCAGGTTATATGACAATACCTCTAGGCTGTTTTTAACCACTTCCGGTTGTCACAGGAAGCTCTTGCTCAACACACGTGTTCATTGGGGTAGACATAAAGAGAATCCTGAATATGAAGCCTCTACCTTAAGAATTGACTGAATGACAGATGGTTGAGTTGCGTGATTTTCACTATGTGCAGGTTGGCCATATGACAATAGCTCTAGGCTGTTTTTAACAAATTCCGGTTGTCACAGGAAGCTCTTGCTCAACGCACGTTGTCTTTGGGGTAGACATAAACAGAATCCTGAATATGAAGTCTCTACCTTAAGAATTGACTGAATGACAGATGGTTGAGTTGCGTGATTTTCACTATGTAGGTTGGCCATATGACAATAGCTCTAGGCTGTTTTTAACAAATTCCGGTTGTCACAGGAAGCTCTTGCCCAACACACGTTGTCTTTGGGGTAGACATAAACAGAATCCTGAATATGAAGTCTGTACCTTAAGAATTGACTGAATGACAGATGGTTGAGTTGCGTGATTTTCACTATGTGCAGGTTATATGACAATAGCTCTAGGCTGTTTTTAACCACTTCCGGTTGTCACAGGAAGCTCTTGCTCAACACACGTGTTCATTGGGGTAGACATAAAGAGAATCCTGAATATGAAGCCTCTACCTTAAGAATTGACTGAATGACAGATGGTTGAGTTGCGTGATTTTCACTATGTGCAGGTTGGCCATATGACAATAGCTCTAGGCTGTTTTTAACAAATTCCGGTTGTCACAGGAAGCCCTTGCTCAACACACGTTGTCTTCGGGGTAGACATAAACAGAATCCTGAATATGAAGTCTCTACCTTAAGAATTGACTGAATGACAGATGGTTGAGTTGCGTGATTTTCACTATGTGCAGGTTATATGACAATAGCTCTAGGTTGTTTTTAACCACTTCCGGTTGTCACAGGAAGCCCTTGCTCAACACACGTTGTCTTTGGGGTAGACATAAACAGAATCCTGAATATGAAGTCTCTACCTTAAGAATTGACTGAATGACAGATGGTTGAGTTGCGTGATTTTCACTATGTGCAGGTTATATGACAATAGCTCTAGGTTGTTTTTAACCACTTCCGGTTGTCACAGGAAGCCCTTGCTCAACTCACGTTGTCTTTGGGGTAGACATAAACAGAATCCTGAATATGAAGTCTCTACCTTAGGAATTGACTGAATGACAGATGGTTGAGTTGCGTGATTTTCACTATGTGCAGGTTATATGACAATAGCTCTAGGTTGTTTTTAACCACTTCCGGTTGTCACAGGAAGCCCTTGCTCAACACATGTTGTCTTTGGCGTAGACATAAACAGAATCCTGAATATGAAGCCTCTACCTTAAGAATTGACTGAATGACAGATGGTTGAGTTGTGTGATTTTCACTATGTGCAGGTTATATGACAATAGCTCTAGGCTGTTTTTAACCACTTCCGGTTGTCACAGGAAGCTCTTGCTCAACACACGTATTCATTGGGGTAGACATAAAGAGAATCCTGAATATGAAGCCTCTACCCTAAGAATTGACTGAATGACAGATGGTTGAGTTGCGTGATTTTCACTATGTGCAGGTTGGCCATATGACAATAGCTCTAGGCTGTTTTTAACAAATTCCGGTTATCACAGGAAGCTCTTGCTCAACACACGTTGTCTTTGGGGTAGACATAAACAGAATCCTGAATATGAAGTCTCTACCTTAAGAATTGACTGAATGACAGATGGTTGAGTTGCGTGATTTTCACTATGTGCAGGTTATATGACAATAGCTCTAGGTTGTTTTTAACCACTTCCGGTTGTCACAGGAAGCCCTTGCTCAACACACGTTGTCTTTGGGGTAGACATAAACAGAATCCTGAATATGAAGTCTCTACCTTAAGAATTGACTGAATGACAGATGGTTGAGTTGCGTGATTTTCACTATGTGCAGGTTATATGACAATAGCTCTAGGTTGTTGTTAACCACTTCCGCTTGTCACAGGAAGCTCTTGCTCAACACACGTTGTCTTTGGCGTAGACATAAACAGAATCCTGAATATGAAGCCTCTACCTTAAGAATTGACTGAATGACAGATGGTTGAGTTGTGTGATTTTCACTATGTGCAGGTTATATGACAATAGCTCTAGGCTGTTTTTAACCACTTCCGGTTGTCACAGGAAGCTCTTGCTCAACACACGTATTCATTGGGGTAGACATAAAGAGAATCCTGAATATGAAGCCTCTACCCTAAGAATTGACTGAATGACAGATGGTTGAGTTGCGTGATTTTCACTATGTGCAGGTTGGCCATATGACAATAGCTCTAGGCTGTTTTTAACAAATTCCGGTTGTCACAGGAAGCTCTTGCTCAACACACGTTGTCTTTGGGGTAGACATAAACAGAATCCTGAATATGAAGTCTCTACCTTAAGAATTGACTGAATGACAGATGGTTGAGTTGCGTGATTTTCACTATGTGCAGGTTATATGACAATAGCTCTGGGTTGTTTTTAACCACTTCCGGTTGTCACAGGAAGCTCTTGCTCAACACACGTTGTCTTTGGGGTAGACATAAACAGAATCCTGAATATGAAGTCTCTACCTTAAGAATTGACTGAATGACAGATGGTTGAGTTTTGTGATTTTCACTATTTGCAGGTTATATGACAATAGCTCTAGGTTGTTGTTAACCACTTCCGCTTGTCACAGGAAGCTCTTGCTCAACACACGTTGTCTTTGGCGTAGACATAAACAGAATCCTGAATATGAAGTCTCTACCTTAGGAATTGACTGAATGACAGATGGTTGAGTTGTGTGATTTTCACTATGTGCAGGTTATATGACAATAGCTCTAGGCTGTTTTTAAAAACTTCCGGTTGTCACAGGAAGCTCTTGCTCAACACACGTGTTCATTGGGGTAGACATAAAGAGAATCCTGAATATGAAGCCTCTACCCTAAGAATTGACTGAATGACAGATGGTTGAGTTGCGTGATTTTCACTATGTGCAGGTTGGCCATATGACAATAGCTCTAGGCTGTTTTTAACAAATTCCGGTTGTCACAGGAAGCTCTTGCTCAACACACGTTGTCTTTGGGGTAGACATAAACAGAATCCTGAATATGAAGTCTCTACCTTAAGAATTGACTGAATGACAGATGGTTGAGTTGCGTGATTTTCACTATGTGCAGGTTATATGACAATAGCTCTAGGTTGTTTTTAACCACTTCCGGTTGTCACAGGAAGCCCTTGCTCAACACACGTTGTCTTTGGGGTAGACATAAACAGAATCCTGAATATGAAGTCTCTACCTTAAGAATTGACTGAATGACAGATGGTTGAGTTGCGTGATTTTCACTATGTGCAGGTTATATGACAATAGCTCTAGGTTGTTTTTAACCACTTCCGGTTGTCACAGGAAGCCCTTGCTCAACACACGTTGTCTTTGGGGTAGACATAAACAGAATCCTGAATATGAAGTCTCTACCTTAAGAATTGACTGAATGACAGATGGTTGAGTTGCGTGATTTTCACTATGTGCAGGTTATATGACAATAGCTCTAGGTTGTTTTTAACCACTTCCGGTTGTCACAGGAAGCCCTTGCTCAACTCACGTTGTCTTTGGGGTAGACATAAACAGAATCCTGAATATGAAGTCTCTACCTTAGGAATTGACTGAATGACAGATGGTTGAGTTGCGTGATTTTCACTATGTGCAGGTTATATGACAATAGCTCTAGGTTGTTTTTAACCACTTCCGGTTGTCACAGGAAGCCCTTGCTCAACACACGTTGTCTTTGGCGTAGACATAAACAGAATCCTGAATATGAAGCCTCTACCTTAAGAATTGACTGAATGACAGATGGTTGAGTTGTGTGATTTTCACTATGTGCAGGTTATATGACAATAGCTCTAGGCTGTTTTTAACCACTTCCGGTTGTCACAGGAAGCTCTTGCTCAACACACGTATTCATTGGGGTAGACATAAAGAGAATCCTGAATATGAAGCCTCTACCCTAAGAATTGACTGAATGACAGATGGTTGAGTTGCGTGATTTTCACTATGTGCAGGTTGGCCATATGACAATAGCTCTAGGCTGTTTTTAACAAATTCCGGTTATCACAGGAAGCTCTTGCTCAACACACGTTGTCTTTGGGGTAGACATAAACAGAATCCTGAATATGAAGTCTCTACCTTAAGAATTGACTGAATGACAGATGGTTGAGTTGCGTGATTTTCACTATGTGCAGGTTATATGACAATAGCTCTAGGTTGTTTTTAACCACTTCCGGTTGTCACAGGAAGCCCTTGCTCAACACACGTTGTCTTTGGGGTAGACATAAACAGAATCCTGAATATGAAGTCTCTACCTTAAGAATTGACTGAATGACAGATGGTTGAGTTGCGTGATTTTCACTATGTGCAGGTTATATGACAATAGCTCTAGGTTGTTGTTAACCACTTCCGCTTGTCACAGGAAGCTCTTGCTCAACACACGTTGTCTTTGGCGTAGACATAAACAGAATCCTGAATATGAAGCCTCTACCTTAAGAATTGACTGAATGACAGATGGTTGAGTTGTGTGATTTTCACTATGTGCAGGTTATATGACAATAGCTCTAGGCTGTTTTTAACCACTTCCGGTTGTCACAGGAAGCTCTTGCTCAACACACGTATTCATTGGGGTAGACATAAAGAGAATCCTGAATATGAAGCCTCTACCCTAAGAATTGACTGAATGACAGATGGTTGAGTTGCGTGATTTTCACTATGTGCAGGTTGGCCATATGACAATAGCTCTAGGCTGTTTTTAACAAATTCCGGTTGTCACAGGAAGCTCTTGCTCAACACACGTTGTCTTTGGGGTAGACATAAACAGAATCCTGAATATGAAGTCTCTACCTTAAGAATTGACTGAATGACAGATGGTTGAGTTGCGTGATTTTCACTATGTGCAGGTTATATGACAATAGCTCTGGGTTGTTTTTAACCACTTCCGGTTGTCACAGGAAGCTCTTGCTCAACACACGTTGTCTTTGGGGTAGACATAAACAGAATCCTGAATATGAAGTCTCTACCTTAAGAATTGACTGAATGACAGATGGTTGAGTTGCGAGGTTTTCACTATTTGCAGGTTATATGACAATAGCTCTAGGCTGTTTTTAACCACTTCCGGTTGTCACAGGAAGCTCTTTCTCAACACACGTGTTCATTGGGGTAGACATAAAGAGAATCCTGAATATGAAGCCTCTACCTTAAGAATTGACTGAATGACAGATGGTTGAGTTGCGTGATTTTCACTATGTGCATGTTCGCCATTTGACAATAGCTCTAGGCTGTTTTTAACAAATTCCAGTTGTCACAGGAAGCTCTTGCTCAACACACGTTGTCTTTGGGGTAGACATAAACAGAATCCTGAATATGAAGTCTCTACCTTAAGAATTGACTGAATGACAGATGGTTGAGTTGCGTGATTTTCACTATGTGCAGGTTATATGAAAATAGCTCTAGGCTGTTTTTAACCACTTCCGGTTGTCACAGGAAGCCCTTGCTCAACACACGTTGTCTTTGGGGTAGACATAAACAGAATCCTGAATATGAAGTCTCTACCTTAGGAATTGACTGAATGACAGATGGTTGAGTTGTGTGATTTTCACTATGTGCAGGTTATATGACAATAGCTCTAGGCTGTTTTTAACCACTTCCGGTTGTCACAGGAAGCTCTTGCTCAACACACGTGTTCAATGGGGTAGACATAAAGAGAATCCTGAATATGAAGCCTCTACCTTAAGAATTGACTGAATGACAGATGGTTGAGTTGCGTGATTTTCACTATGTGCAGGTTGGCCATATGACAATAGCTCTAGGCTGTTTTTAACAAATTCCGGTTGTCATAGGAAGCTCTTGCTCAACACACGTTGTCTTTGGGGTAGACATAAACAGAATCCTGAATATGAAGTCTCTACCTTAAGAATTGACTGAATGACAGATGGTTGAGTTGCGTGGTTTTCACTATTTGCAGGTTATATGACAATAGCTCTAGGCTGTTTTTAACCACTTCCGGTTGTCACAGGAAGCTCTTGCTCAACACACGTGTTCATTGGGGTAGACATAAAGAGAATCCTGAATATGAAGCCTCTACCTTAAGAATTGACTGAATGACAGATGGTTGAGTTGCGTGATTTTCACTATGTGCAGGTTGGCCATATGACAATAGCTCTAGGCTGTTTTGAACAAATTCCAGTTGTCACAGGAAGCTCTTGCTCAACACACGTTGTCTTTGGGGTAGACATAAACAGAATCCTGAATATGAAGTCTCTACCTTAAGAATTGACTGAATGACACATGGTTGAGTTGCGTGATTTTCACTATCTGCAGGTTGGCCATATGACTATAGCTCTAGGCTGTTTTTAAAAACTTCCGGTTGTCATAGGAAGCTCTTGCTCAACACACGTTGTCTTTGGGGTAGACATAAACAGAATCCTGAATATGAAGTCTCTACCTTAAGAATTGACTGAATGACAGATGGTTGAGTTGCATGGTTTTCACTATTTGCAGGTTATATGACAATACCTCTAGGCTGTTTTTAACCACTTCCGGTTGTCACAGGAAGCTCTTGCTCAACACACGTGTTCATTGGGGTAGACATAAAGAGAATCCTGAATATGAAGCCTCTACCTTAAGAATTGACTGAATGACAGATGGTTGAGTTGCGTGATTTTCACTATGTGCAGGATGGCCATATGACAATAGCTCTAGGCTGTTTTTAACAAATTCCGGTTGTCACAGGAAGCTCTTGCTCAACGCACGTTGTCTTTGGGGTAGACATAAACAGAATCCTGAATATGAAGTCTCTACCTTAAGAATTGACTGAATGACAGATGGTTGAGTTGCGTGATTTTCACTATGTAGGTTGGCCATATGACAATAGCTCTAGGCTGTTTTTAACAAATTCCGGTTGTCACAGGAAGCTCTTGCCCAACACACGTTGTCTTTGGGGTAGACATAAACAGAATCCTGAATATGAAGTCTCTACCTTAAGAATTGACTGAATGACAGATGGTTGAGTTGCGTGATTTTCACTATGTGCAGGTTATATGACAATAGCTCTAGGCTGTTTTTAACCACTTCCGGTTGTCACAGGAAGCTCTTGCTCAACACACGTGTTCATTGGGGTAGACATAAAGAGAATCCTGAATATGAAGCCTCTACCTTAAGAATTGACTGAATGACAGATGGTTGAGTTGCGTGATTTTCACTATGTGCAGGTTGGCCATATGACAATAGCTCTAGGCTGTTTTTAACAAATTCCAGTTGTCATAGGAAGCTCTTGCTCAACACACGTTGTCTTTGGGGTAGACATAAACAGAATCCTGAATATGAAGTCTCTACCTTAAGAATTGACTGAATGACAGATGGTTGAGTTGCATGGTTTTCACTATTTGCAGGTTATATGACAATACCTCTAGGCTGTTTTTAACCACTTCCGGTTGTCACAGGAAGCTCTTGCTCAACACACGTGTTCATTGGGGTAGACATAAAGAGAATCCTGAATATGAAGCCTCTACCTTAAGAATTGACTGAATGACAGATGGTTGAGTTGCGTGATTTTCACTATGTGCAGGTTGGCCATATGACAATAGCTCTAGGCTGTTTTTAACAAATTCCGGTTGTCACAGGAAGCTCTTGCTCAACGCACGTTGTCTTTGGGGTAGACATAAACAGAATCCTGAATATGAAGTCTCTACCTTAAGAATTGACTGAATGACAGATGGTTGAGTTGCGTGATTTTCACTATGTAGGTTGGCCATATGACAATAGCTCTAGGCTGTTTTTAACAAATTCCGGTTGTCACAGGAAGCTCTTGCCCAACACACGTTGTCTTTGGGGTAGACATAAACAGAATCCTGAATATGAAGTCTCTACCTTAAGAATTGACTGAATGACAGATGGTTGAGTTGCGTGATTTTCACTATGTGCAGGTTATATGACAATAGCTCTAGGCTGTTTTTAACCACTTCCGGTTGTCACAGGAAGCTCTTGCTCAACACACGTGTTCATTGGGGTAGACATAAAGAGAATCCTGAATATGAAGCCTCTACCTTAAGAATTGACTGAATGACAGATGGTTGAGTTGCGTGATTTTCACTATGTGCAGGTTGGCCATATGACAATAGCTCTAGGCTGTTTTTAACAAATTCCAGTTGTCATAGGAAGCTCTTGCTCAACACACGTTGTCTTTGGGGTAGACATAAACAGAATCCTGAATATGAAGTCTCTACCTTAAGAATTGACTGAATGACAGATGGTTGATTTGCGTGATTTTCACTATGTGCAGGTTATATGACAATAGCTCTAGGCTGTTTTTAACCACTTCCGGTTGTCACAGGAAGCTCTTGCTCAACACACGTGTTCATTGGGGTAGACATAAAGAGAATCCTGAATATGAAGCCTCTACCTTAAGAATTGACTGAATGACAGATGGTTGAGTTGCGTGATTTTCACTATGTGCAGGTTGGCGATATGACAATAGCTCTAGGCTGTTTTTAACAAATTCCAGTTGTCACAGGAAGCTCTTGCTCAACACACGTTGTCTTTGGGGTAGACATAAACAGAATCCTGAATATGAAGTCTCTACCTTAAGAATTGACTGAATGACAGATGGTTGAGTTGCGTGATTTTCACTATGTGCAGGTTATATGACAATAGCTCTAGGCTGTTTTTAACCACTTCCGGTTGTCACAGGAAGCTCTTGCTCAACACACGTGTTCATTGGGGTAGACATAAAGAGAATCCTGAATATGAAGCCTCTACCTTAAGAATTGACTGAATGACAGATGGTTGAGTTGCGTGATTTTCACTATGTGCAGGATGGCCATATGACAATAGCTCTAGGCTGTTTTTAACAAATTCCGGTTGTCACAGGAAGCTCTTGCTCAACACACGTTGTCTTTGGGGTAGGCATAAACAGAATCCTGAATATGAAGTCTCTACCTTAAGAATTGACTGAATGACAGATGGTTGAGTTGTGTGATTTTCACTATGTGCAGGTTATATGACAATAGCTCTAGGCTGGTTTTAACCACTTCCGGTTGTCACAGGGAGCTCTTGCTCAACACACGTTGTCTTTGGGGTAGACATAAACAGAATCCTGAATATGAAGTCTCTACCTTAAGAATTGACTGAATGACACATGGTTGAGTTGTGTGATTTTCACTATCTGCAGGTTGGCCATATGACTATAGCTCTAGGCTGTTTTTAACAAATTCCGGTTGTCACAGGAAGCTCTTGCCCAACACACGTTGTCTTTGGGGTAGACATAAACAGAATCCTGAATATGAAGTCTCTACCTTAAGAATTGACTGAATGACAGATGGTTGAGTTGCGTGATTTTCACTATGTGCAGGTTATATGACAATAGCTCTAGGCTGTTTTTAACCACTTCCGGTTGTCACAGCAAGCTCTTGCTCAACACACGTGTTCATTGGGGTAGACATAAAGAGAATCCTGAATATGAAGCCTCTACCTTAAGAATTGACTGAATGACAGATGGTTGAGTTGCGTGATTTTCACTATGTGCAGGTTGGCCATATGACAATAGCTCTAGGCTGTTTTTAACAAATTCCAGTTGTCATAGGAAGCTCTTGCTCAACACACGTTGTCTTTGGGGTAGACATAAACAGAATCCTGAATATGAAGTCTCTACCTTAAGAATTGACTGAATGACAGATGGTTGAGTTGCGTGATATTCACTATGTGCAGGTTATATGACAATAGCTCTAGGCTGTTTTTAACCACTTCCGGTTGTCACAGGAAGCTCTTGCTCAACACACGTTGTCTTTGGGGTAGACATAAACAGAATCCTGAATATGAAGTCTCTACCTTAAGAATTGACTGAATGACAGATGGTTGAGTTGCGTGATTTTCACTATGTGCAGGTTATATGACAATAGCTCTAGGTTGTTTTTAACCACTTCCGGTTGTCACAGGAAGCCCTTGCTCAACACACGTTGTCTTTGGGGTAGACATAAACAGAATCCTGAATATGAAGTCTCTACCTTAAGAATTGACTGAATGACAGATGGTTGAGTTGCGTGATTTTCACTATGTGCAGGTTATATGACAATAGCTCTAGGTTGTTGTTAACCACTTCCGCTTGTCACAGGAAGCTCTTGCTCAACACACGTTGT
Organism: Salmo salar; assembly: GCF_965601325.2. Classification (NCBI taxonomy): domain Eukaryota; kingdom Metazoa; phylum Chordata; class Actinopteri; order Salmoniformes; family Salmonidae; genus Salmo; species Salmo salar. The sequence goes on from NC_138300.1 coordinate 69,905,466, forward strand.
CTTTGGCGTAGACATAAACAGAATCCTGAATATGAAGCCTCTACCTTAAGAATTGACTGAATGACAGATGGTTGAGTTGTGTGATTTTCACTATGTGCAGGTTATATGACAATAGCTCTAGGCTGTTTTTAACCACTTCCGGTTGTCACAGGAAGCTCTTGCTCAACACACGTATTCATTGGGGTAGACATAAAGAGAATCCTGAATATGAAGCCTCTACCCTAAGAATTGACTGAATGACAGATGGTTGAGTTGCGTGATTTTCACTATGTGCAGGTTGGCCATATGACAATAGCTCTAGGCTGTTTTTAACAAATTCCGGTTGTCACAGGAAGCTCTTGCTCAACACACGTTGTCTTTGGGGTAGACATAAACAGAATCCTGAATATGAAGTCTCTACCTTAAGAATTGACTGAATGACAGATGGTTGAGTTGCGTGATTTTCACTATGTGCAGGTTATATGACAATAGCTCTGGGTTGTTTTTAACCACTTCCGGTTGTCACAGGAAGCTCTTGCTCAACACACGTTGTCTTTGGGGTAGACATAAACAGAATCCTGAATATGAAGTCTCTACCTTAAGAATTGACTGAATGACAGATGGTTGAGTTGCGAGGTTTTCACTATTTGCAGGTTATATGACAATAGCTCTAGGCTGTTTTTAACCACTTCCGGTTGTCACAGGAAGCTCTTTCTCAACACACGTGTTCATTGGGGTAGACATAAAGAGAATCCTGAATATGAAGCCTCTACCTTAAGAATTGACTGAATGACAGATGGTTGAGTTGCGTGATTTTCACTATGTGCATGTTGGCCATTTGACAATAGCTCTAGGCTGTTTTTAACAAATTCCAGTTGTCACAGGAAGCTCTTGCTCAACACACGTTGTCTTTGGGGTAGACATAAACAGAATCCTGAATATGAAGTCTCTACCTTAAGAATTGACTGAATGACAGATGGTTGAGTTGCGTGATTTTCACTATGTGCAGGTTATATGAAAATAGCTCTAGGCTGTTTTTAACCACTTCCGGTTGTCACAGGAAGCCCTTGCTCAACACACGTTGTCTTTGGGGTAGACATAAACAGAATCCTGAATATGAAGTCTCTACCTTAGGAATTGACTGAATGACAGATGGTTGAGTTGTGTGATTTTCACTATGTGCAGGTTATATGACAATAGCTCTAGGCTGTTTTTAACCACTTCCGGTTGTCACAGGAAGCTCTTGCTCAACACACGTGTTCAATGGGGTAGACATAAAGAGAATCCTGAATATGAAGCCTCTACCTTAAGAATTGACTGAATGACAGATGGTTGAGTTGCGTGATTTTCACTATGTGCAGGTTGGCCATATGACAATAGCTCTAGGCTGTTTTTAACAAATTCCGGTTGTCATAGGAAGCTCTTGCTCAACACACGTTGTCTTTGGGGTAGACATAAACAGAATCCTGAATATGAAGTCTCTACCTTAAGAATTGACTGAATGACAGATGGTTGAGTTGCGTGGTTTTCACTATTTGCAGGTTATATGACAATAGCTCTAGGCTGTTTTTAACCACTTCCGGTTGTCACAGGAAGCTCTTGCTCAACACACGTGTTCATTGGGGTAGACATAAAGAGAATCCTGAATATGAAGCCTCTACCTTAAGAATTGACTGAATGACAGATGGTTGAGTTGCGTGATTTTCACTATGTGCAGGTTGGCCATATGACAATAGCTCTAGGCTGTTTTGAACAAATTCCAGTTGTCACAGGAAGCTCTTGCTCAACACACGTTGTCTTTGGGGTAGACATAAACAGAATCCTGAATATGAAGTCTCTACCTTAAGAATTGACTGAATGACACATGGTTGAGTTGCGTGATTTTCACTATCTGCAGGTTGGCCATATGACTATAGCTCTAGGCTGTTTTTAAAAACTTCCGGTTGTCATAGGAAGCTCTTGCTCAACACACGTTGTCTTTGGGGTAGACATAAACAGAATCCTGAATATGAAGTCTCTACCTTAAGAATTGACTGAATGACAGATGGTTGAGTTGCATGGTTTTCACTATTTGCAGGTTATATGACAATACCTCTAGGCTGTTTTTAACCACTTCCGGTTGTCACAGGAAGCTCTTGCTCAACACACGTGTTCATTGGGGTAGACATAAAGAGAATCCTGAATATGAAGCCTCTACCTTAAGAATTGACTGAATGACAGATGGTTGAGTTGCGTGATTTTCACTATGTGCAGGATGGCCATATGACAATAGCTCTAGGCTGTTTTTAACAAATTCCGGTTGTCACAGGAAGCTCTTGCTCAACGCACGTTGTCTTTGGGGTAGACATAAACAGAATCCTGAATATGAAGTCTCTACCTTAAGAATTGACTGAATGACAGATGGTTGAGTTGCGTGATTTTCACTATGTAGGTTGGCCATATGACAATAGCTCTAGGCTGTTTTTAACAAATTCCGGTTGTCACAGGAAGCTCTTGCCCAACACACGTTGTCTTTGGGGTAGACATAAACAGAATCCTGAATATGAAGTCTCTACCTTAAGAATTGACTGAATGACAGATGGTTGAGTTGCGTGATTTTCACTATGTGCAGGTTATATGACAATAGCTCTAGGCTGTTTTTAACCACTTCCGGTTGTCACAGGAAGCTCTTGCTCAACACACGTGTTCATTGGGGTAGACATAAAGAGAATCCTGAATATGAAGCCTCTACCTTAAGAATTGACTGAATGACAGATGGTTGAGTTGCGTGATTTTCACTATGTGCAGGTTGGCCATATGACAATAGCTCTAGGCTGTTTTTAACAAATTCCAGTTGTCATAGGAAGCTCTTGCTCAACACACGTTGTCTTTGGGGTAGACATAAACAGAATCCTGAATATGAAGTCTCTACCTTAAGAATTGACTGAATGACAGATGGTTGAGTTGCATGGTTTTCACTATTTGCAGGTTATATGACAATACCTCTAGGCTGTTTTTAACCACTTCCGGTTGTCACAGGAAGCTCTTGCTCAACACACGTGTTCATTGGGGTAGACATAAAGAGAATCCTGAATATGAAGCCTCTACCTTAAGAATTGACTGAATGACAGATGGTTGAGTTGCGTGATTTTCACTATGTGCAGGTTGGCCATATGACAATAGCTCTAGGCTGTTTTTAACAAATTCTGGTTGTCACAGGAAGCTCTTGCTCAACGCACGTTGTCTTTGGGGTAGACATAAACAGAATCCTGAATATGAAGTCTCTACCTTAAGAATTGACTGAATGACAGATGGTTGAGTTGCGTGATTTTCACTATGTAGGTTGGCCATATGACAATAGCTCTAGGCTGTTTTTAACAAATTCCGGTTGTCACAGGAAGCTCTTGCCCAACACACGTTGTCTTTGGGGTAGACATAAACAGAATCCTGAATATGAAGTCTCTACCTTAAGAATTGACTGAATGACAGATGGTTGAGTTGCGTGATTTTCACTATGTGCAGGTTATATGACAATAGCTCTAGGCTGTTTTTAACCACTTCCGGTTGTCACAGGAAGCTCTTGCTCAACACACGTGTTCATTGGGGTAGACATAAAGAGAATCCTGAATATGAAGCCTCTACCTTAAGAATTGACTGAATGACAGATGGTTGAGTTGCGTGATTTTCACTATGTGCAGGTTGGCCATATGACAATAGCTCTAGGCTGTTTTTAACAAATTCCAGTTGTCATAGGAAGCTCTTGCTCAACACACGTTGTCTTTGGGGTAGACATAAACAGAATCCTGAATATGAAGTCTCTACCTTAAGAATTGACTGAATGACAGATGGTTGATTTGCGTGATTTTCACTATGTGCAGGTTATATGACAATAGCTCTAGGCTGTTTTTAACCACTTCCGGTTGTCACAGGAAGCTCTTGCTCAACACACGTGTTCATTGGGGTAGACATAAAGAGAATCCTGAATATGAAGCCTCTACCTTAAGAATTGACTGAATGACAGATGGTTGAGTTGCGTGATTTTCACTATGTGCAGGTTGGCGATATGACAATAGCTCTAGGCTGTTTTTAACAAATTCCAGTTGTCACAGGAAGCTCTTGCTCAACACACGTTGTCTTTGGGGTAGACATAAACAGAATCCTGAATATGAAGTCTCTACCTTAAGAATTGACTGAATGACAGATGGTTGAGTTGCGTGATTTTCACTATGTGCAGGTTGGCCATATGACAATAGCTCTAGGCTGTTTTTAACAAATTCCAGTTGTCATAGGAAGCTCTTGCTCAACACACGTTGTCTTTGGGGTAGACATAAACAGAATCCTGAATATGAAGTCTCTACCTTAAGAATTGACTGAATGACAGATGGTTGATTTGCGTGATTTTCACTATGTGCAGGTTATATGACAATAGCTCTAGGCTGTTTTTAACCACTTCCGGTTGTCACAGGAAGCTCTTGCTCAACACACGTGTTCATTGGGGTAGACATAAAGAGAATCCTGAATATGAAGCCTCTACCTTAAGAATTGACTGAATGACAGATGGTTGAGTTGCGTGATTTTCACTATGTGCAGGTTGGCGATATGACAATAGCTCTAGGCTGTTTTTAACAAATTCCAGTTGTCACAGGAAGCTCTTGCTCAACACACGTTGTCTTTGGGGTAGACATAAACAGAATCCTGAATATGAAGTCTCTACCTTAAGAATTGACTGAATGACAGATGGTTGAGTTGCGTGATTTTCACTATGTGCAGGTTATATGACAATAGCTCTAGGCTGTTTTTAACCACTTCCGGTTGTCACAGGAAGCTCTTGCTCAACACACGTGTTCATTGGGGTAGACATAAAGAGAATCCTGAATATGAAGCCTCTACCTTAAGAATTGACTGAATGACAGATGGTTGAGTTGCGTGATTTTCACTATGTGCAGGATGGCCATATGACAATAGCTCTAGGCTGTTTTTAACAAATTCCGGTTGTCACAGGAAGCTCTTGCTCAACACACGTTGTCTTTGGGGTAGGCATAAACAGAATCCTGAATATGAAGTCTCTACCTTAAGAATTGACTGAATGACAGATGGTTGAGTTGTGTGATTTTCACTATGTGCAGGTTATATGACAATAGCTCTAGGCTGGTTTTAACCACTTCCGGTTGTCACAGGGAGCTCTTGCTCAACACACGTTGTCTTTGGGGTAGACATAAACAGAATCCTGAATATGAAGTCTCTACCTTAAGAATTGACTGAATGACACATGGTTGAGTTGTGTGATTTTCACTATCTGCAGGTTGGCCATATGACTATAGCTCTAGGCTGTTTTTAACAAATTCCGGTTGTCACAGGAAGCTCTTGCCCAACACACGTTGTCTTTGGGGTAGACATAAACAGAATCCTGAATATGAAGTCTCTACCTTAAGAATTGACTGAATGACAGATGGTTGAGTTGCGTGATTTTCACTATGTGCAGGTTATATGACAATAGCTCTAGGCTGTTTTTAACCACTTCCGGTTGTCACAGCAAGCTCTTGCTCAACACACGTGTTCATTGGGGTAGACATAAAGAGAATCCTGAATATGAAGCCTCTACCTTAAGAATTGACTGAATGACAGATGGTTGAGTTGCGTGATTTTCACTATGTGCAGGTTGGCCATATGACAATAGCTCTAGGCTGTTTTTAACAAATTCCAGTTGTCATAGGAAGCTCTTGCTCAACACACGTTGTCTTTGGGGTAGACATAAACAGAATCCTGAATATGAAGTCTCTACCTTAAGAATTGACTGAATGACAGATGGTTGAGTTGCGTGATATTCACTATGTGCAGGTTATATGACAATAGCTCTAGGCTGTTTTTAACCACTTCCGGTTGTCACAGGAAGCTCTTGCTCAACACACGTGTTCATTGGGGTAGACATAAAGAGAATCCTGAATATGAAGCCTCTACCTTAAGAATTGACTGAATGACAGATGGTTGAGTTGCGTGATTTTCACTATGTGCAGGTTGGCCATATGACAATAGCTCTAGGCTGTTTTTAACAAATTCCGGTTGTCACAGGAAGCTCTTGCTCAACACACGTTGTCTTTGGGGTAGGCATAAACAGAATCCTGAATATGAAGTCTCTACCTTAAGAATTGACTGAATGACAGATGGTTGAGTTGTGTGATTTTCACTATGTGCAGGTTATATGACAATAGCTCTAGGCTGTTTTTAACCACTTCCGGTTGTCACAGGAAGCTCTTGCTCAACACACGTGTTCATTGGGGTAGACATAAAGAGAATCCTGAATATGAAGCCTCTACCTTAACCTCTTGGGGCTAGGTGGGACGCTAGCGTGCCACCCGTGGTGCACTCCATCAACAGCAGGTGCATTTCAAGAGCGGCAAATTTGAATCCAAATAAATGTCAAAATTCAAATTTTTCAAAAATACAACTATGTTACACCATTTGAAAGATAAACATCTCCTTAATCTAACCACGTTTTACGATTTCAAAAAGGTTTTACGGCGAAAGCATAAATTTAGAGTATGTTAGGACAGTACATTTACAAGAGTTGTGTGTAATGTTTTGTCAAGTCAAAGACAGGGTCACCAAAACCATAAAACCAGCTAAAATGATGCACTAACCTTTTACAATCTCCATCAGATGACACTCCTAGGACATTATGTTAGACAATGCATGCATTTTTAGTTCTATCAAGTTCATTTTTATATCCAAAAACAGCGTTTTACTATGGCATTGATGTTGAGGAAATCGTTTCCCTCCAATAACCGGCAGTCAAGTCAGCGTCAGAAATTAAATAATTAAAATTAGAAAACATTGGTAAAATATTATATTGTCATTTAAAGAATTATAGATTTACATCTCTTGAACGCAATCAACTTGCCAGATTTAAAAATAACCTTACTGGGAAATCACACTTTGCAATAATCTGAGCACTGCGCCCAGAAAAATACGCGTTGCGATACAGACTAGACGTCATGTTGGGGAAATCGAAAATACTATGTAAATAATCCATTACCTTTGATTCTCTTCATCAGATGTCACTTCCAGGTATCACAGGTCCATAACGAATGTAGTTTTGTTCAAAAAAGCTCATCATTTATGTCCAAAAATCTCCGTCTCGTTAGCACATGATGTAAGCCAGCCGGACTTCTCGTCATGAACGAGGGGAAAAAATATATTTCCGTTCGTTCAAACATGTCAAACGTTGTATAGCATAAATCATTAGGGCCTTTTTTAACCAGAACATGAATAATATTCAAGGTGGACGAATGCATACTCTTTTATAACGTATTGGAACGAGGGTACCCAACATGAACACGTGCGCCAGGTGTCTAATGGGACATCACCGTTCCATGGCTCTTGTTCGGTCAGATCTCCCTCCAGAAGACTCAAAACACTTTGTAAAGGCTGGTGACATCTAGTGGAAGCAATAGGAAGTGCCAAAATATTCCTAAACCCCTGTGTTTTTCAATGGGATAGGTTTAAAGTCAATACAACACATCAGGTATCCACTTCCTGTCAGAAAATGTCTCAGGGTTTTGCCTGCCAAATGAGTTCTGTTATACTCACAGACACCATTCAAACAGTTTTGGAAACTTTAGAGTGTTTTCTATCCATATATAATAAGTATATGCATATTCTAGTTACTGGGTAGGATTAGTAACCAGATTAAATCGGGTACATTTTTTTTATCCAGACGTGCAAATGCTGCCCCCTAGACCCAACAGGTTAAGAATTGACTGAATGACAGATGGTTGAGTTGCGTGATTTTCACTATGTGCAGGATGGCCATATGACAATAGCTCTAGGCTGTTTTTAACAAATTCCGGTTGTCACAGGAAGCTCTTGCTCAACACACGTTGTCTTTGGGGTAGGCATAAACAGAATCCTGAATATGAAGTCTCTACCTTAAGAATTGACTGAATGACAGATGGTTGAGTTGTGTGATTTTCACTATGTGCAGGTTATATGACAATAGCTCTAGGCTGTTTTTAACCACTTCCGGTTGTCACAGGAAGCTCTTGCTCAACACACATGTTCATTGGGGTAGACATAAAGAGAATCCTGAATATGAAGCCTCTACCTTAAGAATTGACTGAATGACAGATGGTTGAGTTGCGTGATTTTCACTATGTGCAGGTTGGCGATATGACAATAGCTCTAGGCTGTTTTTAACATATTCCAGTTGTCACAGGAAGCTCTTGCTCAACACACGTTGTCTTTGGGGTAGACATAAACAGAATCCTGAATATGAAGTCTCTACCTTAAGAATTGACTGAATGACAGATGGTTGAGTTGTGTGATTTTCACTATGTGCAGGTTATATGACAATAGCTCTAGGCTGTTTTTAACCACTTCCGGTTGTCACAGGAAGCTCTTGCTCAACACACGTGTTCATTGGGGTAGACATAAAGAGAATCCTGAATATGAAGCCTCTACCTTAAGAATTGACTGAATGACAGATGGTTGAGTTGCGTGATTTTCACTATGTGCAGGATGGCCATATGACAATAGCTCTAGGCTGTTTTTAACAAATTCCGGTTGTCACAGGAAGCTCTTGCTCAACACACGTTGTCTTTGGGGTAGGCATAAACAGAATCCTGAATATGAAGTCTCTACCTTAAGAATTGACTGAATGACAGATGGTTGAGTTGTGTGATTTTCACTATGTGCAGGTTATATGACAATAGCTCTAGGCTGGTTTTAACCACTTCCGGTTGTCACAGGGAGCTCTTGCTCAACACACGTTGTCTTTGGGGTAGACATAAACAGAATCCTGAATATGAAGTCTCTACCTTAAGAATTGACTGAATGACACATGGTTGAGTTGTGTGATTTTCACTATCTGCAGGTTGGCCATATGACTATAGCTCTAGGCTGTTTTTAACAAATTCCGGTTGTCACAGGAAGCTCTTGCTCAACACACGTTGTCTTTGGGGTAGACATAAACAGAATCCTGAATATGAAGTCTCTACCTTAATAATTGACTGAATGACAGATGGTTGAGTTGCGTGATTTTCATTATGTGCAGGTTGGCCATATGACAATAGCTCTAGGCTGTTTTTAACAAATTCAGGTTGTCACAGGAAGCTCTTGCCCAACACACGTTGTCTTTGGGGTAGACATAAACAGAATCCTGAATATGAAGTCTCTACCTTAAGAATTGACTGAATGACAGATGGTTGAGTTGCGTGATTTTCACTATGTGCAGGTTATATGACAATAGCTCTAGGCTGTTTTTAACCACTTCCGGTTGTCACAGGAAGCTCTTGCTCAACACACGTGTTCATTGGGGTAGACATAAAGAGAATCCTGAATATGAAGCCTCTACCTTAAGAATTGACTGAATGACAGATGGTTGAGTTGCGTGATTTTCACTATGTGCAGGTTGGCCATATGACAATAGCTCTAGGCTGTTTTTAACAAATTCCAGTTGTCATAGGAAGCTCTTGCTCAACACACGTTGTCTTTGGGGTAGACATAAACAGAATCCTGAATATGAAGTCTCTACCTTAAGAATTGACTGAATGACAGATGGTTGAGTTGCGTGATTTTCACTATGTGCAGGTTATATGACAATAGCTCTAGGCTGTTTTTAACCACTTCCGGTTGTCACAGGAAGCTCTTGCTCAACACACGTGTTCATTGGGGTAGACATAAACAGAATCCTGAATATGAAGTCTCTACCTTAAGAATTGACTGAATGACACATGGTTGAGTTGAGTGATTTTCACTATCTGCAGTTTGGCCATATGACTATAGCTCTAGGCTGTTTTTAAAAACTTCCGGTTGTCATAGGAAGCTCTTGCTCAACACACGTTGTCTTTGGGGTAGACATAAACAGAATCCTGAATATGAAGTCTCTACCTTAAGAATTGACTGAATGACAGATGGTTGAGTTGCGTGGTTTTCACTATTTGCAGGTTATATGACAATAGCTCTAGGCTGTTTTTAACCACTTCCGGTTGTCACAGGAAGCTCTTGCTCAACACACGTGTTCATTGGGGTAGACATAAAGAGAATCCTGAATATGAAGCCTCTACCTTAAGAATTGACTGAATGACAGATGGTTGAGTTGCGTGATTTTCACTATGTGCAGGTTGGCCATATGACAATAGCTCTAGGCTGTTTTTAACAAATTCCGGTTGTCACAGGAAGCTCTTGCTCAACACACGTTGTCTTTGGGGTAGACATAAACAGAATCCTGAATATGAAGTCTCTACCTTAAGAATTGACTGAATGACAGATGGTTGAGTTGCGTGATTTTCACTATGTGCAGGTTATATGACAATAGCTCTGGGTTGTTTTTAACCACTTCCGGTTGTCACGGGAAGCTCTTGCTCAACACACGTTGTCTTTGGGGTAGACATAAACAGAATCCTGAATATGAAGCCTCTACCTTAAGAATTGACTGAATGACAGATGGTTGAGTTGCGTGATTTTCACTATGTGCAGGTTATATGACAATAGCTCTAGTTTGTTGTTAACCACTTCCGCTTGTCACAGGAAGCTCTTGCTCAACACACGTTGTCTTTGGCGTAGACATAAACAGAATCCTGAACATGAAGTCTCTACCTTAGGAATTGACTGAATGACAGATGGTTGAGTTGCGTGATTTTCACTATGTGCAGGTTATATGACAATAGCTCTAGGTTGTTTTTAACCACTTCCGGTTGTCACAGGAAGCCCTTGCTCAACTCACGTTGTCTTTGGGGTAGACATAAACAGAATCCTGAATATGAAGCCTCTACCTTAAGAATTGACTGAATGACAGATGGTTGAGTTGCGTGATTTTCACTATGTGCAGGTTGGCCATATGACAATAGCTCTAGGCTGTTTTTAACAAATTCCGGTTGTCACAGGAAGCTCTTGCTCAACACACGTTGTCTTTGGGGTAGACATAAACAGAATCCTGAATATGAAGTCTCTACCTTAAGAATTGACTGAATGACAGATGGTTGAGTTGCGTGATTTTCACTATGTGCAGGTTATATGACAATAGCTCTAGGCTGTTTTTAACCACTTCCGGTTGTCACAGGAAGCTCTTGCTCAACACACGTTGTCTTTGGGGTAGACATAAACAGAATCCTGAATATGAAGTCTCTACCTTAAGAATTGACTGAATGACACATGGTTGAGTTGCGTGATTTTCACTATCTGCAGGTTGGCCATATGACTATAGCTCTAGGCTGTTTTTAAAACTTCCGGTTGTCATAGGAAGCTCTTGCTCAACACACGTTGTCTTTGGGGTAGACATAAACAGAATCCTGAATATGAAGTCTCTACCTTAAGAATTGACTGAATGACAGATGGTTGAGTTGCATGGTTTTCACTATTTGCAGGTTATATGACAATAGCTCTAGGCTGTTTTTAACCACTTCCGGTTGTCACAGGAAGCTCTTGCTCAACACACGTGTTCATTGGGGTAGACATAAAGAGAATCCTGAATATGAAGCCTCTACCTTAAGAATTGACTGAATGACAGATGGTTGAGTTGCGTGATTTTCACTATGTGCAGGTTGGCCATATGACAATAGCTCTAGGCTGTTTTAAAAAAATTCCGGTTGTCACAGGAAGCTCTTGCTCAACACACGTTGTCTTTGGGGTAGACATAAACAGAATCCTGAATATGAAGTCTCTACCTTAAGAATTGACTGAATGACAGATGGTTGAGTTGCGTGATTTTCACTATGTGCAGGTTATATGACAATAGCTCTGGGTTGTTTTTAACCACTTCCGGTTGTCACGGGAAGCTCTTGCTCAACACACGTTGTCTTTGGGGTAGACATAAACAGAATCCTGAATATGAAGCCTCTACCTTAAGAATTGACTGAATGACAGATGGTTGAGTTGCGTGATTTTCACTATGTGCAGGTTATATGACAATAGCTCTAGTTTGTTGTTAACCACTTCCGCTTGTCACAGGAAGCTCTTGCTCAACACACGTTGTCTTTGGCGTAGACATAAACAGAATCCTGAATATGAAGTCTCTACCTTAGGAATTGACTGAATGACAGATGGTTGAGTTGCGTGATTTTCACTATGTGCAGGTTATATGACAATAGCTCTAGGTTGTTTTTAACCACTTCCGGTTGTCACAGGAAGCCCTTGCTCAACTCACGTTGTCTTTGGGGTAGACATAAACAGAATCCTGAATATGAAGTCTCTACCTTAAGAATTGACTGAATGACAGATGGTTGAGTTGCGTGATTTTCACTATGTGCAGGTTATATGACAATAGCTCTAGGTTGTTTTTAACCACTTCCGGTTGTCACAGGAAGCCCTTGCTCAACTCACGTTGTCTTTGGGGTAGACATAAACAGAATCCTGAATATGAAGTCTCTACCTTAAGAATTGACTGAATGACAGATGGTTGAGTTGCGTGATTTTCACTATGTGCAGGTTATATGACAATAGCTCTAGGCTGTTTTTAACCACTTCCGGTTGTCACAGGAAGCTCTTGCTAAACACACGTGTTCATTGGGGTAGACATAAAGAGAATCCTGAATATGAAGCCTCTACCTTAAGAATTGACTGAATGACAGATGGTTGAGTTGCGTGATTTTCACTATGTGCAGGTTGGCCATATGACAATAGCTCTAGGCTGTTTTTAACAAATTCCAGTTGTCACAGGAAGCTCTTGCTCAACACACGTTGTCTTTGGGGTAGACATAAACAGAATCCTGAATATGAAGTCTCTACCTTAAGAATTGACTGAATGACAGATGGTTGAGTTGCGTGATTTTCACTATGTGCAGGTTATATGACAATAGCTCTAGGTTGTTTTTAACCACTTCCGGTTGTCACAGGAAGCCCTTGCTCAACTCACGTTGTCTTTGGGGTAGACATAAACAGAATCCTGAATATGAAGTCTCTACCTTAAGAATTGACTGAATGACAGATGGTTGAGTTGCGTGATTTTCACTATGTGCAGGTTATATGACAATAGCTCTAGGCTGTTTTTAACCACTTCCGGTTGTCACAGGAAGCTCTTGCTAAACACACGTGTTCATTGGGGTAGACATAAAGAGAATCCTGAATATGAAGCCTCTACCTTAAGAATTGACTGAATGACAGATGGTTGAGTTGCGTGATTTTCACTATGTGCAGGTTGGCCATATGACAATAGCTCTAGGCTGTTTTTAACAAATTCCAGTTGTCACAGGAAGCTCTTGCTCAACACACGTTGTCTTTGGGGTAGACATAAACAGAATCCTGAATATGAAGTCTCTACCTTAAGAATTGACTGAATGACAGATGGTTGAGTTGCGTGATTTTCACTATGTGCAGGTTATATGACAATAGCTCTAGGCTGTTTTTAACCACTTCCGGTTGTCACAGGAAGCTCTTGCTCAACACACGTGTTCATTGGGGTAGACATAAAGAGAATCCTGAATATGAAGCCTCTACCTTAAGAATTGACTGAATGACAGATGGTTGAGTTGCGTGATTTTCACTATGTGCAGGTTGGCCATATGACAATAGCTCTAGGCTGTTTTTAACAAATTCCGGTTGTCACAGGAAGCTCTTGCTCAACACACGTTGTCTTTGGGGTAGGCATAAACAGAATCCTGAATATGAAGTCTCTACCTTAAGAATTGACTGAATGACAGATGGTTGAGTTGTGTGATTTTCACTATGTGCAGGTTATATGACAATAGCTCTAGGCTGGTTTTAACCACTTCCGGTTGTCACAGGGAGCTCTTGCTCAACACACGTTGTCTTTGGGCTAGACAGAAACAGAATCCTGAATATGAAGTCTCTACCTTAAGAATTGACTGAATGACACATTTTTGAGTTGTGTGATTTTCACTATCTGCAGGTTGGCCATATGACTATAGCTCTAGGCTGTTTTTAAAAACTTCCGGTTGTCATAGGAAGCTCTTGCTCAACACACGTTGTCTTTGGGGTAGACATAAACAGAATCCTGAATATGAAGTCTCTACCTTAAGAATTGACTGAATGACAGATGGTTGAGTTGCATGGTTTTCACTATTTGCAGGTTATATGACAATAGCTCTAGGCTGTTTTTAACCACTTCCGGTTGTCACAGGAAGCTCTTGCTCAACACACGTGTTCATTGGGGTAGACATAAAGAGAATCCTGAATATGAAGCCTCTACCTTAAGAATTGACTGAATGACAGATGGTTGAGTTGTGTGATTTTCACTATGTGCAGGTTGGCCATATGACAATAGCTCTAGGCTGTTTTTAACAAATTCCGGTTGTCACAGGAAGCTCTTGCTCAACACACGTTGTCTTTGGGGTAGACATAAACAGAATCCTGAATATGAAGTCTCTACCTTAAGAATTGACTGAATGACAGATGGTTGAGTTGCGTGATTTTCACTATGTGCAGGTTATATGACAATAGCTCTAGGCTGTTTTTAACCACTTCCGGTTGTCACAGGAAGCTCTTGCTCAACACACGTTGTCTTTGGGGTAGACATAAACAGAATCCTGAATATGAAGTCTCTACCTTAAGAATTGACTGAATGACACATGGTTGAGTTGCGTGATGTTCACTATCTGCAGGTTGGCCATATGACTATAGCTCTAGGCTGTTTTTAAAAACTTCCGGTTGTCATAGGAAGCTCTTGCTCAACACACGTTGTCTTTGGGGTAGACATAAACAGAATCCTGAATATGAAGTCTCTACCTTAAGAATTGACTGAATGACAGATGGTTGAGTTGCATGGTTTTCACTATTTGCAGGTTATATGACAATAGCTCTAGGCTGTTTTTAACCACTTCCGGTTGTCACAGGAAGCTCTTGCTCAACACACGTGTTCATTGGGGTAGACATAAAGAGAATCCTGAATATGAAGCCTCTACCTTAAGAATTGACTGAATGACAGATGGTTGAGTTGCGTGATTTTCACTATGTGCAGGTTGGCCATATGAGAATAGCTCTAGGCTGTTTTTAACAAATTCCGGTTGTCACAGGAAGCTCTTGCTCAACACACGTTGTCTTTGGGGTAGACATAAACAGAATCCTGAATATGAAGTCTCTACCTTAAGAATTGACTGAATGACAGATGGTTGAGTTGCGTGATTTTCACTATGTGCAGGTTATATGACAATAGCTCTAGGCTGTTTTTAACCACTTCCGGTTGTCACAGGAAGCTCTTGCTCAACACACGTTGTCTTTGGGGTAGACATAAACAGAATCCTGAATATGAAGTCTCTACCTTAAGAATTGACTGAATGACACATGGTTGAGTTGCGTGATTTTCACTATCTGCAGGTTGGCCATATGACTATAGCTCTAGGCTGTTTTTAAAAACTTCCGGTTGTCATAGGAAGCTCTTGCTCAACACACGTTGTCTTTGGGGTAGTCATAAACAGAATCCTGAATATGAAGTCTCTACCTTAAGAATTGACTGAATGACAGATGGTTGAGTTGCATGGTTTTCACTATTTGCAGGTTATATGACAATAGCTCTAGGCTGTTTTTAACCACTTCCGGTTGTCACAGGAAGCTCTTGCTCAACACACGTGTTCATTGGGGTAGACATAAAGAGAATCCTGAATATGAAGCCTTTACCTTAAGAATTGACTGAATGACAGATGGTTGAGTTGCGTGATTTTCACTATGTGCAGGTTGGCCATATGACAATAGCTCTAGGCTGTTTTTAACAAATTCCGGTTGTCACAGGAAGCTCTTGCTCAACACACGTTGTCTTTGGGGTAGACATAAACAGAATCCTGAATATGAAGTCTCTACCTTAAGAATTGACTGAATGACAGATGGTTGAGTTGCGTGATTTTCACTATGTGCAGGTTAGCCATATGACAATAGCTCTAGGCTGTTTTTAACAAATTCCGGTTGTCACAGGACGCTCTTGCCCAACACACGTTGTCTTTGGGGTAGACATAAACAGAATCCTGAATATGAAGTCTCTACCTTAAGAATTGACTGAATGACAGATGGTTGAGTTGCGTGATTTTCACTATGTGCAGGTTATATGACAATAGCTCTAGGTTGTTTTTAACCACTTCCGGTTGTCACAGGAAGCCCTTGCTCAACTCACGTTGTCTTTGGGGTAGACATAAACAGAATCCTGAATATGAAGTCTCTACCTTAAGAATTGACTGAATGACAGATGGTTGAGTTGCGTGATTTTCACTATGTGCAGGTTATATGACAATAGCTCTAGGTTGTTGTTAACCACTTCCGCTTGTCACAGGAAGCTCTTGCTCAACACACGTTGTCTTTGGCGTAGACATAAACAGAATCCTGAATATGAAGGTCTACCTTAGGAATTGACTGAATGACAGATGGTTGAGTTGTGTGATTTTCACTATGTGCAGGTTATATGACAATAGCTCTAGGCTGTTTTTAACCACTTCCGGTTGTCACAGGAAGCTCTTGCTCAACACACGTATTCATTGGGGTAGACATAAAGAGAATCCTGAATATGAAGCCTCTACCCTAAGAATTGACTGAATGACAGATGGTTGAGTTGCGTGATTTTCACTATGTGCAGGTTATATGACAATAGCTCTGGGTTGTTTTTAACCACTTCCGGTTGTCACAGGAAGCTCTTGCTCAACACACGTTGTCTTTGGGGTAGACATAAACAGAATCCTGAATATGAAGTCTCTACCTTAAGAATTGACTGAATGACAGATGGTTGAGTTGCGTGGTTTTCACTATTTGCAGGTTATATGACAATAGCTCTAGGCTGTTTTTAACCACTTCCGGTTGTCACAGGAAGCTCTTTCTCAACACACGTGTTCATTGGGGTAGACATAAAGAGAATCCTGAATATGAAGCCTCTACCTTAAGAATTGACTGAATGACAGATGGTTGAGTTGCGTGATTTTCACTATGTGCAGGTTATATGACAATAGCTCTAGTTTGTTGTTAACCACTTCCGCTTGTCACAGGAAGCTCTTGCTCAACACACGTTGTCTTTGGCGTAGACATAAACAGAATCCTGAATATGAAGTCTCTACCTTAGGAATTGACTGAATGACAGATGGTTGAGTTGCGTGATTTTCACTATGTGCAGGTTATATGACAATAGCTCTAGGTTGTTTTTAACCACTTCCGGTTGTCACAGGAAGCCCTTGCTCAACTCACGTTGTCTTTGGGGTAGACATAAACAGAATCCTGAATATGAAGTCTCTACCTTAAGAATTGACTGAATGACAGATGGTTGAGTTGCGTGATTTTCACTATGTGCAGGTTATATGACAATAGCTCTAGGCTGTTTTTAACCACTTCCGGTTGTCACAGGAAGCTCTTGCTCAACACACGTGTTCATTGGGGTAGACATAAAGAGAATCCTGAATATGAAGCCTCTACCTTAAGAATTGACTGAATGACAGATGGTTGAGTTCCGTGATTTTCACTATGTGCAGGTTGGCCATTTGACAATAGCTCTAGGCTGTTTTTAACAAATTCCAGTTTTCACAGGAAGCTCTTGCTCAACACACGTTGTCTTTGGGGTAGACATAAACAGAATCCTGAATATGAAGTCTCTACCTTAAGAATTGACTGAATGACAGATGGTTGAGTTGCGTGGTTTTCACTATTTGCAGGTTATATGACAATAGCTCTAGGCTGTTTTTAACCACTTCCGGTTGTCACAGGAAGCTCTTGCTCAACACACGTGTTCATTGGGGTAGACATAAACAGAATCCTGAATATGAAGTCTCTACCTTAAGAATTGACTGAATGACAGATGGTTGAGTTGCGTGATTTTCACTATGTGCAGGTTATATGACAATAGCTCTAGTTTGTTGTTAACCACTTCCGCTTGTCACAGGAAGCTCTTGCTCAACACACGTTGTCTTTGGCGTAGACATAAACAGAATCCTGAATATGAAGTCTCTACCTTAGGAATTGACTGAATGACAGATGGTTGAGTTGCGTGATTTTCACTATGTGCAGGTTATATGACAATAGCTCTAGGTTGTTTTTAACCACTTCCGGTTTTCACAGGAAGCTCTTGCTCAACACACGTGTTCATTGGGGTAGACATAAAGAGAATCCTGAATATGAAGCCTCTACCTTAAGAATTGACTGAATGACAGATGGTTGAGTTGCGTGATTTTCACTATGTGCAGGTTGGCCATATGACAATAGCTCTAGGCTGTTTTTAACAAATTCCGGTTGTCACAGGAAGCTCTTGCTCAACACACGTTGTCTTTGGGGTAGACATAAACAGAATCCTGAATATGAAGTCTCTACCTTAAGAATTGACTGAATGACAGATGGTTGAGTTGCATGATTTTCACTATGTGCAGGTTATATGACAATAGCTCTAGGCTGTTTTTAACCACTTCCGGTTGTCACAGGAAGCTCTTGCTCAACAAACCTTGTCTTTGGGGTAGACATAAACAGAATCCTGAATATGAAGTCTCTACCTTAAGAATTGACTGAATGACACATGGTTGAGTTGCGTGATTTTCACTATCTGCAGGTTGGCCATATGACTATAGCTCTAGGCTGTTTTTAAAAACTTCCGGTTGTCATAGGAAGCTCTTGCTCAACACACGTTGTCTTTGGGGTAGACATAAACAGAATCCTGAATATGAAGTCTCTACCTTAAGAATTGACTGAATGACAGATGGTTGAGTTGCATGGTTTTCACTATTAGCAGGTTATATGACAATAGCTCTAGGCTGTTTTTAACCACTTCCGGTTGTCACAGGAAGCTCTTGCTCAACACACGTGTTCATTGGGGTAGACATAAAGAGAATCCTGAATATGAAGCCTCTACCTTAAGAATTGACTGAATGACAGATGGTTGAGTTGCGTGATTTTCACTATGTGCAGGTTGGCCATATGACAATAGCTCTAGGCTGTTTTTAACAAATTCCGGTTGTCACAGGAAGCTCTTGCTCAACACACGTTGTCTTTGGGGTAGACATAAACAGAATCCTGAATATGAAGTCTCTACCTTAAGAATTGACTGAATGACAGATAGTTGAGTTGCGTGATTTTCACTATGTGCAGGTTGGCCATATGACAATAGCTCTAGGCTGTTTTTAACAAATTCCGGTTGTCACAGGAAGCTCTTGCCCAACACACGTTGTCTTTGGGGTAGACATAAACAGAATCGTGAATATGAAGTCTCTACCTTAAGAATTGACTGAATGACAGATGGTTGAGTTGCGTGATTTTCACTATGTGCAGGTTATATGACAATAGCTCTAGGTTGTTGTTAACCACTTCCGCTTGTCACAGGAAGCTCTTGCTCAACACACGTTGTCTTTGGCGTAGACATAAACAGAATCCTGAATATGAAGGTCTACCTTAGGAATTGACTGAATGACCGATGGTTGAGTTGTGTGATTTTCACTATGTGCAGGTTATATGACAATAGCTCTAGGCTGTTTTTAACCACTTCCGGTTGTCACAGGAAGCTCTTGCTCAACACACGTATTCATTGGGGTAGACATAAAGAGAATCCTGAATATGAAGCCTCTACCCTAAGAATTGACTGAATGACAGATGGTTGAGTTGCGTGATTTTCACTATGTGCAGGTTGGCCATATGACAATAGCTCTAGGCTGTTTTTAACAAATTCCGGTTGTCACAGGAAGCTCTTGCTCAACACACGTTGTCTTTGGGGTAGACATAAACAGAATCCTGAATATGAAGTCTCTACCTTAAGAATTGACTGAATGACACATGGTTGAGTTGTGTGATTTTCACTATCTGCAGGTTGGCCATATGACTATAGCTCTAGGCTGTTTTTAAAAACTTCCGGTTGTCATAGGAAGCTCTTGCTCAACACACGTTGTCTTTGGGGTAGACATAAACAGAATCCTGAATATGAAGTCTCTACCTTAAGAATTGACTGAATGACAGATGGTTGAGTTGCGTGGTTTTCACTATTTGCAGGTTATATGACAATAGCTCTAGGCTGTTTTTAACCACTTCCGGTTGTCACAGGAAGCTCTTGCTCAACACACGTGTTCATTGGGGTAGACATAAAGAGAATCCTGAATATGAAGCCTCTACCTTAAGAATTGACTGAATGACAGATGGTTGAGTTGCGTGATTTTCACTATGTGCAGGTTGGCCATATGACAATAGCTCTAGGCTGTTTCTAACAAATTCCGGTTGTCACAGGAAGCTCTTGCTCAACACACGTTGTCTTTGGGGTAGACATGAACAGAATCCTGAATAGGAAGTCTCTACCTTAAGAATTGACTGAATGACAGATGGTTGAGTTGCGTGATTTTCACTATGTGCAGGTTATATGACAATAGCTCTAGGCTGTTTTTAACCACTTCCGGTTGTCACAGGAAGCTCTTGCTCAACAAACGTTGTCTTTGGGGTAGACATAAACAGAATCCTGAATATGAAGTCTCTACCTTAAGAATTGACTGAATGACAGATGGTTGAGTTGCGTGATTTTCACTATGTGCAGGTTGGCCATATGACAATAGCTCTAGGCTGTTTTTAACAAATTCCGGTTGTCACAGGAAGCTCTTGCTCAACACACGTTGTCTTTGGGGTAGACATAAACAGAATCCTGAATATGAAGTCTCTACCTTAAGAATTGACTGAATGACAGATGGTTGAGTTGCATGATTTTCACTATGTGCAGGTTATATGACAATAGCTCTAGGCTATTTTTAACCACTTCCGGTTGTCACAGGAAGCTCTTGCTCAACAAACGTTGTCTTTGGGGTAGCCATAAACAGAATCCTGAATATGAAGTCTCTACCTTAAGAATTGACTGAATGACACATGGTTGAGTTGCGTGATTTTCACTATCTGCAGGTTGGCCATATGACTATAGCTCTAGGCTGTTTTTAAAAACTTCCGGTTGTCATAGGAAGCTCTTGCTCAACACACGTTGTCTTTGGGGTAGACATAAACAGAATCCTGAATATGAAGTCTCTACCTTAAGAATTGACTGAATGACAGATGGTTGAGTTGCATGGTTTTCACTATTAGCAGGTTATATGACAATAGCTCTAGGCTGTTTTTAACCACTTCCGGTTGTCACAGGAAGCTCTTGCTCAACACACGTGTTCATTGGGGTAGACATAAAGAGAATCCTGAATATGAAGCCTCTACCTTAAGAATTGACTGAATGACAGATGGTTGAGTTGCGTGATTTTCACTATGTGCAGGTTGGCCATATGACAATAGCTCTAGGCTGTATTTAACAAATTCCGGTTGTCACAGGAAGCTCTTGCTCAACACACGTTGTCTTTGGGGTAGACATAAACAGAATCCTGAATATGAAGTCTCTACCTTAAGAATTGACTGAATGACAGATAGTTGAGTTGCATGATTTTCACTATGTGCAGGTTGGCCATATGACAATAGCTCTAGGCTGTTTTTAAGAAATTCCGGTTGTCACAGGAAGCTCTTGCCCAACACACGTTGTCTTTGGGGTAGACATAAACAGAATCCTGAATATGAAGTCTCTACCTTAAGAATTGACTGAATGACAGATGGTTGAGTTGCGTGATTTTCACTATGTGCAGGTTATATGACAATAGCTCTAGGTTGTTTTTAACCACTTCCGGTTGTCACAGGAAGCCCTTGCTCAACTCACGTTGTCTTTGGGGTAGACATAAACAGAATCCTGAATATGAAGTCTCTACCTTAAGAATTGACTGAATGACAGATGGTTGAGTTGCGTGATTTTCACTATGTGCAGGTTATATGACAATAGCTCTAGGTTGTTGTTAACCACTTCCGCTTGTCACAGGAAGCTCTTGCTCAACACACGTTGTCTTTGGCGTAGACATAAACAGAATCCTGAATATGAAGGTCTACCTTAGGAATTGACTGAATGACAGATGGTTGAGTTGTGTGATTTTCACTATGTGCAGGTTATATGACAATAGCTCTAGGCTGTTTTTAACCACTTCCGGTTGTCACAGGAAGCTCTTGCTCAACACACGTGTTCATTGGGGTAGACATAAAGAGAATCCTGAATATGAAGCCTCTACCTTAAGAATTGACTGAATGACAGATGGTTGAGTTGCGTGATTTTCACTATGTGCAGGTTGGCCATATGACAATAGCTCTAGGCTGTTTTTAACAAATTCCGGTTGTCACAGGAAGCTCTTGCTCAACACACGTTGTCTTTGGGGTAGACATAAACAGAATCCTGAATATGAAGTCTCTACCTTAAGAATTGACTGAATGACAGATGGTTGAGTTGCGTGATTTTCACTATGTGCAGGTTATATGACAATAGCTCTAGGTTGTTGTTAACCACTTCCGCTTGTCACAGGAAGCTCTTGCTCAACACACGTTGTCTTTGGGGTAGACATAAACAGAATCCTGAATATGAAGTCTCTACCTTAAGAATTGACTGAATGACAGATAGTTGAGTTGCATGATTTTCACTATGTGCAGGTTGGCCATATGACAATAGCTCTAGGCTGTTTTTAACAAATTCCGGTTGTCACAGGAAGCTCTTGCCCAACACACGTTGTCTTTGGGGTAGACATAAACAGAATCCTGAATATGAAGTCTCTACCTTAAGAATTGACTGAATGACAGATGGTTGAGTTGCGTGATTTTCACTATGTGCAGGTTATATGACAATAGCTCTAGGTTGTTGTTAACCACTTCCGCTTGTCACAGGAAGCTCTTGCTCAACACACGTTGTCTTTGGCGTAGACATAAACAGAATCCTGAATATGAAGGTCTACCTTAGGAATTGACTGAATGACAGATGGTTGAGTTGTGTGATTTTCACTATGTGCAGGTTATATGACAATAGCTCTAGGCTGTTTTTAACCACTTCCGGTTGTCACAGGAAGCTCTTGCTCAACACACGTGTTCATTGGGGTAGACATAAAGAGAATCCTGAATATGAAGCCTCTACCTTAAGAATTGACTGAATGACAGATGGTTGAGTTGCGTGATTTTCACTATGTGCAGGTTGGCCATATGACAATAGCTCTAGGCTGTTTTTAACAAATTCCGGTTGTCACAGGAAGCTCTTGCTCAACACACGTTGTCTTTGGGGTAGACATAAACAGAATCCTGAATATGAAGTCTCTACCTTAAGAATTGACTGAATGACAGATGGTTGAGTTGCGTGATTTTCACTATGTGCAGGTTATATGACAATAGCTCTAGGTTGTTGTTAACCACTTCCGCTTGTCACAGGAAGCTCTTGCTCAACACACGTTGTCTTTGGGGTAGACATAAACAGAATCCTGAATATGAAGTCTCTACCTTAAGAATTGACTGAATGACAGATAGTTGAGTTGCATGATTTTCACTATGTGCAGGTTGGCCATATGACAATAGCTCTAGGCTGTTTTTAACAAATTCCGGTTGTCACAGGAAGCTCTTGCCCAACACACGTTGTCTTTGGGGTAGACATAAACAGAATCCTGAATATGAAGTCTCTACCTTAAGAATTGACTGAATGACAGATGGTTGAGTTGCGTGATTTTCACTATGTGCAGGTTATATGACAATAGCTCTAGGTTGTTTTTAACCACTTCCGGTTGTCACAGGAAGCCCTTGCTCAACTCACGTTGTCTTTGGGGTAGACATAAACAGAATCCTGAATATGAAGTCTCTACCTTAAGAATTGACTGAATGACAGATGGTTGAGTTGCGTGATTTTCACTATGTGCAGGTTATATGACAATAGCTCTAGGTTGTTGTTAACCACTTCCGCTTGTCACAGGAAGCTCTTGCTCAACACACGTTGTCTTTGGCGTAGACATAAACAGAATCCTGAATATGAAGGTCTACCTTAGGAATTGACTGAATGACAGATGGTTGAGTTGTGTGATTTTCACTATGTGCAGGTTATATGACAATAGCTCTAGGCTGTTTTTAACCACTTCCGGTTGTCACAGGAAGCTCTTGCTCAACACACGTGTTCATTGGGGTAGACATAAAGAGAATCCTGAATATGAAGCCTCTACCTTAAGAATTGACTGAATGACAGATGGTTGAGTTGCGTGATTTTCACTATGTGCAGGTTGGCCATATGACAATAGCTCTAGGCTGTTTTTAACAAATTCCGGTTGTCACAGGAAGCTCTTGCTCAACACACGTTGTCTTTGGGGTAGACATAAACAGAATCCTGAATATGAAGTCTCTACCTTAAGAATTGACTGAATGACAGATAGTTGAGTTGCGTGATTTTCACTATGTGCAGGTTGGCCATATGACAATAGCTCTAGGCTGTTTTTAACAAATTCCGGTTGTCACAGGAAGCTCTTGCCCAACACACGTTGTCTTTGGGGTAGACATAAACAGAATCCTGAATATGAAGTCTCTACCTTAAGAATTGACTGAATGACAGATGGTTGAGTTGCGTGATTTTCACTATGTGCAGGTTATATGACAATAGCTCTAGGTTGTTTTTAACCACTTCCGGTTGTCACAGGAAGCCCTTGCTCAACTCACGTTGTCTTTGGGGTAGACATAAACAGAATCCTGAATATGAAGTCTCTACCTTAAGAATTGACTGAATGACAGATGGTTGAGTTGCGTGATTTTCACTATGTGCAGGTTATATGACAATAGCTCTAGGTTGTTGTTAACCACTTCCGCTTGTCACAGGAAGCTCTTGCTCAACACACGTTGTCTTTGGCGTAGACATAAACAGAATCCTGAATATGAAGGTCTACCTTAGGAATTGACTGAATGACAGATGGTTGAGTTGTGTGATTTTCACTATGTGCAGGTTATATGACAATAGCTCTAGGCTGTTTTTAACCACTTCCGGTTGTCACAGGAAGCTCTTGCTCAACACACGTGTTCATTGGGGTAGACATAAAGAGAATCCTGAATATGAAGCCTCTACCTTAACCTGTTGGGTCTAGGGGGCAGCATTTGCACGTCTGGATAAAAAAAATGTACCCGATTTAATCTGGTTACTAATCCTACCCAGTAACTAGAATATGCATATACTTATTATATATGGATAGAAAACACTCTAAAGTTTCCAAAACTGTTTGAATGGTGTCTGTGAGTATAACAGAACTCATTTGGCAGGCAAAACCCTGAGACATTTTCTGACAGGAAGTGGATACCTGATGTGTTGTATTGACTTTAAAGCTATCCCATTGAAAGACACAGGGGTTTAGGAATATTTTGGCACTTCCTATTGCTTCCACTAGATGTCACCAGCCTTTACAAAGTGTTTTGAGTCTTCTGGAGGGAGATCTGACCGAACAAGAGCCATGGAACGGTGATGTCCCATTAGACACCTGGCGCGCTACTTCATGTTGGGTACCCTCGTTCCAATACGTTATAAAAGGCTATGCATTCGTCCACCTTGAATATTATTCATGTTCTGGTTAAAAAAGGCCCTAATGATTTATGCTATACAACGTTTGACATGTTTGAACGAACGGAAATATATTTTTTCCCCTCGTTCATGACGAGAAGTCCGGCTGGCTTACATCATGTGCTAACGAGACGGAGATTTTTGGACATAAATGATGAGCTTTTTTGAACAAAACTACATTCGTTATGGACCTGTGATACCTGGAAGTGACATCTGATGAAGAGAATCAAAGGTAATGGATTATTTACATAGTATTTTCGATTTTAGATCTCCCCAACATGACGTCTAGTCTGTATCGCAACGCGTATTTTTCTGGGCACAGTGCTCAGATTATTGCAAAGTGTGATTTCCCAGTAAGGTTATTTTTAAATCTGGCAAGTTGATTGCGTTCAAAAGATGTAAATCTATAATTCTTTAAATGACAATATAATATTTTAACAATGTTTTCTAATTTTAATTATTTAATTTCTGACGCTGACTTGACTGCCGGTTATTGGAGGGAAACGATTTCCTCAACATCAATGCCATAGTAAAACGCTGTTTTTTGATATAAATATGAACTTGATAGAACTAAAAATGCATGCATTGTCTAACATAATGTCCTAGGAGTGTCATCTGATGGAGATTGTAAAAGGTTAGTGCATCATTTTAGCTGGTTTTATGGTTTTGGTGACCCTGTCTTTGACTTGACAAAACATTACACACAACTCTTGTAAATGTACTGTCCTAACATACTCTAAATTTATGCTTTCGCCGTAAAACCTTTTTGAAATCGTAAAACGTGGTTAGATTAAGGAGATGTTTATCTTTCAAATGGTGTAACATAGTTGTATTTTTGAAAAATTTGAATTTTGACATTTATTTGGATTCAAATTTGCCGCTCTTGAAATGCACCTGCTGTTGATGGAGTGCACCACAGGTGGCACGCTAGCGTCCCACCTAGCCCCAAGAGGTTAAGAATTGACTGAATGACAGATGGTTGAGTTGCGTGATTTTCACTATGTGCAGGTTGGCCATATGACAATAGCTCTAGGCTGTTTTTAACAAATTCCGGTTGTCACAGGAAGCTCTTGCTCAACACACGTTGTCTTTGGGGTAGACATAAACAGAATCCTGAATATGAAGTCTCTACCTTAAGAATTGACTGAATGACAGATGGTTGAGTTGCGTGGTTTTCACTATTTGCAGGTTATATGACAATAGCTCTAGGCTGTTTTTAACCACTTCCGGTTGTCACAGGAAGCTCTTGCTCAACACACGTGTTCATTGGGGTAGACATAAAGAGAATCCTGAATATGAAGCCTCTACCTTAAGAATTGACTGAATGACAGATGGTTGAGTTGCGTGATTTTCACTATGTGCAGGTTGGCAATATGACAATAGCTCTAGGCTGTTTTTAACAAATTCCAGTTGTCACAGGAAGCTCTTGCTCAACACACGTTGTCTTTGGGGTAGACATAAACAGAATCCTGAATATGAAGTCTCTACCTTAAGAATTGATTGAATGACAGATGGTTGAGTTGCGTGATTTTCACTATGTGCAGGTTATATGACAATAGCTCTAGGCTGTTTTTAACCACTTCCGGTTGTCACAGGGAGCTCTTGCTCAACACACGTTGTCTTTGGGGTAGACATAAACAGAATCCTGAATATGAAGTCTCTACCTTAAGAATTGACTGAATGACACATGGTTGAGTTGTGTGATTTTCACTATCTGCAGGTTGGCCATATGACTATAGCTCTAGGCTGTTTTTAAAAACTTCCGGTTGTCATAGGAAGCTCTTGCTCAACACACGTTGTCTTTGGGGTAGACATAAACAGAATCCTGAAAATGAAGTCTCTACCTTATGAATTGACTGAATGACAGATGGTTGAGTTGCGTGGTTTTCACTATTTGCAGGTTATATGACAATAGCTCTAGGCTGTTTTTAACCACTTCCGGTTGTCACAGGAAGCTCTTGCTCAACACACGTGTTCATTGGGGTAGACATAAAGAGAATCCTGAATATGAAGCCTCTACCTTAAGAATTGACTGAATGACAGATGGTTGAGTTGCGTGATTTTCACTATGTGCAGGTTGGCCATATGACAATAGCTCTAGGCTGTTTTTAACAAATTCCGGTTGTCACAGGAAGCTCTTGCTCAACACACGTTGTCTTTGGGGTAGACATAAACAGAATCCTGAATATGAAGTCTCTACCTTAAGAATTGACTGAATGACAGATGGTTGAGTTGCATGATTTTCACTATGTGCAGGTTATATGACAATAGCTCTAGGCTGTTTTTAACCACTTCCGGTTGTCACAGGAAGCTCTTGCTCAACAAACGTTGTCTTTGGGGTAGACATAAACAGAATCCTGAATATGAAGTCTCTACCTTAAGAATTGACTGAATGACACATGGTTGAGTTGCGTGATTTTCACTATGTGCAGGTTGGCCATATGACAATAGCTCTAGGCTGTTTTTAACAAATTCCGGTTGTCACAGGAAGCTCTTGCCCAACACACGTTGTCTTTGGGGTAGACATAAACAGAATCCTGAATATGAAGTCTCTACCTTAAGAATTGACTGAATGACAGATGGTTGAGTTGCGTGGTTTTCACTATTTGCAGGTTATATGACAATAGCTCTAGGCTGTTTTTAACCACTTCCGGTTGTCACAGGAAGCTCTTGCTCAACACACGTGTGTCATTGGGGTAGACATAAAGAGAATCCTGAATATGAAGCCTCTACCTTAAGAATTGACTGAATGACAGATGGTTGAGTTGCGTGATTTTCACTATGTGCAGGTTGGCAATATGACAATAGCTCTAGGCTGTTTTTAACAAATTCCACTTGTCACAGGAAGCTCTTGCTCAACACACGTTGTCTTTGGGGTAGACATAAACAGAATCCTGAATATGAAGTCTCTACCTTAAGAATTGATTGAATGACAGATGGTTGAGTTGCGTGATTTTCACTATGTGCAGGTTATATGACAATAGCTCTAGGCTGTTTTTAACCACTTCCGGTTGTCACAGGGAGCTCTTGCTCAACACACGTTGTCTTTGGGGTAGACATAAACAGAATCCTGAATATGAAGTCTCTACCTTAAGAATTGACTGAATGACACATGGTTGAGTTGTGTGATTTTCACTATCTGCAGGTTGGCCATATGACTATAGCTCTAGGCTGTTTTTAAAAACTTCCGGTTGTCATAGGAAGCTCTTGCTCAACACACGTTGTCTTTGGGGTAGACATAAACAGAATCCTGAAAATGAAGTCTCTACCTTATGAATTGACTGAATGACAGATGGTTGAGTTGCGTGGTTTTCACTATTTGCAGGTTATATGACAATAGCTCTAGGCTGTTTTTAACCACTTCCGGTTGTCACAGGAAGCTCTTGCTCAACACACGTGTTCATTGGGGTAGACATAAAGAGAATCCTGAATATGAAGCCTCTACCTTAAGAATTGACTGAATGACAGATGGTTGAGTTGCGTGATTTTCACTATGTGCAGGTTGGCCATATGACAATAGCTCTAGGCTGTTTTTAACAAATTCCGGTTGTCACAGGAAGCTCTTGCTCAACACACGTTGTCTTTGGGGTAGACATAAACAGAATCCTGAATATGAAGTCTCTACCTTAAGAATTGACTGAATGACAGATGGTTGAGTTGCATGATTTTCACTATGTGCAGGTTATATGACAATAGCTCTAGGCTGTTTTTAACCACTTCCGGTTGTCACAGGAAGCTCTTGCTCAACAAACGTTGTCTTTGGGGTAGACATAAACAGAATCCTGAATATGAAGTCTCTACCTTAAGAATTGACTGAATGACACATGGTTGAGTTGCGTGATTTTCACTATGTGCAGGTTGGCCATATGACAATAGCTCTAGGCTGTTTTTAACAAATTCCGGTTGTCACAGGAAGCTCTTGCCCAACACACGTTGTCTTTGGGGTAGACATAAACAGAATCCTGAATATGAAGTCTCTACCTTAAGAATTGACTGAATGACAGATGGTTGAGTTGCGTGATTTTCACTATGTGCAGGTTATATGACAATAGCTCTAGGTTGTTTTTAACCACTTCCGGTTGTCACAGGAAGCCCTTGCTCAACTCACGTTGTCTTTGGGGTAGACATAAACAGAATCCTGAATATGAAGTCTCTACCTTAAGAATTGACTGAATGACAGATGGTTGAGTTGCGTGATTTTCACTATGTGCAGGTTATATGACAATAGCTCTAGGTTGTTGTTAACCACTTCCGCTTGTCACAGGAAGCTCTTGCTCAACACACGTTGTCTTTGGCGTAGACATAAACAGAATCCTGAATATGAAGTCTCTACCTTAAGAATTGACTGAATGACAGATGGTTGAGTTGCATGATTTTCACTATGTGCAGGTTATATGACAATAGCTCTAGGCTGTTTTTAACCACTTCCGGTTGTCACAGGAAGCTCTTGCTCAACAAACGTTGTCTTTGGGGTAGACATAAACAGAATCCTGAATATGAAGTCTCTACCCTAAGAATTGACTGAATGACACATGGTTGAGTTGCGTGATTTTCACTATGTGCAGGTTGGCCATATGACAATAGCTCTAGGCTGTTTTTAACAAATTCCGGTTGTCACAGGAAGCTCTTGCCCAACACACGTTGTCTTTGGGGTAGACATAAACAGAATCCTGAATATGAAGTCTCTACCTTAAGAATTGACTGAATGACAGATGGTTGAGTTGCGTGATTTTCACTATGTGCAGGTTATATGACAATAGCTCTAGGTTGTTTTTAACCACTTCCGGTTGTCACAGGAAGCCCTTGCTCAACTCACGTTGTCTTTGGGGTAGACATAAACAGAATCCTGAATATGAAGTCTCTACCTTAAGAATTGACTGAATGACAGATGGTTGAGTTGCGTGATTTTCACTATGTGCAGGTTATATGACAATAGCTCTAGGTTGTTGTTAACCACTTCCGCTTGTCACAGGAAGCTCTTGCTCAACACACGTTGTCTTTGGCGTAGACATAAACAGAATCCTGAATATGAAGGTCTACCTTAGGAATTGACTGAATGACAGATGGTTGAGTTGCGTGATTTTCACTATGTGCAGGTTATATGACAATAGCTCTAGGCTGATTTTAACCACTTCCGGTTGTCACAGGAAGCTCTTGCTCAACACACGTTGTCTTTGGGGTAGACATAAACAGAATCCTGAATATGAAGTCTCTACCTTAAGAATTGACTGAATGACACATGGTTGAGTTGTGTGATTTTCACTATCTGCAGGTTGGCCATATGACTATAGCTCTAGGCTGTTTTTAAAAACTTCCGGTTGTCATAGGAAGCTCTTGCTCAACACACGTTGTCTTTGGGGTAGACATAAACAGAATCCTGAAAATGAAGTCTCTACCTTATGAATTGACTGAATGACAGATGGTTGAGTTGCGTGGTTTTCACTATTTGCAGGTTATATGACAATAGCTCTAGGCTGTTTTTAACCACTTCCGGTTGTCACAGGAAGGTCTTGCTCAACACACGTGTTCATTGGGGTAGACATAAAGAGAATCCTGAATATGAAGCCTCTACCTTAAGAATTGACTGAATGACAGATGGTTGAGTTGCGTGATTTTCACTATGTGCAGGTTGGCCATATGACAATAGCTCTAGGCTGTTTTTAACAAATTCCGGTTGTCACAGGAAGCTCTTGCTCAACACACGTTGTCTTTGGGGTAGACATAAACAGAATCCTGAATATGAAGTCTCTACCTTAAGAATTGACTGAATGACAGATGGTTGAGTTGCATGATTTTCACTATGTGCAGGTTATATGACAATAGCTCTAGGCTGTTTTTAACCACTTCCGGTTGTCACAGGAAGCTCTTGCTCAACAAACGTTGTCTTTGGGGTAGACATAAACAGAATCCTGAATATGAAGTCTCTACCTTAAGAATTGACTGAATGACACATGGTTGAGTTGCGTGATTTTCACTATGTGCAGGTTGGCCATATGACAATAGCTCTAGGCTGTTTTTAACAAATTCCGGTTGTCACAGGAAGCTCTTGCCCAACACACGTTGTCTTTGGGGTAGACATAAACAGAATCCTGAATATGAAGTCTCTACCTTAAGAATTGACTGAATGACAGATGGTTGAGTTGCGTGATTTTCACTATGTGCAGGTTATATGACAATAGCTCTAGGTTGTTTTTAACCACTTCCGGTTGTCACAGGAAGCCCTTGCTCAACTCACGTTGTCTTTGGGGTAGACATAAACAGAATCCTGAATATGAAGTCTCTACCTTAAGAATTGACTGAATGACAGATGGTTGAGTTGCGTGATTTTCACTATGTGCAGGTTATATGACAATAGCTCTAGGTTGTTGTTAACCACTTCCGCTTGTCACAGGAAGCTCTTGCTCAACACACGTTGTCTTTGGCGTAGACATAAACAGAATCCTGAATATGAAGGTCTACCTTAGGAATTGACTGAATGACAGATGGTTGAGTTGCGTGATTTTCACTATGTGCAGGTTATATGACAATAGCTCTAGGCTGATTTTAACCACTTCCGGTTGTCACAGGAAGCTCTTGCTCAACAAACGTTGTCTTTGGGGTAGACATAAACAGAATCCTGAATATGAAGTCTCTACCTTAAGAATTGACTGAATGACAGATGGTTGAGTTGCGTGATTTTCACTATGTGCAGGTTGGCCATATGACAATAGCTCTAGGCTGTTTTTAACAAATTCCGGTTGTCACAGGAAGCTCTTGCTCAACACACGTTGTCTTTGGGGTAGACATAAACAGAATCCTGAATATGAAGTCTCTACCTTAAGAATTGACTGAATGACAGATGGTTGAGTTGCATGATTTTCACTATGTGCAGGTTATATGACAATAGCTCTAGGCTGTTTTTAACCACTTCCGGTTGTCACAGGAAGCTCTTGCTCAACAAACGTTGTCTTTGGGGTAGACATAAACAGAATCCTGAATATGAAGTCTCTACCTTAAGAATTGACTGAATGACAGATGGTTGAGTTGTGTGATTTTCACTATGTGCAGGTTATATGACAATAGCTCTAGGCTGTTTTTAACCACTTCCGGTTGTCACAGGAAGCTCTTGCTCAACACACGTATTCATTGGGGTAGACATAAAGAGAATCCTGAATATGAAGCCTCTACCCTAAGAATTGACTGAATGACAGATGGTTGAGTTGCGTGATTTTCACTATGTTCAGGTTGGCCATATGACAATAGCTCTAGGCTGTTTTTAATAAATTCCGGTTGTCACAGGAAGCTCTTGCTCAACACACGTTGTCTTTGGGGTAGACATAAACAGAATCCTGAATATGAAGTCTCTACCTTAAGAATTGACTGAATGACAGATAGTTGAGTTGCGTGATTTTCACTATGTGCAGGTTGGCCATATGACAATAGCTCTAGGCTGTTTTTAACAAATTCCGGTTGTCACAGGAAGCTCTTGCCCAACACACGTTGTCTTTGGGGTAGACATAAACAGAATCCTGAATATGAAGTCTCTACCTTAAGAATTGACTGAATGACAGATGGTTGAGTTGCGTGATTTTCACTATGTGCAGGTTATATGACAATAGCTCTAGGTTGTTTTTAACCACTTCCGGTTGTCACAGGAAGCCCTTGCTCAACTCACGTTGTCTTTGGGGTAGACATAAACAGAATCCTGAATATGAAGTCTCTACCTTAACCTGTTGGGTCTAGGGGGCAGCATTTGCACGTCTGGATAAAAAAAATGTACCCGATTTAATCTGGTTACTAATCCTACCCAGTAACTACAATATGCATATACTTATTATATATGGATAGAAAACACTCTAAAGTTTCCAAAACTGTTTGAATGGTGTCTGTGAGTATAACAGAACTCATTTGGCAGGCAAAACCCTGAGACATTTTCTGACAGGAAGTGGATACCTGATGTGTTGTATTGACTTTAAACCTATCCCATTGAAAAACACAGGGGTTTAGTAATATTTTGGCACTTCCTATTGCTTCCACTAGATGTCACCAGCCTTTACAAAGTGTTTTGAGTCTTCTGGAGGGAGATCTGACCGAACAAGAGCCATGGAACGTTGATGTCCCATTAGACACCTGGCGCGCTAGTTCATGTTGGGTACCCTCGTTCCAATACGTTATAAAAGAGTATGCATTCGTCCACCTTGAATATTATTCATGTTCTGGTTAAAAAAGGCCCTAATGATTTATGCTATACAACGTTTGACATGTTTGAACGAACGGAAATATATTTTTTCCCCTCGTTCATGACGAGAAGTCCGGCTGGCTTACATCATGTGCTAACGAGACGGAGATTTTTGGACATAAATGATGAGCTTTTTTGAACAAAACTACATTCGTTATGGACCTGTGATACCTGGAAGTGACATCTGATGAAGAGAATCAAAGGTAATGGATTATTTACATAGTATTTTCGATTTTAGATCTCCCCAACATGACGTCTAGTCTGTATCGCAACGCGTATTTTTCTGGGCGCAGTGCTCAGATTATTGCAAAGTGTGATTTCCCAGTAAGGTTATTTTTAAATCTGGCAAGTTGATTGCATTCAAAAGATGTAAATCTATAATTCTTTAAATGACAATATAATATTTTACCAATGTTTTCTAATTTTAATTATTTAATTTGTGACGCTGACTTGACTGCCGGTTATTGGAGGGAAACGATTTCCTCAACATCAATGCCATAGTAAAACGCTGTTTTTTGATATAAATATGAACTTGATAGAACTAAAAATGCATGCATTGTCTAACATAATGTCCTAGGAGTGTCATCTGATGGAGATTGTAAAAGGTTAGTGCATCATTTTAGCTGGTTTTATGGTTTTGGTGACCCTGTCTTTGACTTGACAAAACATTACACACAACTCTTGTAAATGTACTGTCCTAACATACTCTAAATTTATGCTTTCGCCGTAAAACCTTTTTGAAATCGTAAAACGTGGTTAGATTAAGGAGATGTTTATCTTTCAAATGGTGTAACATAGTTGTATTTTTGAAAAATTTGAATTTTGACATTTATTTGGATTCAAATTTGCCGCTCTTGAAATGCACCTGCTGTTGATGGAGTGCACCACGGGTGGCACGCTAGCGTCCCACCTAGCCCCAAGAGGTTAAGAATTGACTGAATGACAGATGGTTGAGTTGCGTGATTTTCACTATGTGCAGGTTATATGACAATAGCTCTAGGTTGTTGTTAACCACTTCCGCTTGTCACAGGAAGCTCTTGCTCAACACACGTTGTCTTTGGCGTAGACATAAACAGAATCCTGAATATGAAGGTCTACCTTAGGAATTGACTGAATGACAGATGGTTGAGTTGTGTGATTTTCACTATGTGCAGGTTATATGACAATAGCTCTAGGCTGTTTTTAACCACTTCCGGTTGTCACAGGAAGCTCTTGCTCAACACACGTATTCATTGGGGTAGACATAAAGAGAATCCTGAATATGAAGCCTCTACCCTAAGAATTGACTGAATGACAGATGGTTGAGTTGCGTGATTTTCACTATGTGCAGGTTGGCCATATGACAATAGCTCTAGGCTGTTTTTAACAAATTCCGGTTGTCACAGGAAGCTCTTGCTCAACACACGTTGTCTTTGGGGTAGACATGAACAGAATCCTGAATATGAAGTCTCTACCTTAAGAATTGACTGAATGACACATGGTTGAGTTGTGTGATTTTCACTATCTGCAGGTTGGCCATATGACTATAGCTCTAGGCTGTTTTTAAAAACTTCCGGTTGTCATAGGAAGCTCTTGCTCAACACACGTTGTCTTTGGGGTAGACATAAACAGAATCCTGAATATGAAGTCTCTACCTTAAGAATTGACTGAATGACAGATGGTTGAGTTGCGTGGTTTTCACTATTTGCAGGTTATATGACAATAGCTCTAGGCTGTTTTTAACCACTTCCGGTTGTCACAGGAAGCTCTTGCTCAACACACGTGTTCATTGGGGTAGACATAAAGAGAATCCTGAATATGAAGCCTCTACCTTAAGAATTGACTGAATGACAGATGGTTGAGTTGCGTGATTTTCACTATGTGCAGGTTGGCCATATGACAATAGCTCTAGGCTGTTTTTAACAAATTCCGGTTGTCACAGGAAGCTCTTGCTCAACACACGTTGTCTTTGGGGTAGACATAAACAGAATCCTGAATATGAAGTCTCTACCTTAAGAATTGACTGAATGACAGATGGTTGAGTTGCGTGATTTTCAATATGTGCAGGTTATATGACAATAGCTCTAGGCTGTTTTTAACCACTTCCGGTTGTCACAGGAAGCTCTTGCTCAACAAACGTTGTCTTTGGGGTAGACATAAACAGAATCCTGAATATGAAGTCTCTACCTTAAGAATTGACTGAATGACACATGGTTGAGTTGCGTGATTTTCACTATGTGCAGGTTATATGACAATAGCTCTAGGTTGTTGTTAACCACTTCCGCTTGTCACAGGAAGCTCTTGCTCAACACACGTTGTCTTTGGCGTAGACATAAACAGAATCCTGAATATGAAGGTCTACCTTAGGAATTGACTGAATGACAGATGGTTGAGTTGTGTGATTTTCACTATGTGCAGGTTATATGACAATAGCTCTAGGCTGTTTTTAACCACTTCCGGTTGTCACAGGAAGCTCTTGCTCAACACACGTATTCATTGGGGTAGACATAAAGAGAATCCTGAATATGAAGCCTCTACCCTAAGAATTGACTGAATGACAGATGGTTGAGTTGCGTGATTTTCACTATGTGCAGGTTGGCCATATGACAATAGCTCTAGGCTGTTTTTAACAAATTCCGGTTGTCACAGGAAGCTCTTGCTCAACACACGTTGTCTTTGGGGTAGACATGAACAGAATCCTGAATATGAAGTCTCTACCTTAAGAATTGACTGAATGACACATGGTTGAGTTGTGTGATTTTCACTATCTGCAGGTTGGCCATATGACTATAGCTCTAGGCTGTTTTTAAAAACTTCCGGTTGTCATAGGAAGCTCTTGCTCAACACACGTTGTCTTTGGGGTAGACATAAACAGAATCCTGAATATGAAGTCTCTACCTTAAGAATTGACTGAATGACAGATGGTTGAGTTGCGTGGTTTTCACTATTTGCAGGTTATATGACAATAGCTCTAGGCTGTTTTTAACCACTTCCGGTTGTCACAGGAAGCTCTTGCTCAACACACGTGTTCATTGGGGTAGACATAAAGAGAATCCTGAATATGAAGCCTCTACCTTAAGAATTGACTGAATGACAGATGGTTGAGTTGCGTGATTTTCACTATGTGCAGGTTGGCCATATGACAATAGCTCTAGGCTGTTTTTAACAAATTCCGGTTGTCACAGGAAGCTCTTGCTCAACACACGTTGTCTTTGGGGTAGACATAAACAGAATCCTGAATATGAAGTCTCTACCTTAAGAATTGACTGAATGACAGATGGTTGAGTTGCGTGATTTTCACTATGTGCAGGTTGGCCATATGACAATAGCTCTAGGCTGTTTTTAACAACTTCCGGTTGTCACAGGAAGCTCTTGCTCAACACACGTTGTCTTTGGGGTAGACATAAACAGAATCCTGAATATGAAGTCTCTACCTTAAGAATTGACTGAATGACAGATGGTTGAGTTGCGTGATTTTCACTATGTGCAGGTTATATGACAATAGCTCTAGGTTGTTTTTAACCACTTCCGCGTTGTCACAGGAAGCTCTTGCTCAACACACGTTGTCTTTGGGGTAGACATAAACAGAATCCTGAATATGAAGTCTCTACCTTAAGAATTGACTGAATGACAGATGGTTGAGTTGCGTGATTTTCACTATGTGCAGGTTATATGACAATAGCTCTAGGTTGTTGTTAACCACTTCCGCTTGTCACAGGAAGCTCTTGCTCAACACACGTTGTCTTTGGCGTAGACATAAACAGAATCCTGAATATGAAGGCTCTACCTTAGGAATTGACTGAATGACAGATGGTTGAGTTGTGTGATTTTCACTATGTGCAGGTTATATGACAATAGCTCTAGGCTGTTTTTAACCACTTCCGGTTGTCACAGGAAGCTCTTGCTCAACACACGTATTCATTGGGGTAGACATAAAGAGAATCCTGAATATGAAGCCTCTACCCTAAGAATTGACTGAATGACAGATGGTTGAGTTGCGTGATTTTCACTATGTGCAGGTTGGCCATATGACAATAGCTCTAGGCTGTTTTTAACAAATTCCGGTTGTCACAGGAAGCTCTTGCTCAACACACGTTGTCTTTGGGGTAGACATAAACAGAATCCTGAATATGAAGTCTCTACCTTAAGAATTGACTGAATGACAGATGGTTGAGTTGCGTGATTTTCACTATTTGCAGGTTATATGACAATAGCTCTAGGCTGTTTTTAACCACTTCCGGTTGTCACAGGAAGCTCTTGCTCAACACACGTGTGTCTTTGGGGTAGACATAAACAGAATCCTGAATATGAAGTCTCTACCTTAAGAATTGACTGAATGACAGATGGTTGAGTTGCGTGGTTTTCACTATTTGCAGGTTATATGACAATAGCTCTAGGCTGTTTTTAACCACTTCCGGTTGTCACAGGAAGCTCTTGCTCAACACACGTGTGTCATTGGGGTAGACATAAAGAGAATCCTGAATATGAAGCCTCTACCTTAAGAATTGACTGAATGACAGATGGTTGAGTTGCGTGATTTTCACTATGTGCAGGTTGGCCATATGACAATAGCTCTAGGCTGTTTTTAACAAATTCCGGTTGTCACAGGAAGCTCTTGCTCAACACACGTTGTCTTTGGGGTAGACATAAACAGAATCCTGAATATGAAGTCTCTACCTTAAGAATTGACTGAATGACAGATGGTTGAGTTGCGTGATTTTCACTATGTGCAGGTTATATGACAATAGCTCTAGGCTGTTTTTAACCACTTCCGGTTGTCACAGGAAGCCCTTGCTCAACTCACGTTGTCTTTGGGGTAGACATAAACAGAATCCTGAATATGAAGTCTCTACCTTAAGAATTGACTGAATGACAGATGGTTGAGTTGCGTGATTTTCACTATGTGCAGGTTATATGACAATAGCTCTAGGTTGTTGTTAACCACTTCCGCTTGTCACAGGAAGCTCTTGCTCAACACACGTTGTCTTTGGCGTAGACATAAACAGAATCCTGAATATGAAGGTCTACCTTAGGAATTGACTGAATGACAGATGGTTGAGTTGTGTGATTTTCACTATGTGCAGGTTATATGACAATAGCTCTAGGCTGTTTTTAACCACTTCCGGTTGTCACAGGAAGCTCTTGCTCAACACACGTATTCATTGGGGTAGACATAAAGAGAATCCTGAATATGAAGCCTCTACCCTAAGAATTGACTGAATGACAGATGGTTGAGTTGCGTGATTTTCACTATGTGCAGGTTGGCCATATGACAATAGCTCTAGGCTGTTTTTAACAAATTCCGGTTGTCACAGGAAACTCTTGCTCAACACACGTTGTCTTTGGGGTAGACATAAACAGAATCCTGAATATGAAGTCTCTACCTTAAGAATTGACTGAATGACAGATGGTTGAGTTGCGTGATTTTCACTATGTGCAGGTTATATGACAATAGCTCTGGGTTGTTTTTAACCACTTCCGGTTGTCACAGGAAGCTCTTGCTCAACACACGTTGTCTTTGGGGTAGACATAAACAGAATCCTGAATATGAAGTCTCTACCTTAAGAATTGACTGAATGACAGATGGTTGAGTTGTGTGGTTTTCACTATTTGCAGGTTATATGACAATAGCTCTAGGCTGTTTTTAACCACTTCCGGTTGTCACAGGAAGCTCTTTCTCAACACACGTGTTCATTGGGGTAGACATAAAGAGAATCCTGAATATGAAGCCTCTACCTTAAGAATTGACTGAATGACAGATGGTTGAGTTCCGTGATTTTCACTATGTGCAGGTTGGCCATTTGACAATAGCTCTAGGCTGTTTTTAACAAATTCCAGTTTTCACAGGAACCTCTTGCTCAACACACGTTGTCTTTGGGGTAGACATAAACAGAATACTGAATATGAAGTCTCTACCTTAAGAATTGACTGAATGACAGATGGTTGAGTTGCGTGGTTTTCACTATTTGCAGGTTATATGACAATAGCTCTAGGCTGTTTTTAACCACTTCCGGTTGTCACAGGAAGCTCTTGCTCAACTCACGTTGTCTTTGGGGTAGACATAAACAGAATCCTGAATATGAAGTCTCTACCTTAAGAATTGACTGAATGACAGATGGTTGAGTTGCGTGATTGTCACTATGTGCAGGTTATATGACAATAGCTCTAGGTTGTTGTTAACCACTTCCGCTTGTCACAGGAAGCTCTTGCTCAACACACGTTGTCTTTGGCGTAGACATAAACAGAATCCTGAATATGAAGGTCTACCTTAGGAATTGACTGAATGACAGATGGTTGAGTTGTGTGATTTTCACTATGTGCAGGTTATATGACAATAGCTCTAGGCTGTTTTTAACCACTTCCGGTTGTCACAGGAAGCTCTTGCTCAACACACGTATTCATTGGGGTAGACATAAAGAGAATCCTGAATATGAAGCCTCTACCCTAAGAATTGACTGAATGACAGATGGTTGAGTTGCGTGATTTTCACTATGTGCAGGTTGGCCATATGACAATAGCTCTAGGCTGTTTTTAACAAATTCCGGTTGTCACAGGAAGCTCTTGCTCAACACACGTTGTCTTTGGGGTAGACATAAACAGAATCCTGAATATGAAGTCTCTACCTTAAGAATTGACTGAATGACAGATGGTTGAGTTGCGTGGTTTTCACTATTTGCAGGTTATATGACAATAGCTCTAGGCTGTTTTTAACCACTTCCGGTTGTCACAGGAAGCTCTTTCTCAACACACGTGTTCATTGGGGTAGACATAAAGAGAATCCTGAATATGAAGCCTCTACCTTAAGAATTGACTGAATGACAGATGGTTGAGTTCCGTGATTTTCACTATGTGCAGGTTGGCCATTTGACAATAGCTCTAGGCTGTTTTTAACAAATTCCAGTTTTCACAGGAACCTCTTGCTCAACACACGTTGTCTTTGGGGTAGACATAAACAGAATACTGAATATGAAGTCTCTACCTTAAGAATTGACTGAATGACAGATGGTTGAGTTGCGTGGTTTTCACTATTTGCAGGTTATATGACAATAGCTCTAGGCTGTTTTTAACCACTTCCGGTTGTCACAGGAAGCTCTTGCTCAACTCACGTTGTCTTTGGGGTAGACATAAACAGAATCCTGAATATGAAGTCTCTACCTTAAGAATTGACTGAATGACAGATGGTTGAGTTGCGTGATTGTCACTATGTGCAGGTTATATGACAATAGCTCTAGGTTGTTGTTAACCACTTCCGCTTGTCACAGGAAGCTCTTGCTCAACACACGTTGTCTTTGGCGTAGACATAAACAGAATCCTGAATATGAAGGTCTACCTTAGGAATTGACTGAATGACAGATGGTTGAGTTGTGTGATTTTCACTATGTGCAGGTTATATGACAATAGCTCTAGGCTGTTTTTAACCACTTCCGGTTGTCACAGGAAGCTCTTGCTCAACACACGTATTCATTGGGGTAGACATAAAGAGAATCCTGAATATGAAGCCTCTACCCTAAGAATTGACTGAATGACAGATGGTTGAGTTGCGTGATTTTCACTATGTGCAGGTTGGCCATATGACAATAGCTCTAGGCTGTTTTTAACAAATTCCGGTTGTCACAGGAAGCTCTTGCTCAACACACGTTGTCTTTGGGGTAGACATAAACAGAATCCTGAATATGAAGTCTCTACCTTAAGAATTGACTGAATGACAGATGGTTGAGTTGCGTGGTTTTCACTATTTGCAGGTTATATGACAATAGCTCTAGGCTGTTTTTAACCACTTCCGGTTGTCACAGGAAGCTCTTTCTCAACACACGTGTTCATTGGGGTAGACATAAAGAGAATCCTGAATATGAAGCCTCTACCTTAAGAATTGACTGAATGACAGATGGTTGAGTTCCGTGATTTTCACTATGTGCAGGTTGGCCATTTGACAATAGCTCTAGGCTGTTTTTAACAAATTCCAGTTTTCACAGGAAGCTCTTGCTCAACACACGTTGTCTTTGGGGTAGACATAAACAGAATCCTGAATATGAAGTCTCTACCTTAAGAATTGACTGAATGACAGATGGTTGAGTTGCGTGGTTTTCACTATTTGCAGGTTATATGACAATAGCTCTAGGCTGTTTTTAACCACTTCCGGTTGTCACAGGAAGCTCTTGCTCAACACACGTGTTCATTGGGGTAGACATAAACAGAATCCTGAATATGAAGCCTCTACCTTAAGAATTGACTGAATGACAGATGGTTGAGTTGCGTGATTTTCACTATGTGCAGGTTATATGACAATAGCTCTAGTTTGTTGTTAACCACTTCCGCTTGTCACAGGAAGCTCTTGCTCAACACACGTTGTCTTTGGCGTAGACATAAACAGAATCCTGAATATGAAGTCTCTACCTTAGGAATTGACTGAATGACAGATGGTTGAGTTGCGTGATTTTCACTATGTGCAGGTTATATGACAATAGCTCTAGGTTGTTTTTAACCACTTCCGGTTGTCACAGGAAGCCCTTGCTCAACTCACGTTGTCTTTGGGGTAGACATAAACAGAATCCTGAATATGAAGTCTCTACCTTAAGAATTGACTGAATGACAGATGGTTGAGTTGCGTGATTTTCACTATGTGCAGGTTATATGACAATAGCTCTAGGTTGTTGTTAACCACTTCCGCTTGTCACAGGAAGCTCTTGCTCAACACACGTTGTCTTTGGCGTAGACATAAACAGAATCCTGAATATGAAGTCTCTACCTTAGGAATTGACTGAATGACAGATGGTTGAGTTGTGTGATTTTCACTATGTGCAGGTTATATGACAATAGCTCTAGGCTGTTTTTAACCACTTCCGGTTGTCACAGGAAGCTCTTGCTCAACACACGTGTTCATTGGGGTAGACATAAAGAGAATCCTGAATATGAAGCCTCTACCTTAAGAATTGACTGAATGACAGATGGTTGAGTTGCGTGATTTTCACTATGTGCAGGTTGGCCATATGACAATAGCTCTAGGCTGTTTTTAACAAATTC
The DNA here is from genome assembly GCF_965601325.2 of Salmo salar. Lineage (NCBI taxonomy): Eukaryota > Metazoa > Chordata > Actinopteri > Salmoniformes > Salmonidae > Salmo > Salmo salar. The sequence continues at coordinate 69,947,918 of NC_138300.1, forward strand.
CAGTTGTCACAGGAAGCTCTTGCTCAACACACGTTGTCTTTGGGGTAGACATAAACAGAATCCTGAATATGAAGTCTCTACCTTAAGAATTGACTGAATGACAGATGGTTGAGTTGCGTGATTTTCACTATGTGCAGGTTATATGACAATAGCTCTAGGTTGTTGTTAACCACTTCCGCTTGTCACAGGAAGCTCTTGCTCAACACACGTTGTCTTCGGCGTAGACATAAACAGAATCCTGAATATGAAGTCTCTACCTTAGGAATTGACTGAATGACAGATGGTTGAGTTGCGTGATTTTCACTATGTGCAGGTTATATGACAATAGCTCTAGGTTGTTGTTAACCACTTCCGCTTGTCACAGGAAGCTCTTGCTCAACACACGTTGTCTTTGGCGTAGACATAAACAGAATCCTGAATATGAAGTCTCTACCTTAGGAATTGACTGAATGACAGATGGTTGAGTTGCGTGATTTTCACTATGTGCAGGTTATATGACAATAGCTCTAGGCTGTTTTTAACCACTTCCGGTTGTCACAGGAAGCTCTTGCTCAACACACGTTGTCTTTGGGGTAGACATAAACAGAATCCTGAATATGAAGTCTCTACCTTAAGAATTGACTGAATGACAGATGGTTGAGTTGGGTGATTTTCACTATGTGCAGGTTATATGACAATAGCTCTAGGTTGTTTTTAACCACTTCCGGTTGTCACAGGAAGCCCTTGCTCAACACACGTTGTCTTTGGGGTAGACATAAACAGAATCCTGAATATGAAGTCTCTACCTTAGGAATTGACTGAATGACAGATGGTTGAGTTGCGTGATTTTCACTATGTGCAGGTTATATGACAATAGCTCTAGGCTGTTTTTAACCACTTCCGGTTGTCACAGGAAGCTCTTGCTCAACACACGTTGTCTTTGGGGTAGACATAAACAGAATCCTGAATATGAAGTCTCTACCTTAAGAATTGACTGAATGACAGATGGTTGATTTGGGTGATTTTCACTATGTGCAGGTTATATGACAATAGCTCTAGGTTGTTTTTAACCACTTCCGGTTGTCACAGGAAGCCCTTGCTCAACACACGTTGTCTTTGGGGTAGACATAAACAGAATCCTGAATATGAAGTCTCTACCTTAAGAATTGACTGAATGACAGATGGTTGAGTTGCGTGATTTTCACTATGTGCAGGTTATATGACAATAGCTCTAGGTTGTTTTTAACCACTTCCGGTTGTCACAGGAAGCCCTTGCTCAACTCACATTGTCTTTGGGGTAGACATAAACAGAATCCTGAATATGAAGTCTCTACCTTAAGAATTGACTGAATGACAGATGGTTGAGTTGCGTGATTTTCACTATGTGCAGGTTATATGACAATAGCTCTAGGTTGTTTTTAACCACTTCCGGTTGTCACAGGAAGCTCTTGCTCAACACACGTTGTCTTTGGGGTAGACATAAACAGAATCCTGAATATGAAGTCTCTACCTTAAGAATTGACTGAATGACAGATGGTTGAGTTGCGTGATTTTCACTATGTGCAGGTTATATGACAATAGCTCTAGGCTGTTTTTAACAAATTCCGGTTGTCACAGGAAGCTCTTGCTCAACACACGTTGTCTTTGGGGTAGACATAAACAGAATCCTGAATATGAAGTCTCTACCTTAAGAATTGACTGAATGACAGATGGTTGATTTGGGATGATTTTCACTATGTGCAGGTTATATGACAATAGCTCTAGGTTGTTTTTAACCACTTCCGGTTGTCACAGGAAGCCCTTGCTCAACACACGTTGTCTTTGGGGTAGACATAAACAGAATCCTGAATATGAAGTCTCTACCTTAAGAATTGACTGAATGACAGATGGTTGAGTTGCGTGATTTTCACTATGTGCAGGTTATATGACAATAGCTCTAGGCTGTTTTTAACCACTTCCGGTTGTCACAGGAAGCTCTTGCTCAACACACGTTGTCTTTGGGGTAGACATAAACAGAATCCTGAATATGAAGTCTCTACCTTAAGAATTGACTGAATGACAGATGGTTGATTTGGGTGATTTTCACTATGTGCAGGTTATATGACAATAGCTCTAGGTTGTTTTTAACCACTTCCGGTTGTCACAGGAAGCCCTTGCTCAACACACGTTGTCTTTCGGGTAGACATAAACAGAATCCTGAATATGAAGTCTCTACCTTAAGAATTGACTGAATGACAGATGGTTGAGTTGCGTGATTTTCACTATGTGCAGGTTATATGACAATAGCTCTAGGTTGTTTTTAACCACTTCCGGTTGTCACAGGAAGCCCTTGCTCAACTCACATTGTCTTTGGGGTAGACATAAACAGAATCCTGAATATGAAGTCTCTACCTTAAGAATTGACTGAATGACAGATGGTTGAGTTGCGTGATTTTCACTATGTGCAGGTTATATGACAATAGCTCTAGTTGTTGTTAACCACTTCTGCTTGTCACAGGAAGCTCTTGCTCAACACACGTTGTCTTTGGCGTAGACATAAACAGAATCCTGAATATGAAGTCTCTACCTTAGGAATTGACTGAATGACAGATGGTTGAGTTGCGTGATTTTCACTATGTGCAGGTTATATGACAATAGCTCTAGGCTGTTTTTAACCACTTCCGGTTGTCACAGGAAGCTCTTGCTCAACACACATTGTCTTTGGGGTAGACATAAACAGAATCCTGAATATGAAGTCTCTACCTTAGGAATTGACTGAATGACAGATGGTTGAGTTGCGTGATTTTCACTATGTGCAGGTTATATGACAATAGCTCTAGGCTGTTTTTAACCACTTCCGGTTGTCACAGGAAGCTCTTGCTCAACACACGTTGTCTTTGGGGTAGACATAAACAGAATCCTGAATATGAAGTCTCTACCTTAAGAATTGACTGAATGACAGATGGTTGAGTTGCGTGATTTTCACTATGTGCAGGTTATATGACAATAGCTCTAGGTTGTTTTTAACCACTTCCGGTTGTCACAGGAAGCCCTTGCTCAACTCACATTGTCTTTGGGGTAGACATAAACAGAATCCTGAATATGAAGTCTCTACCTTAAGAATTGACTGAATGACAGATGGTTGAGTTGCGTGATTTTCACTATGTGCAGGTTATATGACAATAGCTCTAGTTGTTGTTAACCACTTCTGCTTGTCACAGGAAGCTCTTGCTCAACACACGTTGTCTTTGGCGTAGACATAAACAGAATCCTGAATATGAAGTCTCTACCTTAGGAATTGACTGAATGACAGATGGTTGAGTTGCGTGATTTTCACTATGTGCAGGTTATATGACAATAGCTCTAGGCTGTTTTTAACCACTTCCGGTTGTCACAGGAAGCTCTTGCTCAACACACGTTGTCTTTGGGGTAGACATAAACAGAATCCTGAATATGAAGTCTCTACCTTAAGAATTGACTGAATGACAGATGGTTGAGTTGAGTGATTTTCACTATGTGCAGGTTGGCCATATGACAATAGCTCTAGGCTGTTTTTAACCACTTCCGGTTGTCACAGGAAGCTCTTGCCCAACACACGTTGTCTTTGGGGTAGACATAAACAGAATCCTGAATATGAAGTCTCTACCTTAAGAATTGACTGAATGACAGATGGTTGAGTTGCGTGATTTTCACTATGTGCAGGTTATATGACAATAGCTCTAGGTTGTTTTTAACCACTTCCGGTTGTCACAGGAAGCCCTTGCTCAACTCACATTGTCTTTGGGGTAGACATAAACAGAATCCTGAATATGAAGTCTCTACCTTAAGAATTGACTGAATGACAGATGGTTGAGTTGCGTGATTTTCACTATGTGCAGGTTATATGACAATAGCTCTAGTTGTTGTTAACCACTTCTGCTTGTCACAGGAAGCTCTTGCTCAACACACGTTGTCTTTGGCGTAGACATAAACAGAATCCTGAATATGAAGTCTCTACCTTAGGAATTGACTGAATGACAGATGGTTGAGTTGCGTGATTTTCACTATGTGCAGGTTATATGACAATAGCTCTAGGCTGTTTTTAACCACTTCCGGTTGTCACAGGAAGCTCTTGCTCAACACACGTTGTCTTTGGGGTAGACATAAACAGAATCCTGAATATGAAGTCTCTACCTTAAGAATTGACTGAATGACAGATGGTTGAGTTGAGTGATTTTCACTATGTGCAGGTTGGCCATATGACAATAGCTCTAGGCTGTTTTTAACAAATTCCGGTTGTCACAGGAAGCTCTTGCCCAACACACGTTGTCTTTGGGGTAGACATAAACAGAATCCTGAATATGAAGTCTCTACCTTAAGTATTGACTGAATGACAGATGGTTGAGTTGCGTGATTTTCACTATGTGCAGGTTATATGACAATAGCTCTAGGTTGTTTTTAACCACTTCCGGTTGTCACAGGAAGCCCTTGCTCAACTCACGTTGTCTTTGGGGTAGACATAAACAGAATCCTGAATATGAAGTCTCTACCTTAAGAATTGACTGAATGACAGATGGTTGAGTTGCGTGATTTTCACTATGTGCAGGTTGGCCATATGACAATAGCTCTAGGCTGTTTTTAACAAATTCCGGTTGTCACAGGAAGCTCTTGCTCAACACACGTTGTCTTTGGGGTAGACATAAACAGAATCCTGAATATGAAGTCTCTACCTTAAGAATTGACTGAATGACAGATGGTTGATTTGGGATATTTTCACTATGTGCAGGTTATATGACAATAGCTCTAGGTTGTTTTTAACCACTTCCGGTTGTCACAGGAAGCCCTTGCTCAACACACGTTGTCTTTGGGGTAGACATAAACAGAATCCTGAATATGAAGTCTCTACCTTAAGAATTGACTGAATGACAGATGGTTGAGTTGCGTGATTTTCACTATGTGCAGGTTATATGACAATAGCTCTAGGTTGTTTTTAACCACTTCCGGTTGTCACAGGAAGCCCTTGCTCAACTCACATTGTCTTTGGGGTAGATATAAACAGAATCCTGAATATGAAGTCTCTACCTTAAGAATTGACTGAATGACAGATGGTTGAGTTGCGTGATTTTCACTATGTGCAGGTTATATGACAATAGCTCTAGGTTGTTTTTAACCACTTCCGGTTGTCACAGGAAGCCCTTGCTCAACTCACATTGTCTTTGGGGTAGACATAAACAGAATCCTGAATATGAAGTCTCTACCTTAAGAATTGACTGAATGACAGATGGTTGAGTTGCGTGATTTTCACTATGTGCAGGTTATATGACAATAGCTCTAGTTGTTGTTAACCACTTCTGCTTGTCACAGGAAGCTCTTGCTCAACACACGTTGTCTTTGGCGTAGACATAAACAGAATCCTGAATATGAAGTCTCTACCTTAGGAATTGACTGAATGACAGATGGTTGAGTTGCGTGATTTTCACTATGTGCAGGTTATATGACAATAGCTCTAGGCTGTTTTTAACCACTTCCGGTTGTCACAGGAAGCTCTTGCTCAACACACGTTGTCTTTGGGGTAGACATAAACAGAATCCTGAATATGAAGTCTCTACCTTAAGAATTGACTGAATGACAGATGGTTGAGTTGAGTGATTTTCACTATGTGCAGGTTGGCCATATGACAATAGCTCTAGGCTGTTTTTAACAAATTCCGGTTGTCACAGGAAGCTCTTGCCCAACACACGTTGTCTTTGGGGTAGACATAAACAGAATCCTGAATATGAAGTCTCTACCTTAAGTATTGACTGAATGACAGATGGTTGAGTTGCGTGATTTTCACTATGTGCAGGTTATATGACAATAGCTCTAGGTTGTTTTTAACCACTTCCGGTTGTCACAGGAAGCCCTTGCTCAACACACGTTGTCTTTGGGGTAGACATAAACAGAATCCTGAATATGAAGTCTCTACCTTAAGAATTGACTGAATGACAGATGGTTGAGTTGCGTGATTTTCACTATGTGCAGGTTGGCCATATGACAATAGCTCTAGGCTGTTTTTAACAAATTCCGGTTGTCACAGGAAGCTCTTGCTCAACACACGTTGTCTTTGGGGTAGACATAAACAGAATCCTGAATATGAAGTCTCTACCTTAAGAATTGACTGAATGACAGATGGTTGATTTGGGATGATTTTCACTATGTGCAGGTTATATGACAATAGCTCTAGGTTGTTTTTAACCACTTCCGGTTGTCACAGGAAGCCCTTGCTCAACACACGTTGTCTTTGGGGTAGACATAAACAGAATCCTGAATATGAAGTCTCTACCTTAAGAATTGACTGAATGACAGATGGTTGAGTTGCGTGATTTTCACTATGTGCAGGTTATATGACAATAGCTCTAGGTTGTTTTTAACCACTTCCGGTTGTCACAGGAAGCCCTTGCTCAACTCACATTGTCTTTGGGGTAGATATAAACAGAATCCTGAATATGAAGTCTCTACCTTAAGAATTGACTGAATGACAGATGGTTGAGTTGCGTGATTTTCACTATGTGCAGGTTATATGACAATAGCTCTAGTTGTTGTTAACCACTTCTGCTTGTCACAGGAAGCTCTTGCTCAACACACGTTGTCTTTGGCGTAGACATAAACAGAATCCTGAATATGAAGTCTCTACCTTAGGAATTGACTGAATGACAGATGGTTGAGTTGCGTGATTTTCACTATGTGCAGGTTATATGACAATAGCTCTAGGCTGTTTTTAACCACTTCCGGTTGTCACAGGAAGCTCTTGCTCAACACACGTTGTCTTTGGGGTAGACATAAACAGAATCCTGAATATGAAGTCTCTACCTTAAGAATTGACTGAATGACAGATGGTTGATTTGGGTGATTTTCACTATGTGCAGGTTATATGACAATAGCTCTAGGTTGTTTTTAACCACTTCCGGTTGTCACAGGAAGCCCTTGCTCAACACACGTTGTCTTTCGGGTAGACATAAACAGAATCCTGAATATGAAGTCTCTACCTTAAGAATTGACTGAATGACAGATGGTTGAGTTGCGTGATTTTCACTATGTGCAGGTTATATGACAATAGCTCTAGGTTGTTTTTAACCACTTCCGGTTGTCACAGGAAGCCCTTGCTCAACTCACATTGTCTTTGGGGTAGACATAAACAGAATCCTGAATATGAAGTCTCTACCTTAAGAATTGACTGAATGACAGATGGTTGAGTTGCGTGATTTTCACTATGTGCAGGTTATATGACAATAGCTCTAGTTGTTGTTAACCACTTCTGCTTGTCACAGGAAGCTCTTGCTCAACACACGTTGTCTTTGGCGTAGACATAAACAGAATCCTGAATATGAAGTCTCTACCTTAGGAATTGACTGAATGACAGATGGTTGAGTTGCGTGATTTTCACTATGTGCAGGTTATATGACAATAGCTCTAGGCTGTTTTTAACCACTTCCGGTTGTCACAGGAAGCTCTTGCTCAACACACATTGTCTTTGGGGTAGACATAAACAGAATCCTGAATATGAAGTCTCTACCTTAGGAATTGACTGAATGACAGATGGTTGAGTTGCATGATTTTCACTATGTGCAGGTTATATGACAATAGCTCTAGGCTGTTTTTAACCACTTCCGGTTGTCACAGGAAGCTCTTGCTCAACACACGTTGTCTTTGGGGTAGACATAAACAGAATCCTGAATATGAAGTCTCTACCTTAAGAATTGACTGAATGACAGATGGTTGATTTGGGTGATTTTCACTATGTGCAGGTTATATGACAATAGCTCTAGGTTGTTTTTAACCACTTCCGGTTGTCACAGGAAGCCCTTGCTCAACACACGTTGTCTTTGGGGTAGACATAAACAGAATCCTGAATATGAAGTCTCTACCTTAAGAATTGACTGAATGACAGATGGTTGAGTTGCGTGATTTTCACTATGTGCAGGTTATATGACAATAGCTCTAGGTTGTTTTTAACCACTTCCGGTTGTCACAGGAAGCCCTTGCTCAACTCACATTGTCTTTGGGGTAGATATAAACAGAATCCTGAATATGAAGTCTCTACCTTAAGAATTGACTGAATGACAGATGGTTGAGTTGCGTGATTTTCACTATGTGCAGGTTATATGACAATAGCTCTAGTTGTTGTTAACCACTTCTGCGTGTCACAGGAAGCTCTTGCTCAACACACGTTGTCTTTGGCGTAGACATAAACAGAATCCTGAATATGAAGTCTCTACCTTAGGAATTGACTGAATGACAGATGGTTGAGTTGCGTGATTTTCACTATGTGCAGGTTATATGACAATAGCTCTAGGCTGTTTTTAACCACTTCCGGTTGTCACAGGAAGCTCTTGCTCAACACACATTGTCTTTGGGGTAGACATAAACAGAATCCTGAATATGAAGTCTCTACCTTAAGAATTGACTGAATGACAGATGGTTGAGTTGCGTGATTTTCACTATGTGCAGGTTGGCCATATGACAATAGCTCTAGGCTGTTTTTAACCAATTCCGGTTGTCACAGGAAGCTCTTGCCCAACACACGTTGTCTTTGGGGTAGACATAAACAGAATCCTGAATATGAAGTCTCTACCTTAAGTATTGACTGAATGACAGATGGTTGAGTTGCGTGATTTTCACTATGTGCAGGTTATATGACAATAGCTCTAGGTTGTTTTTAACCACTTCCGGTTGTCACAGGAAGCCCTTGCTCAACTCACGTTGTCTTTGGGGTAGACATAAACAGAATCCTGAATATGAAGTCTCTACCTTAAGAATTGACTGAATGACAGATGGTTGAGTTGCGTGATTTTCACTATGTGCAGGTTGGCCATATGACAATAGCTCTAGGCTGTTTTTAACAAATTCCGGTTGTCACAGGAAGCTCTTGCTCAACACACGTTGTCTTTGGGGTAGACATAAACAGAATCCTGAATATGAAGTCTCTACCTTAAGAATTGACTGAATGACAGATGGTTGATTTGGGATATTTTCACTATGTGCAGGTTATATGACAATAGCTCTAGGTTGTTTTTAACCACTTCCGGTTGTCACAGGAAGCCCTTGCTCAACACACGTTGTCTTTGGGGTAGACATAAACAGAATCCTGAATATGAAGTCTCTACCTTAAGAATTGACTGAATGACAGATGGTTGAGTTGCGTGATTTTCACTATGTGCAGGTTGGCCATATGACAATAGCTCTAGGCTGTTTTTAACAAATTCCGGTTGTCACAGGAAGCTCTTGCCCAACACACGTTGTCTTTGGGGTAGACATAAACAGAATCCTGAATATGAAGTCTCTACCTTAAGTATTGACTGAATGACAGATGGTTGAGTTGCGTGATTTTCACTATGTGCAGGTTATATGACAATAGCTCTAGGTTGTTTTTAACCACTTCCGGTTGTCACAGGAAGCCCTTGCTCAACACACGTTGTCTTTGGGGTAGACATAAACAGAATCCTGAATATGAAGTCTCTACCTTAAGAATTGACTGAATGACAGATGGTTGAGTTGCGTGATTTTCACTATGTGCAGGTTGGCCATATGACAATAGCTCTAGGCTGTTTTTAACAAATTCCGGTTGTCACAGGAAGCTCTTGCTCAACACACGTTGTCTTTGGGGTAGACATAAACAGAATCCTGAATATGAAGTCTCTACCTTAAGAATTGACTGAATGACAGATGGTTGATTTGGGATATTTTCACTATGTGCAGGTTATATGACAATAGCTCTAGGTTGTTTTTAACCACTTCCGGTTGTCACAGGAAGCCCTTGCTCAACACACGTTGTCTTTGGGGTAGACATAAACAGAATCCTGAATATGAAGTCTCTACCTTAAGAATTGACTGAATGACAGATGGTTGAGTTGCGTGATTTTCACTATGTGCAGGTTATATGACAATAGCTCTAGGTTGTTTTTAACCACTTCCGGTTGTCACAGGAAGCCCTTGCTCAACTCACATTGTCTTTGGGGTAGATATAAACAGAATCCTGAATATGAAGTCTCTACCTTAAGAATTGACTGAATGACAGATGGTTGAGTTGCGTGATTTTCACTATGTGCAGGTTATATGACAATAGCTCTAGTCTGTTGTTAACCACTTCCGGTTGTCACAGGAAGCTCTTGCTCAACACACGTTGTCTTTGGGGTAGACATAAACAGAATCCTGAATATGAAGTCTCTACCTTAAGAATTGACTGAATGACAGATGGTTGATTTGGGTGATTTTCACTATGTGCAGGTTATATGACAATAGCTCTAGGTTGTTTTTAACCACTTCCGGTTGTCACAGGAAGCCCTTGCTCAACACACGTTGTCTTTCGGGTAGACATAAACAGAATCCTGAATATGAAGTCTCTACCTTAAGAATTGACTGAATGACAGATGGTTGAGTTGCGTGATTTTCACTATGTGCAGGTTATATGACAATAGCTCTAGGTTGTTTTTAACCACTTCCGGTTGTCACAGGAAGCCCTTGCTCAACTCACATTGTCTTTGGGGTAGACATAAACAGAATCCTGAATATGAAGTCTCTACCTTAAGAATTGACTGAATGACAGATGGTTGAGTTGCGTGATTTTCACTATGTGCAGGTTATATGACAATAGCTCTAGTTGTTGTTAACCACTTCTGCTTGTCACAGGAAGCTCTTGCTCAACACACGTTGTCTTTGGCGTAGACATAAACAGAATCCTGAATATGAAGTCTCTACCTTAGGAATTGACTGAATGACAGATGGTTGAGTTGCGTGATTTTCACTATGTGCAGGTTATATGACAATAGCTCTAGGCTGTTTTTAACCACTTCCGGTTGTCACAGGAAGCTCTTGCTCAACACACATTGTCTTTGGGGTAGACATAAACAGAATCCTGAATATGAAGTCTCTACCTTAGGAATTGACTGAATGACAGATGGTTGAGTTGCATGATTTTCACTATGTGCAGGTTATATGACAATAGCTCTAGGCTGTTTTTAACCACTTCCGGTTGTCACAGGAAGCTCTTGCTCAACACACGTTGTCTTTGGGGTAGACATAAACAGAATCCTGAATATGAAGTCTCTACCTTAAGAATTGACTGAATGACAGATGGTTGAGTTGCGTGATTTTCACTATGTGCAGGTTATATGACAATAGCTCTAGGCTGTTTTTAACCACTTCCGGTTGTCACAGGAAGCTCTTGCTCAACACACGTTGTCTTTGGGGTAGACATAAACAGAATCCTGAATATGAAGTCTCTACCTTAAGAATTGACTGAATGACAGATGGTTGATTTGGGTGATTTTCACTATGTGCAGGTTATATGACAATAGCTCTAGGTTGTTTTTAACCACTTCCGGTTGTCACAGGAAGCCCTTGCTCAACACACGTTGTCTTTCGGGTAGACATAAACAGAATCCTGAATATGAAGTCTCTACCTTAAGAATTGACTGAATGACAGATGGTTGAGTTGCGTGATTTTCACTATGTGCAGGTTATATGACAATAGCTCTAGGTTGTTTTTAACCACTTCCGGTTGTCACAGGAAGCCCTTGCTCAACTCACATTGTCTTTGGGGTAGACATAAACAGAATCCTGAATATGAAGTCTCTACCTTAAGAATTGACTGAATGACAGATGGTTGAGTTGCGTGATTTTCACTATGTGCAGGTTATATGACAATAGCTCTAGTTGTTGTTAACCACTTCTGCTTGTCACAGGAAGCTCTTGCTCAACACACGTTGTCTTTGGCGTAGACATAAACAGAATCCTGAATATGAAGTCTCTACCTTAGGAATTGACTGAATGACAGATGGTTGAGTTGCGTGATTTTCACTATGTGCAGGTTATATGACAATAGCTCTAGGCTGTTTTTAACCACTTCCGGTTGTCACAGGAAGCTCTTGCTCAACACACATTGTCTTTGGGGTAGACATAAACAGAATCCTGAATATGAAGTCTCTACCTTAGGAATTGACTGAATGACAGATGGTTGAGTTGCATGATTTTCACTATGTGCAGGTTATATGACAATAGCTCTAGGCTGTTTTTAACCACTTCCGGTTGTCACAGGAAGCTCTTGCTCAACACACGTTGTCTTTGGGGTAGACATAAACAGAATCCTGAATATGAAGTCTCTACCTTAAGAATTGACTGAATGACAGATGGTTGATTTGGGTGATTTTCACTATGTGCAGGTTATATGACAATAGCTCTAGGTTGTTTTTAACCACTTCCGGTTGTCACAGGAAGCCCTTGCTCAACACACGTTGTCTTTCGGGTAGACATAAACAGAATCCTGAATATGAAGTCTCTACCTTAAGAATTGACTGAATGACAGATGGTTGAGTTGCGTGATTTTCACTATGTGCAGGTTATATGACAATAGCTCTAGGTTGTTTTTAACCACTTCCGGTTGTCACAGGAAGCCCTTGCTCAACTCACATTGTCTTTGGGGTAGACATAAACAGAATCCTGAATATGAAGTCTCTACCTTAAGAATTGACTGAATGACAGATGGTTGAGTTGCGTGATTTTCACTATGTGCAGGTTATATGACAATAGCTCTAGTTGTTGTTAACCACTTCTGCTTGTCACAGGAAGCTCTTGCTCAACACACGTTGTCTTTGGCGTAGACATAAACAGAATCCTGAATATGAAGTCTCTAACTTAGGAATTGACTGAATGACAGATGGTTGAGTTGCGTGATTTTCACTATGTGCAGGTTATATGACAATAGCTCTAGGCTGTTTTTAACCACTTCTGCTTGTCACAGGAAGCTCTTGCTCAACACACGTTGTCTTTGGCGTAGACATAAACAGAATCCTGAATATGAAGTCTCTACCTTAGGAATTGACTGAATGACAGATGGTTGAGTTGCGTGATTTTCACTATGTGCAGGTTATATGACAATAGCTCTAGGCTGTTTTTAACCACTTCCGGTTGTCACAGGAAGCTCTTGCTCAACACACATTGTCTTTGGGGTAGACATAAACAGAATCCTGAATATGAAGTCTCTACCTTAGGAATTGACTGAATGACAGATGGTTGAGTTGCATGATTTTCACTATGTGCAGGTTATATGACAATAGCTCTAGGCTGTTTTTAACCACTTCCGGTTGTCACAGGAAGCTCTTGCTCAACACACGTTGTCTTTGGGGTAGACATAAACAGAATCCTGAATATGAAGTCTCTACCTTAAGAATTGACTGAATGACAGATGGTTGATTTGGGTGATTTTCACTATGTGCAGGTTATATGACAATAGCTCTAGGTTGTTTTTAACCACTTCCGGTTGTCACAGGAAGCCCTTGCTCAACACACGTTGTCTTTCGGGTAGACATAAACAGAATCCTGAATATGAAGTCTCTACCTTAAGAATTGACTGAATGACAGATGGTTGAGTTGCGTGATTTTCACTATGTGCAGGTTATATGACAATAGCTCTAGTTGTTGTTAACCACTTCTGCTTGTCACAGGAAGCTCTTGCTCAACACACGTTGTCTTTGGCGTAGACATAAACAGAATCCTGAATATGAAGTCTCTAACTTAGGAATTGACTGAATGACAGATGGTTGAGTTGCGTGATTTTCACTATGTGCAGGTTATATGACAATAGCTCTAGGCTGTTTTTAACCACTTCCGGTTGTCACAGGAAGCTCTTGCTCAACACACGTTGTCTTTGGGGTAGACATAAACAGAATCCTGAATATGAAGTCTCTACCTTAAGAATTGACTGAATGACAGATGGTTGAGTTGCGTGATTTTCACTATGTGCAGGTTGGCCATATGACAATAGCTCTAGGCTGTTTTTAACAAATTCCGGTTGTCACAGGAAGCTCTTGCCCAACACACGTTGTCTTTGGGGTAGACATAAACAGAATCCTGAATATGAAGTCTCTACCTTAAGTATTGACTGAATGACAGATGGTTGAGTTGCGTGATTTTCACTATGTGCAGGTTATATGACAATAGCTCTAGGTTGTTTTTAACCACTTCCGGTTGTCACAGGAAGCCCTTGCTCAACTCACGTTGTCTTTGGGGTAGACATAAACAGAATCCTGAATATGAAGTCTCTACCTTAAGAATTGACTGAATGACAGATGGTTGAGTTGCGTGATTTTCACTATGTGCAGGTTATATGACAATAGCTCTAGGTTGTTGTTAACCACTTCCGCTTGTCACAGGAAGCTCTTGCTCAACACACGTTGTCTTTGGCGTAGACATAAACAGAATCCTGAATATGAAGTCTCTACCTTAGGAATTGACTGAATGACAGATGGTTGAGTTGCGTGATTTTCACTATGTGCAGGTTGTCCATATGCCAATAGCTCTAGGCTGTTTTTAACAAATTCCGGTTGTCACAGGAAGCTCTTGCTAAACACACGTTGTCTTTTGGGTAGGCATAAACAGAATCCTGAATATGAAGTCTCTACCTTAAGAATTGACTGAATGACAGATGGTTGAGTTGCGTGATTTTCACTATGTGCAGGTTATATGACAATAGCTCTAGGCTGTTTTTAACCACTTCCGGTTGTCACAGGGAGCTCTTGCTCAACACACGTTGTCTTTGGGGTAGACATAAACAGAATCCTGAATATGAAGTCTCTACCTTAAGAATTGACTGAATGACACATGGTTGAGTTGCGTGATTTTCACTATCTGCAGGTTGGCCATATGACAATAGCTCTAGGCTGTTTTTAACAAATTCCGGTTGTCACAGGAAGCTCTTGCTCAACACACGTTGTCTTTGGGGTAGACATAAACAGAATCCTGAATATGAAGTCTCTACCTTAAGAATTGACTGAATGACAGATGGTTGAGTTGCGTGATTTTCACTATGTGCAGGTTATATGACAATAGCTCTAGGCTGTTTTTAACCACTTCCGGTTGTCACAGGAAGCTCTTGCTCAACACACGTTGTCTTTGGGGTAGACATAAACAGAATCCTGAATATGAAGTCTCTACCTTAAGAATTGACTGAATGACAGATGGTTGAGTTGAGTGATTTTCACTATGTGCAGGTTATATGACAATAGCTCTAGGTTGTTGTTAACCACTTCCGCTTGTCACAGGAAGCTCTTGCTCAACACACGTTGTCTTTGGCGTAGACATAAACAGAATCCTGAATATGAAGTCTCTACCTTAGGAATTGACTGAATGACAGATGGTTGAGTTGTGTGATTTTCACTATGTGCAGGTTATATGACAATAGCTCTAGGCTGTTTTTAACCACTTCCGGTTGTCACAGGAAGCTCTTGCTCAACACACGTTGTCTTTGGGGTAGACATAAACAGAATCCTGAATATGAAGTCTCTACCTTAAGAATTGACTGAATGACAGATGGTTGAGTTGCGTGATTTTCACTATGTGCAGGTTGGCCATATGACAATAGCTCTAGGCTGTTTTTAACAAATTCCGGTTGTCACAGGAAGCTCTTGCCCAACACACGTTGTCTTTGGGGTAGACATAAACAGAATCCTGAATATGAAGTCTCTACCTTAAGTATTGACTGAATGACAGATGGTTGAGTTGCGTGATTTTCACTATGTGCAGGTTATATGACAATAGCTCTAGGTTGTTTTTAACCACTTCCGGTTGTCACAGGAAGCCCTTGCTCAACTCACGTTGTCTTTGGGGTAGACATAAACAGAATCCTGAATATGAAGTCTCTACCTTAAGAATTGACTGAATGACAGATGGTTGAGTTGCGTGATTTTCACTATGTGCAGGTTATATGACAATAGCTCTAGGTTGTTGTTAACCACTTCCGCTTGTCACAGGAAGCTCTTGCTCAACACACGTTGTCTTTGGCGTAGACATAAACAGAATCCTGAATATGAAGTCTCTACCTTAGGAATTGACTGAATGACAGATGGTTGAGTTGCGTGATTTTCACTATGTGCAGGTTGTCCATATGCCAATAGCTCTAGGCTGTTTTTAACAAATTCCGGTTGTCACAGGAAGCTCTTGCTAAACACACGTTGTCTTTTGGGTAGGCATAAACAGAATCCTGAATATGAAGTCTCTACCTTAAGAATTGACTGAATGACAGATGGTTGAGTTGCGTGATTTTCACTATGTGCAGGTTATATGACAATAGCTCTAGGCTGTTTTTAACCACTTCCGGTTGTCACAGGGAGCTCTTGCTCAACACACGTTGTCTTTGGGGTAGACATAAACAGAATCCTGAATATGAAGTCTCTACCTTAAGAATTGACTGAATGACACATGGTTGAGTTGCGTGATTTTCACTATCTGCAGGTTGGCCATATGACAATAGCTCTAGGCTGTTTTTAACAAATTCCGGTTGTCACAGGAAGCTCTTGCTCAACACAAGTTGTCTTTGGGGTAGACATAAACAGAATCCTGAATATGAAGTCTCTACCTTAAGAATTGACTGAATGACAGATGGTTGAGTTGCGTGATTTTCACTATGTGCAGGTTATATGACAATAGCTCTAGGCTGTTTTTAACCACTTCCGGTTGTCACAGGAAGCTCTTGCTCAACACACGTTGTCTTTGGGGTAGACATAAACAGAATCCTGAATATGAAGTCT
The DNA here is from genome assembly GCF_965601325.2 of Salmo salar. Lineage (NCBI taxonomy): Eukaryota > Metazoa > Chordata > Actinopteri > Salmoniformes > Salmonidae > Salmo > Salmo salar. Next base: position 69,964,414 of record NC_138300.1, read on the forward strand.
CTACCTTAAGAATTGACTGAATGACAGATGGTTGAGTTGAGTGATTTTCACTATGTGCAGGTTATATGACAATAGCTCTAGGTTGTTGTTAACCACTTCCGCTTGTCACAGGAAGCTCTTGCTCAACACACGTTGTCTTTGGCGTAGACATAAACAGAATCCTGAATATGAAGTCTCTACCTTAGGAATTGACTGAATGACAGATGGTTGAGTTGTGTGATTTTCACTATGTGCAGGTTATATGACAATAGCTCTAGGCTGTTTTTAACCACTTCCGGTTGTCACAGGGAGCTCTTGCTCAACACACGTTGTCTTTGGCGTAGACATAAACAGAATCCTGAATATGAAGTCTCTACCTTAGGAATTGACTGAATGACAGATGGTTGAGTTGCGTGATTTTCACTATGTGCAGGTTATATGACAATAGCTCTAGGTTGTTTTTAACCACTTCCGGTTGTCACAGGAAGCTCTTGCTCAACACACGTTGTCTTTGGGGTAGACATAAACAGAATCCTGAATATGAAGTCTCTACCTTAAGAATTGACTGAATGACAGATGGTTGAGTTGCGTGATTTTCAATATGTGCAGGTTATATGACAATAGCTCTAGGTTGTTTTTAACCACTTACGGTTGTCACAGGAAGCCCTTGCTCAACTCACATTGTCTTTGGGGTAGACATAAACAGAATCCTGAATATGAAGTCTCTACCTTAAGAATTGACTGAATGACAGATGGTTGAGTTGCGTGATTTTCACTATGTGCAGGTTATATGACAATAGCTCTAGGTTGTTGTTAACCACTTCTGCTTGTCACAGGAAGCTCTTGCTCAACACACGTTGTCTTTGGCGTAGACATAAACAGAATCCTGAATATGAAGTCTCTACCTTAGGAATTGACTGAATGACAGATGGTTGAGTTGTGTGATTTTCACTATGTGCAGGTTATATGACAATAGCTCTAGGCTGTTTTTAACCACTTCCGGTTGTCACAGGAAGCTCTTGCTCAACACACGTTGTCTTTGGCGTAGACATAAACAGAATCCTGAATATGAAGTCTCTACCTTAGGAATTGACTGAATGACAGATGGTTGAGTTGCGTGATTTTCACTATGTGCAGGTTATATGACAATAGCTCTAGGTTGTTTTTAACCACTTCCGGTTGTCACAAGAAGCCCTTGCTCAACACACGTTGTCTTTGGGGTAGACATAAACAGAATCCTGAATATGAAGTCTCTACCTTAAGAATTGACTGAATGACAGATGGTTGAGTTGCGTGATTTTCAATATGTGCAGGTTATATGACAATAGCTCTAGGTTGTTTTTAACCACTTACGGTTGTCACAGGAAGCCCTTGCTCAACTCACATTGTCTTTGGGGTAGACATAAACAGAATCCTGAATATGAAGTCTCTACCTTAAGAATTGACTGAATGACAGATGGTTGAGTTGCGTGATTTTCACTATGTGCAGGTTATATGACAATAGCTCTAGGTTGTTGTTAACCACTTCTGCTTGTCACAGGAAGCTCTTGCTCAACACACGTTGTCTTTGGCGTAGACATAAACAGAATCCTGAATATGAAATCTCTACCTTAGGAATTGACTGAATGACAGATGGTTGAGTTGCGTGATTTTCACTATGTGCAGGTTATATGACAATAGCTCTAGGCTGTTTTTAACCACTTCCGGTTGTCACAGGAAGCTCTTGCTCAACACACGTTGTCTTTGGGGTAGACATAAACAGAATCCTGAATATGAAGTCTCTATCTTAAGAATTGACTGAATGACAGATGGTTGAGTTGCGTGATTTTCACTATGTGCAGGTTGGCCATATGACAATAGCTCTAGGCTGTTTTTAACAAATTCCGGTTGTCACAGGAAGCTCTTGCCCAACACACGTTGTCTTTGGGGTAGACATAAACAGAATCCTGAATATGAAGTCTCTACCTTAAGAATTGACTGATTGACAGATGGTTGAGTTGAGTGATTTTCACTATGTGCAGGTTATATGACAATAGCTCTAGGTTGTTGTTAACCACTTCCGCTTGTCACAGGAAGCTCTTGCTCAACACACGTTGTCTTTGGCGTAGACATAAACAGAATCCTGAATATGAAGTCTCTACCTTAGGAATTGACTGAATGACAGATGGTTGAGTTGTGTGATTTTCACTATGTGCAGGTTATATGACAATAGCTCTAGGCTGTTTTTAACCACTTCCGGTTGTCACAGGAAGCTCTTGCTCAACACACGTTGTCTTTGGCGTAGACATAAACAGAATCCTGAATATGAAGTCTCTACCTTAGGAATTGACTGAATGACAGATGGTTGAGTTGCGTGATTTTCACTATGTGCAGGTTATATGACAATAGCTCTAGGTTGTTTTTAACCACTTCCGGTTGTCACAAGAAGCCCTTGCTCAACACACGTTGTCTTTGGGGTAGACATAAACAGAATCCTGAATATGAAGTCTCTACCTTAAGAATTGACTGAATGACAGATGGTTGAGTTGCGTGATTTTCAATATGTGCAGGTTATATGACAATAGCTCTAGGTTGTTTTTAACCACTTACGGTTGTCACAGGAAGCCCTTGCTCAACTCACATTGTCTTTGGGGTAGACATAAACAGAATCCTGAATATGAAGTCTCTACCTTAAGAATTGACTGAATGACAGATGGTTGAGTTGCGTGATTTTCACTATGTGCAGGTTATATGACAATAGCTCTAGGTTGTTGTTAACCACTTCTGCTTGTCACAGGAAGCTCTTGCTCAACACACGTTGTCTTTGGCGTAGACATAAACAGAATCCTGAATATGAAATCTCTACCTTAGGAATTGACTGAATGACAGATGGTTGAGTTGCGTGATTTTCACTATGTGCAGGTTATATGACAATAGCTCTAGGCTGTTTTTAACCACTTCCGGTTGTCACAGGAAGCTCTTGCTCAACACACGTTGTCTTTGGGGTAGACATAAACAGAATCCTGAATATGAAGTCTCTATCTTAAGAATTGACTGAATGACAGATGGTTGAGTTGCGTGATTTTCACTATGTGCAGGTTGGCCATATGACAATAGCTCTAGGCTGTTTTTAACAAATTCCGGTTGTCACAGGAAGCTCTTGCCCAACACACGTTGTCTTTGGGGTAGACATAAACAGAATCCTGAATATGAAGTCTCTACCTTAAGAATTGACTGATTGACAGATGGTTGAGTTGCGTGATTTTCACTATGTGCAGGTTGGCCATATGACAATAGCTCTAGGCTGTTTTTAACAAATGCCGGTTGTCACAGGAAGCTCTTGCCCAACACACGTTGTTTTTGGGGTAGTCATAAACAGAATCCTGAATATGAAGTCTCTACCTTAAGAATTGACTGAATGACAGATGGTTGAGTTGTGTGATTTTCACTATGTGCAGGTTATATGACAATAGCTCTAGGCTGTTTTTAACCACTTCCGGTTGTCACAGGAAGCTCTTGCTCAACACACGTTGTCTTTGGCGTAGACATAAACAGAATCCTGAATATGAAGTCTCTACCTTAGGAATTGACTGAATGACAGATGGTTGAGTTGCGTGATTTTCACTATGTGCAGGTTATATGACAATAGCTCTAGGTTGTTTTTAACCACTTCCGGTTGTCACAAGAAGCCCTTGCTCAACACACGTTGTCTTTGGGGTAGACATAAACAGAATCCTGAATATGAAGTCTCTACCTTAAGAATTGACTGAATGACAGATGGTTGAGTTGCGTGATTTTCAATATGTGCAGGTTATATGACAATAGCTCTAGGTTGTTGTTAACCACTTCAGCTTGTCACAGGAAGCTCTTGCCCAACACACGTTGTCTTTGGGGTAGACATAAACAGAATCCTGAATATGAAGTCTCTACCTTAAGTATTGACTGAATGACAGATGGTTGAGTTGCGTGATTTTCACTATGTGCAGGTTATATGACAATAGCTCTAGGTTGTTTTTAACCACTTCCGGTTGTCACAGGAAGCCCTTGCTCAACTCACGTTGTCTTTGGGGTAGACATAAACAGAATCCTGAATATGAAGTCTCTACCTTAAGAATTGACTGAATGACAGATGGTTGAGTTGCGTGATTTTCACTATCTGCAGGTTGGCCATATGACTATAGCTCTAGGCTGTTTTTAAAAACTTCCGGTTGTCATAGGAAGCTCTTGCTCAACACACGTTGTCTTTGGGGTAGACATAAACAGAATCCTGAATATGAAGTCTCTACCTTAAGAATTGACTGAATGACAGATGGTTGAGTTGCGTGGTTTTCACTATTTGCAGTTTATATGACAATAGCTCTAGGCTGTTTTTAACCACTTCCGGTTGTCACAGGAAGCTCTTGCTCAACACACGTGTTCATTGGGGTAGACATAAAGAGAATCCTGAATATGAAGCCTCTACCTTAAGAATTGACTGAATGACAGATGGTTGAGTTGAGTGATTTTCACTATGTGCAGGTTGGCCATATGACAATAGCTCTAGGCTGTTTTTAACAAATTCCGGTTGTCACAGGAAGCTCTTGCTCAACACACGTTGTCTTTGGGGTAGACATAAACAGAATCCTGAATATGAAGTCTCTACCTTAAGAATTGACTGAATGACAGATGGTTGAGTTGAGTGATTTTCACTATGTGCAGGTTATATGACAATAGCTCTAGGCTGTTTTTAACCACTTCCGGTTGTCACAGGAAGCCCTTGCTCAACACACGTTGTCTTTGGGGTAGACATAAACAGAATCCTGAATATGAAGTCTCTACCTTAAGAATTGACTGAATGACAGATGGTTGAGTTGCGTGATTTTCAATATGTGCAGGTTATATGACAATAGCTCTAGGTTGTTTTTAACCACTTACGGTTGTCACAGGAAGCCCTTGCTCAACTCACATTGTCTTTGGGGTAGACATAAACAGAATCCTGAATATGAAGTCTCTACCTTAAGAATTGACTGAATGACAGATGGTTGAGTTGCGTGATTTTCACTATGTGCAGGTTATATGACAATAGCTCTAGGTTGTTGTTAACCACTTCTGCTTGTCACAGGAAGCTCTTGCTCAACACACGTTGTCTTTGGCGTAGACATAAACAGAATCCTGAATATGAAGTCTCTACCTTAGGAATTGACTGAATGACAGATGGTTGAGTTGCGTGATTTTCACTATGTGCAGGTTATATGACAATAGCTCTAGGCTGTTTTTAACCACTTCCGGTTGTCACAGGAAGCTCTTGCTCAACACACGTTGTCTTTGGGGTAGACATAAACAGAATCCTGAATATGAAGTCTCTACCTTAAGAATTGACTGAATGACAGATGGTTGAGTTGCGTGATTTTCACTATGTGCAGGTTGGCCATATGACAATAGCTCTAGGCTGTTTTTAACAAATTCCGGTTGTCACAGGAAGCTCTTGCCCAACACACGTTGTCTTTGGGGTAGACATTAACAGAATCCTGAATATGAAGTCTCTACCTTAAGAATTGACTAATTGACAGATGGTTGAGTTGCGTGATTTTCACTATGTGCAGGTTATATGACAATAGCTCTAGGTTGTTGTTAACCACTTCCGCTTGTCACAGGAAGCTCTTGCTCAACACACGTTGTCTTTGGCGTGGACATAAACAGAATCCTGAATATGAAGTCTCTTCCTTAGGAATTGACTGAATGACAGATGGTTGAGTTGTGTGATTTTCACTATGTGCAGGTTATATGACAATAGCTATAGGCTGTTTTTAACCACTTCCGGTTGTCACAGGAAGCTCTTGCTCAACACACGTGTTCATTGGAGTAGACATAAAGAGAATCCTGAATATGAAGCTTCTACCTTAAGAATTGACTGAATGACAGATGGTTGAGTTGCTTGATTTTCAATATGTGCAGGTTGGCCATATGACAATAGCTCTAGGCTGTTTTTAACAAATTCCGGTTGTCACAGGAAGCTCTTGCTCAACACACGTTGTCTTTGGGGTAGACATAAACAGAATCCTGAATATGAAGTCTCTACCTTAAGAATTGACTGAATGACAGATGGTTGAGTTGCGTGATTTTCAATATGTGCAGGTTATATGACAATAGCTCTAGGCTGTTTTTAACAAATTCCGGTTGTCACAGGAAGCTCTTGCCCAACACACGTTGTCTTTGGGGTAGACATAAACAGAATCCTGAATATGAAGTCTCTACCTTAAGAATTGACTGAATGACAGATGGTTGAGTTGCGTGATTTTCACTATGTGCAGGATATATGACAATAGCTCTAGGTTGTTTTTAACCACTTCCGGTTGTCACAGGAAGCCCTTGCTCAACTCACGTTGTCTTTGGGGTAGACATAAACAGAATCCTGAATATGAAGTCTCTACCTTAAGAATTGACTGATTGACAGATGGTTGAGTTGCGTGATTTTCACTATGTGCAGGTTATATGACAATAGCTCTAGGTTGTTGTTAACCACTTCCGCTTGTCACAGGAAGCTCTTGCTCAACACACGTTGTCTTTGGCGTGGACATAAACAGAATCCTGAATATGAAGTCTCTTCCTTAGGAATTGACTGAATGACAGATGGTTGAGTTGTGTGATTTTCACTATGTGCAGGTTATATGACAATAGCTCTAGGCTGTTTTTAACCACTTCCGGTTGTCACAGGAAGCTCTTGCTCAACACACGTGTTCATTGGGGTAGACATAAAGAGAATCCTGAATATGAAGCCTCTACCTTAAGAATTGACTGAATGACAGATGGTTGAGTTGCGAGATTTTCACTATGTGCAGGTTATATGACAATAGCTCTAGGTTGTTGTTAACCACTTCCGCTTGTCACAGGAAGCTCTTGCTCAACACACGTTGTCTTTGGGGTAGACATAAACAAAATCCTGAATATGAAGTCTCTACCTTAAGAATTGACTGAATGACAGATGGTTGAGTTGCGTGATTTTCACTATGTGCAGGATATATGACAATAGCTCTAGGTTGTTTTTAACCACTTCCGGTTGTCACAGGAAGCCCTTGCTCAACTCACGTTGTCTTTGGGGTAGACATAAACAGAATCCTGAATATGAAGTCTCTACCTTAAGAATTGACTGATTGACAGATGGTTGAGTTGCGTGATTTTCACTATGTGCAGGTTATATGACAATAGCTCTAGGTTGTTGTTAACCACTTCCGCTTGTCACAGGAAGCTCTTGCTCAACACACGTTGTCTTTGGCGTGGACATAAACAGAATCCTGAATATGAAGTCTCTTCCTTAGGAATTGACTGAATGACAGATGGTTGAGTTGTGTGATTTTCACTATGTGCAGGTTATATGACAATAGCTCTAGGCTGTTTTTAACCACTTCCGGTTGTCACAGGAAGCTCTTGCTCAACACACGTGTTCATTGGGGTAGACATAAAGAGAATCCTGAATATGAAGCCTCTACCTTAAGAATTGACTGAATGACAGATGGTTGAGTTGCGAGATTTTCACTATGTGCAGGTTATATGACAATAGCTCTAGGTTGTTGTTAACCACTTCCGCTTGTCACAGGAAGCTCTTGCTCAACACACGTTGTCTTTGGCGTGGACATAAACAGAATCCTGAATATGAAGCTTCTACCTTAAGAATTGACTGAATGACAGATGGTTGAGTTGCGTGATTTTCACTATGTGCAGGTTGGCCATATGACAATAGCTCTAGGCTGTTTTTAACAAATTCCGGTTGTCACAGGAAGCTCTTGCTCAACACACGTTGTCTTTGGGGTAGACATAAACAGAATCCTGAATATGAAGTCTCTACCTTAAGAATTGACTGAATGACAGATGGTTGAGTTGAGTGATTTTCACTATGTGCAGGTTATATGACAATAGCTCTAGGTTGTTTTTAACCACTTCCGGTTGTCACAGGAAGCCCTTGCTCAACTCACATTGTCTTTGGGGTAGACATAAACAGAATCCTGAATATGAAGTCTCTACCTTAAGAATTGACTGAATGACAGATGGTTGAGTTGCGTAATTTTCACTATGTGCAGGTTATATGACAATAGCTCTAGGTTGTTGTTAACCACTTCTGCTTGTCACAGGAAGCTCTTGCTCAACACACGTTGTCTTTGGCATAGACATAAACAGAATCCTGAATATGAAGTCTCTACCTTAAGAATTGACTGAATGACAGATGGTTGAGTTGCGAGATTTTCACTATGTGCAGGTTATATGACAATAGCTCTAGGTTGTTGTTAACCACTTCCGCTTGTCACAGGAAGCTCTTGCTCAACACACGTTGTCTTTGGGGTAGACATAAACAGAATCCTGAATATGAAGTCTCTACCTTAAGAATTGACTGAATGACAGATGGTTGAGTTGCGTGATTTTCACTATGTGCAGGATATATGACAATAGCTCTAGGTTGTTTTTAACCACTTCCGGTTGTCACAGGAAGCCCTTGCTCAACTCACATTGTCTTTGGGGTAGACATAAACAGAATCCTGAATATGAAGTCTCTACCTTAAGAATTGACTGAATGACAGATGGTTGAGTTGCGTGATTTTCACTATGTGCAGGTTATATGACAATAGCTCTAGGTTGTTGTTAACCACTTCTGCTTGTCACAGGAAGCTCTTGCTCAACACACGTTGTCTTTGGCATAGACATAAACAGAATCCTGAATATGAAGTCTCTACCTTAGGAATTGACTGAATGACAGATGGTTGAGTTGCGTGATTTTCACTATGTGCAGGTTATATGACAATAGCTCTAGGTTGTTGTTAACCACTTCCGCTTGTCACAGGAAGCTCTTGCTCAACACACGTTGTCTTTGGCGTGGACATAAACAGAATCCTGAATATGAAGTCTCTTCCTTAGGAATTGACTGAATGATAGATGGTTGAGTTGTGTGATTTTCACTATGTGCAGGTTATATGACAATAGCTCTAGGCTGTTTTTAACCACTTCCGGTTGTCACAGGAAGCTCTTGCTCAACACACGTGTTCATTGGGGTAGTCATAAAGAGAATCCTGAATATGAAGCCTCTACCTTAAGAATTGACTGAATGACAGATGGTTGAGTTGCGAGATTTTCACTATGTGCAGGTTATATGACAATAGCTCTAGGTTGTTGTTAACCACTTCCGCTTGTCACAGGAAGCTCTTGCTCAACACACGTTGTCTTTGGGGTAGACATAAACAGAATCCTGAATATGAAGTCTCTACCTTAAGAATTGACTGAATGACAGATGGTTGAGTTGCGTGATTTTCACTATGTGCAGGATATATGACAATAGCTCTAGGTTGTTTTTAACCACTTCCGGTTGTCACAGGAAGCCCTTGCTCAACTCACGTTGTCTTTGGGGTAGACATAAACAGAATCCTGAATATGAAGTCTCTACCTTAAGAATTGACTGATTGACAGATGGTTGAGTTGCGTGATTTTCACTATGTGCAGGTTATATGACAATAGCTCTAGGTTGTTGTTAACCACTTCCGCTTGTCACAGGAAGCTCTTGCTCAACACACGTTGTCTTTGGCGTGGACATAAACAGAATCCTGAATATGAAGTCTCTTCCTTAGGAATTGACTGAATGACAGATGGTTGAGTTGTGTGATTTTCACTATGTGCAGGTTATATGACAATAGCTCTAGGCTGTTTTTAACCACTTCCGGTTGTCACAGGAAGCTCTTGCTCAACACACGTGTTCATTGGGGTAGACATAAAGAGAATCCTGAATATGAAGCCTCTACCTTAAGAATTGACTGAATGACAGATGGTTGAGTTGCGTGATTTTCACTATGTGCAGGTTGGCCATATGACAATAGCTCTAGGCTGTTTTTAACAAATTCCGGTTGTCACAGGAAGCTCTTGCTCAACACACGTTGTCTTTGGGGTAGACATAAACAGAATCCTGAATATGAAGTCTCTACCTTAAGAATTGACTGAATGACAGATGGTTGAGTTGCGTGATTTTCACTATTTGCAGGTTATATGACAATAGCTCTAGGCTGTTTTTAACCACTTCCGGTTGTCACAGGAAGCTCTTGCTCAACACACGTTGTCTTTGGGGTAGACATAAACAGAATCCTGAATATGAAGTCTCTACCTTAAGAATTGACTGAATGACAGATGGTTGAGTTGCGTGATTTTCACTATGTGCAGGTTATATGACAATAGCTCTAGGCTGTTTTTAACCACTTCCGGTTGTATCAGGAAGCTCTTGCTCAACACACGTTGTCTTTGGGGTAGACATAAACAGAATCCTGAATATGAAGCCTCTACCTTAAGAATTGACTGAATGACAGATGTTGAGTTGTGTGATTTTCACTATGTGCAGGTTATATGACAATAGCTCTAGGCTGTTTTTAACCACTTCCGGTTGTCACAGGAAGCTCTTGCTCAACACACGTTGTCTTTGGGGTAGACATAAACAGAATCCTGATTATGAAGTCTCTACCTTAAGAATTGACTGAATGACAGATGGTTGAGTTGAGTGATTTTCACTACGTGCAGGTTATATGACAATAGCTCTAGGCTGTTTTTAACCACTTCCGGTTGTCACAGGAAGCTCTTGCTCAACACACGTTGTCTTTGGGGTAGACATAAACAGAATCCTGAATATGAAGTCTCTACCTTAAGTATTGACTGAATGACAGATGGTTGAGTAAAGTGATTTTCACTATGTGCAGGTTATATGACAATAGCTCTAGGCTGTTTTTAACCACTTCCGGTTGTCACAGGAAGCTCTTGCTCAGCACACGTTGTCTTTGGGGTAGACATAAACAGAATCCTGAATATGAAGTCTCTACCTTAACCTCTTGGGGCTAGGTGGGACGCTAGCGTGCCACCCGTGGTGCACTCCATCAACAGCAGGTGCATTTCAAGAGCGGCAAATTTGAATCCAAATAAATGTCAAAATTCAAATTTTTCAAAAATACAACTATGTTACACCATTTGAAAGATAAACATCTCCTTAATCTAACCACGTTTTACGATTTCAAAAAGGTTTTACGGCGAAAGCATAAATTTAGAGTATGTTAGGACAGTACATTTACAAGAGTTGTGTGTAATGTTTTGTCAAGTCAAAGACAGGGTCACCAAAACCATAAAACCAGCTAAAATGATGCACTAACCTTTTACAATCTCCATCAGATGACACTCCTAGGACATTATGTTAGACAATGCATGCATTTTTAGTTCTATCAAGTTCATATTTATATCCAAAAACAGCGTTTTACTATGGCATTGATGTTGAGGAAATCGTTTCCCTCCAATAACCGGCAGTCAAGTCAGCGTAACAAATTAAATAATTAAAATTAGAAAACATTGGTAAAATATTATATTGTCATTTAAAGAATTATAGATTTACATCTCTTGAACGCAATCAACTTGCCAGATTTAAAAATAACCTTACTGGGAAATCACACTTTGCAATAATCTGAGCACTGCGCCCAGAAAAATACGCGTTGCGATACAGACTAGACGTCATGTTGGGGAGATCTAAAATCGAAAATACTATGTAAATAATCCATTACCTTTGATTCTCTTCATCAGATGTCACTTCCAGGTATCACAGGTCCATAACGAATGTAGTTTTGTTCAAAAAAGCTCATCATTTATGTCCAAAAATCTCCGTCTCATTAGCACATGATGTAAGCCAGCCGGACTTCTCGTCATGAACGAGTGGAAAAAATATATTTCCGTTCGTTCAAACATGTCAAACGTTGTATAGCATAAATCATTAGGGCCTTTTTTAACCAGAACATGAATAATATTCAAGGTGGACGAATGCATACTCTTTTATAACGTATTGGAACGAGGGTACCCAACATCAACTCGCGCGCAAGGTGTCTAATGGGCCATCATCGTTCCATGGCTCTTGTTCGGTCAGATCTCCCTCCAGAAGACTCAAAACACTTTGTAAAGGCTGGTGACATCTAGTGGAAGCAATAGGAAGTGCCAAAATATTCCTAAACCCCTGTGTTTTTCAATGGGATAGGTTTAAAGGTAATACAACACATCAGGTATCCACTTCCTGTCAGAAAATGTCTCAGGGTTTTGCCTGCCAAATGAGTTCTGTTATACTCACAGACACCATTCAAACAGTTTTGGAAACTTTAGAGTGTTTTCTATCCATATATAATAAGTATATGCATATTCTAGTTACTGGGTAGGATTAGTAACCAGATTAAATCGGGTACATTTTTTTTATCCAGACGTGCAAATGCTGCCCCCTAGACCCAACAGGTTAAGAATTGACTGAATGACAGATGGTTGAGTTGCGTGATTTTCACTATGAGTAGGTTATATGACAATAGCTCTAGGCTGTTTTTAACCACTTCCGGTTGTCACAGGAAGCTCTTGCTCAACACACGTTGTCTTTGGGGTAGACATAAACAGAATCCTGAATATGAAGTCTCTACCTTAAGAATTGACTGAATGACAGATGGTTGAGTTGCGTGATTTTCAATATCTGCAGGTTGGCCATATGACTATAGCTCTAGGCTGTTTTTAACAACTTCCGGTTGTCACAAGAAGCTCTTGCTCAACACACGTTGTCTTTGGGGTAGACATAAACAGAATCCTGAATATGAAGTCTCTACCTTAAGTATTGACTGAATGACAGATGGTTGAGTTGAGTGATTTTCACTATGTGCAGGTTATATGACAATAGCTCTAGGATGTTTTTAACCACTTCCGGTTGTCACAGGAAGCTCTTGCTCAACACACATTGTCTTTGGGGTAGACATAAACAGAATCCTGAATATGAAGTCTCTACCTTAAGAATTGACTGAATGACAGATGGTTGAGTTGCGTGATTTTCACTATGTGCAGGTTATATGACAATAGCTCTAGGCTGTTTTTAACCACTTCCGGTTGTCACAGGAAGCTCTTGCTCAACACACGTTGCCTTTGGGGTAGACATAAACAGAATCCTGAATATGAAGCCTCTACCTTAAGAATTGACTGAATGACAGATGGTTGAGTTGCGTGATGTTCACTATGTGCAGGTTGGCCATATGACAATAGCTCTAGGCTGTTTTTAACAAATTCCGGTTGTCACAGGAAGCTCTTGCTCAACACACGTTGTCTTTGGGGTAGACATAAACAGAATCCTGAATATGAAGTCTCTACCTTAAGAATTGACTGAATGACAGATGGTTGAGTTGCGTTATTTTCACTATGTGCAGGTTATATGACAATAGCTCTAGGCTGTTTTTAACCACTTCCGTTTGTCACAGGAAGCTCTTGCTCAACACACGTTGTCTTTGGGGTAGACACAAACAGAATCCTGAATATGAAGTCTCTACCTAAGAATTGACTGAATGACAGATGGTTGAGTTGAGTGATTTTCACTACGTGCAGGTTATATGACAATAGCTCTAGGCTGTTTTTAACCACTTCAGGTTGTCACAGGAAGCTCTTGCTCAACACACGTTGCCTTTGGGGTAGACATAAACAGAATCCTGAATATGAAGTCTCTTCCTTAAGAATTGACTGAATGACAGATGGTTGAGTTGCGTGATTTTCAATATCTGCAGGTTGGCCATATGACTATAGCTCTAGGCTGTTTTTAACAACTTCCGGTTGTCACAAGAAGCTCTTGCTCAACACACGTTGTCTTTGGGGTAGACATAAACAGAATCCTGAATATGAAGTCTCTACCTTAAGTATTGACTGAATGACAGATGGTTGAGTTGAGTGATTTTCACTATGTGCAGGTTATATGACAATAGCTCTAGGATGTTTTTAACCACTTCCGGTTGTCACAGGAAGCTCTTGCTCAACACACATTGTCTTTGGGGTAGACATAAACAGAATCCTGAATATGAAGTCTCTACCTTAAGAATTGACTGAATGACAGATGGTTGAGTTGCGTGATTTTCACTATGTGCAGGTTATATGACAATAGCTCTAGGCTGTTTTTAACCACTTCCGGTTGTCATAGGAAGCTCTTGCTCAACACACGTTGTCTTTGGGGTAGACATAAACAGAATCCTGAATATGAAGTCTCTACCTTAAGTATTGACTGAATGACAGATGGTTGAGTTGAGTGATTTTCACTATGTGCAGGTTATATGACAATAGCTCTAGGCTGTTTTTAACCACTTCCGGTTGTCACAGGAAGCTCTTGCTCAGCATACGTTGTCTTTGGGTAGACATAAACAGAATCCTGAATATGAAGTCTCTACCTTAAGAATTGACTGAATGACAGATGGTTGAGTTGCGTGATTTTCACTATGTGCAGCTTATATGACAATAGCTCTAGGCTGTTTTTAACCACTTCCGGATGTCACAGGAAGCTCTTGCTCAACACACGTTGTCTTTGGGGTAGACATAAACAGAATCCTGATTATGAAGTCTCTACCTTAAGAATTGACTGAATGACAGATGGTTGAGTTGCGTGATTTTCACTATGTGCAGGTTATATGACAATAGCTCTAGGCTGTTTTTAACCGCTTCCGGTTGTCACAGGAAGATCTTGCTCAACACACGTTGTCTTTGGGGTAGACATAAACAGAATCCTGAATATGAAGTCTCTACCTTAAGAATTGACTGAATGACAGATGGTTGAGTTGCGTGATTTTCACTATGTGCAGGTTATATGACAATAGCTCTAGGCTGTTTTTAACCACTTCCGGTTGTCACAGGAAGCTCTTGCTCAACACACGTTGTCTTTCGGGTAGACATAAACAGAATCCTGAATATGAAGTCTCTACCTTAAGAATTGACTGAATGACAGATGGTTGAGTTGCGTGATTTTCACTATGTGCAGGTTATATGACAATAGCTCTAGGCTGTTTTTAAGCACTTCCGGTTGTCACAGGAAGCTCTTGCTCAACACACGTTGTCTTTGGGGTAGACATAAACAGAATCCTGAATATGAAGTCTCTATCTTAAGAATTGACTGAATGACAGATGGTTGAGTTGCGTTATTTTCACTATGTGCAGGTTATATGACAATAGCTCTAGGCTGTTTTTAACCACTTCAGGTTGTCACAGGAAGCTCTTGCTCAACACACGTTGCCTTTGGGGTAGACATAAACAGAATCCTGAATATGAAGTCTCTACCTTAAGAATTGACTGAATGACAGATGGTTGAGTTGAATGATTTTCAATATCTGCAGGTTGGCCATATGACTATAGCTCCAGGCTGTTTTTAACCACTTCCGGTTGTCACAAGAAGCTCTTGCTCAACACACGTTGTCTTTGGGGTAGACATAAACAGAATCCTGAATATGAAGTCTCTACCTTAAGAATTGACTGAATGACAGATGGTTGAGTTGCCTGAGTTTCACTATGTGCAGGTTATATGACAATAGCTCTAGACTGTTTTTAACCACTTCCGGTTGTCACAGGAAGCTCTTGCACAACACACGTTGTCTTTGGGGCAGACATAAACCGAATCCTGAATATGAACCCTCTACCTTAAGAATTGACTGAATGACAGATGGTTGAGTTGCGTGATGTTCACTATGTGCAGGTTGGCCATATGACAATAGCTCTAGGCTGTTTTTAACCACTTCCGGTTGTCACAGGAAGCTCTTGCTCAACACACATTGTCTTTGGGGTAGACATAAACAGAATCCTGAATATGAAGTCTCTACCTTAAGAATTGACTGAATGACAGATGGTTGAGTTGTGTGATTTTCACTATGTGCAGGTTGGCCATATGACAATAGCTCTAGGCTGTTTTTAACAAATTCCGGTTGTCACAGGAAGCTCTTGCTCAACACACGTTGTCTTTGGGGTAGACATAAACAGAATCCTGAATATGAAGTCTCTACCTTAAGAATTGACTGAATGACAGATGGTTGAGTTGCGTTATTTTCACTATGTGCAGGTTATATGACAATAGCTCTAGGCTGTTTTTAACCACTTCCGTTTGTCACAGGAAGCTCTTGCTCAACACACGTTGTCTTTGGGGTAGACATAAACAGAATCCTGAATATGAAGTCTCTACCTAAGAATTGACTGAATGACAGATGGTTGAGTTGAGTGCTTTTCACTACGTGCAGGTTATATGACAATAGCTCTAGGCTGTTTTTAACCACTTCAGGTTGTCACAGGAAGCTCTTGCTCAACACACGTTGCCTTTGGGGTAGACATAAACAGAATCCTGAATATGAAGTCTCTACCTTAAGAATTGACTCAATGACAGATGGTTGTGTTGCGTGATTTTCACTATGTGCAGGTTATATGACAATAGCTCTAGGCTGTTTTTAACCACTTCCGGGTTGTCACAGGAAGCTCTTGCTCAACACACGTTGTCTTTGGGGTAGACATAAACAGAATCCTGAATATGAAGTCTCTACCTTAAGAATTGACTGAATGAGAGATGGTTGAGTTGCGTTATTTTCACTATGTGCAGGTTATATGACAATAGCTCTATACCGTTTTTAACCACTTCTGGTTGTCACAGGAAGCTCTTGCACAACACACGTTGTCTTTGGGGCAGACATAAACCAAATCCTGAATATGAAGCCTCTACCTTAGGAATTGACTGAATGACACATGGTTGAGTTGCGTGATTTTCACTATCTGCAGGTTGGCCATATGACAATAGCTCTCGGCTGTTTTTAACAACTTCCGGTTGCTCCAGGAACCTTAGAATCGACACAGGTAGACCTCACAGTAACCTGATGGATTGTTATAGAAGACAGGTTCATAAGGCATTCATAACCCACATAGGCTTCAGGTTGAATTTTGGAGAATAGTCAATGCATTCCTATGGGGAGAGAAGTCATTGCACACAGTTTGAGCTAAACACCTTCTTTTCACTGTGAAGGGTTAATGCCACAGGGTCAAGGTTAAGCTTGCACAGATCGGGAGGACCTCAGGAACATTCCTGGTTCCTCTACATCGCTCGTTGTGTTGATTTCATCATGTCAACTTTGGTGATATTTTTTGCTGTTGAATCATATTGCAAATACGCGGATGTGCATTTGCAATATGATTCAATGGGTATTTAGCATCACGTATTTGGCATGCTCAAAAATACTGCAGAAATGCAGAATTGACTGTCCCGATGAACTGGGGTTGGCCGTGCAGTGACTATGGTTCCTCTCCATGGCTTGATGGTGACATGAGAGAAGACTGTCATTTTTTAACCGATAGTTTTTTAGAAAAATATCCAAAATGACTAGGGGCGCCCCATACTGGATGGGCACTGATGGAAGGTGCTCCATACCAAACCGTGGATCCCTTGCACCCCCTAAAGGCATTTAAAACCCTTCTAAAAAGTTAATCCTCATAACCCATTTCGGGTCACCATGTGCACGGATGCGCATTTGCAATATGTTTCAATGGACCTTAACATCACGAATTTGGCATGCTCAAAAATACTGCAGAAATGCATAATCGACTGTCCCGATGAACTGGGGATGGCCGTGCAGTGACTGTGGTTCCTCTCCATGGCTTGATGGTGACATGAGAGAAGTGGGACTGTCGTTTTTTAGCGATTTAAAAAAAAAAAAAATGTCCAAAATGACTAGGGGCGCCCCATACTGGATGGGCACTGAAGGAAGATGCTCCCTACCCAACCGTGGACCCCTTGCACCCCCCTAAAGGCATTTCTAACCATTATAAAAAATTAATCCTGGTAACCCATTTCGGGTCACCATGTGCACGGA
This sequence comes from Salmo salar, assembly GCF_965601325.2. NCBI lineage: Eukaryota > Metazoa > Chordata > Actinopteri > Salmoniformes > Salmonidae > Salmo > Salmo salar. The sequence goes on from NC_138300.1 coordinate 69,982,014, forward strand.
TGCGCATTTGCAATATGTTTCAATGGGCCTTAATATCACGAATTTGGCATGCTCTAAAACACTGCAGAAATGCATAATCGACTGTCCTGATGAACTGGGGATGGCCGCGCAGTGACTGTGGTTCCTCTCTATCGCTCATTGTGTTGATTTCATCATGTCAACTTTGGTGATATTTTTTGCTGTTGAATCATATTGCAAATGCGCGTTACGTTTGCAATATTGCGCGTTACGTTTGCAATATGATTCATCATGTCAACTTTGGTGATATTTATTGCTGTTGAATCAAATTGCAAATGCGCGTTACGTTTGCAATATTACGCGTTACGTTTGCAATATGATTCATCATGTCAACTTTGGTGATATTTTTTGCTGTTGAATCATATTGCAAATGCGTGTTACATTTGCAATATAGCGCGTTACATTTGCAATATGATTCAATGGGCATTTAGCATCACGAATTTAGGCATGCTCAAAAATACTGCAGAAATGCATAATTGACTGGCCCGATGAACTCGGGATGGCCGTGCAGTGACTGTGGTTCCTCTCCATTGCTCGTCACCCAGCAGTCAGCATTCATCAGTCAATTAGATGTCATTCTGACACCAAACTGATACCATCTGACACCAAATCCACTTTTTCCAACTCGTATAGAAGCCAACTATCTCATATGTCAGAGCAGGCCCATAATTCACAGCGCCTTCAGTTTTAACCATAAAAAAAACATAAAACACATAGTTACGGTCAAGCTGCGGGTCCAGCTCTGACATTATGTGTAGGCCTATGTGAGGCGACCCCGAATCCCAAGTTTCGGCTTGATAGGTCATTCGGTGTCCGAGCAATGGCCTTAATTGGCTGCTGAAAATCTACTTATTCAGGGCGTTACTACGGGGTCCCTGAATGAGCTATCAGACAGAGACATTGGGGTCCGTCTCTATGGGCCGAGGCGGTTTCAATGCACCTAGTCTTGCGACTCTGGGACATTTCTACATGTCGCCATGTCCGTGATATTCAAAATGAATTGAACATATTGCAAATGCAAGAGGCGGTTTCTCGGTCTGAGAACCGTCTAGAGCCACATAAATCACCGTGCACTATCGACTTGAGCTCTAGAACAGGTTTCTAACATTTCAGAGCTCTAGGTCTGACGGTTCTTGAATCGTTTGAACGAAAGTAACTTTTGAAGGCGGTATAAGCCTCAAAGACCCACACTATGTCTCTATGGCCAAGCTGTGTGTGTGTGTTTTATTTTTTTTTGCAAAAAGAATAGACACACATTGTCTTTGGGGTAGGCATATACAGAATCCTGAATATGAAGTCTCTACCTTAAGATTTGACTAAATGACACAGGGTTGAGTTGCGTGATTTTCACTATGTGCAGGTTATATGACAATAGATCTAGGGTGTTTTTAACCACTTCCGGTTGTCACAGGAAGCTCTTGCTCAAAACACGTTGTCTTTGGGGTAGACATAAACAGAATCCTGAACATGAAGTCTCTACCTTAAGAATTGACTGAAAGGATCTCTGCTGTAACGTGACACTTTCTGAGGTTCCCATAGGCTCTCAGAAGGCGCCAGAACATTGAATGATAACTTTGCAGTCCCAGGCTGAAAAACAGTAGGGCATTTGGTAAGTGGTCGATCTGAGAACAATGAGACGGGTGCACGCTTGCACGTAAAGAGTCCATTTTAGATTTTGAGTCTTTGAACGGAAAGGACATCTCCCGGTCGGATTATTATCGCTTTTTTACGAGAAAAATCGCATAAAAATTGATTTTAAACAGCGTTTGACATGCTTCGAAGTACGGTAATGGAATATTTTGAATTTTTTTGTCACAATTCGCGTCCGCCCGTCACCGTTCGGATAGTGTCTTGAACGCAAGGACAAAACAGAGGATATTTGAACATAACTATGGATTATTTTGAACCAAACCAACATTTGTTACTCTGTACTCTGCTGACATAATCTAATGTTTTGCTTTCGTTGTAAAGCCTTTTTGAAATCGGACAGTGTGGTTAGATTAACGAGAGTCTTGTCTTTAAAATGGTGTAAAATAGTCATATGTTTGAGAAATTGAAGTAATCGCATTTCTAAGGTATTTGAATATCGCGCCACGGGATTTCACTGGCTGTTGAGTAGGTGGGACGATTTCGTCCCACATACACTTCTCGTTAACCTCTCTAGGGTATCTTTAAAATGGGATGTAATAGTTGTATGTTTGAGAAATTTGAATTATGAGATTTTTGTTGTTTTGAATTTGCCACCCTGCTATTTCACTGGCTGTTGAATAGTGTGTCCCACGGTTGGAACGCTAGCGTCCCACATACCCCAGAGAGGTTAAGCCATTTTTCCACAACTTTGGAAGTATGTTTGGGGTCATTATCCATTTGGAAGACGCATTTGCGACCAAGCTTTAACTTCCTGACTGATATCTTGAGATGTTGCTTCAATATATCCACATAATTTTCCTTTCCTCATGAAGCCATCTATTTTGTGAAGTGCACCAGTCCCTCCTGCAGCAAATCAACCCCACAACATGATGCTGTCACCCCCGTGCTTCACTGTTGGGATGGTGTTCTTCGGCTTGCAAGTATCCCCCTTTTTCCTCCAAACATAACAATGGACATTATGGCCAAACAGTTCTATTTTTGTTTTATCAGACCAGAGGACATTTCTCCAAAAAGTACGATCTTTGTCCCCATGTGCAGTTGCAAACCATAGCTTGTCTTTTTTATGGCGGTTTTGAAGCAGTGGCTTCTTCCATGCTGAGTTGCTTTCAGGTTATGTCGATATAGGACTCGTTTCATTGTGGATATATATACTTTTGTACCTATTTTTGTACCTATTTCCATCTTCACAAGGTCATTTGCTGTTGTTCTGGGATTGATTTGCACTTTTCACACCAAAATACTTTAATCTCTAGGAGACAGAACACGTCTCTTTCCTGAGCGGTATGACGGCTGCGTGGTCCCATGGTGTTTATACATTCGTACTATTGTTTGTACAGATGAACATAGTACCTTCAGGCATTTGGAAATTGCTCCCAAGGATGAACCAGACTTGTGGAGGTCTACATTTTTTTTGTCTTTGGTCTTGGCTGATTTATTTTGATTTTCCCATCATGTCAAGCAAAGAGGCACTGAGTTTGAAGGTAGACCTTGAAATACATCCACAGGTACACCTCCAATTGACTAAAATGATATCACTTAGCCTGTCAGAAGCTTCTAAAGCCATGACATAATTTTCTGGAATTTTCCAAGCTGTTTAAAGGCACAGTCAACTAAGTGTATGTAAACTTCTGACCCACTGGAATTGTGATATTGAATTATAAGTGAAATAATCTGTCTGTAAACAATTGTTTGGAAAAATGACTCGTGTCATGCACAAAGTAGATGTCCTAACCGACTTGCCAAAACTATAGTTTGTTAACAAGAAATTTGTGGAGTGGTTGAAAAACAAGTTTTAATGACTCCAACCTAAGTGTATTTAAACTTCCGACTTCAACTGTATTTATAAAGCCCTTTTACATCAGCCAATGTCACAAAGTGCTATACAGAAACCCAGCCTAAAACCCCAAACAGCAAGTAATTTACAATTTAGTCATTTGGCAATGCAGATGTAGAAGCACGGTGGCTAGAAAAAACTCCCTAGAAAGGCGGGAACCTAGGAAGAAACCTACAGAGGAACCAGGCTCTGAGGGGTGGCCAGTCCTCTTCTGGCTGTGCCAGGTGGAGATTATAACAGTACATGTTCACCTTCAAACAGCAGGGTCAAATAATAATCACATTGGTTGTAGAGAGTGCAACAGAGGGTGCAACAGGTCAACACCTCAGGAGTAAATGTCAGTTGGCTTTTCATAGCCGAGCATTCAGAGTTCGAGACAGCAGGTGCGGTAGAGAGAGAGAGTTGAAAGCAGCAGGTCTGGGACAAGGTAGCATGTCTGGTGAACAGGTCAAAGTTCCATAGCCGCAGGCAGAACAGTTGAAACTGACCAAGTGGACTGGGGACAGCAAGGAGTCATCAGGCCAGGTAGTCCTGAGGCTTGGTCCCAGGGCTCAGGTCCTCTGGTGTGGGGAGGGAGAGAGAGAGAGAATTAGAGGGAGCATACTTAAATTCACACATGACTCCAGATAAGACAGGAGAATTACACCAGATAAACTACAAACCATTGCAGCATAGATACTGGAGGCTGAGACAGGAGGGGTCGGGAGACACTGTGGCCCCATCCAATGATACCCTGTGACAGGGCCAACCAGTCAGGATATGACCTCACCCACTTTGCCAAAGCATAGCCCCTATACCACTAGAGGGATATCCGCAAACCACACATTTACTACACTGAGACAAGGCTGAGTATAGTCCACGAAGATCTCACCCACTGCACGAACCCGAACTGTCAGGGCCCAGGTCTGACAGAATCTGTGTAGAAGATCTAGGTGCTGCTGTAGGCCCTCCTTGGTTGGGTACAGAAGCACCAGATTGTCAGCAAACAGTAGACATTTTGACTTCAGATTGTAGTACGGTGAGGCCAGGGGCTGCAGACTGTTCTAGTGCCCTCGCCAATTTGTTTATATATATGTTGAAGTGGGTGGGGCTTAAGCTGCATCCCTGTCTCACCCCACGTAACTGTGGAAAGAAATGTGTGTGTTTTTTGCACATTTTAACTGCACACTTGTTGTTTGTGTACATGGATTTTATGTTGTATGTTTTTCCCCAACACCACTTTCCATCAATGTGTATAGCAGACCCTCATGCCAAATTGAGTCAAAAGGACTCCCAGGACTGCTACTTCAATAACAAATGTTGGTTTGGTCCAAAATAATCCATCGTTATATCCAAATAGCGGCGTTTTGTTCGTGCGTTCAAGACACTATCCGAAGTGTAAATAAGGGTCACGAGCATGGCGCAATTCGTGACAAATGATTTCTAAATATTCCATTACCATACTTCGAAGCATGTCAACCGCTGTTTAAAATCAATTTTTATGCCATTTTTCTCGTAAAAAAGCAATAATATTCCGACTGGGAATCTGCTTTTAGGTAAACAGACGAAAGAAAACAAAGCATTCTGTCGACGCGGGCACGAGCCTGAGTCTCACAGTACTGTAACCAGCCACTACCCAAACGCGTTACTTTTTTTCAACCAGAGCCTGCAAAGCCACGATTCAGCTTTTTGCCGCCTTATGAGAGCCCATGGGAGCCGTAGTAAGTGTGACGTAACAGCAGAGATCCTCTGTAATGGATAGAGATAATCAAGGAGGGCAAGAAATTGTCAGACAGGGCGCTTCCTGCATGGAATCTTCTCAGGTTTTGGCCTGCCAAATGAGTTCTGTTATACTCACAGACACCATTCAAACAGTTTTTGAAACTTTGGAGTGTTTTCTATCCAAAGCTAATAATTATATGCATATTCTAGTTTCTGGGCAGGAGTAATAATCAGATTAAATCGTGTATGTTTTTTATCCGGCTGTGAACATACTGCCCCCTAGCTATAACAGGTTAATGCAACCGCTGTGTCAGATTTTAAAATAGGTTTACGGAGAAAGCACATTTTTCAATATTCTGAGTACATAGCTCAGCCATCAAAGCAAGCTATACAGATACCCGCCAAGTTCTGGGGTCAACTAAACTCAGAATTAGTATTATAAATATTCTCTTACCTTTGCTGAACTTCATCAGAATGCAGTCCCAGGACTCCTACTTCCACAAGAAATTTTCTTTTTGTTCGAAATACTCCATATTTATGTCCAAAAACCTCAGTTTTGTTCGTGCGTTCAGATCACTATCCAAAGGCATAACACGCGAGCGTAAATCCAGACACGAAAAGTAAAATAGTTCCATTACCTTTCGTAGAAACATATCAAAAGTTGTTTACAATCAATCCTTAGGGTCTTTTAAAGATAAATGCGATAATATTCCAACCGGACAATAGCGTATGCATTCAAGAAGAAAAAGAAGGAACGGCGCCGGTGGGCTCGCGCATAACCAAGTCCTTTGTCCTCAGGCAGTCCACTCATTGACTGAGCTCCTATTTTCTGCCCAGTAACAGGAGAAGGATGAAACACGTTTCTAAAGGCTGTTGACAGCCAATGGAAGCTTTAGGAAGTGCAAGGTGACCCCACATACACTGATGTTTCTGAGTGTTTTGCCTGCCAAATGAGTTCTGTTATACTCACAGACATCATTCAAACAGTTTTAGAAACTTCAGAGTGTTTTCTTTCCAAATCTACTAATAATATGCATATATTTGACTCTGGGCCCGAGTATTAGGCAGTTTACTCTGGGCACGCTTTTCATCTGAAAGTGAAAATACTGCCCCCTATACCTTAAAAAGTTAACAACAGGAGGTTTGTCCTTATAAATGTGTATGCACCAAACACAGGGAGAGAAAGTGGGCTTCTGTTTGGGTGTCTTAGACAGGAACTCTCACAGGTAGCGCCTGAAGAGACGCTGGTGGTCGGTGGGGACTGGAACTGTACGATGGATTTGACAAAATACAGAAAGATGGAGGAGCATGATTCAGGCTCAGTGGGGGTGTTAACCTCTCTAGGGGGTGTGGGACGGTAGCATCCCACCTGGCCAACATCCAATGAAATTGCAGAGCGCCAAATTCAAAAACAGAAATACTCATCATAAAAATTCATAAAACATACAAGTGTTATACATCGGTTTAAAGATTAACTTCTTGTTAATCCAACCACGGTGTCAGATTTCAAAAAGGCTTTACGGCGAAAGCATACCATGCGATTATCTGAGAACAGCGCCCAGCAGACAAATCATTACAAACAGTTACCAGCCAAGTAGAGGAGTTACACAAGTCAGAAATAGTGATAAAATTAATCACTTACCTTTGATGATCTTCATATGGTTGCACTCACAAGACTCCCATTTACTCAATAAATGTTTGTTTTGTTCGATAAAGTCCCTCTTTATATCCAAAAACCTCAGTTTTGTTCGTGGGTTTTGTTCAGTAATCCACAGACTCAAAGGCAGTCACAACAGGCAGACGGAAAATCCGAAAAGTATCAGTAAAGTTCGTAGAAACATGTTAAATGATGTTTATAATCAATCCTCAGGTTGTGTAATATTTCAACTGAACAAAAGCTTCGTCAATATAAAAGGAAAACAAGAAATGCGTGTGACCATGAAAAACCTCTGGGACACTGCATTGTCCACTCATTCAGAGTGATCTTACTCCCTCATTTTTCAGAATACAAGTCTGAAACAATTTCTAAAGACTGTTGACATCTACTGGAAGCCATAGGAAGTGCAATTTGAGTCGTAAGTCAATGGAATCTGTATAGGCAGTCAATGGAAAACTACAAACATAAAAGAATCCCACTTCCCGGATGGATTTTTCTCAGGTTTTCGCCTGCCATATCAGTTCTGTTATACTCACAGACATTATTTTAACAGTCTTGGAAACTTTAGAGTGTTTTCTATACAAATCTACCAATTATACGCATATCCTAGCTTCTAGGCCTGAGTAGCAGGCAGTTTACTTTGGGCACGCTTTTCATCCGAAGGTGAAAATAGTGCCCCCTACCCTAGTGAGTTTGAACGAGTGGATGTTTGGAGAACTAGACATCCCAACACAAGACAGTATACATGGTTGAAGGTCTTTGGGGCCAGGGTGAGTGCAGCCTGACTCGATCAGTTCTACATGTCCAGGAATCAGAGCAATATGTTGTTGGGCTTTACCATTCACCCGGGTTGGTTTTTTGTATCACCACATAAACATGGCTCTGCTGTCTATTTCACCAGGGCCTCGTTATGCATCCTATTGGATGTTTAATGTAAAGCTCTTTCAAGATGCCACTTTTTGTTCAGGTTTCCAGACTTTTTGGGAAGGTGGGGGCAGCGAGGAGAGGAGTATGAGTCTCAGAGTCAATGGTGGGATGTGGGAAAAATCCAAATTCAGCTTTTCTGTCAACAGTATACAGCTCTCTCACCCTCAGAGGTTACGAGAGTATTGGGGGAACTCAAGCATATTATAAGTGTGGTGGAGGTAGAGCTGGTGGGGTAAGGCAATGTAGGCCTCCATGCTAATTAAGCTTAATTACGTAGGGACCTTGGCAGTTTTTTCCAGGTTAAAGCGAATGGAGCACTTTAAGAGCTAGTTCTCCATGCTCAAGGAGATGGTTGCTCCCTGCTCCTCCTCCTCTGGTTTGGAAAGACAGAGCGGTGAAGCCAAGGGTATGCATTGTCTACGGCTGTCGGATGTGCGGGTGACCTCTGTGGTGGAGGAGATGCGGGAGTGGACTGTGGAGTTTTATACCGAATTGTATAGGGCAGAACTGTGTGATCCTATTTGTGCTCAGGTTTTGTTTGCAGACCTCCCTAAGCTCTCTCTGGCACAGAAAGATGATATTGACATTCTCCTGTTGTCCCATTAACTGGCATAGGCCGTAATCCAGATGTCCCCCGGCCGGGCACCGAGGGTCGATGGACTCCCAGTGGAGTTTTATTAAATATTTCTGGGGAATAATTGCACTGGACTTCTTTTGTATGTTGCGTGAGTGTGTCGAGATAGGAAAGTTGCCGATGAACTGTCGTCGTACAGATCTGACTCTCCTACACAAGAAAGGGGACTTGTGTGAACTTAGGAGCTGGAGGCCTGTGTCATTGCTTTGTGCAAACTACAAGATATTTGCCAAGGTTGTCGCTAACAGGTTGAAGTTCCATCTGGACTCTGTAGTACACAAGGACCAGACATATTGTATCCCAGGATGCTCCATCACGGACAGCTTGTTCTTAATCAGGGACATGTTGGACTTGTCGAGAGTTTCAAATGTGAACTTTGGACTGGTCTCTTTTGACCAAGAGAAGGCTTTTGATGGAGTGGAGCATGAGTATCTGTTTAATGTGATGTCTGTTTTGGGGTTTGGGGAAAGGTTTTTGGCCTGTGTGAAGATGTTGTATGCTGGGGTGTCATGTATGGTCAAGGTGGGAGGGGGGCTCAGTAGGCCAGTCTGGGTGAGGTGGGGAAATTAGACAAGGATGCTCTCTATCAGGGCAGTTATATACACTAGCCATTGAGCCTTTTTGGGGCCTGCTACTCAGGAGACTGCACGGAGTGTGTTGGACAGGCATGGGTCTGTTGACAGGCATAGCGATGTCGGTGTATGCAGATGACGTTTCTGTGATGGTCAGGGATGGGCAGGATATGTAGGCACTTAAGACTAGTCTGAAGGTGTACGAAGGAGCTTCTTCAGCTAAGGTGAACTGGGGCAAGAGTGACGCTCTGTTATGTGGGGCTTGGAGGGATAGCCCCCCCTCTGCTTCCAGGGTTTTTTCTATGGGGTTTGTATGTATAGTGCGTATGTTATCGTGTGTGTATGCATGTGTCTATGCCAATGTTTGTGTTGCTTCACAGTCCCTGCTGTTCCATAAGGTGTGTTTTTCCCTGTTTTTTTTGTCTAATTTTACTGCTTGCATCAGTTACTTGATGTGGAATAGAGTTCCATGTAGTCATGAATGAAAAACACCTCTGAATTGAATCCCCTATTGATTTGAGTAGTCTGTATACTGCATTTCAGCTTTAAGATGCAAATGTATAAACAATTAAGTAAACCTGACTGTATTAAATTAATGTAATTCATAAATCATACGTCTCACTTTACTCTCCCTGCTCCCTCACCCTTCTCTCTCTTGCTCTCTTCCTTCCCATCCCTTTCTCTCTTTCTGCTGCTGTGCATTCAGCTACCAGAGCAGTGGGACCCCCATGGTAGTCCCCAGACCAGCCTGTCAGCCCCAGTGCTTCCCACAGGCATGCCCTTCCCTACCCAGCCACAGCACAGCACCTCAGTCCCCGACTCTACAGAGGGCTTCGACCTCAACAAGCCCGACCCATACGACCTCTATGAGAAGTCCAGGGCCATCTACGAGAGTAGGCGTGAGTATTGTTTCATGGTATAAGGCAGTGGCGATTTTAGCATGTAAATGTAAACCTTGGTGGGGAAAACTCACTTTTTTAATGCATATGCCAGCAAAGCCACTCTTCCTGTTTCTGCACTGTAGTCTTTTCCTTGACTGAGAACATATCCGCTTCGTCCAGTAATGGCAGAAATGAGCTCTACCACAACCAAAAACGAACAACCAAATCAACATACAGTAACTTCATTACATTAACGATATACCCCCTGTAGGTGTAATATATATATATATTGGTTCTGTGTTCATGTGCAGACGCTTCACTTGTTTTGTATCGCTCTATGTTCTTTATTATTATACTCACCAACTGCACCTGCTTCATGACTCCCAGCGACTCCCACCCTCCTAACTCCATGTTGGGGGAGTCAGGAGGGTGCGATAATGAGGGTGCAATAATGAAGGACTCGTTGCGCTATCATCGCTGCAGGAGTAATATATACTTCGCCCTGTTCCGGGATGAAGTCGAACACCTTGACTTTCAGTGCGACAATTGCCTGCTCGCGGAGGGCTACAGAGAAGAAGTCGCTATGCTGGGCATACAAATAGCTGATTTGCACAGACTACTGGGAAAGCCAAGACCTGCAATTTTCTCGTTTTCCTCCACTCCGAGGGCAATGCATCGCGCTGGACTGATGGGAATCTCACCTTCAGGCAGGTTATCTTTGGTGGACTGGCCACTGCTCAGAAGTGATCGCTCACCGATGAAGAAAATAGAGTCGGCTGGACCTTTGTTGCTGAATCGCGGGATGATCCTCTTCTGGACCTGGATGGCCAGACAGGGGGACACGTTGCTGTTCATCGTGGAAGATGAGGGCAGAGTCCGCCAGATTCTGAGCCCTCTGCAGAGACAGGATTCATGAATGAGCTGCCAACATCGAATAGCTTTGCAGCTCTGGAGCCTGATGTTCCAGCACTATCTTTCATGGAGCGCCGGAGGTTCCTTCCGTATCGGCCAACGTTGTGATGGCATCGCCGGGGTCTAAGGTTGGTTCTGCTTCACCGGGGTCTGTGGTTCTTGGTCAACTAAATTGATGTGAGGATAATGTTAGCATTACATGCAAGTCAGTTTTTACCATGTCCTCTTTGGTCACTGTGAGAGTTCAACATGTTGTATCTGAAAGTGGTGAAATGCCTAACGGTGCTAACTGGAGAAATGTCATTGCTATTCCTACTTTGTTTAATTTTCCTAATTGGTATAACCTCAAAGTAATCTGATTTATATTGAAACTCTAAAACTTTACATTCAGAAAAGGTTGAATCATTTTTACATCTTAACATTCGTAGTTTATTACCTAAAATGGATAATGTCAAGATCTGGGCCTCTCAGGCAGACCCTTTATTTTATCTGAAACCTGGTTAACTTCTTGGGGCTATGTGGGACGCTAGCGTGCCACCCGTGGTGCACCCTATCAACAGCAGGTGCATTTCAAGAGCGGCAAATTTGAAACCAAATAAATGTCAAAATTCAAATTTTTCAAACATACAACTATTTTACACCCTTTGAAAGATAAACATCTCCTTAATCTAACCACGTTTTACGATTTCAAAAAGGTTTTACGGCGAAAGCATAAAGTTAGATTATGTTGGGAGAGTACATTGACAATAGCTGTGTGTAATGTTTTGTCAATTCAAAGACAGGGTCACCAAAACCATAAAACCAGCTAAAATGATGCACTAACCTTTTACAATCTCCACCAGATGACACTCCTAGGACATTATGTTAGACAATGCATGCATTTTTAGTTCTATCAAGTTCATATTTATATCCAAAAACAGCGTTTTACTATGGCATTGATGTTGAGGAAATCGTTTCCCTCCAATAACCGGCAGTCAAGTCAGCACCACAAATTAAATAATTAAAATTAGAAAACATTGGTAAAATATTATATTGTCATTTAAAGAATTATAGATTTACATCTCTTGAACGCAATCAACTTGCCAGATTTAAAAATAACCTTACTGGGAAATCACACTTTGCAATAATCTGAGCACTGCGCCCAGAAAAATATGCTTTGCTATACAAACAAACGGCCATGTTGGAGAGATCTAAAATCGAAAATACTATGTAAATAATCCATTACCTTTGATTCTCTTCATCAGATGTCACTTCCAGGAATCCCAGGTCCATAACGAATGTAGTTTTGTTCAAAAAAGCTCATCATTTATATCCAAAAAGCTCCGTGTTGTTAGCACATGATCTAAGCCAGCCGGACTTCTCGTCATGAACGAGGGGAAAAAATATATTTACGTTCGTTCAAACATGTCAAACGTTGTATAGCATAAATCATTAGTGCCTTTTTTAACCAGAACATTAATAATATTCAAGGTGGACGAATGCATTCTCTTTTATAACGTATTGGAACGAGGGTACCCAACATGAACTCGCGCGCCAGAGTCTAATCGGCCATCACCGTTCCATGGCTCTTGTTCGGTCAGATCTCACAGTAAAAGACTCAAAACACTTTGTAAAGGCTGGTGACATCTAGTGGAAGCAATAGGAAGTGCCAAAATATTAATCAACCCCTGTGTGTTTCAATGGCATAGGCTTAAAGGTAATTCAACACATCAGGTATCCACTTCCTGTCAGAAAATGTCTCAGGGTTTTGCCTGCCAAATGAGTTCTGTTATACTCACAGACACCATTCAAACAGTTTTAGAAACTTTAGGGTGTTTTCTATCCATATATAATAAGTATATGCATATTCTAGTTACTGGGTAGGATTAGTAACCAGATTTAATCGGGTACGTTTTTTTATCCATCCGTGATATTACTGCCCCCTAGCCCCAACAGGTTAACTGATAAAACTCTGGACTATGAGGTTGCTATGGTGCTGATAGGAAAGGCGAAGGTGGTGGTGTTGCTATTTACACAAATAATCTTCTTTCTGCATCTCTGTTAAAGGCTACATCCAGTCCTATACAATTTAAAGTGCTGGGTTTAAGTTTTCAGTTGGGTTCAAACTCAAAAATAACAGTTATAGGAATCTAACCTCCACCCTCTGCCAAGAAATGTGTACTTAACCTCTATGGGCTAGGCGGGACGAATTCGTCCCACCTACGTAACAGCCACTTGAAGCCTGTGGCGCGATTTTCAAAACCTTAAAAATCCTATTACTTCAATTTCTCAAACATATGACTATTTTACAGCTATTTAAAGACAAGACTCTCGTTAATCTAACCACACTGTCCGATTTCAAAAAGGCTTTACAACGAAAGCAAAACATTAGATTATGTCAGCAGAGTACCAAGCCAGAAATAATCAGACACCCATTTTTCAAGCTAGCATATAATGTCACATGAACCCAGAAGACAGCTAAATGCAGTACTAACCTTTGATGATCTTCATCAGATGACAACCCTAGGACATTATGTTATACAATACATGCATGTTTTGTTCAATCAAGTTCATATTTATATCAAAAACCAGCTTTTTACATTAGCATGTGACGTTCAGAACTAGCATACCCCCCGCAAACTTCCGGAGGAATTCGCTAACATTTTACTAAATTACTCACGATAAACGTTCACAAAAAGCATAACAATTATTTTAAGAATTATAGATACAGACCTCCTCTATGCACTCGATATGTCCGATTTTAAAATAGCTTTTTGGTGAAAGCACATTTTGCAATATTCTAAGTACATAGCCCAGGCATCACGGGCTAGCTATTTAGACACCCGGCAAGTTTAGCACTCACCATAATCATATTTACTATTATAAAAGTTTGATTACCTTTTGTTGTCTTCGTCAGAATGCACTCCCAGGACTGCTACTTCAATAACAAATGTTGGTTTGGTCCAAAATAATCCATCGTTATATCCGAATAGCGGCGTTTTGTTCGTGCGTCCCAGACACTATCTGAAATGGTAATTCAGGGTCGCGTGCATGGCGCAATTCGTGACAAAAAAAATCTAAATATTCCATTACCGTACTTCGAGGCATGTCAACCGCTGTTTAAAATCCATTTTTATGCCATTTTTCTCGTAAAAAAGCGATAATATTCCGACCGGGAATGTTCATTTAGCTAAACTGAGGAAAGTAAACAAAGCTTTCGGCCGACGCGGGCACGCGCCTGAGTCTCACAGTACTGTAACCAGCCACTACCCAACCGCGCTACTTTGTTTCAGCCAGTGCCTGCAAAGCCACGATTCAGCTTTTTGCCGCCTTCTGAGACCCTTTGGCAGCCGTAGGAAGTGTCACGGGACAGCTAAGATCCTCACACTTCAATAAACAGAGACAAGAAGAACGACACCTTGTCAGACAGGCCACTTCCTGCCTGAAACCTTGTCAGGTTTTTGCCTGCCAAATGAGTTCTGTTATACTCACAGACACCATTCAAACAGTTTTAGAAACTTTAGGGTGTTATCTATCCATATGTAATAAGTATATGCATATTCTCGTTACTGGGTAGGAGTGGTAACCAGATTAAATCGGGTACGTTTTTTATCCAGCCGTGTCAATACTGCCCCCTATCCTAAACAGGTTAAACGAACTCACTGATTTAATTGCCATGTTTACTACCCCAGAGGTGTTGATCACTGGAGATTTTAATCTTGCATGGGGAACGCAGGATGCTGACTATTTAACCTCTTATGGCTAGGGGGCAGTATTTTCACTGCTGGATAAAAAACGTACCCGATTTAATCTGGTTACTAATCCTACCCAGTAACTATAATATGCATATACTTATTATATATGGATAGAAAACACCCTAAAGTTTCTAAAACTGTTTGAATGGTGTCTGTGAGTATAATAGAACTCAAATGGCAGGTCAAAACCTGAGAGATTCCTTTACAGGAAGTGGCCTGTCTGACCATTTCTGGAACTTCTTTACCATCTCTATCTTTTACTAAGGATCTCTGCTCTAACGTGACATTTCCTACGTCGTCCATAGGCGCTCAGAGCCCGGGAAAAACCTGAATGTCGTCATCCCAGCCCCAGGCTGAAACACATTATCGCCTTTCTCAAGTGGCCGATCAAGGGACTCTGGGCTTAGGCGCGTGACCTGACCGCCCCCGTCTTTGTGATTTTTTCCTCTGTTTGCCGAAAATGAGATTCCCGGTCGGAATATTATCGCTTTTCTACGAGAAAAATGGCATAAAAATTTATTTTAGCCTCTATGGGCTAGGTGGGACGCTAGCGTGCCACCCGTGGTGCACTCCATCAACAGCAGGTGCATTTCAAGAGCGGCAAATTTGAATCCAAATAAATGTCAAAATTCAAATTTTTCAAAAATACAACTATTTTACACCATTTGAAAGATAAACATCTCCTTAATCTAACCACGTTTTACGATTTCAAAAAGGTTTTACGGCGAAAGCATAAATTTAGAGTATGTTAGGACAGTACATTTACAAGAGTTGTGTGTAATGTTTTGTCAAGTCAAAGACAGGGTCACCAAAACCATAAAACCAGCTAAAATGATGCACTAACCTTTTACAATCTCCATCAGAGGACACTCCTAGGACATTATGTTAGACAATGCATGCATTTTTAGTTCTATCAAGTTCATATTTATATCCAAAAACAGCGTTTTACTATGGCATTGATGTTGAGGAAATCGTTTCCCTCCAATAACCGGCAGTCAAGTCAGCGTCACAAATTAAATAATTAAAATTAGAAAACATTGGTAAAATATTATATTGTCATTTAAAGAATTATAGATTTACATCTCTTGAACGCAATCAACTTGCCAGATTTATAAATAACCTTACTGGGAAATCACACTTTGCAATAATCTGAGCACTGCGCCCAGAAAAATACGCGTTGCGATACAGACTAGACGTCATGTTGGGGAGATCTAAAATCGAAAATACTATGTAAATAATCCATTACCTTTGATTCTCTTCATCAGATGTCACTTCCAGGTATCACAGGTCCATAACGAATGTAGTTTTGTTCAAAAAAGCTCATCATTTATGTCCAAAAATCTCCGTCTTGTTAGCACATGATCTAAGCCAGCCGGACTTCTCGTCATGAACGAGGGGAAAAAATATATTTACGTTCGTTCAAACATGTCAAACGTTGTATAGCATAAATCATTAGGGCCTTTTTTAACCAGAACATGAATAATATTCAAGGTGGACGAATGCATACTCTTTTATAACGTATTGGAACGAGGGTACCCAACATGAACTCGCGCGCCAGGTGTCTAATGGGACATCATCGTTCCATGGCTCTTGTTCGGTCAGATCTCCCTCCAGAAGACTCAAAACACTTTGTAAAGGCTGGTGACATCTAGTGGAAGCAATAGGAAGTGCCAAAATATTCCTCAGCCCCTGTGTTTTTCAATGGGATAGGTTTAAAGGTAATACAACACATCAGGTATCCACTTCCTGTCAGAAAATGTCTCAGGGTTTTGCCTGCCAAATGAGTTCTGTTATACTCACAGACTTCATTCAAACAGTTTTAGAAACTTTAGAGTGTTTTCTATCCATATATAATAAGTATATGCATATTCTAGTTACTGGGTAGGATTAGTAACCAGATTAAATCGGGTACATTTTTTTTATCCAGACGTGCAAATGCTGCCCCCTAGCCCTAACAGGTTAAACAGCGGTTGACATGCTTCGAAGTACGGTAATGGAATATTTAGAATTTTTTTGTCACGAATTGCGCCATGCGCACGACCCTTCTTTACCATTTCGGATAGTGTCTGGAACGCACGAACAAAACGCCGCTATTCGGATATAACGATGGATTATTTTGGACCAAACCAACATTTGTTATTGAAGTAGCAGTCCTGGGAGTGCATTCTGACGAAGACAACAAAGGTAATGAAACTTTTGTAATCGTAAATCGGAGTTTGATCAGGGCTAAACTTGGTCGGTGTCTAAATAGCTAGCCGTGATGGCTGGGCTATCTACTGAGAATATTGCAAAATGTGCTTTCACCGAAAAGCTATTTTAAAATCGGACATATCGAGTGCATAGAGGAGTTCTGTATCTATAATTCTTAAAATAATTGTCATGTTTTTTGTGAACGTTTATCGTGAGTAATTTAGTAACTTCACCGGATGTTTGCGGGGGGTATGCTAGTTCTGAACGTCACATGCTAATGTAAAAAGCTGGTTTTTGATATAAATATGAACTTGATTGAACAAAACATGCATGCATTGTATAACATAATGTTCTAGGGTTGTCATCTGATGAAGATCATCAAAGGTTAGTGTTGCATTTAGCTGTGGTTTTGTTTTTTGTGACATTATATGCTATCTTGAAAAATGGGTGTCTGATTATTTCTGGCTTGGTACTCTGCTGACATAATCTAATGTTTTGCTTTCGCTGTAAAGCCTTTTTGAAATCGGACAGTATGGTTAGATAAAGGAGAGTCTTGTCTTTAAAATGCTGTGAAATAGTCATATGTTTGAAAATTGAAGTTTTTGTATTTTTGAGGAATTTGTAATTCGCGCCACGCCTATCACTGGATATTGGAGCAGGTCTAGATGTAAGAGGTTAAACAACACAATGTAACTCCAAGTGAATCACACTTCTGTGAAATAAAACTGTCCACTTAGGAAGCAACACTGATTGACAATAAATTTCACATGTTGTTGTGCAAATGGAATGGACAACCGGTGGAAATTATAGGCAATTAGCAAGACACCCCCAATAAAGGAGTGGTTCTGCAGGTGGGGATCACAGACCACTTCTCAGTTCCTATGCTTCCTGGCTGATGTTTTGGTCACTTTTGAATGCTGGCGGTGCTTTCACTCTAGTGGTAGCATGAGACGGAGTCTACAACCCACACAAGTGGCTCAGGTAGTGCAGCTCAACCAGGATGGCAAATCAATGCGAGCTGTGGCAAGAAGGTTTGCTGTGTCTGTCAGCGTAGTGTCCAGAGCATGGAGGCGCTACCAGGAGACAGGCCAGTACATCAGGAGACGTGGAGGAGGACGTAGGATGGTAGGAACCCAGCAGCAGGAACGCTACCTCTGCCTTTGTGCAAGGAGGAGCAGGAGAAGCACTGCCAGAGCCCTGCAAAATGACCTCCAGCAGGCCACAAATGTGCATGTGTCTGCTCAAACGGTCAGAAACAGACTCCATGAGGGTGGTATGAGGGCCCAACGTCCACAGGTGGGGGTTGTGCTTACAGCCCAACACCGTGCAGGACGTTTGGCATTTGCCAGAGAACACCAAGATTGGCATATTCGCCACTGGCGCCCTGTGCTCTTCACAGATGAAAGCAGGTTCACACTGAACACGTGACAGACGTGACAGAGTCTGGAGACGCCGTGGAGAACGTTCTGCTGCCTGCAACATCCTCCAGCATGACCGTTTTGGTGGTGGGTAAGTCATGGTGTGGGGTGGCATTTCTTTGGGGGGCCGCACAGCCCTCCATGTGCTCGCCAGAGGTAGCCTGACTGCCATTAGGTACCGAGATGAGATCCTCAGACCCCTTGTGAGACCATATGCTGTTGCGGTTGGCCCTGGGTTCCTCCTAATGCAAGACAATGCAAGATCTCATGTGGCTGGAGTGTGTCAGCAGTTCCTGCAAGAGGAAGGCATTGATGCTATGGACTGGCCCGCCCGTTCCCCAGACCTGAATCCAATTGAGCACATCTGGGACATCATGTCTCGCTCCATCCACCAACGCCACGTTGCACCACAGAATGTCCAGGAGTTGGCGGATGCTTTAGTCCAGGTCTGGGAGGATATCCCTCAGGAGACCATACGCCACCTCATCATGAGCATGCCCAGGCGTTGTAGGGAGGTCATACAGGCACGTGGAGGCCACACACACTACTGAGCCTCATTTTGACTTGTTTTAAGGACATTACATCAAAGTTGGATCAGCCTGTAGTGTGGTTTTCCACTTTAATTTTGAGTGTGACTCCAAATCCAGACCTCCATGGGTTGATAAATTGGATTTCCATTAATAATTTTTGTGTGATTTTGTTGTCAGCACATTCAACTCTGTAAAGAAAAAAGTATTTAATAAGATTAAGATGTGTTGTTTAAGTGTTCCCTTAGTTTTTGAGCAGTATATCATTTGGGCAGTATAAATGCCATTAGGTCCATGGTTCACTGACTTTTGGGTTTGGAAACCGACTTCCTATGATCGTACATGGCAAACGGACAAACATCCTGATTTTGCACATTCAATACTTTCATACATGTATAATTGACAAAAAAAGAATTGGACATTTCTTTTGCACATTTCTAATGGCATTTGGCAAAAAAAGAAAAAAAGATGTCACTTTTGACTTCCTTTGAAATCATATTCCAAATGCACAAAACATATGCCTTATGCACAAGCAAAAACAACCCAAAAAATTACGTCAATAAAATATGTCAAAAGTATGTCCATACAGATCTTATACATGTGTAATCGACATAAAAATCAAAAAGATTTCGAAAAATGGTCCAGAAACTACTTTTTAAAGGGGGTGATAATTTTTTTTTTTTAATTCTTCATTTTATCACAATCTGACCCTTGGGTGTTGACTTGTGTATCATTTGCTATATGAAAATCCACGGTGGAGCGTGCTCGCCATCTAATGGATTTTTCTGGTGTTACAATTGGCAATCCCCATCGGAAAATTGCAATATGATTTGGATGGAGATGGACCGCTTTTCGGTGGTATTTACAATTGTGTGTATGATTCGTGCTATGCCAATATGTTGCCATGTTATTTTGTCCATTTCAGGGGGGTGTTCCCTTACCTTTTGATTATCTTCATCAGAAGGCACTTCCAGGAATCCCAGGTCCACAACAAATGTAGTTTTGTTCGAAAAAGTTAATAATTTATGTCCCAATAGTTCCTTCTTGTTAGCACGTTCCGAAGGCTACTCAAAATGTACCGTAGTGCGCGGGACTTGTCGTCACGAATGTGCAAAAAAATATATATTTAAGTTCGTTCAAACATGTCAAACGTTGTATAAAAACACCCTAACGGTGTTTTGATTTAACCAACCTGCAGATTGTGAAAATCACTCAATTCAACCCTGTGTAAATCAGTCAATTCTTAACGTAAATTCTTAAACCTCAGGATTCTGTGAAAGCCTACCCCAATGACAACCTGTGTCGATTCTAAGCTTCCTGAAGCAACCGGAAGTTGTTAAAAACACCCTAAAGTTGTTTTGATTTAACCAACCTGCAGATTGTGAAAATCACTCAATTCAACCCTGTGTAAATCAGTCAATTCTTAACGTAAAGACTAAAAACTCAGGATTCTGTGAAAGCCTACCCCATTGACAACCTGTGTCGATTCTAAGCTTCCTGAAGCAACCGGAGGTTGTTAAAACACCCTAAAGTTGTTTTGATTTAACCAACCTGCAGATTGTGAAAATCACTCAATTCAACCCTGTGTAAATCAGTCAATTCTTAACGTAAAGACTAAAAACTCAGGATTCTGTGAAAGCCTACCCCATTGACAACCTGTGTCGATTCTAAGCTTCCTGAAGCAACCGGAGGTTGTTAAAACACCCTAAAGGTGTGTTGATTTAACCAACCTGCAGATTGTGAAAATCAATCTATTCAACCTTGTGTAAATCAGTCAATTCTTAATGTAAAGACTTAAAACTCAGGATTCTGTGAAAGCCTACCCCAATGACAACGTGTGTCGATTCTAAGCTTCCTGTGCCAACCCGGACGTGCCTTAAATTGGGGTCAAAGTAGCTGTTATGAAGGGTTAAAGTCACATCTTTCCAAAAATGCATATGTGTTACTAGGCAACCCTCATGAACTGTAAATCAGTCATGTATCCCATCAGATGTCAAAGAAAAACTCTGACACACATAAAAACACATACACACTCAGCAAGGATGGAGTGACACAGTGCGGTGCTTAAAGACACACAGAGCCTGCAATGGCATTACTATTATCTCTATGCTGTGCCGAGTTCAACGAGATGCCCCGCTTGACCGTAGCTAGCTCGGTCTGAGAGCAGCGACCTTGAAAAAAAGTAGGCCCAAAATGAAGTCTGGCCCTAAATTTCAAGTGCTTTTGGGTGACAGCGAGAGAACCGTTAGGGTTAGAAGCACAATTTGACTTCAAGAACGTTCCTGAGGTCCTCCCGATCTGTGCAAGCCTAACCTTGACCATGTAGCATTAACCCTTAACAGTGAAAAGAAGGTGTTTACATCAAATAGTTTGCAATGACTTCTCTCCCCATAGGAATACTTTGCCTATTCCCCTTAATTCAACCTGAAGCCTATGTGGGTTATGAATGCCTTATGAACCTGTCTTCAATGACAATCCATCAGGCTACTGTGAGGTCTACCTGTGTCGATTGTAAGCTTCCTGGAGCAACCGGAAGTTGATAAAAACACCCTAAAGGTGGTTGATATAACCAACCTGCAGATTGTGAAAATAACTAAATTCAACCCTGTGTAAATCTGTCAATTGTTAACAGAAAGACTTGAAACTCAGGATTCTGTGAAAGCCTACCCCTATGACAACGTTTGTCGATTCTAAGCATCCTGGAGCAACCGGAAGTTGATAAAATCACCCTAAAGGTGTTTTGATATAACCAACCTGCAGATTGTGAAAATCACTCAATTCAACCCTGTGTAAATCTGTCAATTCTTATCGTAAAGACTTAAAACTCAGGATTCTGTGAAAGCCTACCCCAATGACTCTAGAAGGTTCTCAGACAGAGAAAGAGCCTCGTACATTTGCAATATGTTCAATTCATTTTGACCATCTCGAAAATGACAACATTTAGAAATGTCCCAGAGTTGCAAGGCTAGGTGTATTGAAACCGCCTCGGCCCGTAGAGACGGACCCCAATGTTTCTGTCCGATAGCTCATTCACGGACACCGTTGCAATGCCCTGAAAAAGTAGATTTTCAGCACCAATTAACCTCTATGGGCTAGGTGGGACGCTAGCGTGCCACCCGTGGTGCACTCCATCAACAGCAGGTGCATTTCAAGAGCGGCAAATTTGAATCCAAATAAATGTCAAAATTCAAATTTTTCAAACATACAACTATTTTACACCCTTTGAAAGATAAACATCTCCTTAATCTAACCACGTTTTACGATTTCAAAAAGGTTTTACGGCGAAAGCATAAATTTAGAGTATGTTAGGACAGTACATTTACAAGAGTTGTGTGTAATGTTTTGTCAAGTCAAAGACAGGGTCACCAAAACCATAAAACCAGCTAAAATGATGCACTAACCTTTTACAATCTCCATCAGATGACACTCCTAGGACATTATGTTAGACAATGCATGCATTTTTAGTTCTATCAAGTTCATATTTATATCCAAAAACAGCGTTTTACTATGGCATTGATGTTGAGGAAATCGTTTCCCTCCAATAACCGGCAGTCAAGTCAGCGTCACAAATTAAATAATTAAAATTAGAAAACATTGGTAAAATATTATATTGTCATTTAAAGAATTATAGATTTACATCTCTTGAACGCAATCAACTTGCCAGATTTAAAAATAACCTTACTGGGAAATCACACTTTGCAATAATCTGAGCACTGCGCCCAGAAAAATACGCGTTGCGATACAGACTAGACGTCATGTTGGGGAGATCTAAAATCGAAAATACTATGTAAATAATCCATTACCTTTGATTCTCTTCATCAGATGTCACTTCCAGGTATCACAGGTCCATAACGAATGTAGTTTTGTTCAAAAAAGCTCATCATTTATGTCCAAAAATCTCCGTCTTGTTAGCACATGATCTAAGCCAGCCGGACTTCTCGTCATGAACGAGGGGAAAAAATATATTTCCGTTCGTTCAAACATGTCAAACGTTGTATAGCATAAATCATTAGGGCCTTTTTTAACCAGAACATGAATAATATTCAAGGTGGACGAATGCATACTCTTTTATAACGTATTGGAACGAGGGTACCCAACATGAACTCGCGCGCCAGGTGTCTAATGGGACATCATCGTTCCATGGCTCTTGTTCGGTCAGATCTCCCTCCAGAAGACTCAAAACACTTTGTAAAGGCTGGTGACATGTAGTGGAAGCAATAGGAAGTGCCAAAATATTCCTCAGCCCCTGTGTTTTTCAATGGGATAGGTTTAAAGGTAATACAACACATCAGGTATCCACTTCCTGTCAGAAAATGTCTCAGGGTTTTGCCTGCCAAATGAGTTCTGTTATACTCACAGACACCATTCAAACAGTTTTAGAAACTTTAGAGTGTTTTCTATCCATATATAATAAGTATATGCATATTCTAGTTACTGGGTAGGATTAGTAACCAGATTAAATCGGGTACATTTTTTTTATCCAGACGTGCAAATGCTGCCCCCTAGCCCTAACAGGTTAAGGTCGCTGCTCGGGCTCCAAATGACCTATCGAGCCGAAACTTGGGATTCGGGGTCGCCTCAGCTAGGCCTACACATAAAGTCAGAGCTGGACCCGCAGCTAAAACGTAACTAAATGTTTTACATTTTAATTATAGTTTAACCTCTAGAGGACCCCTTCGAGATAAAATCCCAATATCGGGATTGGTTGGACAACAACCAGTGAAATAGCATGGCGCGAAATTCCCCCAAAAAATCTCAAAATTAAAATTCAAGTATTTTACGGCATTTTAAAGATACTCTACTCGTTAATCCAATCACATTGTCCAATTTCAAAAAGGCTTTACGGTGAAAGCAAAACATTAGATTATTTTAGGATAGCATATTAGCAAAAAAAGCCATTCTCCAAGCACGAATAGCCGTCACAAAACCAGATATACAGCTAAAATTAAGCACTAACCTTTGACAATCTTCATCAGATGACACTCCTAGGACATCATGTTAGACAGTACATGCATTTTTTGTTCGATCAAGTTCATATTTATATCCAAAAACCCAATTTTTACATTGGCGCGTGACGTTCAGAAAATGTTTTCTCCCCATAACCACCGGTAAATAGGCACATACATTTACAGAGTAACTCATAAACGTTGACAAAATTTATAACAATTATTTAAAGAATTAGAGATAATCTACTCCTTTATGCAACCACTTTGTCAGACATCAAAATAACATTACGGAAAAAGCACATTGTTCAATATTCTGAGTACAGAACTTAGCCTTCAATGCTAAGCTATACAGTTAGCCTACAACCACGGCATCGACAAATCTCTAACAAAATGTTTGAAATATTTTCTTACCTTTGCTGATCTTCGGCGGAATGCAGTTGGAAGGGCACCCACTTCCACAAGAAATGTTCATTTGTTCTGCAAAGTCCATCATTTACGTCCAAATACGTCCGTTTTGTTGACCCATCCAGAACACTTTACAATGCCATGTGGCGTGGACGCAAATCCATAGACAAAATGGTCAAAAATTCCATTACCGTTTGTAGAAACACATCAAACGATGTTTACAATCAATCCTTTAGAGTATTTTTTACGTAAAATTGTGATAATTTTACAACCAGGCAATAGGTATTCATCCCAGAAGAAAAATAAAAAACAACAAAGTCATGTGCATGCGCGTCATAAGACACCTATCCTCAGACTGGCCAGTGATTGACTGAGCAACAATTTTCTGCCCGGTAACAGGTGACGGATGAAACCATTTCCTAAAGATTGTTGACAGCCAATGGAAGAGTTAGGAGGTGCAACGTAAATCCTATGTCACTGTAGTTTTTCAAGGGATTCAAAAGAAAAACTACATTTCTAATTTCTCCCACTTCCTGATTCAATTTTTCTCAGATTTTTGTCTGCCATATGAGTTCTGTTATACTCACAAACACCATTCAAACAGTTTTAGAAACTTCAGAGTGTTTTCTATCCAGATCTACTAATAATATGCATATTCTATTTTCTGGGCCAGAGTAGTAACCTGTTTAAATTGGGTATGTTAACCCAAGAGGTTAATCTGAAGACGCTGTGAATTATGGGCCTGCTCTGATATATGTGATAGTTGGCTTCTAAATGAGTTGGAAAAAGTGGGTTTGGTGTCAGATGGTATCAGACGGATGGAGTCCCACTTCTCTCATGTCACCATCGAGCGATGGAGAGGAACCACTAGCACTGCCCAGCCATCTCGAGTTCATCGGGCCAGTCAATTTTGCATTTCTGCAGTATTTTTGAGCATGTCAAATTCGTGATGGTAAATGCCCATTGAAACATATTGCAAATGTACTGTGCATTTGCAATATGATTCAATAGTGAAAAACATCACCAAATGGACATGATGAAAACACCACAACGAGCGATGGAGAGGAACCACAGTCACTGCCCGGCCATCCTGAGTTCATCGGGCCAGTAAGTTTTGCATTTCTGCAGTATTTTTTACCATGTCAAATGCGTGATGGTAATTGTCATTTGGGACCTTTTTTTAAAAATCGTTAAAAAACAACAGAGTCCCACTTCTCCCTCATCATACATGACAAATAGACCATCTAGGTTGATTCGTGGCTTAACATAAGGCATCTTCCTATGATCATACATGGCAAATGGACAAACATCCTGATTTGGCACATTCAATACTTTCATGTTGCAGTTGGACATTTCTTATGGGATTTGGCAAAAAAAAGAAAAAAAAGTGACTTTTACTTCGAGTTTTGACTTCCTATGAAATCATATTGCAAATGGACAAAACATATGCCTTATGTACAAGCAAAAAAAAATATTATGCCAATAAAATATGTCACAAGTATGTTCATACAGCTCTTATACATGTGTAATTGACAAAAAATCAAAAGAATTTCGAAAAACGGTCCAGAAAGCACTTTTTTAACCTCCCTGGGCAAGGTGGGACACTCTTAACCTGTTGGGGATAGGGGGCAGTATTTGCACGGCCAGATAAAAAACGTACCCAATTTAATCTGGTTACTACTCCTGCCCAGTAACTAGAATATGCATATACTTATTGGCTTTGGATAGAAAACACCCTAAAGCTTCTAAAACTGTTTGAATGGTGTCTGTGAGTATAACAAAACTCATTTGGCAGGCAAAAACCTGAGAAGATTCCTTACTGGAAGTGGCCTGTCTGACCATTTCTTGCCCTCCTTGATCATCTCTAACAAAAACAGGGGATCTCTGGCATGACGTGACACTTCCTACGGCTCCCATGGGCTCTCAGAAGGCGGGAAAAAGGTGAATGATGTAATTCCATCCCCAGGCTGAAACACATTAGCGCGTTTGGCAAGTGCTCTATCAGAGGGCCATCAGACAGAGGCTCGTGCATGAGGGGATAGCATGCTTTTACTTTCACTCTCTTTGTATTAAAAAACTATTTCCCGGTCGGAATATTATCGCTTTTTTACGAGAAAAATGGCATAAAAATTGATTTTAAACAGCGGTTGACATGCTTCGAAGTACGGTAATGGAATATTTAGAATTTTTTGTCACGAAACGCGTCGTGCTCGTCACCCTTATTTACCTTTTCGGATAGTGTCTTGAACGCACGAACAAAACGCCGCTATTTGGATTTACCAATGGATTATTTGGGACTGCAGGACTGAAATCCTGCAGCGCCCGCAAGGTCCCCCTGCTCAAGTAAGGGAAGACCCCTCCAAATGGACAAAAATGAATGGGAACATATTGGCACTGTACGAATAATACACACGATGTACAATACCACTCATTTGGACGCCGTTTCTTCCAAATCATATTGCAAATGCCATATGGCAATGCCAAATGTCACACCGCAAAAATCCAATAGATGGTTAGCGCGCTCCACCGTAACTTTTTCATATTGCAAATGTAACACAAGTCAAGTCCCAAGACTCAAATTTAGAAAAAGTATGAAAAAAAATTGAAAACTTATCACCCCCCGGATAGGGGGCAGTATTTTCACGGCCAGATAAAAAACGTACCCGATTTAATCTGGTTAGTACTCATGCCCAGAAACTAGAATATGCATATAATTAGTATATATGGATAGAAAACACTCTACAGTTTCTAAAACTGTTTGAATGGTGTCTGTGAGTATAACATAACTCATAAAACCTGAGAAGATTCCATACAGGAAGTGCCCTGTCTGACAATTTGTTCTCCTTCTGTGGCATCTCTATCAAAAATACAGCATCTCTGCTGTAACGTGACATTTTCTAAGGCTTCCATTGGCTCTCAGAAGGCGCCAGAAAGTGGAATGACGTCTCTGCAGTCTCTGGGCAAAAAAACAGCAGTTTTTGTGAGTGGTCAGGCAGGGAACAATGACACTGGAGATGCGCGTCCACAAGACGACTCCATGTTTTTCTTTCAGTCTTTGAATGAATACAACGTCGCCCGGTTGGAATATTATCGCTATTTTACGAGAAAAATTGTATAAAAATACATTTTAAACAGTGTTTGACATGCATCGAAGTACGGTAATGGAATATTTAGACATTTTTTGTCACGAAATGCGCCCGCGCATCACCCTTCGGATCGTGACCTCAACGCACGAAAAAAACGGAGCTATTTCAATATAACTATGGATTATTTCGAACCAAAACAACATTTGTTGTTGAAGTAGAAGTCCTGGGAATGCATTCTGACGAAGAACAGTAAAGGTAATCCAATTTTTCTTATAGTAATTCTGAGTTTAGGTTGTCCCAAACTTGGTGGGAGTCAAATTAGCTAGCCTGTGATGGCCGAGCTATCAACTCAGAATATTGCAAAATGTGCTTTCACCGAAAAGCTATTTTAAAATCTGACACCGCGATTGTATAAAGGAGTTCTGTATCTATAATTCTTAAAATAATTGTTATGTTTTCTGTCAACGTTTATCGTGAGTAAATTCACCGGAAGTTTGCGGTGGGTATGCTAGTTCTGAACATCACATGCTAATGTAAAAAGCTGTTTTTGATACAAATATGAACTTGATTGACCAAAACATGCATGTATTGTATAACATAAGGTCCTAGGAGTGTCATCTGATGAAGCTCATCAAAGATTAGTGCTGCATTTAGTTTTGGTTTTTGTGACATATATGCTTGCTTTGAAAATGGTTGTGTGATTATTTCTGGCTGGGTACTCTCCTGACATAATCTAATGTTTTGCTTTCGCTGTAAAGCCTTTTTTGAAATCGGACAATGTGGTTAGATTAACGAGAATCTTGTCTTTAAAATGGTGTAAAATAGTTTATTGTTTGAGAAAATTGAATTGTGGTATTTTAGTTGGTTTTGTATTTCGTGCTGTGCGATGCCATTGACTGTTGGCTAGGGGTTCTGCAGGCGGAACAGGGTTCCGCTAGCGGAACATCTGTCCTCAACAGGTTAATGTGGGTTCAATAGGTTTATAGACCAGTCTGAGATAACGTACAACTTTAAAGAGCCAAAGCCCCAACTCCCAGCGTACACGTTACAATTTGCTTTGGATATTAGTGACCACTGTCCTATTGTATGTGTCAAGGATATACAGATGCTTAGATCCAAACCTTGTTTTATCAACAAAGAATTAAAAAAATGACATTTTGGTGGCTTGTATTGCATCTATACCAAACCCAGAGTTGGCTCTGAACCACTTCTCAAATGTTTTCAATTGTATTGTAGATAAACATGCTCCCTTTAAAAATGGATAATTCAAAATAGGTCTTGCCCTTGGTTCAGTCCAGAGCTATCTGAAGTTTTACACACGCTGCCTGGAAGTCATACATTTCAAGAGTGTGCAAAGCTGTCATCAAGGCAAATGGTGGCTATTTGAAGAATCTCAAATATAAAATATATTTTGATTTGTTTAACACTTTTTTGGTTAGTACATGATTCCATATCTGTTATTTAATAGTTTTTATGTCTTCACTATTATTCTACAATGTAGAAAATAGCTAAAATAAAGAAAACCTTTGAATGAGTATGTGTTCTAAAACTTTTGACCGGTAGTGTACACCCTGTTTATGGTTTCAGAATTATCTTAGCGACAGAACTCAGGCTATCTTGACAGACGGGATTCAGTCTGAATTTCTTGAGATTCAAAAAGGTGTTCCTCAGGGTTCGATTGTGGGTCCATTATTGTTCACTCTGTAAATTAATGAAATAGGAAACACTGTTAATACTTGTAACATTCATCTCTATGCAGATGACACAGTTTTGCATTCTTGTGCATGATTTTGATTCACTTAAGTGTTACATACAAGTAAAACCATCTCATTCGGGTTTTCTAGGTCACGAAATGTTGACCCTGAGGACCTGCATATTTGCACTATAAAATGGAGCCCAAATTTAGCTTGTTTCTCAATATAAGTATCTTGGTGTCTGGATTGATGACAAGTTGTCCTTCGTAACACATATTGAAAATTGGACTATGAAGCTAAACAGTCCAAGCAAAACAAAAAGATATTTAACCTCTCTGGGACATGTGGGACGCTACACTATTCAACAGCCAGTGAAATATCACGGCGGCAAATTCAAAACAACAAAAATCTCATAATTCAAATTTCTCAAACATACAACTATTATATCCCATTTTAAAGATACACTTCTCATTAATCCAACCACATTGTCCAATTTCAAAAAGGCTTTACGGCGAAAGCATAATATTAGATTATGTTAGGACAGGGCCCAAACAAGAAAAAACACAAAGCCATTTTCCAAGCAAGGAGAGGTGTCACAAAAAACAGAAATACAGCAAAAATTCCTCACTAACCTTTGATGATCTTCATCAGATGACACTCCCAGGACTCAATGTTACACAATACATGTATGTTTTGTTCGATAAAGTTCATATTTATATCCATAAACCCCATTTTACATTGGCGCGTGATGTTCAGAAAATGTATTCCCTCCAAAACATCCGGTGAATGAGTACATCAATTTACAAAAATACTCATCATTCCAACCGGACAATAGCGTATTCATTACAGAGGAAAAAGAAGGAACGGTGCGCCTGCCTGCCTGCCTGCGCGCCTGCCTGCCTGCGCAGTAAACAAATCACTGGTCCCAGGCTTGAGACAGCTCTTATTCTCTTCCCAGTAACAGTAGAGGCATGAAACAAGGATCTAAAGACTGTTGACATCTAGTGGAAGCCTTAGGAAGTGCAAAATGACCCCACAGATACTGTAGTTTGGAAAGGCAAAAAGTTGAAAAACTACAAACCACTTCCTGGTTGGATTTTTTCTCAGGTTTTTGCCTGCCATATGAGTTCTGTTATACTCACAGACATAATTCAAACAGTTTTCGAAGAGTGTGTTCTATCCAAATCTACTAATAATATGCATATCCTACCTTCTGGGCCCGAGTAGCAGGCAGTTTAATTTGGGCACATTATTCATCTGAATTTCCGAATACTGCCCCCTGTCACCAAGAAGTTTTAAACAGTCAGATTTTGATGGGGATTTTTTTATTATGCTAATTGATTGATGTGTGAGCACGTCAATCGACTCTAAGGGGATTTTATTATCAACACTGCATGTGAATACTAAATGTGGGACGCTACACTATTCAACAGCCAGTGAAATATCAGGGCGACAAATTCACTCTTGCAATCGTATACTTTATACAGATTATTATTTTTTGTTGTTCAGCCTAGATGAAGGATATTGACTCTTAATCCAAATAGATTACAAATCAGTGCCGCATTCTTTCCTCTCTTGGCCATGGTAGTCTACGTTTGTGCAATCTATTTCTCTGTATTCAATTGTTTTGTCTATTTCTACCTCCTCTCTCACCTGTCTTTGTCTGTCTCCACCCCCTTTTTCCCCTCCCTATCCATCCCTCTCCGCTCCCTGTCTTTCCGCCCCTCCCTCCCTCCCTCTTCTCCGCCCCTCTCTCTCTCTCTCTCTCTCTCTCTCTCTCTCCATTCCTCTTCCCTCCCCCTGTCTCTCTCGCTGTCCCCCCTCTCCCCTCGTCAGGTCCAGAGTACCAGGATGTGGAGGTGCACCTGTTGAGGGAGAAGACTGGGTTTGGCTTCCGCATCCTGGGGGGAGACGAGGCCGTGCAGGCTGTGAGTCCGGACGCCCGTGACAAGGCTCGTATGGGACGGGCTGGACAACACACACACACACACCATATAATGCATACCTACATTTACATTTTAGTCATTTAGCAGACGCTCTTATCCAGAGCGACTTACAGTAGTGAATGCATACATTTCATTTCATGCTTTATTTTTTTTGTTCTGGCCCCTCGTGGGAATCGAACCCACAACCCTGGCACTGCACACACCATGCTGGCGTTGCAAACACCATGCTCTACCAACTGAGCAGGCCTAACACACCATAATACAAGCAAACTTAACAACATGTAATCCACACCTCACACAAGCATGTATATTTTCATTTAATACACCTGCTGCTGCCTACACACCTAACAGCATACAAACCGAACAACATATAATGCCCACCTAACATCATAAAATACACACCTAACACCATAATACCCACATACACTATAACACACACTTAACGTCATTTTACACACATATAATCACATTAAACCGGACGACTGTATAATCACGCTCTCTCTAGCCGACGTGAGTAAGACCGTTAAACAGGATATAACCTTTTAATGTTAATTCACAAGGCCGCAGAGCCAGACGTATTACCTGGACGCGAACTCAGAGCATGCGCTGGCAAGTGTCTTCACGAATATTTTCAACCTCTTCTTGACCCAGTCTGTAATATCTACATGTTTAAAGCAGACTACCATAGTCCCTGTGCCCAATAATGCCATGGTAACCTTTTAAAATGTCTATTGCCTCGTAGCACTCCTGTAGGAATGAAATGCTTTGAAAGGCTGGCCATGGCTCACATTGACACTCAAATTCGCATACCGCCCCAACATATCCCCAGATGACGCAATCTGCATTGCACTCCACACTGGCCTTTCTCACCTAGACAAGAGGGACACAAATGTGAGAAAGCTGTTTATTGACTACAACTCAGTATTCAACACCATAGCGCCCTCCAAGCTCATCAATAAGCTATGGACCCTGGGACTGATCACCTGCCTCTGCAACTGGATTCTGGATTTCCTGACAGGCCTCCCCCAGGTGGTGAGGATAGGGAACATCACATTTGCTACGCTGACCCTCAACGCAGGGGCCCCTCAGGGGTGCGTGCTTAATCCCCTCCTGTACTCCCTGGTCACCCACGACTACATGGCCGACCACGACCCTAACACCATTATATTGTTTGCTGAAGACATGATGGTGGTAAGCCTGATCACTGACAACTATGAGACCATCTACAGGGAGAAGGTCAAAGACCTGGCAGAACACCAAGTTCCTTGGTGTCCACATCACCAACAAACTATCATGGTCCAAACACACCAAGACAGTCGAGAAGGGGACATGACAACACCTTTTCACCGTCAGGAGACTGAAAGGATTTGTCATGGGTCCCCAGATCCTCAAAAAGTTCTACAGCTGCACCATCGAGAGCATCCTGACTGGTTGCATCACCGCCTAGTATGGCAACTGCTCGGCATCTGACTGTATGGCGCTACAGAGGGTAGTTCATACAGCCCAGTACATCACCGGTGCCAAGCTTCCTGCCATTCAAGACCTTTATACTAGACAGTGTCAGAGGAAGGCCCAAACAATTGTCAAAGACTCCAGTCACCCTACTCATAGACTGTGTTCTCTGCTACCACAAAGCAAGCTACTACAAAGCAAAGTCTGGAACCAAAAGGACTCTGAACAACTTCTACCCCCAGGCCATAAGACTTCTAAATAGTTAGTTAAATAGCTATCTGGACAATAACAAAATAGCTACCTGGACTATCTGCTTTGACCCTTTTTGCACAAACTTTTTTGACTCATCACATTCACTGCTGCTACTGTTTATTATCTATAACTTTATTCCTAGTTATATGTACACATCTACCTCAATTACCTGTGTAAACAGCCAAGTTATACTCATTGTGTATTTATTATTACGTGTTTTACTTTTCTATATTTTCTTTCTGTCTGCATTGTTGGGAAGGTCCCATAAGAAAGTATTTCACTGTTAGTCTACACCTGTTGTTTACGAATCATGTGACAAATACAATTTGATTTAATTTAAAAGGTCCATTATGTAACTTTTTGTACTACACAACTGATTTCAGATAGAAATGCGAGTTAACAGTCTGTCATTGTCATTGTCATTGAACGCAAATCTGATAAGCGCTAGATCCATTCTAAACTCAGCAAAAAAAAGAAACATCCTCTCACTGTCAACTGCGTTTACTTTCAGCAAACTTAACATGTAAATATTTGTATGAACATAAGATTCAACAACTGAGACATAAACTGAACAAGTTCCACAGATATGTGACTAACAGAAATGGAATAATGTGTCCCTGCACAAATGGGGAGTCAAAATCATAAGTAACAGATAGTATCTGGTGTGGGCACCAGCTGCATTAAGTACTGCAGTGCATCTCCTCATCATGGATTGCACCAGATTTGCCAGTTCTTGCTGTGAGATGTTACCCCACTCTTCCACCAAGGCACCTGCAAGTTCCCGGATATTTCAAGGGGGGAATGGCCCTAGCCCTCACCCTCCGATCCAACAGGTCCCAGATGTGCTCAATGGGATTGAGATCCGGGCTCTTCGCTGGCCATGGCAGAACTCTGACATTCCTGTCTTGCAGGAAATCATGCACAAAATGAGCAGTATGGCTGGTGGCATTGTCATGCTGGAGTATCATGTCAGGATGAGCCTGCAGGAAGGGTACCACATGAGGGAGGAGAATGTCTTCCCTGTAACGCACAGCATTGAGATTGCCTGCAATGACAACAAGCTCAGTCCAATGATGCTGTGACACACCGCTCCAGATCATGACAGACCCTCCACCTCCAAATGTTTTCCGCTCCAGAGTACAGGCCTCAGTGTAACGCTCATTCCTTCGATGATAAACGCGAATCCAACCATCACCCCTGGTGAGAGAAAACCGCAACTTGTCAGTGAAGAGCACTTTTTGCCAGTCCTATCTGGTCCAGCGACGGTGGGTTTGATGTCTGGTGAGGACCTGCCTTACAACAGGTCTACAAGCCCTCAGTCCAGCCTATCTCAGCCTATTGCAAACAGTCTGAGCACTGATGGAGGGATTGTGTGTTCCTGGTGTAACTCGGGCAGTTGTTGTTGCCATCCTGTACCTGTCCCGCAGGTGTGATTTTCAGATGTACCGATCCTGTACAGGTGTTGTTACACGTGGTCTGCCACTGCGAGGATGATCAGCTGTCCGTCCTGTCTCCCTGTAGCACTGTCTTAGGCGTCTCACAGTACGGACATTGCAATTTATTGCCCCGGGCCACATCTGCAGTCTTTATGCCTCCTTGCAGCATGCCAAAGGCACGTTCATGCAGATGAGCAGGGACCCTGGGCATCTTTCTTTTGATGTTTTTCAAAGTCAGTGGAAAGGCCTCTTTAGTGTCCTAAGTTTCACAGGTGCATGTTCATTAATTGTTAATTAAGTAATTAGTTAATTAATTAATTAACAGAAAATTCCAAATGGTCTACTACATAATGAACTATTACTTGGAACTGGAGCATTCGCCTTGTTGTATTCTAGAACAACCCTCAGCGTGAGACATACAGTGAATTTGTAAAGCATTTAGACCCATTGACTTTTTCCACATTTTGTTACGTTACAATTAATTAACAAATTAATACAACAAGGCGAATGCTCCAGTTCCAAGTAATAGTCCATTATGTAGTAGACCATTTGGAATTTTCTGTTAATTGATGCTTACACAACACCTCTCCAAGAGGGGAGATAAACCCTTCACCATGCTGTTAGAACACTTGCGGTATCTCAGAAAAGACTACACTAAATACAGCTACCCCTCCCCTTGGCCGGTCCTAAACCTTCAATGTTTGTAGATCTGTGAGTTGGAAGATTTAGCTGTACACTGTGGTAAATGCACTGAGTATACCACACATTAGGAACACTTTCCTAATATTGAGTTTCACCCCCCCATCCTTCAGAACAGTCTCAATTTGTTGTGTCATTGACTCTACAAGGTGTTGAAAAAGTTCCACAGGGATGCTGGCCCATGTTGACTCCAATGCTTCCCACAGTTGTGTCCAGTTGGCTGGATGTCCTTTGGGTGGTGGACCATTCTTAATTCACATGGGAAACTGTTGAGCGTGAAAAACCCAGCAGCATTGCAGTTCTTGACACAAACTGTTGCACCTGGCACCTACTACGATACCCCATTCAAAGGCACTTAAAACTTTTGTCTTTCCCATTCACCCTCTGAATGGGACATGTGCAATCTATGTCTCAATTGCCTCAAGGTGTTAAAATCCTTATTTAACCTGTCCCCTCCCCTTCATCTACACTGATTGAAGTGGATTTAATAATCTTCATCAGAAGGCACTTCCAGGATTCCCAGGTCCACAACAAATGTTGTTTTGTTCAATAAAGTTCATAATTTATGTCCAAATAACTCCTTGTTGTTCGCGTGTTGAGTTCAGCTACTCCGAATGTAGCAAGTGCACGGAAAATGTGATGACAAAAAGTTAAAAAAAAACTATTTACGTTCGTTCAAACATGTCAAACGTTGTATAGCATCAATCTATAGGGCCTTTAGGACATGAAGATTCAGTAATATTTCAACCGGATGGTTCCTGTGTCTTGAAAAATGTTTTGGAACAGAGGATCCTCCCTCGTGAATGCGCACCAATGAAGTGATGTCCTTCCCTGGGTGACCAACTTCCCAGCCTTCTCATTCGGTCTCTGTTCATCGTAGATGCCTCAAACAACTTTCTAAAGACTGTTGACATCTAGTGGAAGCCTTAGGAAGTGCAAAATGAATCCTTAGTCATGGTGTGTTCCATTGGCAATGACTTGAAAATAGCACAGCCACAAGATTTTCATTTCCTGCTTGTATTTTCCCTCAGGTTTTTGCCTGCCATATGAGTACTGTTATACTTACAGACACCATTCAAACAGTTGTAGAAACTTCAAAGTGTTTTCTATCCAAATCTACTAATAATATGAATATTCTAGTTTCTGGGCCAGAGTAGTAACCTGTTCAAATTGGGTATGTTTTTCATCCGGCCGTGAAAATACTGCCCCCTAGCCCAGACAGGTTTTAACAAGTGACATAAATAAAGGATCATAGCTTTCACCTGGATTCACCTGCTCAGTCTGTGTCATGGAAATAGCAGGTGTTCTTAATGTTTTGTATACTCAGTATATATATATATATATATACTGACAATTTCCATGATTTCCATTTATAAATAATTGGGTGTTTGGATCAGCAATTTCATTTTGATCTATCAAATAACTGATGGACACAGTAATATTTCAGTAGTGAAATGAGGTTCATTGGATTAACAGAAAATGTGCAATATGCATCAAAACAAAATTAGACAGGTGCATAAATTTGGGCAGCCCAATAGAAAAATAACATCAATATTTAGTAGAGCCTCCTTTTGCTAAAATAACAGCCTCTAGACGCTTCCTATAGCCTCTAATGAGTGTGTGGATTCTGGATGAAGGTATTTTGGACCATTCCTCATTACAAAACATCTCCAGTTCAGTTAGGTTTGATGGTTACCGAGCATGAACAGCCCGCTTCAAATCATCCCACAGATTCTCAATGATATTCAGGTCTGGGGACTGGGATGGCCATTCCAGAACATTGTACTTGTTCCTCTGCATAAATGCCCAGGTAGATTTTGAGCAGTGTTTTGGGTCGTTGTCTTGTTGAAATATCCAGCCCCGGCGTAACTTCAACTTTGTGACTGATTCTTCAACATTATTCCCAAGAATCTGCTGATATTGAGTGGAATCCATGCGACCCTCAACTTTAACAAGATTCACAGTACCGGCACTGGCCACACAGCCCCACAGCATGATGGAACCCCCACCAAATTTTACTGTGGGTAGCAAGTGTTTTTCTTGGAATGCTGTGTTCTTTTGCCGCCATGCATAACATCCCTTGTTATGACCAAATAACTCAATCTTTGTTTCAACAGTCCACAGCACCTTATTCCAAAATGAAGCTGGCTTGTCCAAATGTGCGTTTGCATACCTAAAGCAACTCTGTTTGTGGCGTGTGTGCAGAAAAGGCTTCTTCCGCATCACTCTCCCATACAGCTTCTCCTTGTGCAAAGTGCGCTGAATTGTTGAACAATGCACAGTGACACCATCTGCAGCAAGATGATGTTGTAGGTCTTTGGAGGTGGTCTGTGGGCTGTTTTTGACCGTTCTCACCATCCTTCGCCTTTGCCTCTCCGATATTTTACTTGGCCTGCCACTTCTGGCCTTAACAAGAACTGTGGCTGTGGACTTCCATTTCCTCACTATGTTCCTCACAGTGGACACTGACAGCTTACGACTCTGCGATAGCTTTTTGTCGCTGGATAAAAAACATACCCGATTTAATCTGGTTACCACCCCTACCCAGTAAGTAGAATATGCATATACTTATTACATATGGATAGAAAACACCCTACATTTTCTAAAACTGTTTGAATGGTGTCTGTGAGTATAACAGAACTCAAATGGCAGGTCAAAACCTGAGAGATTCCTTTACAGGAAGTGGCCTGTCTGACCATTTCTTGAACTTCTTTTCCATCTCTATCATTTACTAAGGATCTCTGCTCTAACGTGACACTTCCCACGTCGTCCATAGGCGCTCAGAGCCCGGGAAAAAACAGAATGTCGTCATTCCAGCCCCAGGCTGAAACACATTATCGCCTTTCTCAAGTGGCCGATCAAGGGACACTGGGCTTATGCGCATGACCCCGACCGCCCCCGCCTTTGGGATTTTTTCCTCTGTTTGCCGAAAAGGAGATTCCCTGTCGGAATATTATCGCTTTTCTACGAGAAAAATGTCGTAAAAATTGATTTTAAACAGCGGTTGACATGCTTCGAAGTACGGTAATGGAATATTTAGAATTTTATTGTCACGAATTGCGCCATGCGCGCGACACTTCTTTACTATTTCGGATAGTGTCTGGAACGCACGAACAAAACGCCGCTATTCGGATATAACGATGGATTATTTTGGACCAAACCAACATTTGTTATTGAAGTAGCAGTCCTGGGTGTGCATTCTGACGAAGACAACAAAAGGTAATCAAACTTTTATAATAGTAAATATGATTATGGTGAGTGCTAAACTTGCCGGGTGTCTAAATAGCGATCCCGTGATGCCTGGGCTATGTACTTAGAATATTGCAAAATGTGCTTTCACCAAAAAGCTATTTTAAAATCGGACATATCGAGTGCATAGAGGAGGTCTGTATCTATAATTCTTAAAATAATTGTTATGCTTTTTGTGAACGTTTATCGTGAGTAATTTAGTAAAATGTTAGCGAATTCCCCGGAAGTTTGCGGGGGGTATGCTAGTTCTGAACGTCACATGCTAATGTAAAAAGCTGGTTTATGATATAAATATGAACTTGATTGAACAAAACATGCATGTATTGTATAACATAATGTCCTAGGGTTGTCATCTGATGAAGATCATCAAAGGTGAGTGCTGCATTTAGCTGTCTTCTGGGTTTTGGTGACATTATATGCTGGCTTGAAAAATGGGTGTCTGATTATTTCTGGCTTGGTACTCTGCTGACATAATCTAATGTTTTTCTTTCGTTGTAAAGCCTTTTTGAAATCGGACAGTGTGGTTAGATTAACGAGAGTCTTGTCTTTAAATGGCTGTAAAATAGTCATATGTTTGAGAAATTGAAGTAATAGGATTTTTAACGTTTTGAAAATCGCGCCACAGGCTTGCAGTGGCTGTTACGTAGGTGGGACGAATTCGTCCCGCCTAGCCTAGAGAGGTTAACTCAGTCACCGGCACACCCCCAGGGACAGACAAGACCTAGCGTCATGAGACAGCCTTTTTCTGTCATTCCGAATAAAAACCCCACCCAGGGTTACTTTCTTGAGACCAGGCCTCCACTCCATTACGAGTTGGCCAATAGGTTTGACCCTGCATCCCTCTACTTAACTTTAACCATACCACGTGGTTAAACTTTTAGACTATCGATACCGACAGAATAATAACAAGTCTTTGATATTAATTAATAGTCTGCAGCTAGAAATTTGATATCATCGAACGCGAAGACCGACGAAACATCCATTCTATAACGACATTAATGAATGTCGCTTTGAAAGATCCATTCTAACCAAGAGAGAGAGAACTCTCCAACAGGACAAAAACTCTCCAACAAGGATCACGACGACACACTGAGCGTAAATATATATTGATTGCAATTGTTCCCGAGTGAGTGAGCGTTCATGTGCAAAGGATTAGCATATCAATTGTTAACCTCTTACATCTAGACGTTCCGCTAGCGGAACACCTGCTCCAATATCCAATGATGGGCGTGGCGCGAAATACAAAGTCCTCGAAAATCCCAAAACTTCAATTTTTCAAACATATGACTATTTTACACCATTTTAAAGACAAGACTCTCCTTTATCTAACCACACTGTCCGATTTCAAATAGGCTTTACAGCGAAAGCAAAACATTAGATTATGTCAGCAGAGTACCCAGCCAGAAATAATCAGACACCCATTTTTCAAGCTAGCATATAATGTCACAAAAAACAAAACCACAGCTAAATGCAGCACTAACCTTTGATGATCTTCATCAGATGACACTCCTAGGACATTATGTTATAGAATACATGCATGTTTTGTTCAATCAAGTTAATATTTATATCAAAAAACAGCTTTTTACATTAGCATGTGACGTTCAGAACTAGCATTCCCACCGAACACTTCCGGTGAATTTACTAAATTACTCACGATAAACGTTCACAAAAAACATAACAATTATTTTAAGAATTATAGATACAGAACTCCTTTATGCAATCGCGGTGTCCGATTTTAAAATAGATTTTCGATGAAAGCACATTTTGCAATATTCTGAGTAGATAGCCTGGCCATCATGGCTAGCTATTTTGACACCCAACAAGTTTGGTAAAAATTAGATTACCTTTGCTGTTCTTCGTCAGAATGCACTCCCAGGACTTCTACTTCAATAACAAATGTTGGTTTGGTTCCAAATAATCCATAGTTATATCCAAATAGCGGTGTTTTGTTGTGCATTCAAGACACTATCCGAAGGGTAACGAAGGGTGACGCGCTCGGCGCGTTTCGTGACAAAAAATGTCAAAGTATTCCAATTCCGTACTTCGAAGCATGTCAACTGCTGTTTAAAATCAATTTTTATGCAATTTTTCTCGTAAAAAAGCGATAATATTCCGACCGGGAGTTGTTGTTTTCGTTCAAAGACAGAGAAAGTTAAATGGACTCTTCTCGTGCACGCGCGCACCAGTGTCATTGTTCTCAGATCGACCACTATCCAAATGCGCTACTGTTTTTCAGCCATGGCCTGCAAAGTCATCATTCAACGTTCTGGCGCCTTCTGAGAGCCTATGGGAGCATTAGAAAATGTCACGTTACAGCAGAGATCCCCTGTTTTGGATAGAGATGATCAAGAAGGCCAAGAAATGGTCAGAGAGGGCGCTTCCTGTTTGGAATCCTCTCAGGTTTTGGCCTGCCAAATTAGTTCTGTTATACTCACAGACACCATTTAAACAGTTTTAGAACCTTTGGAGTGTTTTCTATCCAAAGCTAATAATTATATGCATATTCTAGTTTCTAGGCAGGAGTAATAATCAGATTAAATCGGGTATGTTTTTTATCCGGCCGTGAAAATACTGCCCCCTATCCATAACAAGTTAATATTTATCAACTCTGTTGTGCCTCCTCAGCTGCCCTTTTATGACCCTTTGTTTAAAAAGCCGCCATGCCGGTTTAGCCCACTAGGGCACATTACTCTACCAATTCTTTGTGACGATAATTATGGTTTGTATACTTTCTGTGAATTACTTTGTTTAGTAAATAAATTATTTTAATACAGTTGATGTATGGATGATTTAGTAAAGACTGGGTTCGTGCAGATACAACAATTAACGACGTTTGGAATGAGACTGACGCGAGGTAAAATTCACCACTTAAACCAGAAGATAATCGGTCAGATACTATAATATATAATGTTATAATAGAGGAAAGTTATATTAGGAAAATTATAACTTTGTAATCTGAATATTTTCCTTGGTGCCCCGATCTCCTAGTTAATTACAATTAAACGATTAATCAGTTTAATCGCGTGATAATAATTACAGGGAGTTCTTTTGATAAACATGTCTTCAGTTAATGGTGTCCAAAGACACGACTATAATTATATATATATATATATATATATATATATATATATATATATATATATATATATATATACACTGCTCAAAAAAATAAAGGGAACACTAAAATAACACATCCTAGATCTGAATGAATGAAATAATCTTATTAAATACTTTTTTCTTTACATAGTTGAATGTGCTGACAACAAAATCACACAAAAATAATCAATGGAAATCCAATTTATCAACCCATGGAGGTCTGGATTTGGAGTCACACTCAAATTTAAAGTGGAAAACCACACTACAGGCTGATCCAACTTTGATGTAATGTCCTTAAAACAAGTCAAAATGAGGCTCAGTAGTGTGTGTGGCCTCCACGTGCCTGTATGACCTCCCTACAACGCCTGGGCATGCTCCTGATGAGGTGGCGGATGGTCTCCTGAGGGATCTCCTCCCAGACCTGGACAAAAGCATCCGCCAACTCCTGGACAGTCTGTGGTGCAACGTGGCGTTGGTGGATAGAGCGAGACATGATGTCCCAGATGTGCTCAATTGGATTCAGGTCTGGGGAACGGGCAGGCCAGTCCATAGCATCAATGCCTTCCTCTTGCAGGAACTGCTGACACACTCCAGCCACATGAGGTCTAGCATTGTCTTGCATTAGGAGGAACCCAGGGCCAACCGCACCAGCATATGGTCTCACAAGGGGTCTGAGGATCTCATCTCGGTACCTAATGGCAGTCAGGCTACCTCTGGTGAGCACATGGAGGGCTGTGCGGCCCCCCAAAGAAATGCCACCCCACACCATGACTGACCCACCACCAAACCGGTCATGCTGGAGGATGTTGCAGGCAGCAGAATGTTCTCCACGGCGTCTCCAGACTGTCACGTCTGTCACATATGCTCAGTGTGAACCTGCTTTCAACTGTGAAGAGCACAGGACGCCAGTGGCGAATTTGCCAATCTTGGTGTTCTCTGTCAAATGCCAAATGTCCTGCACGGTGTTGGGCTGTAAGCACAACCCCCACCTGTGGACGTCGGGCCCTCATACCACCCTCATGGAGTCTGTTTCTGACCGTTTGAGCAAACACATGCACATTTGTGGCCTGCTGGAGGTCATTTTGCAGGGCTCTGGCAGTGCTCCTCCTGCTCCTCCTTGCACAAAGGCGGAGGTAGCGGTCCTGCTGCTGGGTTGTTGCCCTCCTATGGCCTCCTCCACGTCTCCTGATGTACTGGCCTGTCTCCTGGTAGAGCCTCCATGCTCTGGAGACTACGCTGACAGACACAGCAAACCTTCTTGCCACAGCTCGCATTGATGTGCCATCCTGGATGAGCTGCATTACCTGAGCCACTTGTGTGTGTTGTAGACTCTGTCTCATGCTTCCACTAGTGTGAAAGCACCACCAGCATTCAAAAGTGACCAAAACATCAGCCAGGAAGCATAGGAACTGAGAAGTGGTCTGTGCTTACCACCTGCAGAACCACTCCTTTATTGGGGGTGTCTTGCTAATTGCCTATAATTTCCACCTGTTGTCTATTCCATTTGCACAACAGCTTGTGAAATTTATTGTCAATCAGTGTTGCTTCCTAAGTGGACAGTTTGATTTCACAGAAGTGTGATTGACTTGGAGTTACATTGTGTTGTTTAAGTGTTCCCTTTATTTTTTTGAGCAGTATATATATATATATATATATATATATATATATATATATGCTAATATAGATTGTCATTGAACAGATTGTGATCGGGGCGATCATAGAGAACACTCCTGCAGAACGCGACGGACGACTTCGACCCGGGGACGAGCTCATCTCCGTGGATAAGATGGTGGTTGCTGGGAAACCACACAGATACGTGATCGACCTGATGCACGCCGCCGCTCGCAATGGCCAGGTCAGCCTGGCGGTCCGGAGGAGAGTCCACTTCCCCAGTGAGTAGTGTACACTACAGAGTAGACACTAATCACCATCATAATGTATTGTACAGTACTATACACTATACACACCTTACAAAATATTCAATGGCCAGGTCAGCCTGATGGTCCGGAAGAGAATCTATTTCCCTGGTGAGTAGTGTACACTACAGAGGGAGGGGCAAAAAAACACACTCTCTCTCTTTCTCTCCCCCTATCCCCTATGCTGCCTACTGTAGGTGTGGTGTTAGGGGTGAACGGCCGTAGCCCTGGCTCCGTGTCCACGCAGCACAGCTCCCCACACAGCGACGCCGCCTCAGCTTCCTGTCCTGTCACCCCCGACAACGCCTCGCCGCCCTCCGTCACCTCCCCCCTGGAGGGTGCCGTCCCCCTGCAGACCAGTGATGTCATCATCCACCGCAAGGAGAACGAAGGCTTTGGCTTCGTTATCATCAGCTCGCTGAACCGACCGGAGAACGCTGCCATCATCAGTGAGTCATACATTCTTTCTCACACACCATAGAAATAGAATTACTAGAGTAAAACTACTAAAGTGATTATACAGTGCATTTGGAAAGTATTCAGGCCGCTTCTAGACGTCAGGACTGTGATTACTCACCAC
Source organism: Salmo salar (assembly GCF_965601325.2). Classification (NCBI taxonomy): domain Eukaryota; kingdom Metazoa; phylum Chordata; class Actinopteri; order Salmoniformes; family Salmonidae; genus Salmo; species Salmo salar. The sequence continues at coordinate 70,025,426 of NC_138300.1, forward strand.
AGACTAGCAGAATCCTTTTTCTTCATTTCTTCACACTCTGACGAGCCCGAGGCGGAGGACATACAGCGCCCTCTGGAACAGGCCCTGACCCCAGTGATCTGCGTGAAGAGGAGGCAGCGAAAGAGAGGCCGGAGAGTGGGATGCCTTCTGAGAAGTCGGAGGCAATCGAACAAACCCCACTTCCCTCAAGCAAACATGCAATCTTTGGACAATAAAAGGGACGAGTTACTTGGAAGATTAAACTACCAACGGGACATTAAAAACTGTAACATCTTATGCTTCACGGAGTCGTGACTGAACGACGACAATATCAACATACAGCTGGCTGGTTATACGCTGTACTGGCAGGATAGAACAGTGTCGTCTGGTAAGACAAGGGGCGGTGATCTGTGTATTTTTGTAAACAACCACTGGTGCACGATATCTAAGGAAGTCTTTAGCTATTGCTCTCCTGAGGTAGAGTTTCTCATGATAAGCTGCAGACCACACTACCTACCAAGAGAGTTTTCATCTATATTCTTTGTAGCTGTTTACATACCACCACAGTCAGAGCCTGGCACTAAGATAGCATCGAATGAGCTGTATTCCGCCATAAGCAAACAAGAAAACTCTCACCCAGAAGCGGTGCTCCTAGAAGCTGGGGACTTTAATGCAGGGAAACTTAACCTGTTATGGATAGGGGGCAGTATTTTCACAGCCGGATAAAAAACGTACCCGATTTAATCTGATTATTACTCCTGCCCAGAAACTAGAATATGCTTATAATTATTAGCTTTGGATAGAAAACACTCCAAAGTTTCTAAAACTGTTTGAATGGTGTCTGTGAGTATAACAGAACTCATTTGGCAGGCCAAAACCTGAGAAGATTACATGCAGGAAGTGGCCTGTCTGACAATTTCTTGCCCTTCTTCATTATCTCTATCCATTACAGAGGATCTCTGCTGTTACGTGACACTTCCTACAGCTCCCATGGGCTCTCAGAAGGCGGCAAAAAGCTGAATCGTGGCTTTGCAGGCTCTGGTTGAAACAAAATAGCGCGTTTGGGTAGTGGCTGCTCACAGTACTGTGAGACTCAGGCGCGTGCCCGCGTCGACAGAATGCTTTGTTTTCGTTCGTCTGTTTACCTAAATGCAGATTCCCGGTCGGAATATATTCGCTTTTTTATGAGAAAAATGGCATAAAAATGGATTTTAAACAGCGATTGACATGCTTCGAAGTACGGTAATGGAATATTTAGAAATCTTTTGTCATGAATTGCGCCATGCTCGTGACCCTTATTTACACTTCGGATAGTGTCTTGAACGCACAAACAAAACGCCGCTATTTGGATATAACGATGGATTATTTTGGACCAAACCAACATTTGTTATTGAAGTAGCAGTCCTGGGAGTGCATTCTGATGAAGACAACAAAGGTAATCAAACTTTTGTAATAGTAAATCGGAGTTTGGTCAGGGCTAAACTTGGTCGGTGTCTAAATGGCTAGCCGTGATGGCTGGGCTATCTACTGAGAATATTGCAAAATGTGCTTTCACCGAAAAGCTATTTTAAAATCGGACACCTCGATTGCACAAAGGAGTGCTGTATCTATAATTCTTAAAATAATTGTTATGCTTTTTGTGAACGTTTATCGTGAGTAATTTAGTAAATTGTTAGTAAATTCCCCGGAAGTTTGCGGGGGGTATGCTAGTTCTGAACGTCACATGCTAATGTGAAAAGCTGGTTTTTGATATAAATATGAACTTGATTGAACAAAACATGCATGCATTGTATAACATAATGTCCTAGGGTTGTCATCTGATGAAGATCATCAAAGGTTAGTGCTGCATTTAGCTGTGGTTTTGTTTTTTGTGACATTATATGCTAGCTTGAAAAATGGGTGTCTGATTATTTCTGGCTGGGTACTCTGCTGACATAATCTAATGTTTTGCTTTCGCTGTAAAGCCTATTTGAAATCGGACAGTGTGGTTAGATAAAGGAGAGTCTTGTCTTTAAAATGGTGTAAAATAGTCATATGTTTGAAAAATTGAAGTTTTGGGATTTTCGAGGACTTTGTATTTCGCGCCACGCCCATCATTGGATATTGGAGCAGGTGTTCCGCTAGCGGAACGTCTAGATGTAAGAGGTTTTAACAATTGATATGCTAATCCTTTGCACATGAACGCTCACTCACTCGGGAACAATTGCAATCAATATATATTTACGCTCAGTGTGTCGTCGTGATCCTTGTTGGAGAGTTTTTGTCCTGTTGGAGAGTTCTCTCTCTCTTGGTTAGAATGGATCTTTCAAAGCGACATTCATTAATGTCGTTATAGAATGGATGTTTCGTCGGTCTTCGCGTTTGATGATATCAAATTTCTAGCTGCAGACTATTAATTAATATCAAAGACTTGTTATTATTCTGTCGGTATCGATAGTCTAAAAGTTTAACCACATGGTATGGTTAAAGTTAAGTAGAGGGATGCAGGGTCAAACCTATTGGCCAACTCGTAATGGAGTGGAGGCCTGGTCTCAAGAAAGTAACCCTGGGTGGGGTTTTTATTCGGAATGACAGAAAAAGGCTGTCTCATGACGCTAGGTCTTGTCTGTCCCTGGGGGTGTGCCGGTGACTGAGTTAACCTCTCTAGGCTAGGCGGGACGAATTCGTCCCACCTACGTAACAGCCACTGCAAGCCTGTGGCGCGATTTTCAAAACGTTAAAAATCCTATTACTTCAATTTCTCAAACATATGACTATTTTACAGCCATTTAAAGACAAGACTCTCGTTAATCTAACCACACTGTCCGATTTCAAAAAGGCTTTACAACGAAAGAAAAACATTAGATTATGTCAGCAGAGTACCAAGCCAGAAATAATCAGACACCCATTTTTCAAGGTAGCATATAATTTCACAAAAACCCAGAAGACAGCTAAATGCAGCACTAACCTTTGATGATCTTCATCAGATGACACACCTAGGACATTATGTTATACAATACATGCATGTTTTGTTCAATCAAGTTCATATTTATATCAAAAAACAGCTTTTTACATTAGCATGTGACGTTCAGAACTAGCATACCCCCCGCAAACTTCCGGGGAATTTGCTAACAATTTACTAAATTACTCACGATAAACGTTCACAAAAAGCATAACAATTATTTTAAGAATTATAGATACAGAACTCCTCTATGCACTCGATATGTCCGATTTTAAAATAGCTTTTTGGTGAAAGCACATTTTGCAATATTCTAAGTACATAGCCCAGGCATCACGGGCTAGCTATTTAGACACCCGGCAAGTTTAGCACTCACCATAATCAGATTTACTTTTATAAAAGTTTGATTACCTTTTGTTGTCTTCGTCAGAATGCACTCCCAGGACTGCTACTTCAATAACAAATGTTGGTTTGGTCCAAAATAATCCATCGTTATATCCGAATAGCGGCGTTTTGTTCGTGCGTCCCAGACACTATCTGAAATGGTAAATCAGGGTCGCGCGCATGGCGCAATTCGTGACAAAAAAAATCTAAATATTCCATTACCGTACTTCGAAGCATGTCAACCGCTGTTTAAAATCCATTTTTATGCCATTTTTCTCGTAAAAAAGCGATAATATTCCGACCGGGAATGTCCATTTAGCTAAACAGAGGAAAGTAAACAAAGCTTTCGGTCGACGCGGGCACGAGGCTCAGTCTCACAGTACTGTAACCAGCCACTACCCAAACGCGCTACTTTTTTTCAGCCAGAGCCTGCAAAGCCACGATTCAGCTTTTTACCGCCTCCTGAGACCCTATGGCAGCCGTAGGAAGTGTCACGGGACAGCTAAGATCCTCACTCTTCAATAAACAGAGACAAGAAGAACGACACCTTGTCAGACAGGCCACTTCCTGAATGAAACCTTCTCAGATTTTTGCCTGCCAAATGAGTTCTGTTATACTCACAGACACCATTCAAACAGTTTTAGAAACTTTAGGGTGTTTTCTATCCATATGTAATAAGTATATGCATATTCTAGTTACTGGGTAGGAGTGGTAACCAGATTAAATCGGGTACGTTTTTTATCCGGCGGTGTAAATACTGCCCCCTAGCCCTAACAGGTTAAATGTGCAACCAGAGGGAAAATAACTCTGGACCACCTATGCTCCACACAGAGAGATGCAAACAAAGCTCTCCCTCACCCTCCATTTGGCAAATCTGGCCATAATTCCATGGAAGCACCAGTGACTAGATCAACAAAAAAGTGGTCATATGAAGCAGATGCTAAGCTACAGGACTATTTTGCTAGCACAGACTGGAATATGTTCCGGGATTCCTCCAATGGCATTGAGGAAGACACCACATCTGTCATTGGCTTCATCAATAAGTGCATTGATGACGTCGTTCCCACATTGACCGTGCGCACATACCCCAACCAGAAGCCATGAATACAGGCAGCATCCGCACTGAGCTAAAGGCTAGAGATGCCGCTTTCAAGGAGCGGGAGTCTAACCCGGAAGCTCATAAGAAATCCAACTATGCCCTCCGATGAACCATCAAACAGGCAAAGTGTCAATACAGGACTAAGATCGAGTACACTGGGTCTGACACTCATCAGATGTGGCAGGGCTTGCAAACCATTACAGACTACAATGGAAAGCACAGCCAAGAGCTGCCCAGTGACACAAGCCTACCAGATGAGCTAAACTATTTCTATGCTCGCTTCGAGACAAATAACACTGAAACATGCATGAGAGCACCAGCTGTTCCAGAAGACTGTGTGATCACGCTCTTCGCAGCCGATGTGAGTAAGACCTTTAAACAGGTCAACATTCACAAGGCTGCAGGGCCAAACGGATTACCAGGATGTGTATTGCGAGCATGCGCTGACCAACTGGCAAGTGTCTTCAATTACATTTTCATCCTCTCCCTATCCGAGTCTGTAATACCAACATGTTTCAAGCAGACCACCATAGTCCCTGTGCCCAAGAACACTAATGTAACCTGCCTAAATTACTACCGACCAGTTGCACTCACATCTGTAGCCATAAAGTGCTTTAAAAGGCTGGTCATGGCTCACATCAACACTATTATCCCAAAAACCCTAGACCCAATCCAATTTGCATACCACCCCAACAGATCCACAGATGTTGCAATCTCTATTGCACTCCTCACTGCCCTTTCCCACCTAAACAAAAGCAACACCTATGTGAGAATGCTATTCATTGACTACAGCTCAGTGTTTAACACCATAGTGCCCTCAAAGCTCATCACTACTCTAAGGACCCTGGGACTAAACACCTCCCTCTGCAACTGGATCCTGGACATCCTGACGGGCCGCCCCCAGGTGATAAGGGTAGGGAACAACACATCCACCACGCTAATCCTCAATATAGGGGCCCCTCAGGGGTGCATGCTAAGTCCCCTCCTGTAGTCCCTGTTCAGTCATGATTGCACGGCCAGGCACGACTCCAACAACATCATTAAGTTTGCCGATGACACAACAGTGGTAGGCCTGATCACCGACAACAACGAGACAGCCTATAGGGGGGAGGTCAGAGACCTGGCCATGTGGTGCCAGGACAACAACTTCTCCCTCACTGTGATCAAGACAAAGGAGATGATTGTGGACTACAGGAAAAAGAGGACCGAGCACTCCCCCATTCTCATCGACAGGGCTGTATTGGAGCATGTTGAGAGCTTCAAGTTATTTGGTGTCCACATCACCCACAAACTAATGTGGTCCAAGCACAACAAGACAGTTGTGAAGACGGCACGACAAAACCTATTCCCCTTCAGGAGGCTGATAAGTTTGCCATGGGTCCTCAAAACTATTCTACAGTTGCAACATCGAGAACATCCTGACTGGTTGCATCACTGTCTGGTATGGCAACTGCTCGGCCTCCGACCACAAGGCACTACAGAGGGTAGTGCGCAGTTCATCACTGGGGTCAAGCTTCCTGCCATCCATGGACCTCTATACCAGCCGGTGTCAGAGGAAGGCCCTTAAAATTGTCAAAGACTCCAGCCACCCTAGTCATAGACTGTTCTCTCTGCTACCATACGCCAAGCAGTACTGGAGCACCAAGTCTAGGTCCAACAGGCTTCTGAACAGCTTCTACCCCCAAGCCATAAGACTCCTGAAGATCTAATCAAATGGCTACCCAGACTATTTGCATTACCCCCCTCCCTCCCCTTTTACACCGCTGCTACTCTCTGTTGTTATCATCTAGGCATAGTAACTTTAATAACTCTACCTACAGTACATATTACCTCAACTAACTGGTGCCCCTGCACATTGACTCTGTATCGTTGCCCCCTTGTATATAGTCTCGCTATTGTTATTTTACTGCTGCTCTTTAATTACTTATTACTATTATTTATTTTTCTTATTCATATTTTTAACTGCATTGTTGGTTAGGGGCTCGTAAGTAAGCATTTCACTGTAAGGTCTACACCTGTTGTATTCAGCGCATGTGACTAATAACATTTGATTTGATTCTTCTATAGTATGCTCCCACAATGGTTTGCTGAGTCACACACAAGACAAAGTTTTGTTAGTTTCCCAGAGGGATCAAACATTTTCTTGTGTGTGCGCTTCTCAAAAAAACACGAGAGGAGATTACAAAGTTGAAAACATTACAACTTTATTTCTTCTTCTGTCCAGCACTTGACAACCCCCATATTCCTCCTTTTTCTAACATTTCAACCATTGCTTCTACCACCCTACTAGCTGTGCCCCATAAGATCGGTCGTATCATCGAGAGCAGCCCGGCAGACCGCTGCAGGAGCCTGAAGGTGGGCGACCGGATCCTGGCTGTCAATGGGCAGTCCATCATCAGCATGCCCCACGCTGACATTGTCAAGCTCATCAAAGATGCCGGTCTCATCGTCACCCTTCACATCATACCGGAGGAAGGTGAGTCGGGGTGAGTGAGTGAGTGAGTGAGTGAGTGAGTGAGTGAGTGAGTGAGAATTGCGGTGTCTCTAGATGCTCCATAGTCCGATATTTTTTTCCAATCACGTTGGAGAAAATTTCAGAAGGGGTCAATTTTCAAAACAGTAATTGTAATGCTCCCTGTGTTATGTCATTGTCTTTTAACTCATCTTTCACATCTGAGTCATTCATGAGAACTGCTGGTTTAATCTCCAATAAAAAAGATAATGATAGGCTCACTGTTTTTGTGTAGAATAAGTAAGTAGCCTTGCACGACCCTTGGCTTGTGCTAGTCGGAACGACTCATAGGAGCAGGAGCCTATCTCCTGTTTCTGTAGCGTGAAGCAGCTTAAAGTACACCCCTGGACAGAATGCTAGTCTATCACAGGGCCTTACACCGAATCTATCTCCTTAATGCTGAGTACAAAGCAAAGATGTATTATGTCCCATTTTTACAGTCTTTGTTTTTTATAAAGGGTTGGTCACCATTGAGACCTGGGTTTCATTTGCAAGGGAGCCCTGTAAACATGAACATACAATAAATAATATCAATACAATAAATAAATATAACAAGATGAATCAAAACAAACACAACTCTCACATATCACCTCCCTTAAACTCCATCTAAACTTTCCAATGGAGACCAGCGAGTCAAATTTCAAGGTGACCTGAAGGCTGTTTCATGAGCTGGGGGCATACAAACTAAAAGCACTCCAGTCAGAGATAGTAGACAACCAATCCAGATTAAGATCACCCTAAATTCCTAGTTCAGATTTAGCATAGTTAGAGAGCAAATCAGACCATTGGCTAAGAGCACATGTTTAGGCAGAGTGAGTGTGATAAATTCCCACTAGCGTAAATGGGGCATTATTACCAAGGCCCACATTTAGGACTAGACATTCAAATTGCTTAGAGACAGATGTATTTTTTATTTATACAAGTTTTTCTCATTGAGATGAAATCTCTTTTTCAAGAGAGACCTGGCCCAACAGCAGCAGGGGGAACAAAGTTTCAGACAAAACAAATTACATACACTAACACATCATTGAACAAAACTGTGGACACACATACAGTACAACAATTACATATTATGTAAAGAAACATGAATTTCACAAAAAATGGCTGTCCTAAAGACAATTACACTCTTCTATTATATTTACATCGATCAAGTGTTTAACTGGGGGCGGCAGGTAGCCTAGAGGTTAGAGCGTTGGGCCAGTAACTGAAAGTTTGCTAGGTCAAATCCCCGAGCTGACTAGGTAAACATCTGTCATTCTGCCCCTGAACAAGAACAGTTAACCCACTGTTTCTAGGCATCATTGTAAATAAGAATTTGTTCTTAACTGACTTTCCTAGCTACATTTTTTCATGTTCAGGAAAGAATTCCAGGACCACTGAGCTGAGTAACTAAAACTATTTCTTCTATGACCTGTTCTAATTCTTGATAGTGTTAAAAGCAAATGAGAACGATATATACATAATCGATATTTATTTAAAAATAACAGAGATAACATGGCATTTTACCCAGTATGGCCTGTAAGTATTCCTGTAAGGATCGACGCTGGGGACGAGAAGCAGGTACACGGAGTGAACATTTAATTAAACATGGTCATGGAACAGGACAAGGCAGCATCTGGACAGAATATAGGAGGGGCAATCAACATAGTGATGGAGTCCAGGTATGTCCAATGAAGCGCAGGTGCACGTAACGATGGTGACAGGTGTGCCTAATGATAGGCAGTCTGGCACCAAAGAGCGCCAGAGAGGGAGAGCGGGAGCAGGCCCCAGGGGCGCCACCCAGCAGCCCACCTGGGCGAGCCTGACAGGCCGGCCGAGGCATGGGCGATGGACAAGCCGTCTCGGGGGGCGTAGAAGCCCAACGAACCGGCAGAGGCGTAGGGGCCTGGTGAGCCGGCTCAGGCGTGGGAGCCTGACGATCCGGCTGGGGCGTGAAATCCCAATGAGCATAATGAAGCGTGGGAGCCTAACGAACCGGCTGAGGTGTGGGAGCCTGCTGGCCGGCTGAAGCATGACGTGGGGGTGGGCGCCTGCCGAGCCCACCGAGGCAAGACGACCTCTCAAGCCAGCTAAAGCGCGTAAGCCTGACGAGCTAGCTGAAGCACCCCCGGTTCCCTCGGCGATAGCACCCAGACAGATGCAGAAACATTTAATTAAGTTGTTTATAAATATGGTGACACCACCACCTCTGCCAACTCTGTCAAATCTATGTCATAGTCGTCGTAAGGATAGGACCAAGTCACAGCGGGTAAAGTGCTCATCTTCTTAATTTATTAGAAATAACACTTAAACAAAAGAAACAAACGATGAAACAGTCCCATAAGGTGCACAGACTATACAGGAAATAACCACCCACAAAACACAAGTGAAACAAACCTCAACTAAATATGTCCTCCAATTAGAGACAATGACAACCAGCTGTCTCTAATTGGAGGTCCTACCAAAAACCCAACATAGAAATAGAAAACTAGATTTAAAGATAGAAATAAAAAATATAGAACCTAAACCAAAAACACTAAAACACAAAACAAACACCCCCTGCCACGCCCTGACCAAACTAAAATGACAAATAACCCCTTTTACTGGTCAGGACGTGACAATCTAAAAACATTATAACCAGTCAGAGACATGTCAGTATCCAGCACAGTCTTATTTAGCATGCTTCAGATATAACCAGAATCTCTAATTCAAGCATACTATGCTCAGTTGGTAACCCCCTATTTGAAAATACCAATTGGCTAGCTTGAATTTGTATAGATACAAGATTGTCCAGAACTGTACCATTAGGAATTTCCTTTGAGCGAGGACGTGGATTAAAACAAGAGTCAGGGTTAACTGTTGCGGTTCTGCAGTATGATGATAATGCTTTTAATTTATGGTTAGAATTACCTGTGCGGAACACAGGATGTTGAAAAGTCAATGTCTCAGCGCAGCCTTGAGAAATGGGTCCAGGGTCCAGGCACCAAGATGATTTGGATGGACCACATCTTCTCTGTAGAATATTTTCTGTTTCCAAAAGGTGTCAAAGTAATCCACAAAAGTAACTCCAACAGAACTAGACTCCTAGACAGTCATGTAGCGCCAGCAACCTACTGAATATTTCACTGCCACGACTCAGTGATAGCGCTCGTCCTGAAATAATGGGATCCTTGTTGGAGTCTTTCAGAGTTCCAATCAGTTCTTTAAAATCCTTCTCGGCGTAAAACAGTAGGACACGGCCTAGTAATGTGCTGTACCCAAGACCCAGGATAGCTCAAGGTTTCTACCCCGGGAACTGAGATGTTTCTCACTATAGAACTGCTGATGATAACGGCTGGTGGAACCGCAGTTTTTGTGCCTCCCGCCGGCCGCAAAACCCATTATGGCTGATGAAGGAGCCGGTGCTTCAGACACCCTCGAGGTCCAGTGAGAGGAGGAGCTCGTCTGAGGCAAAATCTGAGACAGAATCCCTCTGGAAAGGAGTCCGGATAGGGGGACGATGGCGCGGGAATCTCCGAAGGCAAGAGGACCAGCGAGGACAGGGTTCAGGCACCAAGATGATTTGGATGGAACCCATCCGCTCTGTAGAGCTGTTCGGCAACTATCCAGTTGCCAAGCTTCCCAACGCCAAAGAAGCCCCATTCACCACAGGCTGCTTTCCTCCATTTGGCCTACGGTGGGTGACGTGCTTCTATGGTTGGACAGCAGGATTGGTGATAGAAACATTCGCTAAATCCACCAGAAGCAACTGTCCTGCTCCATTCCCCAGGGGAGTGGGAGGCTTAGGCGGGGGTAAAAATCTGTCGTTCTGCCCCTGAACAAGGCACACATACTGTTCCTAGGCCGTCATTGAAAATAAGAATTTGTTCTTAACCTCTCTAGGGTAGGGGGCAGTATTTTCACATCCGGATAAAAAACGTACCCGATTTAATCTGGTTATTACTACTGCCCAGAAACTAGAATATGCATATAATTGTTTGATTTGGATAGAAAACACCCTAAAGTTTCTAAAACTGTTTGAATGGTGTCTGTGGGTATAACAGAACTCATATGGCAGGCCAAAACCTGAGAAGATTCTGAACAGGAAGTGCCCTCTCTGACCATTTCTTGGCCTTCTACACTCTCTTTATTGAAAACAGAGGATCTCTGCTGTAACGTGACACATTCTAAGGTTCCCATAGGCTCTCAGAAGGCGCCAGAACATTGAATGATGACTTTGCAGTCCATGGCTGAAAAACAGTAGCGCATTTGGATAGTGGTCGATCTGAGAACAATGAGACGGGGCGCGCGTGCACGTGAAGAGGCCATTTTAAATTTTCAGTCTTTGAACGAAAAAGACGTTTCCCGGTCGGAATATTATCGCTATTTAACGAGAAAAATCGCATAAAAATTAATTTTAAACAGCGCTTGACATGCTTCGAAGTACGGTAATGGAATATTTTGAATTTTTTTGTCACGACATGCGTCCGCGCGTCACCGTTCGGAAAGTGTCTTGAACGCAAGAACAAAACAGAGGATATTTGAACATAACTATGGATTATTCTGAACCAAAACAACATTTGTGGATGAAGTAGAAGTCCTGGGAGTGCATTCTGACGAAGAACAGCAAAGGTAATCCAATTTTTCTTATAGTAAATCTGAATTTGGTGAGTGCCAAACTTGGTGGGTGTCAAATTAGCTAGCCTGTAATGGCGAGCTATCTACTCAGAATATTGCAAAATGTGCTTTTGCCGAAAAGCTATTTTAAAATCTGACACCTCGATTGCATAAAGGAGTTCTGTATCTATAATTCTTAAAATAATTGATATGTTTTTTTGTGAACGTTTATCGCGAGTAATTTAGTAAATTCACCGGAAGTTTTCGGTATGTTTGCTAGTTCTGAACGTCACATGCTAATGTTAAAAGCTGGTTTTTGATATAAATATGAACTTGATTGAACAAAACATGCATGTATTGTATAACATAATGTCCTAGGAGTGTCATCTGATGAAGATCATCAAAGGTTAGTGCTGCATTTAGCTGTGGTTTTAGTTTTTGTGACATTATATGCTAGCTTGAAAAATGGGTGTGTGATTATTTCTGGCTGGGTACTCTCCTGACATAATCTAATGTTTTGCTTTCGTTGTAAAGCCTTTTTGAAATCGGACAATGTGGTTAGTTAATGTTGAAGCACCCATCCCACATGCAGGGTCAACATCCAGCATAAAATCATTTCGCCATGTTCATAACCGAACAATAGAAAAATTTTATATATATTTTTTTTCAAATATAGGACTATTTTATATCGTTTTATAGATACACCTCTCCTGAATCGAACCACATTGTCCGATTTCAAAAAGGCTTTACAGCAAAAGCAAAACATTAGATAATGTTAGAGGACTATATTGTCAAAGTATTCACATAGCCATTTTCCGACCAACCACATGCATCACAAATAACCAAAAAACAGCTAAATGCAGCACTAACCTTTGACAATCTTCATCAGATGACACTCCTAGGTCATCATGTTACACAATACATGCATTCTTTTGTTCGACAAAGTTCATATTTATATATAAAAACAGCATTTTACATCGGCGCGTGACGTTGAGAAACTATTTTCGTTCAAATGCATCCGGTGAAACAGCGCTACAATTTACTAAATTACTATTCGAAAACTTTTTAAAATGTAATATTGTCATTCTAAGAATTATAGATTAACCTGTTATGGCTAGGGGGCAGTATTTTCTCGGCTGGATAAAAAACGTACCCGATTTAATCTGGTTACTACTCCTGCCCAGTAACTAGAATATGCATATAATTATTGGCTTTGGATAGAAAACACCCTAAAGTTTCTAAAACTGTTTGAATGGTGTCTGTGAGTATAACAGAACTCATATGGCAGGCAAAAACCTGAGAAGATTTCATGCAGGAAGTGGCCTGTCTGACAAGGTGTCGTTCTTCTTGTCTCTGTTTATTGAAGAGTGAGGATCTTAGCTGTCCCGTGACACTTCCTACGGCTGCCATAGGCTCTCAGAAGGCGGCAAAACGCTGAATCGTGGCTTTGCAGGCTCTGGCTGAAACAAAATAGCGCGTTTGGGTAGTGGCTGGTTACAGTACTGTGAGACTCAGGCTCGTGCGCGCGTCGACCGAAAGCTTTGTTTTCTTTCCTCTGTTTAGCTAAATGGACATTCCCGGTCGGAATATTATCGCTTTTTTACGAGAAAAATGGCATAAAAATTGATTTTAAACAGCGGTTGACATGCTTCGAAGTACGGTAATGGAATATTTAGATTTTTTTGGTCACGAATTGCGCCATGCGCACGACCCTGATTTACCATTTCGGATAGTGTCTGGGACGCACGAACAAAACGCCGCTATTCGGATATAACGATGGATTATTTTGGACCAACATTTGTTATTGAAGTAGCAGTCCTGGGAGTGAATTCTGACGAAGACAACAAAAGGTAATCAAACTTTTATAATAGTAAATCTGATATTGGTGAGTGCTAAACTTGCCGGGTGTCTAAATAGCTAGCCCGTGATGGCTGGGCTATGTACTTAGAATATTGCAAAATGTGCTTTCACCAAAAAGCTATTTTAAAATCGGACATATCGAGTGCATAGAGGAGTTCTGTATCTATAATTCTTAAAATAATTGTTATGCTTTTTGTGAACGTTTATCGTGAGTAATTTAGTAAATTGTTAGCAAATTCCCCGGAAGTATGCTAGTTCTGAACGTCACATGCTAATGTCAAAAGCTGGTTTTTGATATAAATATGAACTTGATTGAACAAAACATGCATGTATTGTATAACATAATGTCCTAGGTGTGTCATCTGATGAAGATCATCAAAGGTTAGTGCTGCATTTAGCTGTCTTCTGGGTTTTTGTGAAGTTTTTTTCTATTTTGGAGATATTTGTAATTCGTGCCACGCCTATCATTGGATATTGGAGCAGGTGTTCCGCTAGCGGAACGTCTAGATGTAAGAGGTTATTAACATCTCGTGAAAGCACCCGCAATGCCAGATTTAAAAATAACTTTACTGGGTAATCACACTTTGTTATAAAAGGGGATGCGATACTCAGAAAAATAGGCTACCGTTACAGGTCAGCGCCATCTTGGAACAATCGCATATCAAATCTACTCTTGTATACTATTGTAAATAATCCCTTACCTTTGATTATCTTCATCAGAAGGCACTTCCAGGAATTCCAGGTCCACAACAAATGTATTTTCGTTTGAAAAAGTTAATAATTTATGTCCCAATAGCTTCTTGTTAGCGCGTTCTGAAGGCTGCACCAAATGTACCGTCGTGCGCGGGACTTCTCTCTCACCAAAATGCAAAAAAAAAATATTTAAGTTCGTTCAAACATGTCAAACGTTGTATAACATAAATCTTTAAGGCCTTTCTCAACCAGAGCTCCAATAATATTCAAGGGGGACGGTTGTATTGTCTTTCAAAACGTTTCGAAAGGGGAGGGTAGCCAGGGGCGCCGGCGTCATAATGGTGACGGCCCTCCCCATGTGACCAAGATCAACAGCCTCTCTTTGGGTTAGTTTTCACAGCAGAAGACTCAAACCACTTTGTAAAGACTGGGGACATCTAGTGGAAGCAATAGGAAGTGCTCAATGAACCATAGCTCACGGTGTGATTTATAGGCAAAGTGCTGAAGTTGAGTCGCAATTCAGAATTCCACATCCTGTTACGATCTGTCTCGGGGTTTTGACTGCCATATGAATTCTGTTATACTCACAGACACCATTCAAACAGTTTTAGAAACTTTAGGGTGTTTTCTATCCACATATATTAATTATATGCATATCCTAGCTTCTGAGTTTGAGTAGGAGGCCGTTTAAAATGGGCACATATTTTTTTCAAAAATCGCTGTAGCGCCCCCTAACCTGGGCGTGCGTCAAGAGGATAAAGGAGCGTCTTGTCTTTAAAATGGTGTAAAATAGTCATATGTTTGAGAAATTGAAGTAATAGCATTTTGAAGGTATTTGAATATCGCGCCACTCGATTCCACTGGCTGTTGAGTAGGTGGGACGATTTCGTCCCACATACCCTAGAGAGGTTAACTGACTTGCCTAGTTAACCTCTATGGGCTAGCGGTGTTTTGTTCGTGCGTTCAAGACACTATCCGAAAGGGTAAATAAGGGTTACGAGCATGGCGCATTTCGTGACAAAAAAAATCTAAATATTCCATTACCGTACTTCGAAGCATGTCAACCGCTGTTTAAAATCAATTTTTATGGCATTTTTCTCGTAAAAAAGCGATAATATTCCGACCAGGAAATCGTTTTTTATTACAAAGAGAGTGAAAGTAAAAGCATGCACGAGCCTCAGTCTAATGGCCCTCTGATAGAGCACTTGCCAAACGCGCTAATGTGTTTCAGCCTGGGGATGGAAATACATCGTTCAGCTTTTTCCCGCCTTCTGAGAGCCCATGGGAGCTGTAGGAAGTGTCACGTCATGCCAGAGATCCCCTGTATTTGTTAGAGATGATCAAGGAGGGCAAGAAATTGTCAGACAGGCCACTTCCTGTACAGAATCTTCTCAGGTTTTGGCCTGCCAAATGAGTTCTGTTATACTCACAGACACCATTCAAACAGTTTTAGAAACTTTAGGGTGTTTTCTATCCAAAGCCAATAATTATATGCATATTCTAGTTACTGGGCAGGAGTAGTAACCAGATTAAATCGGGTATGTTTTTTATCCGGCCGTGCAAATACTGCCCCCTAGCCCCAACAGGTTAAATAAAGGTAAAATAAAATCAAACTCCCTACCATCCAATCTCCGGTTGGGCACTCTAATCAAATCAAACTTTATTTGTCACATGCAATGAATACAAAAAGTGTAGACCTTACCGTAAAATGCTTACTAACAAACGCTTAACCAACAGTTAAGTAAAAAGTAACACAATAATGAGGCTATATTTTTAGAGGGTACCGGTACCGAGTCAATGTATGGTTTAGTTGAGGTAATTTGTACATAGGTAGGTAGGGGTGAAGTGAAGTGACCAAGGAACGTGAAACTCTCGACCCGCTCCACTACAGCCCTGTCGATATTAATGGGGGCCTGTTCGGCCTGCCTTTTCCTGTAGTCCACAATCAGCTCCTTTGTCTTGCTCATATTGAGGGAGACGTTGTTGTCCAGGCACCACACTGCCAGGTCTCTGACCTCCTCCCTATTGGCTGTCTCATTCTTGTCGGTGATCAGGCCTACAACTGTTGTGTCGTCAGCAAACTTAATGATGGTGTTGGAGTTGTGTTTGGCCACGCAGTTGTGGGTGATCACAAGGAGTGGAATAGGCGATGGTAATACCTGGTTAATACCAGGTGATGTTGTTCAGTTACAAGTAAGATGTTAATGCCTACAGTTTTGAAATGTGCAATTTTTGATTATCCTTTAAAAAAATTGTGCTAAGAGTTAGTTGGGTAATTCTATGAAAATTGTGGCTTTCCTGTCCCGGCCTTATTCACTAGGAAACCACTTAAAAGTGTGAGATAATGACACAATTTAATTGAAGTGTTTTATTACTAATAAACATATGTAAGACAGTTATATTGCAAAACATGTTTTATACACTGCTCAAAAAAATAAAGGGAACACTTAAACAACACAATGTAACTCCAAGTCAATCACACTTCTGTGAAATCAAACTGTCCACTTAGGAGCAACACTGATTGACAATAAATTTCACATGCTGTTGTGCAAATGGAATAGACAATAGGTGGAAATTATAGGCAATTAGCAAGACACCCCCAATAAAGGAGTGGTTCTGCAGGTGGGGACCACAGACCACTTCTCAGTTCCTATGCTTTCTGGCTGATGTTTTGGTCACTTTTGAATGCTGGCGGTGCTTTCACTCTAGTGGCAGCATTAGACGGAGTCTACAACCCACACAAGTGGCTCAGGCAGTGCAGCTCATCCAGGATGGCACATCAATGCGAGCTGTGGCAAGAAGGTTTGCTGTGTCTGTCAGCGTAGTGTCCAGAGCATGGAGGCGCTACCAGGAGACAGGCCAGTACATCAGGAGACATGGAGGAGGCCGTAGGAGGGCAACAACCCAGCAGCAGGACCGCTATCTCCGCCTTTGTGCAAGGAGGAGCAGGAGAAGCACTGCCAGAGCCCTGCAAAATGACATCCAGCAGGCCACAAATGTGCATGTGTCTGCTCAAACGGTCAGAAACAGACTCCATGAGGGTGGTATGAGGGGCGGACGTCCACATGTGGGGGTTGTGCTTACAGTCCAACACTGTGCAGGGCGTTTGGCATTTGCTAGAGAACACCAAGATTGGCAAATTCGCCACTGGCGCCCTGTGCTCTTCACAGATGAAAGCAGGTTCACACTGAGCACGTGACAGACGTGACAGAGTCTGGAGATGCCGTGGAGAACGTTCTGCTGCCTGCAACATCCTCCAGCATGACCGGTTTGGCGGTGGGTCAGTCATGGTGTGGGGTGGCATTTCTTTGGGGGGCCGCACAGCCCTCCATGTGCTCGCCAGAGGTAGCCTGACTGCCATTAGGTAGCGAGATGAGATCCTCAGACCCCTTGTGAGACCATATGCTGGTGCAGTTGGCCCTGGGTTCCTCCTAATGCAAGACAATGCTAGACCTCATGTGGCTGGAGTGTGTCAGCAGTTCCTGCAGGAGGAAGGCATTGATGCTATGGACTGGCCCGCCCGTTCCCCAGACCTGAATCCAATTGAGCACATCTGGGACATCATGTCTCGCTCCATCCACCAACGCCACGTTGCACCACAGACTGTCCAGGAGTTGGCGGATGCTTTAGTCCAGGTCTGGGAGGAGATCCCTCCAGGAGACCATCCGCCACCTCATCAGGAGCATGCCCAGGCATTGTAGGGAGGTCATACAGGCACGTGGAGGCCACACACACTACTGAGCCTCATTTTGATTTGTTTTAAGGACATTACATCAAAGTTGGATCAGTCTGTAGTGTGGTATTCCACTTTAATTTTGAGTGTAACTCCACATCCAGACTTCAATGGGTTGATAAATTGGATTTCCATTGATTATTTTTGTTTGATTTTGTTGTCAGCACATTCAACTATATAAAGAAAAAAGTATTTAATAAGATGATTTCTTTCATTCAGATCTAGGATGTGTTGTTTAAGTGTTCCCTTTATTTTTTGAGCAGTATATATATATATTGTAGAGCACGGTGAATTTGTCTTGTCCCTCATGTCAGGAGTCATGGTTTAGTGACAGATTTTGATTTTAAAAATATATTTTTCTCCTGCTTTAAATGTCATAATAGAAAGGAAAGTATTATATTTATTTAGTGGACTACTTAAAAAACTAAGATACCAAATAAATATTAAAAATTATTTACAAGTAATAGCTGTCCCTCAATTTCATGTCACTGGTGTTAAAATGTATAAAAACTACCACTTTGAAAAAATGCAACATCCTTGCCAAATTCTTCCTAGGTTAAAGGTCAATTGTAAATATTCTTCAGACAGCGCAGGGATTCTGACCCACACCGCAGAGCAGTCTACCTTAAACAAAAACACCAGACGTACTTAAAGGATTTAGAGAGTCAAAAAATAAATAGAGTGAAGGATCTCACATAAAGAGAAAAAAGACGATATCGAAGGAAATGACGGGTCAGACAGGCAAAACACAGAGAGATTGAGAGCAGGAACGGCAGTGTTGACCCACCCATCCACTCCAGATAGTTAACCCAGTACTGCAAAGTCAGGATTAAGAACATGTGTCTGTAGGAAGACGTATGTACTCTGTATCTACAGAGTTACTTAAAGGGATAGTTCACCCAAATTATAAAATGACATATTTGTTTCCTAACCATGTATGCAGTCTATGGACAAGGTATGCAAGCCATGCTTTTGTTTACCTGGCCACTGTTTCAAATGCTAATTCTTCTGCATTTGTGGCACAAAACCAAAGCATTAATTGCTGTCAACCTTGTCCATAGACTGCTTACACGGTAAGGAAACCAATATGTCATTTCGTAACTATCCCATTAAGTAGGCCTATACAATATTTGTCACATGGCACAAGAATTGATATGTACTGTTTTAACAAGCTATGTAGTTTTGTGGATAGGCGTGAATTGCGTGACAGAGTAGGAAATTATTTGTCATAAAAAATATTGCTAATAAATTGATCAAATTTGTTTGAAATAATCTTATGTTTGTCATTGGTTTCACATTGTGTCACTGGTGTGGCATATTGGTGTTCTGGCATCAGAGTTGCCCAATTTAATTAAATATGTTTTTTGAATCTACCTAACTGTTGCTACATTCATTAGTAAACATTTTAAGGATATGATCATTCCGTTTTGATGACTCAATCTAAATTATTCCTAATGTTTAAAAAAACGAAATAATAGTATAAATGGAAAAATGTCAAACATTATAACTTTACACATGCATGTTAAAAGTAAATTATTACTAATCCAAACAATTTCGTAGTATTATCATGAACCTTTTCTCCCTTTGATTATATATGCAAATTAAATACTGAAATTACATTCTAGAAAGCCTGAATTGTCATCTAAAATATAGGTAACCAGTGACAAAAAGGCAGCAGAAGCATTTTTTACGTAATGTAGTAAAAATCTAAAAAATATGTAATGCTGTCATTTACGCTGATTTATAATGTTATGGAATTAACTATTATCTGACTATAAGTTTTGATTTAAAAAAAAGTAACATTTGTAAAAGTTGGCTGTTCAAAAAGTAACCATTTTCATAGAATGACCCAGTTGTGAAAGTTATGATATTAGCTTCAAAGTGAAAAAGAATCTCTTGACAAAATCTCTTAACGAGAAACCTGTATGAATAATTAAGCAATAAGACACGAATAGGTGTGGTATATGGCCAATATACCACGACTAAGGGTTGTTCTTATGCACAACACACCACGGAGTGCCTGGACACAGCCCTTAGCCGTGGAATATTGGCCATATACCACAAACCCCCGAGGTGCCTTGCTGCCATAATAAAATGGTTACCAACACAATTAGAGCAGTAAAAATAAATGTTTTGTCATACCCGTGGTATACGGTCTGATATACCATGGCTGTCAGCCAATCAGCATTCAGGGCTCAAACCACCCAGTTTATAATGTCTGTTAGGGGTCGATGGAAAGGGAAAATAGAAAGAGAGACTAAGAGAGAGATATAAATATATAACAATGGCGAGAGAGAGAACAGTGCCTACATCTTTGGGGACTAAAGTGACATTTCTGACATTTCCTTTTCTTATTACGTCATGTTCATTTTTCAATTAGTTTTCAATTAGATTTCTTCTGTTCCCTCTGCTCAGGGCACACAGTGTTGTTTTGTGTCAACTGTTGCTATGAAACCTCTCCATTACTACTACGAAGCATATCTGTTGTTACCATGAAAACTACATTTCTCCATCTCAGATCCCAACTCAGGGCCCAGCTCAGAGAAGCAGAGCCCCATGACCCAGAAACACAGCCCCCAGGCACAGCCCAGCCCTGTAGCCACCCAGCCCAGCCAAGGAGCCTCCCAGGCAGGCCCAGCACCACCAACAGCCCAGCCAGGCCAAGTACCAGCAGTAGACACCCAGCCGGCCCCAGGAGCAGCCGCCCAGCCCAACCCGCCAGGGGCCCAGCAGAGCCCGGTCGCCCATCTGCCCAGTCACCCTCCCCCACTCTACCTCCACGATGGAAGGTATGTAGAGAGAGAGTAATGCTTGACCCTATCTGTCAGTGACAGTCATTTTTGTCACAAGTCACAACTACAGTTATTAGGATGCTTCTCCTATGCAGTTTGGACATGGCGTTTTGTGTGTGTGTGTGTGTGTGTGTGTGTGTGCATGACGGATTGTGTGAGGGTGGATTTTGGTTGTGTGTGTACATGTGTGTGGGGAGGGGGGCATATGCTAAGATTGTGGAGGTTTGTATACATTTACAGATTGTGTGTGTGTGTGTGTGTGTGTGTGTGTGTGTGTGTGTGTGTGTGTGTGTGTGTGTGTGTGTGTGTGTGTGTGTGTGTGTGTGTGTGTGTGTGTGTGTGTGTGTGTGTGTGTGTGTGTGTGTGTGTGTGTGTGCGCGTGTGTGTGTGTTTGAGCAGGCTGCAGTATAATATTGCATGCTATAAACTTCAGCAGGTGACAGGTAAGCAGTCTGTTTCTCTCTCGCTCTCTCTCTCTGCTCGGTTGTGTAACACACCACTTAACTGATGCCAAAGTGAGTAATTTACCTTTAGATATCCTCATTATAATACCTAGTGGCCAGCCGTAGGGTTACTATGTTCCCTGTCACACCCAGAGAGAGAACTGCCTTCGTGAAGGTTGGGCGTTTGTGTGTGTGTATCACACCCAAAGAGAGTGCTTTGTGATGTGTGTGTGTGTGTGCGCACGCGCACCTGCCTTTACCTCCTGTCGTGGTCCGCCCAGACAGAACACACACAAAGTAATCCCTACACACCTCAGACTATGGCAGAGCTACAATCAAACACATCACGGCATTAGTCAAAGCTCTGGTTTTGATTCACCTCAACTCAACATCTTATTGCTTACTACTATTTATTGTGATGACTGAGGAAAACATGACTGTTTAAGGTTAGGAAAGTGATCCGGTTCTTGCTGCTGGCCTTGGCAATGAAGAGTGTGTGTGAAAGAGTGCCACCTACTGGTGATGGTCTCTGACAGAGGTGCCGGTTTAGTATAGGTACAAGACAGAAATGACCAGCAGGAGACAGATGCACAGCTCATACGTTTATTGCCATACCACACCGGACAGATGGCAATACAAGAAGGAGATTGAATGTGAATAGTATAAGTGGTTTCTAAAACCGAGACAGAAATACACAGTGTATTACAATATGTTATATCAAATCAAATCAAAGTTTATATGTCACGTGCGCCGAATACAACAGGTGTAGACCTTACAGTGAAATGCTTACTTACAGGCTTTAACCAATAGTGCCAAAAGGTATTAGGTGAACAATAGGTAAGTAAAGAAATTAAACAACATTGGTTTGGTTCAAAATAATCCATAGTTATATCCAAATAGCGGTGTTTTGTTCGTGCGTTCAAGACACTATCCGAAAGGGTAAAGAAGGGTGACGCGCCTGACGCGTTTCGTGACAAAAAAATTCTAAATATTCCATTACCGTACTTCGAAGCATGTCAACCGCTGTTTGAAAATCAATTTCTATGACATTTTTCTCGTAAAAAAGCGATAATATTCTGACCGGGAATCTGTGTTTTAGTACAAAGAGAGAGAAAATAAAAACATGGGGTCGCCTCGTGCACGCGCCTCAGTCTCATTGTCCTCTGATAGACCACTTACCAAAGGCGCTAATGTTTTTCTGCCAGGGGCTGGAATTACATCATTCAGCTTTTTCCCGGGTTCTGATAGCCTATGGGAGCCGTAGGAAGTGTCACGTTACAGCAAAGATCCTCAGTTTTCAATAAAGAGAGTCAAGATGAACAAGAACTTGTCAGACAGGCCACTTCCTGTAAGGAATCTTCTCAGGTTTTTGCCTGCCATATGAGTTCTGTTATACTCACAGACACCATTCAAACAGTTTTAGAAACTTTAGGGTGTTTTCTATCCAAAGCCAATAATTATATGCATATTCTAGTTTCTGGGCAGTAGTAATAACCAGATTAAATCGGGTACGTTTTTTATCCGGCCGTGTAAATACTGCCCCCTAGCCCTAACATGTTAAAGTGTATCTATATATGTGTGTGTGCGTGCGTGCGTATGGCGTCAATATGCTTTTGTGTTTTGTGTTAGAGTATGTTTGTGTGTTTGTTTGTGTTGGAGTGTCAATGTAGTATGTTTGAGTGTGTGGGTAGATTCCAGTAGGTACGCATTGAGCCATTGCAAGTGCAAAATAAAAGGTGATCAATGCAAATAGTCCAGGTAGCCAGTCTTTGGTAGAAGCTGTTCAGGAGCCTTTTGATATCAGATTGTGCTCCGGTATCGCTTGCCATGCTGTAGCAGAGAGAACAGTCTCTGACTTGGGGGGACTGGAGTCTTTCACCATTTTTAGGGCCTTCCTCTGACATTGTCTGGTATTAAGGTCCTGGATGGCAGGGAGCTCGGCCCCAGTGAAGTACTGCGCCGTACGCACTACCCTCTGTAGGTCCTTATGGTCAGACGCCAAGCAGTTGCCATACCAAGCAGTGATGCAGCCAGTCAAGATGGTCTCAATGGTGCAGCTGTAGAACCTTTTGAGGATCTGAGTGCCCATGCCAAATCTTCTCAGCCTCCTGGCGAAGAAACTTTGTTGTGCCCTCTTCACGACTGTATTGATGTGTTTGGACCATGATAGGTCCTTAGTAATGTGGACACTAAGGTCAAGGGAAGGGTGCCTATTGAAAGAGCTAGAGTCCCACAGTTTCTGGCTCTAACTCCCAGGGTTAGATAGAGGGTTAAAGTCTGAAGGTTTTGTGTGTGTGTTTGTGTGTGTGTGCACTACAAAGGGAGTAGGGTGCCATTTGGGACATAGACACTCAACCCTCTGTCTGTTGTCCACAGGTCAGAGGTGAAAGCCAGGCAGGATGTGAAACCAGACATCTGCCAGCCTCCGTTCACCGACTACCGGCAGCCCCCCGTCGACTACCGGCACCCTCCAGTGGCTGATTACCGACAGCCGCCCACGCTGGACTACCGGCACCCTCCTCCCCTCATCGACTACAGACAGCACTCGACATCACTCGCTGCACAGTTCCCTCTAGCACAGTTTCCCCCAGACTTCAGACCACAGGTAAGACTGAATATCCCAGACTTCCCTACTACAGTACACACCATACCGTAGCCCAGAATTAGCCCAGAATTCCATAGTACAAACAACACTCAAAAGCTGCACAGCTTCCACTGGCACAGTTCCCCCAGACTTCAGACCACAGGTAAGACTACTACACATCAATGTTAAGATTACAAATCCCAGAATCCCCTTTAACAGACAACACTCAGTGGACAGTTGCATTTAGGGGTTCCCCCCAGACTTCAGACCACAGGTTAGACTGCCGATCCGGGTTTCCCCTACTACACACTACAGGTTAGACAACATACCCCACAATCCCATATTACAGACATGTAAAACTACACATCCCAGATTACAGACAGGTTATTGGTTGGCTATGTATTGGCTTTAATGAATGTTGGTTCTTGGTTTTGTGTTGTGAACAGGACTTTGACTACTTCACGGTAGAGCTGGAGAAGAGTGTGAAGGGTTTTGGCTTCAGTATCCGTGGGGGGCGGGAGTACAAGATGGATCTGTTTGTGCTGCGGCTCGCCGAGGACGGGCCGGCCATCCGCAATGGCAGAATGAGGGTAAGTAAGATCACTTCTTGTCCTGTCTGAAATGCAGCCACATTATTTTCCATCTCAATAGTGATGCAGTACTTCATACAGTATGACCTCTCTCAATGCTCATCCTGTCCCATCCTTACTTTCTCTTTTTAATCGCTTTGTCTCTCCTCTCTAACTCTCCCTCTCTCTATTTCTCTCTCTCCCCCTCTCTCCCCCTCTCTCTCTCTGTCTCTCTAAATCTCTCTCACTGCCTTTCCCCTCTATCTCTCACTCTCTCTCTCAGGTGGGGGATCAAATCATTGAGATAAATGGGGACAGTACCCGAGACATGACTCACGCCCGGGCCATCGAGCTGATCAAGGCGGGGGGGAGGCGGGTGAGACTGCTGCTGAAGAGAGGCACAGGACAGGTGCCTGAGTATGGTGGGTATCCTCCAAACACACCTCCCATATTTATTTCTCTCTCTCGCTCTTTCCTTCTCTTGCTCTATCAATTTATCTCTCTCTTTAATTACATTTTTCTCTCTCAGACCATCTTTTTGTTTCTGGGTGACTGTCTCTTTCTTGCTCTTGTTATTTTAGTTAATTCTTGTTCAGTTTCTCTCTCTCTCTCTCTCACTCTCACTCTCACACTCACTCACACACTAACGCATACCACTGCAAATGTTACAACCATGATTAGGGCTGTTATGGTAACCAGCACAGTCACGAGTCATGACAGCAGTCAAATTTGACTTGAATGTTGAGTCACAGTAACTAGACTTCTCCAAAACTGCGCTCTGATGCAACTGATGGTCATTCATAGCCTACCAAATGTATTACCAGTCAGTCGCTAATGGCCTGGAACTCAGCGCTCTATTGTCCCTCAATGCAAATGCCATCAAAAATCTAATCAAACACTTCATGGGAGCCCTGCATTCAGAGTTTGAGTAGAATAGGATCAGCTGTTGCACAGGGAGAGCCACCTCCTCATAGCTGGTTGATGCATAGAATGAAATAAGTGTTCCTTTAAGCCCATGTTACACAACATTTTTATAGGCTATGCTATGCAAATGTGTGAGAAAACGGTTTTGGTGGCCTCTATTTCAAAGAGGAGGATCCCATAAGCTTTGTATAGGCTAGCCCTACTATGTTTATTTCTCAACATTCCTAATTTTAAGCACATTGCTTCACTTTACAACCAGAGTAGCCTACCTGGCTGGCATGAAAATGAACCATGGGAAAAGCGTCCTCCATTTGCTATTTAAGTGCATGAGGTCTTTAACAGGTGCATGAAAATGGCCCATTCTAAATCAAAACTAATTTCACACATATTATTTAGTATATGTGTCAAGTCCTGACCAGTAAAAGGGGTTATTTGTTATTGTAGTTTGGTCAGGGCATGGCAGGGGGTGTTTGTTTTTTGTGTTTCTGAGTTTTTTGGGGTTATGTTCTATATTTTCTAATTCTATGTTTATATCTAGTTTTGTTATGTTGGGTTTTTGGCAATGACCTTCAATTAGAGGCAGCTGGTTGTCATTGTCTCTAATTGGAATCCATATTTAGTTGGGTTTGTTTTCACTTGTGTTTTGTGGGTGGTTATTTTCTGTATAGCCTGGGAGCCTGATGGAACTGTCTTTCGTCATTTGTTTAATTTGTTTAAGTGTTTTCTTTAAATAAATTAAGAAGATGAGCACTTGGTCCAATCCTGACGACGCCCGTGAGAATATGTAAAGACAAGATTAAATTGATAAAAGTCTGATGGGTGAGAATATTATCAAGTGCTTGACAAATTGTGAATGATAGACTGATGAAGTGTGTGCAGCCTGTGCAAGAAACAGAGCAGAGCGCACACACTTCATTAGTCTTTCATTCACAACTAGGCCTTTCATGTGTCTTTTTTCAAATCATCATTAGAGTTGCACCATACAGTTACATAAATAACTCTGAATTAAGCATATAGGAGAAACTGTTTCAAATGATCACTTTGTTAACCGCTCAACACAGAATAGTGCGCACTCCATCGGAAATCATTTAAGAAAAATATCCTTTCTATTTTATCCAACTATTTTCAGTTGTATTCTTCTTACTATAAAATAATATAAATAATGCTACGGGAATTATAAGCAAATCTTATCTGCTGAATGTTAGGCCCTGTAGCCCACAGCAACATGGCATAGCCAGATCAGGGCCTAACATAAGGACAACTCAGAATATGCTAGTCTGTTCTTCTGAAATAGGATACATTTTCTTCATATCATGTTTCTTTAGACCTGCCCAAAATATGTAATTTATTGTGATGGTGTAGGCTATATTAAATGGATTTGAGACTTTTTTTAAAATGTAGATTTTCCAAAAGGTCTTCATCAGTGGCTTGAAGGTTATGCGTGGAGGCCGGAGATGCTAAAAGTGTTTATGTTAATTAGTGGTCAATTACCATGAGACCGGCTGACAAAATTGTATGACCGCCACAGCCCTAACCATGATGTTTGCTATAAACAGCAGATAATAACTCACATTTTTCATAACTGCCTGCTCTTACTGCTGCTGCTCTGTGGAACCTGAAATCCATATTAACTGATACAACAAAAGCTTTAGCTAATTCAATCTGCTTCCATAACCCGACATTCAAGCAGCATCTACTTTATGTGTGCTCTTTTGTCAATATTCTTCTGTCCTCTGTATTTCTCTCAAGTATAACCCATGCCCAGTCTTCTGCCGATGCTTTCTCCGTATCAAACTATACTTTGTGAGCTAACAGTTGTGAAAGGGTCTATTTTTAACCCCTGCTTTAACTCTAATGATTGGTATAGACTTTTACTCCCCTTCCCTTAGGAATGGTACCTTCCAACCTCTCCATGTGCATGAAAAGTGACACGCTAAGTTCCCCCTATTTCTTCCTAATGGGCCACTCTAAAGACACGGTTCGTGAAAAGCTGCATGTCTTTCTCTCCATTCTGACTCTAATTTAAACCTGTTTGTGTGCATGTGTGAGTTTGTGCAATTGTGTGTGTGCGGGCATGTATCCTATGTGTGTGCATGCTGGCGTGTGTGCGTATATCCTACATGTGTGTGTATGCACGTGTGTGTGTCTGTCACTGCATGTGTCTCTGCATCAGTGTGCATGGTAATATCAGTTTTTTTCTGTTGAGACAATCAGGCATGTGTTTGGTTCTGGTGGTCTCGGTAGAAAAAACAATCAGGTCTGAAGAGGACCACCACCACGGTTGAGTGTGCAGTGATGTGCACTCTCAGTGTTGGCCAGGGCCGTCCTCACATATGCACACACACCTCTTTACTCACAGAAAGTTACTCTTGTCACACACAGTGTGCATCCCAAATGGCACCCGTATTACCCCATAGGGCTCTGGTAAAAACGTAGTGCATTATATAGGGGATAGGGTGCCATTTGGGATGCTGACATAATGATCTATATCTATATAGTCCTGACTGTCCTGGTGATGATATTGTAGCTGCATGTGTGTGAACAGAGATCTGGGTGTGGATGAAGATACATTTTCTATCTTTATCATTATCTATTCATAGGCAAAACGATCGTGTGTGTGTGTGTGTGTGTGTGCGGTGGGTGTGTGTGTGTGTGTGTGTGTGTGTGTGTGTGTGTGTGTGTGTGTGTGTGTGTGTGTGTGTGTGTGTGTGTGTGTGTGTGTGTGTGTACTTGCCTGCGTGTGTGTGCCTGTCACTGCGTATCAACCTGTAGTGTGAGTCTCCTCCTCTTTCAGTAGACAGTGCCTCCCCCTGGGATGCCATTCCTCCAGCCCTCTCTGCCCTGCAGGAAGTGACCCTTGACCCCCAGCAGCCATCCACCTCATCTTTCTTATCCCATCCAGCCTTCACCCCAAACTCCCCCCACCAGAGGCCACACCGCGTATGGCAGCCCATTCTCCAGACCCCAGCGCCACGAAAGGGGCTACAGGTGGCAGGTGCACCCAGCCCAGGGGCACCGTCCGTAGGCAAAGAACCCTGCAGTGGCCTGAGGAGTTGGAGGGGGGACCCCGAGAGCCCCAACCTCTGCCGCGGCCCCCCAAAGCTAGATGGAGGTCTGCGGAGAGGAGAGAGAGCAGCAGCACACACCCACGCAGGATCCAAACACCGCCGCTTGGCTCTGGGACTCTTCCTACCTGAGTGTGAGTCTGAACGGAGGCAGTTGGGACCGTGGGGAGGGACGCGTGAACCTCCAGGAGGGGCTTGAGCTGAGAGGTCTGCAGCCAAGGGATGAGGAAGGGGCTCTGCCGCCCCCCCTCAAACCATGGACGGCTCTGCAGGAAGGAGTACAGCCGCCTTCCTAGGGCCCAGGGAAGCCACCTGGGGGTGACAGACTGCCCGGCACCCTGAGGTCCTGGGACCTACACAGTCAGGAGGGAAAACGGATCCAGATCAGATTGGTTTACATTGGCTCAGACTGGATTCTGACTGGGTTGGATTGGCTGGCTGTACATAGGCTCCCAAGTCCAACTTACCACTCACACCATCAGATGCCAGAGGGATCTTTTATTCTCTCTCTCTCTCTCTCTCTCTCTCTCTCTTTCTTTGAAATCAAAAAGTTGTTTTTTCATGTTGTTCCCTCTTTCACGATAATTATACCCATTACCTTCAAAACCAAAGGACATATTACAGCTGGTGTGTAAACAAAAAGAGGACTCGCTCAACTCAACACTTTAGTCCAGGTAGCCATTTTGAAACCTGATGATACAAATCCCATTGCTATCCCACTAGGCTCTTTGGGTCTGAGCCAAGGTGAGCTATCGACATGTTCCTTGTTTCACCAGTCATCTCCATCAGACCTAAAGTGGATGGTCAGTTTTAACCACTGATGGGATGACACTTATCTAAAGAGAGATTGGAATATTGAGGTCGTTTGCCTATCGTTTAACTTTCTGTCCAATGGAGAGAATGATGAGATTATAGAACTGAGGGAGACGGAGGGAGGGATGTTAATTTAAAATCCTTCTGAAAGGTGAACGTTTTTGGACAGAGCTCTGTCGCCGAGACATCATACATGTCTATTGATATATCGTACATACTGTAAATGAAAAAATGTGAAAAATATGTACACTTGGTCATCTCCCAAAAATATGCCTAGTGTTTCTTTTTATGCATTGTTGTAGTAACATTTTAGAAGAACATAAAAAAACAGATATCGGGACCATATTTTAAGATTCATATTTCCAGGGCCTTTAATTATATACTACATATTAAAGACTCTGTGTGTAGTCAGCTGACAAGGGACTAGAGTGATGCAGGTCACATAGCCCTGTTCAAACACTACGTGCATCAACCAATGGTTGCGTGCCACGTCATTGACTGTGTCATTGACTGACAGATTGCGGTAGCATATGATGCAGTTAGCTGATACGTAAAATACCAATCCAGGCATCGTAAAATCTGGCCGATGTCAGCAACGCCTGTGCAGAGGAGTCGGCCCTCGGTGGTCTTGTGCATGAACCACCATCATCAAACAGGGACTCAAAATTCTTCTAGAAGTAGAATGTAGAGTGGACATCCTCACTGGGTATAGGTAACTGCCTAAATAAAGGAAACACCAACATAACGTGTCTTAATAGGGCATTGGGCCACGACGAGCAGAACAGCTTCAATGCACATTGGCATAGATTCTACCAGAAATTGTTTTGTTGATGTTGGTGGAAAACGCTGTCTCAGGCATCGCTCTGGAATCTCCCACAAGTGTTCAATTGGGTTGACATCTGGTGACTAAGATGACCATGACATATGGTTTACATCATTATCATGCTCATCAAACCATTCAGTGACCACTCGTGCCCTGATGTTGGGCCAAATGGCCAAAATACTGGCCTGCCCAACATTTTTATACATGACAATTAGCATAATGTGATGTTAACTGCTTAATTAACTCAGGAACCACACCTGTGTGGAAGCACCTGCTTTCTATATACTTTGTATCCCTCATTTACTCAAGTGTTTTCATTATTTCGCAGTTACCTGTAGCTAACAGTTGTGTATTTGTGTAATTTAGTTTTGTCGAATGGAACTAAAAATTGTCCATTATTGAGTCAAATGGAACTTTCAAGGTGTTTAAATCCATTGTTTAGGAACTCTGTGAGTCATAATACACACCGTTTATCAATCAGTCATGCAATCAGTCATGTTCATAGAAATAAACAATCTAGATTCTAGATGGGCTATGTATCAGCAGCACGTGAAACAGAGAACTCCAGCTGCCCATTCTATATTTCCCATTTCTATGCCTTTTACTGTGATACATGAACCACACCACTGTGGGAGGGGAGGCATATGAGTCATTGAGGAGCAGAAGGATACATGGGATACGAGGTGGGGCTGAGTGCCTTACTGAAAGTAGAGCAGAGCTGTTAACCTGGCGATCGCTAGCGGGGGTTTTTGCATGAGGGAGCAGAATGCAAAACTGTTTTGAGAGATTACAGTATACTGTACAGTACACATATCAGACAGCACGTCATACAGTAAGTGGCTAGTGCGAAGGTGTAAGCCAACTGACTCTGTTTGGCCAGAATACATTTTGAAACATCCCAAATTTACAGTGCCACAAAATATTTATGAAAAGTCTGACTTCTATAGCCTACTAGCTTTGTCATCATCTCATGGGTGCCTAAATAAATTGTTTGAGTAAAGTGGACTTTGGGCTTTCCTATGGGGATGATGTATAGCCTGTAGCAGAGGCTAGCCGTAGACATGTAGAGCCCTCCATGTTTGCACCAAACATTAGGACTCATATCGTATTTCTCTCAATGCAGATTCACTAGACTGAGTGCAGTGTTCCAGTCCAGATGATAAACATGTGATTTCTATGGTATTTTTTTTATTGAAACTGGTCGTGTTCCAGGCCACCCAATGCATTGCATCCACCAATGGTTGTGTGCCACATTATAGACTGTGCAGTCGGGCGTCAGACTGCTTTATCGTAGTATGTGGTTAGGTGATATGTTAAACACCTCTCCAGTCATTGTGAGATCTGGCATGTGTCTCCAATGTAGTCAGCTAGGAACGCGGACGATATCACTCAGCCTTCTGTGTACCACTTGAGGCTGTCCCCTGCCTGCCTGTTGTGAGTGATTTTGTATACAGAAAAAAAGATGACTAATGATAAATCTGAAGGATGACATGTTCATGCATCTCCCATTAAGCTCAGTATACCTGTGTCGTCTTAACCATGTATAATCCACCCTGTATAGCTGTATTCTTACAAAATATGGTTTACTGCACCATTGATACTGTAGTTTCAAAGACCGAAGTGAACAACTATTTTTATGAAAATGTGGCAGTACTGATATAACATTTTGGAAAAAAATGGCAAAAAAATTGTTTACCTAAAGATATTCTGAAATACTGTGAAATAAACTCGACATGGTGTAAAGTACTCCTTTTTGGATGTCTGTGTGGGTTTTTAATGTCTGAATGTGTTTAAAATTGTCATATGTATCAATTGTGTTCAATTTAAATTATCCATGTAATAATTGGCCCATAGACTGTTTAAAATGGATTGGCCACATTGTGTTATGGAAGGATACAGTGCCTTGCGAAAGTATTCGGCCCCCTTGAACTTTTCGACCTTTTGCCACATTTCAGGCTTCAAACATAAAGATATAAAACTGTAATGTTTTGTGAAGAATCAACAACAAGTGGGACACAATCATGAAGTGGAGCGAAATTTATTGGATATTTCAAACTTTTTTAACAAATAAAAAACTTAAAAATTGGGCGTGCAAAACTCTCTCCAGAAGTTCAGTGAGGATCTCTGAATGATCCAATGTTGACCTAAATGACTAATGATGATAAATAGAATCCATCTGTGTGTAATCAAGTCTCCGTATAAATGCACCTGCTCTGTGATAGTCTCAGAGGTCCGTTTAAAGCGCAGAGAGCATCATGAAGAACAAGGAGCACACCAGGCAGGTCCGAGATAGTGTTGTGGAGAAGTTTAAAGCCGGATTTGGATACAAAAAGATTTCCCAAGCTTTAAGAGAGAGGAGAGAAAAGAGTTGATCTCTGATATATTATTTCTTGATTGGGAAGCGTAGAGGTCTTTAATATTTCTTAAAAGTATCATTAATTTCAGCAGGGTCGAAAAATATCTCTTTAGTAAGAGTTTCTATAGCATTAATTGTCCTATTACCTTCCACTGCTCAGTTGCCATGCCAATACTTTGTGTGCTTTCTCTTCAAGCTCGTAGTTACGCTGTGTGTGTGTGTGTGTGTGTGTGTGTGTGTGAATAAAAAGAGTAGTCCCTATTTTGTGGGTGCATCTGTCTCCAGATGTCTAGTAAATTGATATCCTTCATGATTGACATGGTGAGCTTGGCGACTTTGGTAAGAAAGGAGGGTTTATCAGAGGACCTATCATGAATTGTATCTAAGCAAAAATGTTAATCTCCTCCAGCCAGTAGATATCCTGGTGGTGCTTGAGCAACCTGAACGAAGACATTCTGAATAAACATATGATCATCAAAGTTAGGAGCATAAATATTCAATAGGGTCCAAGACTCTGAAAACATATGCCCCTGCACCAAAACAAACCTGCCTGAGGGATCAGAGATGGTGTTGTTAACGCAGAAGGGGATGTGTCTACTTATCAAAATTGCATTTCCTCTTGCTTTGGAGTTAAAAGAGGACGCAAAAACTTTTCCTACCCAGTCCTTCTTTAGTTTCTTGTAAAAACACAGTGTCAGCCTTTAATTTCTAAATTTATGTATAGATTATTTTCCTCTTAATCGAGCTATTAAGACCTTTCATGTTGAATGTAACATATTTTAGTGGATTAAGCATAGGTTGGGTTTCAAATATATAACCGAAAGGTAATCCCTCATATGTAAATAGTCAGGTAATGTTTCAACTTTATTGTCACAGGCGTTGTAGTGAAGAGACCAAGGCGCAGCGTGTAGAGTGCTCATTCTTACTTTATTAAATGATGACACTTCAACGAAAACAACCAAACGACCACCAACAGTTCCGTAAGGTACTCAGACTATACGGAAAACAACCACCCACAAAACCCAAAGGAAATTAGGCTGCCTAAGTATGGCTTCCAACCAGAGACAACGAAAGACACCTGCCTCTGATTGGAAACCATATTCGGCCAAAATGAAGCATAGAAAATGAAAACTAGAACAAATTCCCCTTGAACCAAAAAATCCCAAAACACACAAAACAACCCCCCTGCCACGTCCTGACCATTCTACTATGGTAAATGACCCTTTTCACTGGTCAGGACGTGACAGTACCCCCCCCCCCCCGAAGGTGCAGACCCCGACTGCACCCCAAACAAAACCCACCCCAAACCTAAAGGGAGGGAAGGGAGGGTGGCCACCGTCTACGACGGTTCCTGTGCTACACCCCAAGCCCTTCCGCCAATCCTCCAGCTACGGGGGTGGCTCCGGCTCTGGGCGTAGCCCCCGTTCTGAACTGCCGACCACCGCTGGAGGATCCGGGCTGCGGCCCGCCGCTGAAGGCTCTGGGCTGCAGACCGTCGCTGAAGACTCTGGGCTGCAGACCGCCGCTGAAGACTCTGGGCTGCAGGGCGTCGCTGAAGACTCTGGGCTGCAGGGCGTCGCTGAAGACTCTGGGCTGCAGGGCGTCGCTGAAGACTCTGGGCTGCAGGGCGTCGCTGAAGACTCTGGGCTGCAGGGCGTCGCTGAAGACTCTGGGCTGCAGGGCCTCGCTGAAGACTCTGGGCTGCAGGGCGTCGCAGGAGGCCCCGGGCTGCAGGGCGTCGCTGGAGGCCCCGGGCTGCAGGGCGTCGCTGGAGGCCCCGGGCTGAGAGGCGTCGCTGGAGACTCCGGGCTCCGGGGCGTCGCTGGAGACTCCGGGCTGTGGAGCGTCGCTGGAGGCCCCGGGCTGAGGAGCGTCGCTGGAGGCCCCGGGCTGAGGGGCGTCCCTGGAGGCCCCGGGCTGAGTGGCGTCGCTGGAGGCTCCGGGCTGAGAGGCGTTGCTGGAGGCCCCGGGCTGACAATAAACATGGATTAAAAACAGAAACCCCACCCACCCTGATTGTCAGACTAAAACCACAATCCCAACAATCAAACATGAAAACACTTGTAGAGATACATTGTTGTTCGTTTTCCATCTTGCTTTACTAGCTAAACCTTGGTGTAAACTAAAACCTGCGACCTCTCTATGTTGAAAACAAATGTTGTAAATAGACATTTATGGCTGAATATTTACTGTCCACAGTAAGGGCTGCTTGAGTCTCTTTTCAGGGGAGAAGAAACAGGTAGGAAAGCAGTGGGCCTAAGCCTACTAAGCAGTGGGCCTAAGCCTACTAATTTGTTTCACCCAGTGGATATTGACTAAACCAAAATATACTATCCTGTAAATGTAATAGAACTCACCATGGGGAACAACACTGTTGAAAATGTCCAAATCAACTGTAGCGACCGGATAGCGGGGTAAACAGATCCAAAATCCAAGAAGACATCAGAAGTTAAGTCCCAGGATCGCACGGATAAGAAAAAACAAAAAAAACTGCATCGTGAATCAAACGCGGTTGAGTTCTTTGAGAAAAGTGAACAATTCTCCCGGTGTGTTGAATCAAATCAAATTTATTTTTATATAGCCCTTCGTACATCAGCTGATATTCTCAAAGTGCTGTACAGAAACCCAGCCTAAAACCCCAAACAGCAAGCAAAGCATGTGAAAGAAGCACGGTGGCTAGGAAAAACTCCCTAGAAAGGCCAAAAACCTAGGAAGAAACCTAGAGAGGAACCAGGCTATGAGGGGTGGCCAGTCCTCTTCTGGCTGTGCAGGGTGGATATTATAACAGAACATGGTCAAAATGTTAAAATGTTAAAATGTTCATAAATGACCAGCATGGTCAAATAATAATAATCATAGTAGTTGTCGAGGGTGCAACAAGCACGTCCGGTGAACAGGTCAGGGTTCCATAGCCGCAGGCAGAACAGTTGAAACTGGAGCAGCAGCACGGCCAGGTGGACTGGGGACAGCAAGGAGTCGTCATACCAGGTAGTCCTGAGGCATGGTCCTAGGGCTCAGGTCCTCCGAGAGAAAGAGAGAAAGAGAGAATTAGAGAGAGCATATTTAAATACACACAGGACACCGGATAAGACAAGAGAAATACTCCAGATGTAACAGACTGACCCTAGCCCCCCGACACATAAACTACTGCAGCATAAATACTGGAGGCTGAGACAGGAGGGATCAGAAGACACTGTGGCCCCATCCGATGATACCCCCGGACAGGGCCAAACAGGCAGGATATAACCCCACCCACTTTGCCAAAGCACAGCCCCCACACCACTAGAGGGATGTCTCCAACCACCAACTTACCGTCCTAAGACAAGGAAGAGATTGAAGAGATTGCTTCGGCCATTGTACTGAACTTTCATCCGCGCAGGGTGAATGAGGTAGCAGGTGATGTTCTTCACCTTCAGTTCTTTGGCGGCAGATCTGTACTTCTTGCAACGTCTGGCGAGGTCCGCGCTCATATCCGGGAAAAGGCTGACCCTCTTGTCATCAATGGTGATGTCCTCTTTGGCTCTTGTGAGTTGCAGTATCATCTCCCTGTCCTGGAAATTTAGGAACCTGATCAGGACGGCCTGTGGGGGCTCATCTGGCCGGGGTTTTGGTGCTGATGTTCTGTGGGCGCATTCAATTTCCAGCGGCTTGGTGAAGTTGATTATGCCTAGGACATCAGGGATCCCTTGAGTGAAGAAACGGACCGGGTCACGGCCCTCGCTGTCCTCTTTCAATCCCACCACACAGATATTGCTACATCTGCTCTGGTTCTCTGTTACGTTCCCCAGTTTCTGTGTTGTGGTTTTGTTTGTGTGTGTGTTTCAGGATGGCTTCTTGAAATTCCCCCAAGCAGCTGATTGGTCGGCCCCATTGCTAATTGGAGCTGACCCCGCCCTCTTGTCAGAGGATACAGCTGTATCCCATTACAGACTCCTCCTTCAGCTGTTTAAAAGCCAGTGTTCCTTTGTAGGAGAAGAGAGCTGATGGCTATGTTCTGTGTTAGTTGTTGCTTAGAGAGAGCTTCGCTGATGTCCTGTGTTAATTGTTTCTCAGATAGTTATTTTGTAACCGGTCCTGCAGAGGTATGTTTATGTCCAAAGGACTGTTTTGATTATTGAAATTGTTTGTATTATTCTGGTTTTGTTCCCAGGGGGGAAGGGGAAGGCACCTAGGGAGTGCTTAGGCAAGAGTCCTGCAAGCATACATAACCCATAGCATTTACTGTCTATGCACACTAGGTAAGACCTGGGCGGACCACCCCCTGTATTTTGGTTAGCGCACCAGGTGGTGCTAAGTTAGGTAAGTAGAAGAAGGGGCTCTAACTTT
The DNA here is from genome assembly GCF_965601325.2 of Salmo salar. Lineage (NCBI taxonomy): Eukaryota > Metazoa > Chordata > Actinopteri > Salmoniformes > Salmonidae > Salmo > Salmo salar. Next base: position 70,061,894 of record NC_138300.1, read on the forward strand.
TTACTTTCCTTTCTTTGGTTCCGTCCAGCCCCTTTTCCCCCAAATTTACCATGTGAAGGAATAAATTCCCAGTAAATGGTAAATTCTCTGCCTTTGTCATCCTTACCCGCACCTACAGTCCCATTCATCTTTCACTCCACGGGGAGTTGAGTTGTAGCAGGGTGTTGTGTTCCCTCTTCCTAGAGGCTTACGTAACATTCTCCATCTGGTTTACCTTGTTTTTGAAATGGGCATTGTCCTTCTGCAGCTATATCAGAACCTGGTCATGTTGAGTGACGGTATCTTCAACTGTGCTAATGCACAACTCGGCCTCAGTCGTTCTCACAAGGAGATCATTCAGGGAGGATTTCAGGTTATCGATGGAAGAATGGCGTTCAGCCAATTTCTTTTCAATTTTCAGAGAAAGACCTTTGTTACCATCTTGAATTTCCCAGAGGAGAGTAGCAAGCATGCTGGCAAGCTCGGAGGAGGCTGCTGAGAGCAGCAGTCTGGATCTGTCGTCTGCGTTATGAGGGCTAATACTAATCTTGCTAGCTGTGACGTTATCATTATCTTGGGAATCAAGGAAATTTTGGTCATCCTTCTTGGCCGGAGGTCCATGGCTCTTTGGGAAGGTAAGTACTTGACAGTTAACCTCTCTAGGGTAGGTGGCACCAAATCGTCCCACCTACGCAACAGCCAGTCTAATCCCGTGGCGCGATATTCAAATACCTTAACCTGTTATGGCTAGGGGGCAGTATTTTCACGGCTGGATAAAAAACGTACCCGATTTAATCTGGTTACTACTCCTGCCCAGTAACTAGAATATGCATATAATTATTGGCTTTGGATAGAAAACACTCCAAAGTTTCTAAAACTGTTTGAATGGTGTCTGTGAGTATAACAGAACTCAAATGGCAGGTCAAAACCTGAGAGATTCCTTTACAGGAAGTGGCCTGTCTGACCATTTCTTGAACTTCTTTGCCATCTCTATCTTTTACTAAGGATCTCTGCTCTAACGTGACACTTCCTACGTCTTCCATGGGCGCTCAGAGCCCGGGAAAAAACAGAATGTCGTCATCCCAGCCCCAGGCTGAAACACATTATCGCCTTTCTCAAGTGGCCGATCAAGGGACTGTGGGCTTAGGCGCGTGCCCTGGCCGCCCCCGTCTTTGTGATTTTTCCTCTGTTTGCCGAAAAGGAGATTCCCGGTCGGAATATTATCGCTTTTTTACGAGATAAATTGCATAAAAATTGATTTTAAACAGCGGTTGACATGCTTCGAAGTACGGTAATGGAATATTTAGATTTTTTTTTGTCACGAATTGCGCCATGCGCGCGACCCTGATTTAGCGTTTCTGGAACGCACGAACAAAACGCCGCTATTCGGAATTTACCTAATGACGAGTGAGTGGAGAAGGACCATCTCATTTCAAGCAAGCTCATTTCAATCCACGTTCACTCTCGTCGCCGACTTTCCTCGATTAACTTTCACCTTTTCAAAAAGAGGCGAGAGGACGCAGGAGCTGAGCAAATCTAATTGTAGTAGAATGTGCCCAAGTGAAGACTGTGAGAAATGGCATTGGAAACATATTGATATACAGTGCATTTGGGAAGTTTTCAGGACCTTTGACTTTTTACACATTTTGTTACGGTACAGCCTTAGTTTAATTCCCCTCAGCAATCTACAGTCAATACCCAATAATGACAAAGCAAAAACAGGTTTTTATACATTTTTGCTCATTGTCAAAAAATGAAATATCACATTTACATAAGTATTCAGACACTTTACTTACTTTGAAGCACCTTTGGCAGCAATTACAGCCTTGAGTCTTATTGGGTTTGACACTACAAGCTTGACACACCTGTATTTGGGGAGTTTCTCCCATTCTTCTCTACAGATCCTCTCAAGGTCTGTCAGGTTGGATAGGGAATGTTGCTGCACAGCTATTTTCAAGTCTCTCCAGAGATGTTAAAATGGATTCAAGTCCGGGCTTTGGCTGGGCCACTCAAGGACATTCAGAGACTTGTCACGAAGCCACCCCTATGTTGTCTTGAATGTGTGCTTAGGGTCATTGTCTTGCTGGAAGGTGAACCTTCGCCCCAGACTGAGGGGCCGAGCGCTCTGGAGCAGGTTTTCATCTCTGTACTTTGCTCCGTTCATCTTTCCCTCGATCCTGACTAATCTCCCAGTCCCTGCCACTGAAAAAAATCTCCACAGCATGAAGCTGCCGCCACCATGCTTCTGGGTTTTTATGACATTATAGGCTAGCTTGAAAAATGGGTGTCTGATTATTTCTGGCTTGGTACTCTGCTGACATAATCTAATGTTTTGCTTTCGTTGTAAAGCCTTTTTGAAAACGGACAGTGTGGTTAGATTAACCTCTTACATCTAGACGTTCCGCTAGCGGAACACCTGCTCCATTATCCAATGATGGGCGTGGCGCGAAATACAAACTCCTCTAAAATACAAAAACTTCAATTTTTCAAACATATGACTATTTCACAGCATTTTAAAGATAAGACTCTCCTTTATCTAACCACACTGTCCGATTTCAAAAAGGCTTTACAACGAAAGCAAAACATTAGATTATGTCAGCAGAGTACCAAGCCAGAAATAATCAGACACCCATTTTTCAAGCTAGCATATAATGTCACAAAAACCTAGAAGACAGCTAAATGCAACACTAACCTTTGATCTTCATCAGATGACAACCCTAGGACATTATGTTATACAATACATGCATGTTTTGTTCAATCAAGTTCATATTTATATAAAAAACCAGCTTTTTACATTAGCATGTGACGTTCAGAACTAGCATACCCCCCGCAAACTTCCGGGGAATTCGCTAACATTTTACTAAATTACTCACGATAAACTTTCACAAAAAGCATAACAATTATTTTAAGAATTATAGATACAGACCTCCTCTATGCACTCGATATGTCCGATTTTAAAATAGCTTTTTGGTGAAAGCACATTTTGCAATATTCTAAGTACATAGCCCAGGCATCACGGGCTAGCTATTTAGACACCCGGCAAGTTTAGCACTCACCAATATCAGCTTTACTATTATAAAAGTGTCATTACCTTTTGTTGTCTTCGTCAGAATGCACTCCAGGACTGCTACTTCAATAACAAATGTTGGTTTGGTCCAAAATAATCCATCGTTATATCCGAATAGCGGCGTTTTGTTCGTGCGTCCCAGACACTATCTGAAATGGTAAATCAGGGTCGCGCGCGCGAAATATTCCATTACCGTACTTCGAAGCATGTCAACCGCTGTTTAAAATCCATTTTTATGCCATTTTTCTCGTAAAAAAGCGATAATATTCCGACCGGGAATCTCCTTTTAGCTAAACAGAGGAAAGAAAACAAAGCATTCGGTCGACGCGGGCACGCGCCTGAGTCTCACAGTACTGTAACCAGCCACTACCCAAACACGCTACTTTGTTTCAGCCAGAGCCTGCAAAGCCACGATTCAGCTTTTTACCGCCTTCTGAGACCCTATGGCAGCCGTAGGAAGTGTCACGGGACAGCTAAGATCCTCACTCTTCAATAAACAGAGACAAGAAGAACGACACCTTGTCAGACAGGCCACTTCCTGCCTGAAACCTTGTCAGGTTTTTGCCTGCCAAATGAGTTCTGTTATACTCACAGACACCATTCAAACAGTTTTAGAAACTTTAGGGTGTTTTCTATCCATATGTAATAAGTATATGCATATTCTAGTTACTGGGTAGGAGTGGTAACCAGATTAAATCGGGCACGTTTTTTATCCAGCCGTGAAAATACTGCCCCCTAGCCATAACAGGTTAACGAGAGTCTTGTCTTTAAATAGCTGTAAAATAGTCATATGTTTGAGAAATTTAAGTAATAGGATTTTTAAGGTTTTGAAAATCGCGCCACAGGCTTCAAGTGGCTTTTACGTAGGTGGGACGAATTCGTCCCGCCTAGCCCAGAGAGGTTTTAAACACTGTTTCCCATGCTTGTTCAATGAACCATAAACAATTAATGAACATGCACCTGTGGAACGGCCGTTAAGACACTAAAAGCTTACAGACGGTAGGCAATTAAGGTTAGTTATGAAAACTCAGGACACTAAAGAGGCCTTTCTGCTGACTCTAAAAAAACACCAAAAGAAAGATGCCTAGGGTCCCTGCTCATCTGCGTGAACGTGCCTTAGGCATGATGCAAGGAGGCATGAGGACTGCAGATGTGGCCAGGGCAATGCATTGTGATATCTGTACTGTGAGACGCCTAAGACAGCGCTACAGGACAGACAGCTGATCGTCCTCGCAGTGGCAGACCACGTGTAACAGGATCGGTACATTCGAACATCACACCTGTGGGACAGTTACAGGATGGCAACAACAATTGCCCAGGAACACACAATCCCTCATCCATGGGAAGTAATTTTTCTTGAAGTTCCAGAGACTGCCATCTGAAAGTCTTAGAATGTTATCGGAAGTTGATCTTGTTTTTCTGAAGCCAGCCTGATGGATTCCAAGGAGAACATTTCCTCAGTGTGGCTGCACAGTCTGAGTGAGTACTCTCTCAAAGTTTCCCAACATTACTGAGGAGGAAAATTGGTCTATATCTTGTGACGTTGTCTGGTTCTTTACCGGGTTTGTGAATCATTGTAACAACTGCAGATTTCCAAGGTAAGGGAAATGGTCGCATGAGACATGAAGTGAAAATGTTAGAAAGGAGGTGCAGGTATTCGTTAGGTGCTTGTTTGATGAGTGTGCTGTTAACATCCCTGGGCTAGGTGGATCGCGTAGCGCAAAATACAAATACCTCAAATGCTATAACTTCAATTTCTCAAACATATGACTATTTTACACTATTTTAAAGACAAGACTCGTTAATCTAACCACATTGTCCGATTTCAAAAAGTCTTTACAATCGGACACCGCGATTGCATAAAGGAGTTCTGTATCTATAATTCTTAAAATAACTTTGTGAACGTTTATCGTGGGTAATTTAGTAAATTCACTGGAAGTGTTCAGTGGGTATGCTAGTTCTGAACGTCACATGCTAATGTAAAAAGCTGGTTTTTGATATAAATATGAACTTGATCGAACAAAACATGCATGTATTCTAGAACATAATGTCCTAGGAGTGTCATCTGATGAAGATCATCAAAGGTTAGTGCTGCATTTAGCTGTGGTTTTGTTTTTTGTGACATTCTATGCTAGCTTGAAAAATGGGTGTGTGATTATTTCTGGCTGGGTACTCTCCTGACATAATCTAATGTTTTGCTTTCGTTTTAAAGCCTTTTTGAAATTGGACAATGTGGTTAGATAAAGGAGAGTCTTGTCTTTAAAAATGGTGTAAAATAGTCATATGTTTGAAAAATTGAAGTTTTGGGATTTTTTGAGGAGTTTGTAATTCACGCCACGCCCTATCATTGGATATTGTAGCGGTGTTCCGCTAGCGGAACATCTAGATGTAAGAGGTTAATGGTTTGAATGTGTTGCCAAAAGGTCTGGGGGTTGGAATCTGTATCTAGCTAGTGGTAAAAGGCAGTCCACTGTTTCTGTTTATTAACCTGTTAGGGCTAGGGGGCAGCATTGACACGGCTGGATAAAAAACATACCCGATTTAATCTGGTTACCACTCCTACTCAGTAACTAGAATATGCATATACTTATTACATATGGATAGAAAACACCCTAAATTTTCTAAAACTGTTTGAATGGTGTCTGTGAGTATAACAGAACTCAAATGGCAGGTCAAAACCTGAGAGATTCCTTTACAGGAAGTGGCCTGTCTGACCATTTCTGGAACTTCTTTGCCATCTCTATCATTTACTAAGGATCTCTGCTCTAACGTGACACTTCCCACGTCGTCCATAGGCTCTCATAGCCCGGGAAAAAAGAGAATGTCGTCATTCCAGCCCCAGGCTGAAACACATTATCGCCTTTCTCAAGTGGCCCATCAAGAGACACTAGCTTATGCGCGTGACCCCGACCGCCCCCGCCTTTGGGATTTTTTCCTCTGTTTGCCGAAAAGGAGATTCCCTGTCGGAATTTTACCGCTTTTCTACGAGAAAAATGACGTAAAAATTGATTTTAAACAGCGGTTGACATGCTTCGACGTACGGCAATTGAATACTTTGAATTTTATTGTCAGGAATTGCGCCAAGCGCGCGACACTTCTTTACTATTTCGGATAGTGTCTGGAACGCACGAACAAAACGCCGCTATTCGGATATAACGATGGATTATTTTGGACCAAACCAACATTTGTTATTGAAGTAGACGTCCTGGGTGTGCATTCTGACGAAGACAACAAAAGGTAATGACATTTTTATAATAGTAAATATGATTATGGTGAGTGCTAAACTTGCCGGATGTCTAAATAGCGAGCCCGTGATGCCTGGGCTATATACTTAGAATATTGCAAAATGTGCTTTCACCAAAAAGCTATTTTAAAATCGGACATATCGAGTGCATAGAGGAGGTCTGTATCTATAATTCTTAAAATAATTGTTATGCTTTTTGTGAACGTTTATCGTGAGTAATTTAGTAAAATGTTAGCGAATTCCCCGTAAGTTTGCGGGGGGTATGCTAGTTCTGAACGTCACATGCTAATGTAAAAAGCTGGTTTTTGATATAAATATGAACTTGATTGAACAAAACATGCATGTATTGTATAACATAATGTCCTAGGGTTGTCATCTGATGAAGATCATCAAAGGTGAGTGCTGCATTTAGCTGTCTTCTGGGTTTTGGTGACATTATATGCTGGCTTGAAAAATGGGTGTCTGATTATTTCTGGCTTGGTACTCTGCTGACATAATCTAATGTTTTGCTTTCGTTGTAAAGCCTTTTTGAAATCGGACAGTGTGGTTAGATTAACGAGAGTCTTATCTTTAAATGGCTGTAAAATAGTCATATGTTTGAGAAATTGAAGTAATAGGATTTTGAAGATTTTGAAAATCGCGCCACAGGCTGGCAGTGGATGTTACGTAGGTGGGACGAATTCGTCCCGCCGGTCCCATAGAGGTTAAGGGTGAGTTGATATCTGATATGATTCTGTAACCAATTAACTTCTGCTTTCATGTTTGGTGCTCTTGCTTTAATGAAATCCATCCGGGCCTTTCTCTTCTTCATGAGACTGAGGATGTGTGGTGGGAGTTGTTATGGTGGTAAGTGAAATAGTTTCTTCTCGGGCTTGGATGAGGATACTCCCGAGCCTCTCAGCCAGATGGTCCAACTCCTTGTGGTTCTGTGTTACTGCAATATTTGTTGTCTGATCTGTAATGCATTTTCTGTATTTTTTTTCCAGTTAACTTTCTTGTAGTTGTATCTTTGTTTTGCAGGTGCTTGTTGAAGAAAAATGGAGGCAAGGACAGGAAAATGGTCACTTCCCATGTCATGACTGATGGAGAAGCTAGCAGACAAGTCCAGGGAGCAAAGGACAAGATCAAGGATGTCTGCCATGGTATTGACACCCAAATGTCAATACCACCCAGTTCGGTCCACATTAATCTAAATCATATTGCAAATTTCATATTGCAAATGCCAAGTGTCACACCCCAAAAATCCTATAGATGGCGAGCACGCTCCACCGTGGTTTTTCATATTGCGAATGTAAGTCAACACCCAAGAGTCAAATTTTGAAAAAAAATACTATTTTTTTGAAAACTTATCACCCACTTAAACAAGTGCTTTCTGGACCGTTTTTTGACATGTTTATGATTTTTTTTTTGTCAATTACACATGTATAAGAACTGTATGAACATACTTTTGACATATTTTATTTACATCATTTTTTTGTTTGTTTTTGCTTGTACATAAGGCATATGTTTTGTCATTTTGCAATATGATTTCATAGGAAGTCAAGTGACTTTTCTTTTTTTTTTTTCAATTATACATGTATGAAAGTATTGAATGTGCCAAATCAGGATGTTTGTCCATTTGCCATGTATGATCATAGGAAGTTGATTTCCAAACCCAAAAGTCAGTGAACCATGTCCAAATGGCATTTATACTGCCCAAATGATATATAGCCCTATGTTAATCTATGAATCAACCTAGATGGTCTATTTGTCATGTATGATGCGGGAGAAGTGGGACTCTGTTGTTTTTTTTTTTTTAAAACGTCCAAAAGGACCATTACATCACAAATTTGACATGCTCAAAAATACTGCAGAAATGCGAAATTGACTGGACCGATGAACTCGGGATGGTCGGTCAGTGACTCTGGTTCCTCTCCATCGCTCATCACCCAGCAAGTCAGCGTCCATCAGTCAATTAGATGTCATTCTGACCCCAAACTGATTCCATCTGACACCAAATCCACTTTTTCCAACTCGTTTAGAAGCCAACTATAACATATTTGAGAGCAGGCCCATAATTCATAGCACCTTCAGATTAAACCATAAAAATCCATAAAACACGTAGTTACGTTCCAGCTGCAGGTCCAGCTCTGACATTATGTGTAGGCCTATGTGAGGCGACCCCGAATCCCAAGTTTTGACTCAATAGGTCCTTCGGTGCCCGAGCAACACCTTTATTGTTGCTGAAAATCAATTTTTTTCCAGGCGTTGCTACGGGGTCCTTGAATGAGCTATCGGACAGAAACGTTGGGGTCCGTCTCTATGGGCTGAGGCGGTTTCAATGCACCTAGTCTTGTGACTCTGGGACATTTCTAAATGCCGCCATTTTTGTGATGTCAAAATGAATTGAACATATTGCAAATGTACGAGGCTATTTCTCGGTCTGAGAACCTTCTAGAGCCACATAACTCACCATGCACTATCGAGTTGAGCTCTAGAACAGGTTTCTAAAGTTTTTCAGAGCTCTAGGTCTGATGGTTCTTTGATCGTTCGAACGAAGGTAGCTATTGCAGGCATTGTATGTCTCTAAGCCCCACACTGTGTCACTATGTCCTAGGTGTGTGTGTTAGTTTTTTTGCAAATCTGATGGGATAAATGACTGATTTACAGTTCATGAGCGTTGCCTAGTCACACATAGGAAGTTTTGAAATGATCTGACTTTTTTAAAACTTCGAAACAGCCACTTTGACCAATATTTAACCTGTTGGGTCTAGGGGGCAGCATTTGCACGTCTGGATAAAAAAAATGTACCCGATTTAATCTGGTTACTAATCCTACCCAGTAACTAGAATATGCATATACTTATTATATATGGATAGAAAACACTCTAAAGTTTCCAAAACTGTTTGAATGGTGTCTGTGAGTATAACAGAACTCATTTGGCAGGCAAAACCCTGAGACATTTTCTGACAGGAAGTGGATACCTGATGTGTTGTATTGACTTTAAACCTATCCCATTGAAAAACACAGGGGTTTAGGAATATTTTGGCACTTCCTATTGCTTCCACTAGATGTCACCAGCCTTTACAAAGTGTTTTGAGTCTTCTGGAGGGAGATCTGACCGAACAAGAGCCATGGAACGGTGATGTCCCATTAGACACCTGGCGCGCTACTTCATGTTGGGTACCCTCGTTCAAATACGTTATAAAAGAGTATGCATTCGTCCACCTTGAATATTATTCATGTTCTGGTTAAAAAAGGCCCTAATGATTTATGCTATACAACGTTTGACATGTTTGAACGAACGGAAATATATTTTTTCCCCTCGTTCATGACGAGAAGTCCGGCTGGCTTACATCATGTGCTAACGAGACGGAGATTTTTGGACATAAATGATGAGCTTTTTTGAACAAAACTACATTCGTTATGGACCTGTGATACCTGGAAGTGACATCTGATGAAGAGAATCAAAGGTAATGGATTATTTACATAGTATTTTCGATTTTAGATCTCCCCAACATGACGTCTAGTCTGTATCGCAACGCGTATTTTTCTGGGCGCAGTGCTCAGATTATTGCAAAGTGTGATTTCCCAGTAAGGTTATTTTTAAATCTGGCAAGTTGATTGCGTTCAAGAGATGTAAATCTATAATTCTTTAAATGACAATATAATATTTTACCAATGTTTTCTAATTTTAATTATTTAATTTCTGACGCTGACTTGACTGCCGGTTATTGGAGGGAAACGATTTCCTCAACATCAATGCCATAGTAAAACGCTGTTTTTGTATATAAATATGAACTTGATAGAACTAAAAATGCATGCATTGTCTAACATAATGTCCTAGGAGTGTCATCTGATGGAGATTGTAAAAGGTTAGTGCATCATTTTAGCTGGTTTTATGGTTTTGGTGACCCTGTCTTTGACTTGACAAAACATTACAGACAACTCTTGTAAATGTACTGTCCTAACATACTCTAAATTTATGCTTTCGCCGTAAAACCTTTTTGAAATCGTAAAACGTGGTTAGATTAAGGAGATGTTTATCTTTCAAATGGTGTAACATAGTTGTATTTTTGAAAAATTTGAATTTTGACATTTATTTGGATTCAAATTTGCCGCTCTTGAAATGCACCTGCTGTTGATGGAGTGCACCACGGGTGGCACGCTAGCGTCCCACCTAGCCCCAAGAGGTTAAGGCACTTCCGGTTGGCACAGGAAGCTATAAGTAAACACATATCCTGATTGTGGTATGCTATTACAGAATCCTGAGTTTAAAGTCTTTATGTTAAGACTTGACTGACCTACATAGGGTTGAATGCAGTGATATTCACAATCTGCAGGCTGGTTATAGAAAAACACGTATAGGGGGATTTTTACCACTTCCGGTTTCTCCAGGAAGCTTAGAATCGACACAGGTAGACCTCATAGTGGCCTGATGGTAGGTCATCGAAGACAGGTTCATAAGGCATTCATAACCCACATAGGCTTCGGGTTGAATTTAGGGGAATAGTCTATGTATTCCTATGGGGAGAGAAGTCATTGCACACTGTTTGATGTAAACGCCTTCTTTTAACTGTTAACATCCTTATCATTTATCGCCCTCCAGGTTCCCTTGGAGAGTTCATCAATGAGCTTGACGCCTTGATAAGTTCCTTTCCTGAAGATGGCTCACCTCTCACAGTTCTTGGTGACTTTAACCTCCCCACGTCTACCTTCGACTCATTCCTCTCTGCCTCCTTCTTTCCACTCCTCTCCTCTTTCGACCTCACCCTCTCACCTTCCCCCCCTACTCACAAGGCAGGCAATACGCTTGACCTCATCTTTACTAGATGCTGTTCTTCCACTAATCTCATTGCAACTCCCCTCCAAGTCTCCGACCACTACCTTGTATCCTTTTCCCTCTCGCTCTCATCCAACACTTCTCACTCTGCCCCTACTCGGATGGTATTGCGCCATCCCAACCTTCGCTCTCTCTCTCCCGCTACTCTCTCCTCTTCCATCCTATCATCTCTTCCCTCTGCTCAAACCTTCTCCAACCTATCTCCTGATTCTGCCTCCTCAACCCTCCTCTCCTCCCTCTCTGCATCCTTTGATTTCCTCTGTCCCCTATCCTCCAGGCCGGCTCGGTCCTCCCCTCCTGCGCCGTGGCTCGACGACTCACTGCGAGCTCACAGAACAGGGCTCCGGGCAGCCGAGCGGAAATGGAGGAAAACTCGCCTCCCTGCGGACCTGGCATCCTTTCACTCCCTCCTCTCTACATTTTCCTCTTCTGTCTCTGCTGCTAAAGCCACTTTCTACCACTCTAAACTCCAAGCATCTGCCTCTAACCCTAGGAAGCTCTTTGCTACCTTCTCCTCCCTCCTGAATCCTCCTCCCCCTCCCCCCTCCTCCCTCTCTGCGGATGACTTCGTCAACCATTTTGAAAAGAAGGTTGACGACATCCGATCCTCGTTTGCTAAGTCAAACGACACTGCTGGTCCTGCTCACACTGCCCTACCCTGTGCTTTGACCTCTTTCTCCCCTCTCTCTCCAGATGAAATCTCGCGTCTTGTGACGACCAGCCGCCCAACAACCTGCCCACTTGACCCTATCCCCTCCTCTCTTCTCCAGACCATTTCCGGAGACCTTCTCCCCTACCTCACCTCGCTCATCAACTCATCCTTGACCGCTGGCTACGTCCCTTCCGTCTTCAAGAGAGCGAGAGTTGCACCCCTTCTGAAAAAACCTACACTCGATCCCTCCGATGTCAACAACTACAGACCAGTATCCCTTCTTTCCTTTCTCTCCAAAACTCTTGAACGTGCCGTCCTTGGCCAGCTCTCTTGCTATCTCTCTCAGAATGACCTTCTTGATCCTAATCAGTCAGGTTTCAAGACTGGGCATTCAACTGAGACTGCTCTTCTCTGTGTCACGGAGTCTCTCAGCACTGCTAAAGCTAACTCTCTCTCCTCTGCTCTCATCCTTCTAGACCTATCTGCTGCCTTTGATACCGTGAACCATCAGATCCTCCTCTCCACCCTCTCCGAGCTGGGCATCTCCGGCGCCGCCCACGCTTGGATTGCGTCCTACCTGACAGGTCGCTCCTACCAGGTGGCGTGGCGAGAATCTGTCTCCGCACCACGTGCTCTCACCACTGGTGTCCCCCAGGGCTCTGTTCTTGGCCCACTCCTATTCTCGCTATACACCAAGTCACTTGGCTCTGTCATATCCTCACATGGTCTCTCATATCATTGCTATGCAGATGACACACAATTAATCTTCTCCTTTCCCCCTTCTGACAACCAGGTGGCGAATCGCATCTCTGCATGTCTGGCAGACATATCAGTGTGGATGACGGATCACCACCTCAAGCTGAACCTCGGCAAGACGGAGCTGCTCTTCCTCCCGGGGAAGGACTGCCCGTTCCATGATCTCGCCATCACGGTTGACAACTCCCTTGTGTCCTCCTCCCAGAGTGCTAAGAGCCTTGGCGTGACCCTGGACAACACCCTGTCGTTCTCCACCAACATCAAGGTCGGTGACCCGATCCTGTAGGTTCATGCTCTACAACATTCGCAGAGTACGACCCTGCCTCACACAGGAAGCGGCGCAGGTCCTAATCCAGGCACTTGTCATCTCCCGTCTGGATTATTGCAACTCGCTGTTGGCTGGGCTCCCTGCCTGTGCCATTAAACCCCTACAACTCATCCAGAACGCCGCAGCCCGTCTGGTGTTCAACCTTCCCAAGTTCTCTCACGTCACCCCGCTCCTCCGCTCTCTCCACTGGCTTCCAGTCGAAGCTCGCATCCGCTACAAGACCATGGTGCTTGCCTACGGAGCTGTGAGGGGAACGGCACCTCCGTACCTTCAGGCTCTGATCAGGCCCTACACCCAAACAAGGGCACTCCGTTCATCCACCTCTGGCCTGCTCGCCTCCCTACCTCTGAGGAAGCACAGTTCCCGCTCAGCCCAGTCAAAACTGTTCGCTGCTCTGGCACCCCAATGGTGGAACAAGCTCCCTCACGACGCCAGGACAGCGGAGTCAATCACCACCTTCCGGAGACACCTGAAACCCCACCTCTTCAAGGAATACCTGTGATAGGATAAAGTAATCCTTCTAACCCCCCCCTTAAAAGATTTAGATGCACTATTGTAAAGTGGTTGTTCCACTGGATATTATAAGGTGAATGCACCAATTTGTAAGTCGCTCTGGATAAAAGCGTCTGCTAAATGACTTAAATGTAAATGTAAATGTAAAATAAAGCATGGGGTCGACTCGGGGACGCGCCTAAGCCCATAGTACTCTGATCGGCCACTTGCCAAACGCGATAATGTGTTTCAGCCAGAGGCTGCCTCGATATCGTTCAGCTTTTTCCCTGGCTCTGAGAGCCTATGGAGCCGAAGGAAGTGTCACGTTATAGCAAAGATCCTCAGTCTTCAATAAAAAGAGCCAAGATGAACAACAACTTGTCAGACAGGCCACTTCCTGCATGGAATCTTCTCAGGTTTTGGCCTGCCATATGAGTGCTGTTATACTCACAGACAACATTCAAACAGTTTTAGAAAACACCCTAAAGTTTCTATCCAAAGCCAATAATTATATGCATATTCTAGTTACTGGGCAGGAGTAGTAACCAGATTAAATCGGGTACGTTTTTTATCCGGCCGTGTCAATACTGCATCCTAGCCCTAACAGGTTAAAAAAAATCTAAATCATGTTGGTTGCACTCTGAACGTACAATTTTTAGAGTGATGTTTGAACTAGATGATAGGAACACTGTGGAAAAGTTTCAACAAGTTTCAACAATGAAATACAGAAATAAACTGTTTTCCATAAATCAAATCTAAATCATGTTTGATGCATTCTGTACGTTCACTTTTTGGAGTACTGTTTGAACTAGATGACAGGAACACTGTCGACAATTTTCAACAAGTTTTGAAAGTACAAAAACTCTAAATCATGTTTGATGCACTCTGTACGTACAATGTTTTGAGTAGTGTTGGAACTAGATGAATAGGAACACTGTGGACAACTTTCAACAAGTGTCAACAATGAAATACAGAAATAATCAGTTTTCAATCAAAATAAATCTAAATCATGTTTGATGCACTCCGTACATACAATTTTTGGAGTACTCTTTGAACGAGATGAGAGGAAAACTGTGGACAATTTTCAACAAGTTTCAACAATGAAATACAGAAATAAATTGTTTTCCATTAAAAAGTCTAAATCATGTTTGATGCATTTTGTACGTTCCATTTTTGGAGGACTGTATGATCTAGATGACAGTAAAACTGTGGTCAATTTTCAACAAGTTTCAACAATGAAATACAGAAATAAACAGTTTTCCATGAAAAAAATCTAAATCATGTTTGTTGCACTCTGAACGTTACATTTCGGAGTACTGTTGGAACTAGATGATAGGAACACTGTGGACAATTTTCAACAAGTGTCAACAATGAAATACAGAAATAAAAAATGTTCCATTAAAAAAAGTCTAAATCATGTTTGATGCACTCTGTACATACAATTTTCGGTGTACTGTAGGAACTAGATGACAAGAACACTGTCGACAATTTTCAACCAGTTTAAACAATGAAATACAGAATTAAACTGTTTTCCATAAAACAAATCTAAATCATGTTTGATGCACTCTGTAGGTACAATATTTGGAGTACTGCTTGAACTAGATGATAGGATCACTGTGGACAATTTTCAACAATGAAATTCAGAAATAAATAGTTTTTCATAAAAAATAGTCTAAATCATGTTTGATGCATTCTGTACGTACAATTATTGGAGTACTGTTTGAACTAGATGATAGGAACACTGTCGACAATTTTCAACCAGTTTCAACAATGAAATACAGAAATAAACAGTTTTCCATTAACAAAAAAATCTAAATCATGTTTGTTGCACTCTGAACGTTACATTTTCGGAGTACTGTTGGAACTAGATGATAGGAACACTGTGGACAATTTTCAACAAGTGTCAACAATGAAATACAGAAAGAAATTGTTTTCCATTAAAAAGGTCTAAATCATGTTTGATGCACTCTGTACGTACAATGTTTGGAGTAGTGTTTGTACTAGATTATAGGAACACTGTGGACAATTTTAACCTGTTAGGGCTAGGGGGCAGTATTGACACGGCTGGATAAAAAACATACCGATTTAATCTGGTTACCACTCCTACCCAGTAACTAGAATATGCATATACTTATTACATATGGATAGAAAACACCCTAAATTTTCTAAAACTGTTTGAATGGTGTCTGTGAGTATAACAGAACTCATTTGGCAGGCAAAACCCTGAGACATTTTCTGACAGGAAGTGGATACCTCATGTGTTGTATTACCTTTAAACCTATCCCATATAAAAACACAGGGGCTGAGGAATATTTTGGCACTTCCTATTACTTCCACTAGATGTCACCAGCCTTTACAAAGTGTTTTGAGTCTTCTGGAGGGAGATCTGACCGAACAAGAGCCATGGAACGATGATGGCCCATTAGACACCTGGCGCGCGAGTTCATGTTGGGTACCCTCGTTCCAATACGTTATAAAAGAGTATGCATTCGTCCACCTTGAATATTATTCATGTTCTGGTTAAAAAAGGCCCTAATGATTTATGCTATACAACGTTTGACATGTTTGAACGAACGTAAATATATTTTTTCCCCTCGTTCATGACGAGAAGTCCGGCTGGCTTAGATCATGTGCTAACAAGACGGAGATTTTTGGACATAAATGATGAGCTTTTTTGAACAAAACTACATTCGTTATGGACCTGTGATACATGGAAGTGACATCTGATGAAGAGAATCAAAGGTAATGGATTATTTACATAGTATTTTCGATTTTAGATCTCCCCAACATGACGTCTAGTCTGTATCGCAACGCGTATTTTTCTGGGCGCAGTGCTCAGATTATTGCAAAGTGTGATTTCCCAGTAAGGTTATTTTTAAATCTGGCAAGTTGATTGCGTTCAAGAGATGTAAATCTATAATTCTTTAAATGACAATATAATATTTTACCAATGTTTTCTAATTTTAATTATTTAATTTGTGGTGTTGACTTGACTGCCGGTTATTGGAGGGAAACGATTTCCTCAACATCAATGCCATAGTAAAACGCTGTTTTTGGATATAAATATGAACTTGATAGAACTAAAAATGCATGCATTGTCTAACATAATGTCCTAGGAGTGTCATCTGATGGAGATTGTAAAAGGTTAGTGCATCATTTTAGCTGGTTTTATGGTTTTGGTGACCCTGTCTTTGAATTGACAAAACATTACACACAACTCTTGTAAATGTACTGTCCTAACATACTCTAAATTTATGCTTTCGCCGTAAAACCTTTTTGAAATCGTAAAACGTGGTTAGATTAAGGAGATGTTTATCTTTCAAAGGGTGTAAAATAGTTGTATGTTTGAAAAATTTGAATTTTGACATTTATTTGGATTCAAATTTGCCACTCTTGAAATGCACCTGCTGTTGATGGAGTGCACCACGGGTGGGACGCTAGCATCCCACCTAGCCCATAGAGGTTAAACAAGTTTCAACAATGAAATACAGAAATAAACAGTTTTCCATAAAAATAGTCTAAATCATGTTTGATGACTTCTGTACGTACAATTTTTCGAGTACTGTTTGAACTAGATGATAGGAAACCTGTGAACAATTTTCAAAAAGTTTCAACAATGAAATACAGAAATAAATAGTTTTCCATTAAAAAGGTCTAAATCATGTTTGATGCACTCTGTACGTACAATGTTTGGAGTAGTGTTTGAACTAGATTATAGGAACACTGTGGACAATTTTAAACAAGTTTAAACAATGAAATACAGAAATAAACAGTTTTCCATAAAACAAATCTAAATCATGTTTGATGCACTCTGAAAGTTAAATTTTCGGAGTACTGTTGGAACCAGATGATAGGAACACTGTGGACAATTTTCAACAAGTTTCAACAATGAAATACAGAAATAAACAGTTTTCCATAAAACAAATCTAAATCATGTTTGATGCACTCTCTATGTACAATTTTTGGAGTACTGTTTGAACTAGATGATAGGAAACCTGTGAACTATTTTCAACAAGTTTCAACAATGAAATACAGAAATAAAGAGTTTTCCATAAAAAAAAATTCTAAATCATGTTTGATACACTCTGTACGTACAATGTTTGGAGTTCTGTTTGAACTAGATGATAGGACCACTGTGCACAATTTTGAACAAGTTTAAACAATGAAATACAGAAATAAACAGTTTTCCATTAAAAAAGTCTAAATCACGTTTGTTGCACTCTGAACGTTACATTTTCGGAGTACTGTTGGAACTAGATGATAGGAACACTGTGGAAAATTTTCAACAATTGTCAAAAATGAAAAATGAAATACAGAAATAAACAGTTTTCCATAAAAAAAATCTAAATCATGTTTGATGCACTCTGTACATACAATTTTTGGAGTACTATTTGAACTAGATGATCGGAACACTGTGGACAATTTTCAACAAATTTCAACAATGAAATACAGAAATAAACAGTTTTCCATAAAAAATGTCTAAATCATGTTTGATGCACTCTGTACATACAATTTTTGGAGTACTGTTAAAACTAGATGATAGGAACACTGTCGACAATTTTCAACCAGTTTAAACAATGAAATACAGAATTAAACTGTTTTCCATAAAACAAATCTGAATCATGTTTGATGCACTCTGTAGGTACAATATTTGGAGTACTGCTTGAACTAGATGATAGGATCACTGTGGACAATTTTCAACAAGTGTCAACAATGAAATACAGAAATAAATAGTTTTTCATAAAAAATAGTCTAAATCATGTTTGATGCATTCTGTACGTACAATTTTTGGAGTGCTGTTTGAACTAGATGATAGGAACACTGTCGACAATTTTCAACAAGTTTCAACAATGAAATAAAGAAATAAACAGTTTTCCATTAAAAAAGAATCTAAATCATGTTTGTTGCACTCTGAACGTTACATTTTCGGAGTACTGTTGGAACTAGATGATAGGAACACTGTGGACAATTTTCAACAAGTGTCAACAATGAAATACAGAAAGAAATTGTTTTCCATTAAAAAAGTCTAAATCATGTTGGTTGCACTCTGAACATTACATTTTCGGAGTACTGTTGGAACTAGATGATAGGAACACTGTGGACAATTTTAAACAAGTGTCAACAATGAAATACAGAAATACATTTTTTTCATAAAAAATAGTCTAAATCATGTTTGATGCATTCTGTACGTACAATTTTTGGAGTACTGTTTGAACTAGATGATAGGAACACTGTCGACAATTTTCAACCAGTTTCAACAATGAAATACAGAAATAAACAGTTTTCCATTAAAAAAAAATCTAAATCATGTTTGTTGCACTCTGAACGTTACATTTTCGGAGTACTGTTGGAACTAGATGATAGGAACACTGTGGACAATTTTCAACAAGTGTCAACAATGAAATGCAAGATTCAAAAGGCACTCGCACATCTGAGCAATCTTGTTACAGGTGCATGGCAACAGTTGAAACAGGATGAATGAAAAAAGGAAACCGCACACTTTTCTTGATAGTATCACTGATATTTAATAAGCTTACGTATCGGCCTAACGGCCTTCGTCAGAGCTTTTGTGAATTTTCAGAAAACAGCACCTCTATGTAGACCTAGCCCCACCCACATCCGTTCCACGTATGGAAAGGGGTTGGAGGCAAAGGAAAAATAAATAAGTGCTACCAAACATAACAATATGCATTTCACAAATATTACAAAAGTGTATAGACAAGACGTACCGAACACGTCCATAAAATCACAACGAGGACATAGCAAGTTTTCATTAATCATTGGGTACATCATACGAAAAAACAAAGTAATCTTAAATAGGAACATATTTTAAATTCACAACATAACATACATAGGCATTTCATCATTAAGTCCTTTAGGAAATAATGTCTGGAGGGTGAAAATCCAAAAACATTCTCTTTTACTCAGAGTATTATTAATATCACCTCCCCTGTCTGATATCTTGACTTTCTCTATAGCACAAAATCTAAAGGTAGAAATGTCATGCTTTTGGTCATTAAAATGTACTGCGACTGGATAATCCCTGTCGTTTCTCCTGATTGAACTTTTATGTTCACTAATTCTCTGTTTGAGAGAGCGGGAGGTTTTACCGACATAGCAGAGCCCACATGGACATTTAATAATGTAAATAACATGGGTGGTGGTGCACGTGATGATATCGTTAATTTGAAACCGTTTTCCTGTGTGTGGGTGGCAGAAATATTCACACTTCATCATATTGTTGCACTGTGCGCATCCTCTACATTTATAGCTACCATTTGGTAGCGGGCGTAAAAGAGCCTGGCTGATTTTCTTTCGTGGCTGGCAGTTGGCATGAACCAATATATCGCGCAAATTGCGACCTCTCCTATACACAATGAGTGGTGGATTCTTGAATTCAGCCGGCAAAGCTGGGTCCGATGATAAAATATGCCAATGTTTCTTAATCAACCCCTGTGTGTTTCAATGGCATAGGCTTAAAGGTAATTCAACACATCAGGTATCCACTTCCTGTCAGAAAATGTCTCAGGGTTTTGCCTGCCAAATGAGTTCTGTTATACTCACAGACACCATTCAAACAGTTTTAGAAACTTTAGGGTGTTTTCTATCCATATATAATAAGTATATGCATATTCTAGTTACTGGGTAGGATTAGTAACCAGATTAAATCGGTACGTTTTTTTATCCAGCCGTGAAAATACTGCCCCCTAGCTAGCCCCAACAGGTTAACCACACCTCCCACTTTTCGCGAATTCAAAGTATATGTGGTTGTGAACATAACGGATTGTTCTTTTGCTTTAGCTGGTCTTTTTTGTAACAATTCATCTCGTGTTTTTCCCAATGCCAAATGAAGAGCTTCATCCACACATTGTGGCGAATAGCCTCTTCTTAGAAACCTAGTGCGCATCTCCGCTGCTTTTTCTAGATAATCATCATTGGAATAGCATATACGGCGCAGTCTGAAAAACTGGCTTCTAGGAAGTCCTCTTTTTAATGGCTCAGGGTGGAAGGTGTCCCCCTGTAATAGAGTATTTCTGTCTGTTTCTTTTCGATACAGAGTTGTAAACATGGTTCCATTTGATTTCTCAATCCACATATCGAGGTAATGAACGCGTTGAGTGTCACTTTCAATAGTAAATTTGAGATTGGGATCCATGTCATTGAGTAGTGCCATAAAATCTGACAGCTCTTGTTCAGTTCCTTCCCATATGCAAAAAATGTCGTCAATATATCGATACCACTTCAGGATTTTATTCAAAAATGGATTTTCGTTTTTGTTAATGACTAAACGTTCTTCAAATAGACCCACATAAAGGTTAGCATAGCTCGGAGCGAATGTGGAGCCCATCGACGTTCCATTCGTTTGGAGGTAGTATTCATCATCAAACCTAAAATAGTTATACTTTAAAACATATTCTGCCAGCTCTAAAATAAAGTTTGTTGGTGGATATTCATTAGTATCTCTGTTTCCCAAATAGTGAGCTAGTGCTGCCAGCCCCCCCTCATGGGGAATGCTGGTATATAGACTCTCGACATCTAATGTGACCAGAATACAGTCTTCTTTCAAACCCGTTATTGGTGAGATCTTGTTTATGAAGTCTATAGAGTCTTTTACATATGATGGCAATGCTTGCACATGAGTTTTAATAAAAGCGTCTACAAAGTTCAACAATGGCTCTAGCATTGAGCCTATTCCTGCAACCACTGGTCTGCCTGGATAATTGCCTTGTTGTGTTTTAGGTTTGTGTAATTTCGGTAAAATGTACATTTTTGTTTTTGTTTTCTGAAAATTCACAAAAGCTCTGACGAAGGCCGTTAGGCCGATACGTGAGCTTATTAAATGTCAGTGATACTATCAAGAACAGTGTGCGGTTTCCTTTTTTCATTCAACAATGAAATACAGAAAGAAATTGTTTTCCATTAAAAAGGTCTAAATCATGTTTGATGCACTCTGTACGTACAATGTTTGGAGTAGTGTTTGAACTAGATTATAGGAACACTGTGGACAATTTTAAACAAGTTTCAACAATGAAATACAGAAATAAACAGTTTTCCATAAAAATAGTCTAAATCATGTTTGATGACTTCTGTACGTACAATTTTTCGAGTACTGTTTGAACTAGATGATAGGAAACCTGTGAACAATTTTCAAAAAGTTTCAACAATGAAATACAGAAATAAATTGTTTTCCATTAAAAAGGTCTAAATCATGTTTGATGCACTCTGTACGTACAATGTTTGGAGTAGTGTTTGAACTAGATTATAGGAACACTGTGGACAATTTTAAACAAGTTTCAACAATGAAATACAGAAATAAACAGTTTTCCATAAAACAAATCTAAATCATGTTTGATGCACTCTGAACGTTTAATTTTGGAACTAGATGATAGGAACACTGTGGACAATTTTCAACAAGTTTCAACAATGAAATACAGATATAAACAGTTTTCCATAAAACAAATCTAAATCATGTTTGATGCATTCTGTACGTACACTTTTTGGAGTACTGTTTGAACTAGATGATAGGAAACCTGTGCAAAATTTTCAACAAATTTTAACAATGAAATACAGAAATAAACAGTTTTCCATAACAAAAGTCTAAATCATGTTTGATGCCTTCTGTACGTACAATTTTTGGAGTACTGTTTGAACTAGATGATAGGAACACTGTCGACAATTTTCAACCAGTTTCAACAATGAAATACAGAAATAAACAGTTTTCCATAAAAAAAGTCTAAATCATGTTTGATGACTTCTGTACGTACAATTTTTCGAGTACTGTTTGAACTAGATGATAGGAACACTGTCGACAATTTTCAACCAGTTTCAACAATGAAATACAGAAATAAACAGTTTTCCATTAAAAAAAAATCTAAATCATGTTTGTTGCACTCTGAACGTTACATTTTCGGAGTACTATTGGAACTAGATGATAGGAACACTGAGGACAATTTTCAACAAGTGTCAACAATGAAATACAGAAATAAATAGTTTTTCATAAAAAATTGTCTAAATCATGTTTGATGCATTCTGTACGTATAGTTTTTTGAGTGCTGTTTGAACTAGATGATAGGAACACTGTCGACAAGTTTCAATAAGTTTCAACAATGAAATACAGAAATAAACAGTTTTCATTAAAAAAAAGTCTAAATCATGTTTGATGCACTCTGTACGTACAATATTTGGAGTACTGCTTGAACTAGATGATAGGATCACTGTGGACAATTTTCAACAAGTTTCAAAAATGAAATACAGAAATAAACAGTTTTCCATAAAAAATATCTAAATCATGTTTGATGCACTCTGTTATTACACTTTTTAGAGTACTGCTTGAACTATATGATAGGAACACTGTGGACAATTTTCAACAAGTTTCAACAATGAAATACAGAAATAACAGTTTTCCATAAAAAATATCTAAATCATGTTTGATGCACTCTGTATGTACACTTTTTAGAGTACTGCTTGAACTATATGATAGGAACACTGTGGACAATTTTCAACATGTTTAAACAATGAAATACAGAATTAAACAGTTTTCCATAAAAAAAGTCTAAATCATGTTTGATACACTGTACGTTTAATGTTTGGAGTACTGTTGGAACTAGATGATAGGAATACTGTGGACAATTTTCAACAAGTGTCAACAGTGAAATACAGAAATAAACAGTTTTCAATAAAAAAAAATATCTAAATCATGTTTGATGCACTCTGTACGTACAATTTTTGGAGTACTGTTTGAACTAGATGACAGGAACGTTGTCGACAATTTTCAAAAAGTTTCAACAATGAAATACAGAAATAAAAGTTAACTATACAAAAAGTCTAAATCATGTTTGATACACTCTGTACATACAATGTTTGGAGTACTGTTTGAACTAGATGATAGGAAACCTGTGCAAAATTTTCAACAATTTTCAACAATAAAATACAGAAATAAACAGTTTTCCATTAACCTCGATGGGCTAGGTGGGACGCTTGCGTCCCACCTACTCAACAGCCAGTGTAATCCCATGGCGCGTCATTCAAATACCTCAAAAATGCAAAAATATCAATTTTTCAAACATATGACTATTTTACACCATTTTAAAGACAACAATCTCGTTAATCTAACCATACTGTCCGATTTCAAAAAGGCTTTACAACGAAAGCAAAACATTTGATTATGTCAGCAGAGTACCCAGCCAGAAATAATCAGTCACCCATTTTTCAAGCTAGCATATAATGTCACATAAACCCAAACCACAGCTAAATGCAGCACTAACCTTTGATGATCTTCATCAGATGACAACCCTAGGACATTATGTTATACAATAAATGCATGTTTTGTTCAATCAAGTTCATATTTATATCAAAAACCAGCTTTTTACATTAGCATGTGACTAGCATGTGACTAGCATTCCCACCGAACACTGCCGGTGAATTTACTAAATTACTCACGATAAACGTTCACAAAAAACATAACAATTATTTTAAGAATTATAGATACAGAACTCCTCTATGCACTCGATATGTCCGATTTTAAAAGAGCTTTTCGGTGAAAGCACATTTTGCAATATTCTCAGTAGATAGCCCGGCATCACAGGGCTAGCTATTTAGACACCCAGCAAGTTTAACACTCACAAAAGTCAGATTTACTATAAAAAAATGTTATTACCTTTGCTGTTCTGCATCAGAATGCACTCCCAGGACTTCTACTTCAATAACAAATGTTGGTTTGGTCCCAAATAATCCATTGTTATATCCAAATAGTGGCGTTTTGTTCGTGCGTTCAAGACACTATCCGAAAGGGTAAATAAGGGTGATGAGCATGGCGCATTACGTGACAAAATATTTCTAAATATTCCATTACCGTACTTCAAAGCATGTCAACCGCTGTTTAAAATCCATTTTTATGCCATTTTTCTCGTAAAAAAGCGATAATATTCCGACCGGGAATCTGCGTTTAGGTAAACAGATGACGTAGTCAACACTAACGTAGTCAACACTGCTAGCTGCTAGCTAGCTAGTCATCACTGCTAGCTAGCCAACTTCTACCGACTAGCAGCACTGCAGAAACTATTACATTACAACGTAACGACTTGATTAGTGTGGTGTTAGTGTTAGTTAGCCAGCTACGTAGTTGTCTTTGCTGTCTCTGTATGTAAGATAATTGTGTAGTTTGAGTTTGAGTATTATCGAGGTGAGCTAGCCAGCCGCGACGCGGCGCCTGACTTAGTCAACACACCTAGTCATCATTAACCCACTGCCAGCTAGCCAACCGTTACCGACTAGCAGCGCTGTAGATACTAATACTTTACAACGGAACGATTTGACTAGTGCAGTGTTACCTAGCTAGCTACTTAGTTGTATTTGTCATAGCTTGATAATTGTTAGCTAGCCAGCCATCGAGGTTAGCTAGCCAGCTATTTCCGTCCCCCGCGACGCCATTCTTCCTAACCCAGCCAACTATTACCGACGAGCAGCATTGTAGAAACTAAATACATTACAAGGAACGTCTTGATTAGTGTTTTGTTAGCTAGCTAGCTCCAAAGTTGCTTTGTATCATGACAAGGTGTAGTACTGAAACTATCGAGGTTACCTAGCCAGCTACACGTTCAAAGTCAACAACGAAGCCACTGCTAGCTAGCCTACTCCACCAGCCAGCAGTACTGTATCATTTTAGTCAATAAGATTTTTGCAACGTAAGCTTAACTTCCTGAACATTCGAGACGTGTAGTCCACTTGTCATTCCAATCTCCTTTGCATTAGCGTAGCCTCTTCTGTAGCTTGTCTACTATGTGTCTGTCTATCCCTGTTCTCTCTCCTCTGCACAGGCCATACAAACGCTCCACACCGCGTGGCCGCTGCCACTCTAACCTGGTGATCCCAGCGCGCACGACCCACGTGGAGTTCCAGGTTTCCGGCAGCCTCTGGAACTGCCGGTCTGCGGCCAACAAGGCTGAGTTCATCTCAGCCTATGCTACCCTCCAGTCCCTAGACTTCCTGGCGCTGACGGAAACATGGATTACCACAGATAACACTGCTACTCCTACTGCTCTCTCCTCGTCTGACTACGTGTTCTCGCATACCCCTAGAGCATCGAGCCAGCGGGGTGGTGGCACTGGAATCCTCATCTCTCCCATGTGGACATTCTCTCTTTCTCCCCTGACCCATCTGTCTATCTCCTCATTTGAATTCCATGCTGTCACAGTTACCAGCCCTTTCAAGCTTAACATCCTTATCATTTATCGCCCTCCAGGTTCCCTTGGAGAGTTCATCAATGAGCTTGACGCCTTGATAAGTTCCTTTCCTGAAGATGGCTCACCTCTCACAGTTCTGGGTGACTTTAACCTCCCCACGTCTACCTTCGACTCATTCCTCTCTGCCTCCTTCTTTCCACTCCTCTCCTCTTTCGACCTCACCCTCTCACCTTCCCCCCCTACTCACAAGGCAGGCAATACGCTTGACCTCATCTTTACTAGATGCTGTTCTTCCACTAATCTCATTGCAACTCCCCTCCAAGTCTCCGACCACTACCTTGTATCCTTTTCCCTCTCGCTCTCATCCAACACTTCTCACTCTGCCCCTACTCGGATGGTATTGCGCCATCCCAACCTTCGCTCTCTCTCTCCCGCTACTCTCTCCTCTTCCATCCTATCATCTCTTCCCTCTGCTCAAACCTTCTCCAACCTATCTCCTGATTCTGCCTCCTCAACCCTCCTCTCCTCCCTCTCTGCATCCTTTGATTTCCTCTGTCCCCTATCCTCCAGGCCGGCTCGGTCCTCCCCTCCTGCGCCGTGGCTCGACGACTCACTGCGAGCTCACAGAACAGGGCTCCGGGTAGCCGAGCGGAAATGGAGGAAAACTCGCCTCCCTGCGGACCTGGCATCCTTTCACTCCCTCCTCTCTACATTTTCCTCTTCTGTCTCTGCTGCTAAAGCCACTTTCTACCACTCTAAACTCCAAGCATCTGCCTCTTACCCTAGGAAGCTCTTTGCTACCTTCTCCTCCCTCCTGAATCCTCCTCCCCCTCCCCCACCCCTCCCTCTCTGCGGATGACTTCGTCAACCATTTTGAAAAGAAGGTTGACGACATCCGATCCTCATTTGCTAAGTCAAACGACACTGCTGGTCCTGCTCACACTGCCCTACCCTGTGCTTTGACCTCTTTCTCCCCTCTCTCTCCAGATGAAATCTCGCGTCTTGTGACGACCGGCCGCCCAACAACCTGCCCACTTGACCCTATCCCCTCCTCTCTTCTCCAGACCATTTCCGGAGACCTTCTCCCCTACCTCACCTCGCTCATCAACTCATCCTTGACCGCTGGCTACGTCCCTTCCGTCTTCAAGAGAGCGAGAGTTGCACCCCTTCTGAAAAAACCTACACTCGATCCCTCCGATGTCAACAACTACAGACCAGTATCCCTTCTTTCCTTTCTCTCCAAAACTCTTGAACGTGCCGTCCTTGGCCAGCTCTCTTGCTATCTCTCTCAGAATGACCTTCTTGATCCTAATCAGTCAGGTTTCAAGACTGGGCATTCAACTGAGACTGCTCTTCTCTGTGTCACGGAGGCTCTCCGCACTGCTAAAGCTAACTCTCTCTCCTCTGCTCTCATCCTTCTAGACCTATCTGCTGCCTTTGATACCGTGAACCATCAGATCCTCCTCTCCACCCTCTCCGAGCTGGGCATCTCCGGCGCCGCCCACGCTTGGATTGCGTCCTACCTGACAGGTCGCTCCTACCAGGTGGCGTGGCGAGAATCTGTCTCCGCACCACGTGCTCTCACCACTGGTGTCCCCCAGGGCTCTGTTCTTGGCCCACTCCTATTCTCGCTATACACCAAGTCACTTGGCTCTGTCATATCCTCACATGGTCTCTCATATCATTGCTATGCAGATGACACACAATTAATCTTCTCCTTTCCCCCTTCCGACAACCAGGTGGCGAATCGCATCTCTGCATGTCTGGCAGACATATCAGTGTGGATGACGGATCACCACCTCAAGCTGAACCTCGGCAAGACGGGAGCTGCTCTTCCTCCCGGGGAAGGACTGCCCGTTCCATGATCTCGCCATCACGGTTGACAACTCCCTTGTGTCCTCCTCCCAGAGTGCTAAGAGCCTTGGCGTGACCCTGGACAACACCCTGTCGTTCTCCACCAACATCAAGGCGGTGACCCGATCCTGTAGGTTCATGCTCTACAACATTCGCAGAGTACGACCCTGCCTCACACAGGAAGCGGCGCAGGTCCTAATCCAGGCACTTGTCATCTCCCGTCTGGATTATTGCAACTCGCTGTTGGCTGGGCTCCCTGCCTGTGCCATTAAACCCCTACAACTCATCCAGAACGCCGCAGCCCGTCTGGTGTTCAACCTTCCCAAGTTCTCTCACGTCACCCCGCACCTCCGCTCTCTCCACTGGCTTCCAGTCGAAGCTCGCATCCGCTACAAGACCATGGTGCTTGCCTACGGAGCTGTGAGGGGAACGGCACCTCCGTACCTTCAGGCTCTGATCAGGCCCTACACCCAAACAAGGGCACTCCGTTCATCCACCTCTGGCCTGCTCGCCTCCCTACCTCTGAGGAAGCACAGTTCCCGCTCAGCCCAGTCAAAACTGTTCGCTGCTCTGGCACCCCAATGGTGGAACAAGCTCCCTCACGACGCCAGGACAGCGGAGTCAATCACCACCTTCCGGAGACACCTGAAACCCCACCTCTTCAAGGAATACCTGGGATAGGATAAAGTAATCCTTCTAACCCCCCCTTAAAAGATTTAGATGCACTATTGTAAATTGGTTGTTCCACTGGATATTATAAGGTGAATGCACCAATTTGTAAGTCGCTCTGGATAAGAGCGTCTGCTAAATGACTTAAATGTAAATGTAAATGTAAAATAAAGCATGGGGTCGACTCGGGGACGCGCCTAAGCCCATAGTACTCTGATCGGCCACTTGCCAAACGCGATAATGTGTTTCAGCCAGAGGCTGCCTCGATATCGTTCAGCTTTTTCCCTGGCTCTGAGAGCCTATGGAGCCGAAGGAAGTGTCACGTTATAGCAAAGATCCTCAGTCTTCAATAAAAAGAGCCAAGATGAACAACAACTTGTCAGACAGGCCACTTCCTGCATGGAATCTTCTCAGGTTTTGGCCTGCCATATGAGTGCTGTTATACTCACAGACAACGTTCAAACAGTTTTAGAAACTTTAGGGTGTTTTCTATCCAAAGCCAATAATTATATGCATATTCTAGTTACTGGGCAGGAGTAGTAACCAGATTAAATCGGGTACGTTTTTTATCCGGCCGTGTCAATACTGCATCCTAGCCCTAACAGGTAAAAAAAAAATCTAAATCATGTTTGTTGCACTCTGAACATTCAATTTTTGGAGTACTGTTTGAACTAGATGATAGGAACACTTTGCACATTTTTCAACAAGTTTCAACAGTGAAATACAGAAATAAACAGTTTTCCATTAAAAAAAAACCTAAATCATGTTGGTTGCACTCTGAACGTTACATTTTCGGAGTACTGTTGGAACTAGATGACAGGAACACTGTGGAAATTTCTCAACAAGTTTCAACAATGAAATACAGAAATAAACAGTTTTCCATAAAACAAATCTAAATCATGTTTGATGCATTATGTACGTACACTTTTTGGAGTACTGTTTGAACTAGATGACAGGAACACTGTCGACAATTTTCAACAAGTTTCAACAATGAAATACAGAAATAAAGATTTCCATAAAAAAATATCTAAATCATGTTTGATACACTCTGAACATACAATGTTTGGAGTTCTGTTTGAACTAGATGATAGGAACACTGTGCACAATTTTCAACAAGTTTCAACAATGAAATACTGAAATAAATAGTTTTCCATAAAAATAGTCTAAATCATGTTTGATGCCTTCTGTACGTACAATTTTTGGAGTACTGTTTGAACTAGATGATAGGAACACGGTCGACAATTTTCAACCAGTTTCAACAATGAAATACAGAAATAAACAGTTTTCCATAAACAAATTCTAAATCATGTTTGATGCACTCTGAACATTCAATTTTTGGAGTACTGTTGGAACTAGATGATAGGAACACTGTGGACAATTTTCAACAAGTGTCAACAGTGAAATACATAAATAAATAGTTTTCCATAAAAAAAATCTAAGTCATGTTTGTTGCACTCTGAACATTCATTTTTTGGAGTACTGTTGGAACTTGATGATAGGAACACTGTGGACAATTTTCAACAAGTTTCAACAATGAAATACAGAATTAAACAGTTTTCAATTTAAAAAAAGTCTAAATCATGTTTGATACACTCTGTATGTACAATGTTTGGAGTACTGTTGCAACTAGATGATAGGAATACTGTGGACAATTTTCAACAAGTGTCAAAAGTGAAATACAGAAATAAACAGTTTTCCATAAAAAATAGTCTAAATCATGTTTGATGCACTCTGTACATAACATTTTTGGAGAACTGTTTCAACTAGATGACAGGAAAATTGTCGACAATTTTCAACAAGTTTCAACAATGAAATACAGAAATAAACAGTTTTCCATAAAACAATCTAAATCATGTTTGATGCATTCTGTACGTACACTTTTTGGAGTATTGTTTGAACTAGATGACAGGAACACTGTCGACAATTTTCAACAAGTTTCAACAATGAAATACAGAAATAAACTGTTTTCCATTAAAAAAAATCTAAATCATGTTTGATGCACTCTGTACGTACAATTTTTGGAGTGATGTTTGAACTAGATGATAGGAACACTGTGGAAAAGTTTCAACAAGTTTCAACAATGAAATACAGAAATAAACTGTTTTCCATAAATCAAATCTAAATCATGTTTGATGCATTCTGTACGTTAACTTTTTGGAGTACTGTTTGAACTAGATGACAGGAACACTGTCGACAATTTTCAACAAGTTTTGAAAGTACAAAAACTCTAAATCATGTTTGATGCAATCTGTACGTACAATGTTTTGAGTAGTGTTGGAACTAGATGAATAGGAACACTGTGGACAAATTTCAACAAGTTTCAACAATGAAATACAGAAATAAATTGTTTTCCATTAAAAAGTCTAAATCATGTTTGATGCATTTTGTACGTTCCATTTTTGGAGGACTGTTTGAACTAGATGACAGTAAAACTGTGGTCAATTTTCAACAAGTTTCAACAATGAAATACAGAAATAAACTTTTTTCAATAAAAAAATTCTAAATCATGTTTGATGCACTCTGTACGTACAATTTTTGGAGTACTGTTTGAACTAGATGATAGGAAACCTGCGCAAAATTTTCAACACATTTCAACAATGAAATACAGAAATAAACAGTTTTCAATAAAAATAAATCTAAATCATGTTTGATGCACTCTGTACGTACAATTTTTGGAGTACTGTTTGAACTAGATGATAGGAACACTGTGGACAATTTTCAACAAATTTCAACAATGAAATACAGAAATAAACAGTTTTCCATAAAAAATGTCTAAATCATGTTTGATGCATTTTGTACGTTCCATTTTTGGAGTACTGTTTGAACTAGATGACAGGAACACTGTGGACAATTTTCAACAAGTTTAAACAATGAAATACCGAATTAAACCGTTTTCCATAAAAAAAAGTCGAAATCATGTTTGATACACCTGTACGTACAATGTTTGGATTACTGTTGCAACTAGATGATAGGAACACTGTCTTCAATTTTCAACAAGTTTCAACAATGAAATACAGAAATAACAGTTTTCCATAAAAAATATGTAAATCATGTTTGATGCACTCTGTACGTACAATATTTGGAGTACTGCTTGAACTAGATGATAGGATCACTGTGGACAATTTTCAACAAGTTTCAACAATGAAATACAGAAATAAACAGTTAACTATAAAAAAAATCTAAATCATGTTTGTTGCACTCTGAACGTTACATTTTCGGAGTACTGTTGGAACTAGATGATAGGAACACTGTGGAGAATTTTCAACAAGTGTGAACAATGAAATACAGAAATAAATAGTTTTTCATAAAAAAGATCTAAATCATGTTTGATGCATTCTGTATGTACAATTTTTGGAGTACTGTTTGAACTAGATGATAGGAACACTGTCGACAATTTTCAACAAGTTTCAACAATGAAATACAGAAATAAACAGTTTTCCATAAAACAAATCTAAATCATGTTTGATGCATTCTGTACGTACAATTTTTCGAGTACTGTTTGAACTAGATGATAGGAACACTGTCGACAATTTTCAACAATTTTCAACAATGAAATACAGAAATAAACAGTTTTCCATAAAAAAAAATCTCAATCATGTTTGCTGCACTCTGAATGTTAATTTTTTGGAGTACTGTTGGAACTAGATGATCGGAACACTGTGGACAATTTTCATCAAGTTTCAACAATGAAATACAGAAATAAACAGTTTCCATAAAATAAATCTAAACCATGTTTGATACACTCTGTACGTACAATTTATCGAGTACTATTTGAACTAGATGATCGGAACACTGTGGACAATTTTCAACAAATTTCAACAATGAAATACAGAAATAAACAGTTTTCCATAAAAAAGTCTAAATCATGTTTGATGACTTCTATACGTACAATTTTTGGAGTACTGTTTGAACTAGATGATAGGAACACTGTCGACAATTTTCAACCAGTTTCAACAATGAAATACAGAAATAAACAGTTTTCCATTAAAAAAAAAATCTAAATCATGTTTGTTGCACTCTGAACATTACATTTTCGGAGTACTGTTGGAACTAGATGATAGGAACACTGTGGATAATTTTCAACAAGTGTCAACAATGAAATACAGAAATACAATTTTTTCCATTAAAAAAGTCAAAATCATGTTTGATGCACTCTGTACATACAATTTTTGGAGTACTGTTTGATCTAGATGATAGGAAACCTGTGAACAATTTTCAACAAGTTTCAACAATGAAATACAGAATTAAACAGTTTTCTATTAAAAAAGTCTAAATCATGTTTGATGCACTCTGTACATACAATGTTTGGAGTACTGTTTGAACTAGATGATAGGAACACTGTGGACAATCGTCACAGTCTCTCGCCTCGTGCCCACTCGATCCACAAAAATTACACTTCTTTGTGCCGCACGAGGCTAAGACATGTCCGTAAGCCATACAACGCATGCAGTACGGAGGCTGATGTGCATAAAATAACGTCCCCCTATCAGCCCCCAGGGAGAACATAGCTGGAGGATGGAGGTAGCCTCCCAGGCCCTTTGGGTCTTCCCTAAGAAGAGCCTGATATCCTCTCCTCCCAGTCTAAAACCCGAGTTAGTCCTTGAGGAGCCTTCCTGAGGAGATGTTATCCATATACCTCCCCAGGAAGGTCCTCACCTCTTCTTCCTTCATGTATGGGTTATACATCGTAACCGTCACCACTCTAAAATTGGACTTCGCCAAGTTCGTCACTGGATAGTAGCACATAGGCTTTACTTTCTCCATTTCCCTTGCCTTTCGCATCGTCTCCTCATGCTGTTTCTCCATATATAACGTGACATTGAAACTTCCCTCTATTGGATTCCCCTGAAGGCAGAAGACATCCTTTACTCCAATCTTGAGCACACCCATCAGGATAGTTCTCCCAAATGTTTCCCTCCCAAATTGCTCCACCTCTTTGTCTTTCCACACGAATCTCAACGTGTTGGCCAATCCGACCCCCGGAACCGACCTGCTCTGCACATTTCCCTCCATGCCTTTCAAAAAATAAAGCTCTCCTCAAAAAAGAATTTACTCAAAAACAACAAACTTTCCTCCCTCCTGCCTTCCTTCGACCTTCTGGCTCAGCGGGCTTTGGGGCACCTCGGTACCAAGCTTGATCTGAGCCAAAAGGCAGAGAAGCAATAACCCACAAATTGACCCCTGCACCCGCCGGGCACCCGCTAATGCGTCTTTAAGTCACTAGCTCTTTAAGCCTAGTGCGACAATTTGTTTAAAGCCCGGCAAATATGCCAGTCAACGTCGGGATTGAACTCAATTGCCCCGAGCGACTACTTTGAGTGGAAAAATACGTCGGCTTCAAGTCAAACGCCTGAGCAAAAAGTCTCGGTGTCATTTCTGTCAATTTCTCTTGAAACAAGACACCGGGCTCTGCCAGAAGCAAAGCCCCTCCAAAAATACGTTGAACTCGTGCATGTTCCTCTCCACGGAAGTCTTTAGTAAAAGGCGAAAGGCTTGTGCGTAATGAAGAGAAACCAGAGTCGTATGGAAGTCAGAGGTCGGGGCCCGAGACACACTGTGCACTCTAGGCCGGGTTCCCGCGGGTGGTCCCCGAACCCACTCTTCCAAGTTTTCGAGGGCTGTGGGTAAAAAGTCACAGACAGACAGACAGACAGACAGACAGGACAGACAGACAGACTATCCTGGTGAAGTGATTGTATTTTTTGGGGGGGTCAAAAACAGACAGACACACACAGAGAGAGAGAGACATATACACACACAAACACAGAGACACACACACACAATCCTGGCCAATGTTTTTTTATTTATTTTTAAGTAAAATTCAAGGCATTATGTTTGGAGAAACACATCATTGAGTACCACTCTTCATATTTTTGAAGCATAGTGGTGACTGCATCATGTTATGGGTATGGTTGTCATTGGCAAGGACTAGGGAGTTTTTTATGATATAAAGAAATAGCTAAGCAAAGGCAAAACCTAAAGGAAAACTTAGTTCAATCTTCTTTACAAGAGACTGGGAGACAAATTCACCTTTTAGCAGGACAATAACCTAAAACACAAGGCCAAATATACACTGGAGTTGCTTACCAAGATTATTTTAAATGTTCCTGAGTGGCGTAGTTACAGTTTTGACCTAACTTGGCTTGAAAATCTATGGCAAGACTTGAAAATGGTTTTCTAGCAATGATTAACAACCAATTTGACCGAGTTTGAAGAATTTTTTTAAGAATAATGTTCAACTTGCCTAGTTAAATAAAGGTTAAATAAATACAAATTAATAAATATTGTACAATCCAGGTGTGCAAAGCTCTTAGAGACTAATCCCAAAAGACTCACAGCTGTAATCGCTGGCAAATGTGTTCCCAATATGTATTGTTTTAGGGGGGTGAATACTAATCTAATCAAGATATATTAGTGTTTTATTTTTAATTAAAAAAAAAAAATGGTAGAATTTTTCTTCCATGTTCACATGATGGAGTATTGTGTACATCGTCGACCAAACATTACAATTAAATCCATTTTAATTTCACTTTGTACCACAACAAAATGTGGAACAATTCAAGGGCTGTGAATACTTGCTGAAGGCACTGTATATGATAATCACATTTAATCCTACATTAATCTCTGTTAAAAGGGTAAATCTACCACTTGCCAACTTCATTTTCAATATCCCAGCACAATGCCAGTGTATACATATGTGAAAACGGCACATTTCTAAATTTTGTAGAAAAAAACTATAGTTATAAAGTTAACAATACCTGATGACATTAATAACCTGTTGGGGATAGGGGGCAGTATTTGCACGGCCGGATAAAAAACATACCCGATTTAATCTGGTTACTACTCCTGCCCAGTAACTAGAATATGCATATAATTGTTTGACTTGGATAGAAAATACCCTAAAGTTTCTAAAACTGTTTGAATGGTGTCTGTGAGTATAACAGAACTCATATGGCAGGTCAAAACCCTGAGACATATCCTAACAGGAAATGGAAATCTGATGTGTGGAATCACTTCAAACCTTTGCCATTGAAACACACAGGGACTTATTAATCATTTAGCACTTCCTAAGGCTTCCACTAGATGTCAACAGTCTTTACAAAGTGGTTTGAGTCTTCTATGGTAGAAACTGACCCAAAGAGAGCCTTGAGAAGTTGGTCACAGGGGGAGGGCCATTACTACTATGATGCGGGCGCCCATGGGAACCCTTTTGTTCCGAAACGTTTAGTAAGACAATGCAATCGTCCGCCTTGAATATTATTGAAGCTCTGGTTGAAAAAGGCCCTAAAGATTTATGTTATACAACGTTTGAAATGTTTGAACGAACGTAAATATATATTTTTTTGCACATTCGTGACGACAAGTCCCACGCGCTTCAATACGTTATGAGTAGCCTTCAGAACGTGCTAACAAGAAGGAACTATTGGGACAAAAATTATTAACTTTTTCGAACAAAACTACATTTGTTGTGGACTTGGGATTCCTGGAAGTGCCTTCTGATGAAGATAATCAAAGGTAAGGGAATATTTACAATAGTATATTTGATTTTAGATGGTTCCAAGATGGCGCTAACATGTATCGCCTAGCCTATTTTTCTGAGCATACCACGTTGTTTATTGCAAAGTGTGATTTCCCAGTAAAGTTATTTTTAAATCTGGAAATGCGGTTGCATTCACGAGATGTTAATCTATAAATCTTTGAATGACAATATTACATTTTAACAATGTTTTCGAATAGTAAGTTTGTAAATTGTAGCGCTGATCCACCGGAAGCATTTGAGGGAAAAGATTTTCTGAATGTCACGCGCCAATGTAAAATGCTGTTTTTATATATAAATATGAACTTTATCGAACAAAAAATGCATGTATTGTGTAACATGATGTCCTAGGAGTGTCATCTGATGAAGATTGTCAAAGGTTAGAGCTGCATTTAGCTGTGTTTTGGGTATTTGTGATGCATGCTAGTTGCTTTGAAAATGGCAGTGTGATTTTTTTGGCAGGGTACTCTCCTAACATAATCTAATGTTTTGCTTTTGCTGTAAAGCCTTTTTGAAATTGGACAAAGAGGTTCGATTCAGGAGAGGTGTATCTATAAAATGGTGTAAAATAGTCATATGTTTGAGAAATTGAAGTAATAGCATTTATGAGGTTTTGTATTTCGCGCGACACGATTCCACTGGCTGTTGACTAGAGTGGGATGCAAGCGTCTGACATTCCCAGACAGGTTAAACTACAGGGGGAATTTTCTTATTTGAATTTCATGCTCGTTCTATTATTTAAATGTGGAACATGAATTGCATCATTCAAGTGACCAGTCTGTCCCTAAATTGATGGGTTAATTGATCCCCTCACCACTCTTGAAGTCACCCTCTGAGCTTCATCACTAACACGTTACAACGGATGGCCTTCCGAGCGAGTTGGTAGGGGTGAGGAGTTGGTTTGGGATTCATCACCTATGTTACTTTCTGTGTTAGATTTGAACGTGGATAACATCCTGTGTGTGTGTGTGTGTGTGTGTGTGTGTGTGTGTGTGTGTGTGTGTGTGTGTGTGTGTGTGTGTGTGTGTGTGTGTGTGTGTGTGTGTGTGTGTGTGTGTGTGTGTGTGTGTGTGTGTAGATTTCAATGTGGATAACTTCCTGTGTAAGGAGGATCTGGAGAAGACGTTGAACAAGCTGACGAGGGAGGAGTTGAGCCCTGAAGAGGTCACCCTGGTCTGTGAGAAGGCCATCGAAGAGGCTGACCTAGACGGAGATAGCAAACTGTCCTTCGCTGACTTTGAAAACATGATCACCAGGGCTCCTGACTTTTTAAGGTAACAGTATTATTTTAGTCAGTGTATACTGTACATGAAGTGCATTCGGAAAGTATTCAGACCACTTGATTTTTTCCACATTTTGTTACATTACAGCCTTATTCTAAAATGGATTAAATAAAAAACAATCCTCATCAATCTACACACAGTACCCAATAATGACAAAGCATCCTGTTTCCATTGATCATCCTTGAGATGTTTCTAAAACTTGATTGGAGTCCACCATTGGTAAATTCAGTTGATTGGACATGATATAGACAGGTACACACCTGTCTATATAAGGTCCCACAGTTGACAGCGCATGTCAGAGCAAAAACCAAGCCATGACGTCGAAGGAATTGTCCGTAGAGCTCTGAGACAGAATTGTGTTGAGGCACAGATCTGGGGAAGGGTACCAAAATATTTCTGCAGCATTGAAGGTCCCCAAGAACACAGCCTCCATAATTCTCAAATGGAAGAAGTTTGGAACCACCAATACTCTTCCTAGAGGTGGCCGCCCGACCAAACTGAGCAATCAGGGGAGAAATGCCTTGGTGGTCCAGAGTTCATCTGCGGAGATGGGAGAACCTTCCAGAAGGACAACCATCTCTGTAGCACTCCACCAATCAGGCCTTTATGGTAGAGTGGCCAGACGGAAGCCACTCCTCAGTAAAAGGCACATGACAGCCCGCTTGGTGTTTGCCAAAAGGCACCTAAAAACTCTCAGACCATGAGAAACAAGATGCTCTGGTCTGATGAAACCAAGATTAAAGTCTTTGGCTTGAATGCCAAGCGTGTCTGGAGGAAACATGGCACCATTCCTACGGTGAAGCATAGCGGTGGCAGCATCATGCTGAGGGGATATTTTTCAGTGGTAAAGACTTGGAGACTAGTCAGGATCGATGGAAAGATGAGCGGAGCAAAGTTCAGAGAGATCCATGATGAAAATCTGCTCTAGTGCGCTCATGACCTCAGACTGGGCCGATGGTTCACCTTCCAACAGGTCAACGATCCTAAACACACAGCCAGGACAATGCAAGAGTGGCTTCGGGACAAGTCTCTGAATGTCCTTGAGTGGCCCAGCCAGAACCCGGACTTGAACCCAATCGAACATCTCTGGAGAGACCAGAAAATAGCTGTGCAGCGACGCTCCCCATCCGACCTGACAGAGCTTGAGATGACTTTTTTTATTTAACCTTTAACTAGGCAAGTCAGTTAAGAACAAATTCATAATTTAAAATGATGGCCTACAGCGGCCAAACCCTTACCCGGACGACGCTGCGCAAATTGTGTGCCGCCTTATGGGTCTCCCTCTCACGGCAGATATGTGATACAGCCTGGAATCAAACCAGGGTCTGTAGGTCAGTTTGTTATTCAGGTCATGATAGTAGATACGTGTGTGAGGTCGTGACAGTATGTCAGTGTGTTATTCAGGTCATGATAGTAGGTCAGTGTGTTATTCAGGTCATGATAGTAGGTCAGTGTGTTATTCAGGTCATGATAGTAGGTCAGTGTGTAATTCAGGTCATGATAGTTGATCAGTGTGTGAGGTCATGACAGTAGGTCAGTGTGTTATTCAGGTC
The DNA here is from genome assembly GCF_965601325.2 of Salmo salar. NCBI lineage: Eukaryota > Metazoa > Chordata > Actinopteri > Salmoniformes > Salmonidae > Salmo > Salmo salar. The sequence continues at coordinate 70,100,312 of NC_138300.1, forward strand.
ATGATAGTAGATCAGTGTGTTATTCAGGTCATGATAGTAGGTCAGTGTGTTACTCAGGTCATGATAGTAGATCAGTGTGTGAGGTCATGACAGTAGGTTAGTGTGTTATTCAGGTCATGATAGTAGATCAGTGTGTTATTCAGGTCATGATAGTAGGTCAGTGTGTTATTCAGGTCATGATAGTAGTTCAGTGTGTTATTCAGGTCATGATAGTAGTTCAGTGTGTTATTCAGGTCATGATAGTAGGTCAGTTTGTTATTCAGGTCATGATAGTAGATCAGTGTGTTATTCAGGTCATGATAGTAGATCAGTGTGTTTTTCAGGTCATGATAGTAGATCAGTGTGTGAGGTCATGACAGTAGGTCAGTGTGTTATTCAGGTCATGATAGTAGGTCAGTGTGTTATTCAGGTCATGATAGTAGATCAGTGTGTTATTCAGGTCATGACAGTAGGTCAGTGTGTTATTCAGGTCATGACAGTAGGTCAGTTTGTTATTCAGGTCATGATAGTAGATCAGTGTGTTATTCAGGTCATGAAAGTAGGTCCGTGTTGTCATGACGTTGGCCCGTGGGTAAGGTTTATGACCCCCCCCATAAATACCTTTCCCCCTTCCCCTCTCTTACTGACCCTACTGAAGGACTGCTGTCCTGTTAAATATAGAGAGTCTGGGAACATCAAACAAATGTGGAAAGGTACCACATATTTTGTTAATAAAACCAGTTGGAAATATGCTTGGGAACGTAATGAGTATGTATGTCAGTTCGGTTGTCATCTGAGACATTATGACTGATGACAGGACGACATAAACTGTATCTGAGAAAGTATCCAGCCTCTAGTTATCAGAGTCACATGGAATTGTTATGCAATTGAAATGTTTGATATTGAAAATGTTTGTTAGGAGATGAAATGTAATTTTAGCTTCCGAATGAGAGATTTGGGTTTTCATAAGGAAAGTGCCCTGCTCGATCAGTGGCCCAACCCTGTGAAGAGACCAAGGGGTTATAAACGATGAAACACCTCCCTCCCCCTCCCCACTATATAATCCTTTGACGAAAAGATAACCAGGTAGTTCCAGTACGGGAGGCCTGCAGCCTCTACGTTAGAAGGACACACATGTCAAGTACAGAACTAAGCCAACCTCGGCGTGAGCTTATTCACTACAGAAGTGCTACTTCCTAGCCGTTGAGTTAGCAGCGGCCGCTGCTTACGTGGGCTAGGAAAGGACGGACGACGGATCCAGTCTAACAACCAGACGAAGATACCACCACGTATCCAATTGACCACCAGAGACATTCTTCCGAGTAACAGGAAGATCTGTTGGCCAACCCGGCCAGCATCTACGACCAATCTACCAAAGCGCAGCTCAGAGTAAATATTTATTGCATTTTCCTTTTCCAAATGGGCGGTAATTTAGAATGCATAAGATAATGTATTTACGATAGCATAGCTGCTGTTTCTTTGTTCCTAAATCTTCCCGCTCTTTCATTCAAGCCCAACCCCCTTTCCTTTGTGTAACCAGCTTTCATACAGGTTCCGTTCATCAGGGGTGAATTCTGTATGACATCATTGTATTCTGTGTATTTGTAATTCTGTGTGATTAGTTAGGTATTTAGTAAATAAATAATTAAACCCAATTTTGTATTGCTGATTCAACTTGTTAGCCAGGGTTCGTGAAGATAGCCAAGAATTTACAACTTTCATTATGGGACTGAAAATAAGACAAGGATTAATATTGACTGCTATCGAGGTAAAATATTACTAAGTATTTTAAGAGTTTATTCGGAAGATAACAGCTCTATAAACGTTCTTCCGTGGTGCCCCGACTTTCTAGTTAATTACATTTACATGATTAGCTTAATCAGGTAATATTAATTACAGAGAAATCATTTTATAAGTTAACATGTCACATCACTTAATCCGGCATAGCCAAAGACACGACAGTGTGTTATTCAGGTCATGATAGTAGGTCAGTTTGTTATTCAGGTCATGATAGTAGGTCAGTGTGTTATTCAGGTCATGATAGTAGATCAGTGTGTTATTCAGGTCATGATAGTAGATCAGTGTGTGAGGTCATGACAGTAGGTCAGTGTGTTATTCAGGTCATGATAGTAGGTCAGTGTGTTATTCAGGTCATGATAGTAGGTCAGTGTGTTATTCAGGTCATGATAGTAGGTCAGTGTGTTATTCAGGTCATGATAGTAGGTCAGTGTGTTATTCAGGTCATGATAGTAGGTCAGTGTGTTATTCAGGTCATGATAGTAGATCAGTGTGTTATTTAGGTCATGATAGTAGGTCAGTGTGTTATTCAGGTCATGATAGTAGGTCAGTGCGTTATTCAGGTCATGACAGTAGATCAGTGTGTGAGGTCATGACAGTAGGTCAGTGTGTTATTCAGATCATGATAGTAGGTCACTGTGTTATTCAGTTCACGATAGTAGATCAGTGTGTTATTCAGGTCATGACAGTAGTTCAGTGTGTTATTCAGGTCATGACAGTAGGTCAGTTTGTTATTCAGGTCATGATAGAAGGTCAGTGTGTTATTCAGGTCATGACAGTAGGTCAGTTTGTTATTCAGGTCATGACAGTAGGTCAGTTTGTTATTCAGGTCATGATAGTAGATCAGTGTGTTATTCAGGTCATGATAGTAGGTCAGTGTGTTATTCAGGTCATGACAGTAGGTCAGTGTGTTATTCAGGTCATGATAGTAGGTCAGTTTGTTATTCAGGTCATGATAGTAGGTCAGTGTGTTATTCAGGTCATGATAGTAGATCAGTGTGTTATTCAGGTCATGATAGTAGATCAGTGTGTGAGGTCATGACAGTAGGTCAGTGTGTTATTCAGGTCATGATAGTAGGTCAGTGTGTTATTCAGGTCATGATAGTACATCAGTGTGTGAGGTCATGACAGTAGGTCAGTGTGTTATTCAGGTCATGATAGTAGATCAGTGTGTTATTCAGGTCATGATAGTAGATCAGTGTGTGAGGTCATGACAGTAGGTCAGTGTGTTATTCAGGTCATGATAGTAGGTCAGTGTGTTATTCAGGTCATGATAGTACATCAGTGTGTGAGGTCATGACAGTAGGTCAGTGTGTTATTCAGGTCATGACAGTAGGTCAGTTTGTTATTCAGGTCATGATAGAAGTTCAGTGTGTTATTCAGGTCATGACAGTAGGTCAGTTTGTTATTCAGGTCATGACAGTAGGTCAGTTTGTTATTCAGGTCATGATAGTAGATCAGTGTGTTATTCAGGTCATGATAGTAGGTCAGTGTGTTATTCAGGTCATGACAGTAGGTCAGTGTGTTTTTCAGGTCATGATAGTAGGTCAGTTTGTTATTCAGGTCATGATAGTAGGTCAGTGTGTTATTCAGGTCATGATAGTAGATCAGTGTGTTATTCAGGTCATGATAGTAGATCAGTGTGTGAGGTCATGACAGTAGGTCAGTGTGTTATTCAGGTCATGATAGTAGGTCAGTGTGTTATTCAGGTCATGATAGTACATCAGTGTGTGAGGTCATGACAGTAGGTCAGTGTGTTATTCAGGTCATGATAGTAGGTCAGTGTGTTATTCAGGTCATGATAGTAGGTCAGTGTGTTATTCAGGTCATGACAGTAGGTCAGTGTGTTATTCAGGTCATGATAGTAGGTCAGTGTGTTATTCAGGTCATGATAGTAGGTCAGTGTGTTATTCAGGTCATGATAGTAGATCAGTGTGTTATTCAGGTCATGATAGTAGGTCAGTGTGTTATTCAGGTCATGATAGAAGGTCAGTGTGTTATTCAGGTCATGACAGTAGGTCAGTTTGTTATTCAGGTCATGACAGTAGGTCAGTTTGTTATTCAGGTCATGATAGTAGATCAGTGTGTTATTCAGGTCATGATAGTAGGTCAGTGTGTTATTCAGGTCATGACAGTAGGTCAGTGTGTTATTCAGGTCATGATAGTAGGTGAGTGTGTTACTCAGGTCATGATAGTAGATCAGTGTGTGAGGTCATGACAGTAGGTTAGTGTGTTATTCAGGTCATGATAGTAGATCAGTGTGTTATTCAGGTCATGATAGTAGGTCAGTGTGTTATTCAGGTCATGATAGTAGGTCAGTGTGTTATTCAGGTCATGATAGTAGGTCAGTGTGTTATTCAGGTCATGATAGTAGATCAGTGTGTTTTTCAGGTCATGATAGTAGGTCAGTGTGTTATTCAGGTCATGATAGTAGGTCAGTGCGTTATTCAGGTGATGACAGTAGATCAGTGTGTGAGGTCATGACAGTAGGTCAGTGTGTTATTCAGGTCATGATAGTAGGTCAGTGTGTTAGTCAGGTCATGATAGTAGATCAGTGTGTTATTCAGGTCATGACAGTAGGTCAGTGTGTTATTCAGGTCATGACAGTAGGTCAGTTTGTTATTCAGGTCATGATAGTAGATCAGTGTGTGAGGTCATGACAGTAGGTCAGTGTGTTATTCAGGTCATGATAGTAGGTCAGTGTGTTATTCAGGTCATGATAGTACATCAGTGTGTGAGGTCATGACAGTAGGTCAGTGTGTTATTCAGGTCATGATAGTAGGTCAGTGTGTTATTCAGGTCATGATAGTAGGTCAGTGTGTTATTCAGGTCATGATAGTAGGTCAGTGTGTTATTCAGGTCATGATAGTAGGTCAGTGTGTTATTCAGGTCATGATAGTAGGTCAGTGTGTTATTCAGGTCATGATAGTAGATCAGTGTGTTATTTAGGTCATGATAGTAGGTCAGTGTGTTATTCAGGTCATGATAGTAGGTCAGTGCGTTATTCAGGTCATGACAGTAGATCAGTGTGTGAGGTCATGACAGTAGGTCAGTGTGTTATTCAGATCATGATAGTAGGTCACTGTGTTATTCAGTTCACGATAGTAGATCAGTGTGTTATTCAGGTCATGACAGTAGTTCAGTGTGTTATTCAGGTCATGACAGTAGGTCAGTTTGTTATTCAGGTCATGATAGAAGGTCAGTGTGTTATTCAGGTCATGACAGTAGGTCAGTTTGTTATTCAGGTCATGACAGTAGGTCAGTTTGTTATTCAGGTCATGATAGTAGATCAGTGTGTTATTCAGGTCATGATAGTAGGTCAGTGTGTTATTCAGGTCATGACAGTAGGTCAGTGTGTTATTCAGGTCATGATAGTAGGTCAGTTTGTTATTCAGGTCATGATAGTAGGTCAGTGTGTTATTCAGGTCATGATAGTAGATCAGTGTGTTATTCAGGTCATGATAGTAGATCAGTGTGTGAGGTCATGACAGTAGGTCAGTGTGTTATTCAGGTCATGATAGTAGGTCAGTTTGTTATTCAGGTCATGATAGTAGATCAGTGTGTTATTCAGGTCATGATAGTAGGTCAGTGTGTTATTCAGGTCATGACAGTAGGTCAGTGTGTTATTCAGGTCATGATAGTAGGTGAGTGTGTTACTCAGGTCATGATAGTAGATCAGTGTGTGAGGTCATGACAGTAGGTTAGTGTGTTATTCAGGTCATGATAGTAGATCAGTGTGTTATTCAGGTCATGATAGTAGGTCAGTGTGTTATTCAGGTCATGATAGTAGGTCAGTGTGTTATTCAGGTCATGATAGTAGGTCAGTGTGTTATTCAGGTCATGATAGTAGATCAGTGTGTTTTTCAGGTCATGATAGTAGGTCAGTGTGTTATTCAGGTCATGATAGTAGGTCAGTGCGTTATTCAGGTGATGACAGTAGATCAGTGTGTGAGGTCATGACAGTAGGTCAGTGTGTTATTCAGGTCATGATAGTAGGTCAGTGTGTTAGTCAGGTCATGATAGTAGATCAGTGTGTTATTCAGGTCATGACAGTAGGTCAGTGTGTTATTCAGGTCATGACAGTAGGTCAGTTTGTTATTCAGGTCATGATAGTAGATCAGTGTGTGAGGTCATGACAGTAGGTCAGTGTGTTATTCAGGTCATGATAGTAGGTCAGTGTGTTATTCAGGTCATGATAGTACATCAGTGTGTGAGGTCATGACAGTAGGTCAGTGTGTTATTCAGGTCATGATAGTAGGTCAGTGTGTTATTCAGGTCATGATAGTAGGTCAGTGTGTTATACAGGTCATGATAGTAGGTCAGTGTGTTATTCAGGTCATGATAGTAGGTCAGTGTGTTATTCAGGTCATGATAGTAGGTCAGTGTGTTATTCAGGTCATGATAGTAGATCAGTGTGTTATTTAGGTCATGATAGTAGGTCAGTGTGTTATTCAGGTCATGATAGTAGGTCAGTGCGTTATTCAGGTCATGACAGTAGATCAGTGTGTGAGGTCATGACAGTAGGTCAGTGTGTTATTCAGATCATGATAGTAGGTCACTGTGTTATTCAGTTCACGATAGTAGATCAGTGTGTTATTCAGGTCATGACAGTAGTTCAGTGTGTTATTCAGGTCATGACAGTAGGTCAGTTTGTTATTCAGGTCATGATAGAAGGTCAGTGTGTTATTCAGGTCATGACAGTAGGTCAGTTTGTTATTCAGGTCATGACAGTAGGTCAGTTTGTTATTCAGGTCATGATAGTAGATCAGTGTGTTATTCAGGTCATGATAGTAGGTCAGTGTGTTATTCAGGTCATGACAGTAGGTCAGTGTGTTATTCAGGTCATGATAGTAGGTCAGTTTGTTATTCAGGTCATGATAGTAGGTCAGTGTGTTATTCAGGTCATGATAGTAGATCAGTGTGTTATTCAGGTCATGATAGTAGATCAGTGTGTGAGGTCATGACAGTAGGTCAGTGTGTTATTCAGGTCATGATAGTAGGTCAGTGTGTTATTCAGGTCATGATAGTACATCAGTGTGTGAGGTCATGACAGTAGGTCAGTGTGTTATTCAGGTCATGATAGTAGGTCAGTGTGTTATTCAGGTCATGATAGTAGGTCAGTGTGTTATTCAGGTCATGATAGTAGGTCAGTGTGTTATTCAGGTCATGATAGTAGGTCAGTGTGTTATTCAGGTCATGATAGTAGGTCAGTGTGTTATTCAGGTCATGATAGTAGATCAGTGTGTTATTCAGGTCATGATAGTAGGTCAGTGTGTTATTCAGGTCATGATAGAAGGTCAGTGTGTTATTCAGGTCATGACAGTAGGTCAGTTTGTTATTCAGGTCATGACAGTAGGTCAGTTTGTTATTCAGGTCATGATAGTAGATCAGTGTGTTATTCAGGTCATGATAGTAGGTCAGTGTGTTATTCAGGTCATGACAGTAGGTCAGTGTGTTATTCAGGTCATGATAGTAGGTGAGTGTGTTACTCAGGTCATGATAGTAGATCAGTGTGTGAGGTCATGACAGTAGGTTAGTGTGTTATTCAGGTCATGATAGTAGATCAGTGTGTTATTCAGGTCATGGTAGTAGGTCAGTGTGTTATTCAGGTCATGATAGTAGGTCAGTGTGTTATTCAGGTCATGATAGTAGGTCAGTGTGTTATTCAGGTCATGATAGTAGGTCAGTGTGTTATTCAGGTCATGATAGTAGATCAGTGTGTTTTTCAGGTCATGATAGTAGGTCAGTGTGTTATTCAGGTCATGATAGTAGGTCAGTGCGTTATTCAGGTCATGACAGTAGATCAGTGTGTGAGGTCATGACAGTAGGTCAGTGTGTTATTCAGGTCATGATAGTAGGTCAGTGTGTTAGTCAGGTCATGATAGTAGATCAGTGTGTTATTCAGGTCATGACAGTAGGTCAGTGTGTTATTCAGGTCATGACAGTAGGTCAGTTTGTTATTCAGGTCATGATAGTAGATCAGTGTGTGAGGTCATGACAGTAGGTCAGTGTGTTATTCAGGTCATGATAGTAGGTCAGTGTGTTATTCAGGTCATGATAGTAGGTCAGTGTGTTATTCAGGTCATGACAGTAGATCAGTGTGTGAGGTCATGACAGTAGGTCAGTGTGTTATTCAGATCATGATAGTAGGTCACTGTGTTATTCAGTTCACGATAGTAGATCAGTGTGTTATTCAGGTCATGACAGTAGTTCAGTGTGTTATTCAGGTCATGACAGTAGGTCAGTTTGTTATTCAGGTCATGATAGAAGGTCAGTGTGTTATTCAGGTCATGACAGTAGGTCAGTTTGTTATTCAGGTCATGACAGTAGGTCAGTTTGTTATTCAGGTCATGATAGTAGATCAGTGTGTTATTCAGGTCATGATAGTAGGTCAGTGTGTTATTCAGGTCATGACAGTAGGTCAGTGTGTTATTCAGGTCATGATAGTAGGTCAGTTTGTTATTCAGGTCATGATAGTAGGTCAGTGTGTTATTCAGGTCATGATAGTATATCAGTGTGTTATTCAGGTCATGATAGTAGATCAGTGTGTGAGGTCATGACAGTAGGTCAGTGTGTTATTCAGGTCATGATAGTAGGTCAGTGTGTTATTCAGGTCATGATAGTACATCAGTGTGTGAGGTCATGACAGTAGGTCAGTGTGTTATTCAGGTCATGATAGTAGGTCAGTGTGTTATTCAGGTCATGATAGTAGGTCAGTGTGTTATTCAGGTCATGATAGTAGGTCAGTGTGTTATTCAGGTCATGATAGTAGGTCAGTGTGTTATTCAGGTCATGATAGTAGGTCAGTGTGTTATTCAGGTCATGATAGTAGATCAGTGTGTTATTCAGGTCATGATAGTAGGTCAGTGTGTTATTCAGGTCATGATAGAAGGTCAGTGTGTTATTCAGGTCATGACAGTAGGTCAGTTTGTTATTCAGGTCATGACAGTAGGTCAGTTTGTTATTCAGGTCATGATAGTAGATCAGTGTGTTATTCAGGTCATGATAGTAGGTCAGTGTGTTATTCAGGTCATGACAGTAGGTCAGTGTGTTATTCAGGTCATGATAGTAGGTGAGTGTGTTACTCAGGTCATGATAGTAGATCAGTGTGTGAGGTCATGACAGTAGGTTAGTGTGTTATTCAGGTCATGATAGTAGATCAGTGTGTTATTCAGGTCATGATAGTAGGTCAGTGTGTTATTCAGGTCATGATAGTAGGTCAGTGTGTTATTCAGGTCATGATAGTAGGTCAGTGTGTTATTCAGGTCATGATAGTAGGTCAGTGTGTTATTCAGGTCATGATAGTAGATCAGTGTGTTTTTCAGGTCATGATAGTAGGTCAGTGTGTTATTCAGGTCATGATAGTAGGTCAGTGCGTTATTCAGGTCATGACAGTAGATCAGTGTGTGAGGTCATGACAGTAGGTCAGTGTGTTATTCAGGTCATGATAGTAGGTCAGTGTGTTAGTCAGGTCATGATAGTAGATCAGTGTGTTATTCAGGTCATGACAGTAGGTCAGTGTGTTATTCAGGTCATGACAGTAGGTCAGTTTGTTATTCAGGTCATGATAGTAGATCAGTGTGTGAGGTCATGACAGTAGGTCAGTGTGTTATTCAGGTCATGATAGTAGGTCAGTGTGTTATTCAGGTCATGATAGTAGGTCAGTGTGTTATTCAGGTCATGATAGTAGGTCAGTGTGTTATTCAGGTCATGATAGTAGGTCAGTGTGTTATTCAGGTCATGATAGTAGGTCAGTGTGTTATTCAGGTCATGATAGTAGGTCAGTGTGTTATTCAGGTCATGATAGTAGGTCAGTGTGTTATTCAGGTCATGATAGTAGGTCAGTGTGTTATTCAGGTCATGATAGTAGATCAGTGTGTTATTCAGGTCATGATAGTAGGTCAGTGTGTTATTCAGGTCATGATAGTAGGTCAGTGCGTTATTCAGGTCATGACAGTAGATCAGTGTGTGATGTCATGACAGTAGGTCAGTGTGTTAGTCAGGTCATGATAGTAGATCAGTGTGTTATTCAGGTCATGACAGTAGGTCAGTGTGTTATTCAGGTCATGACAGTAGGTCAGTGTGTTATTCAGGTCATGACAGTAGGTCAGTGTGTTATTCAGGTCATGATAGTAGGTCAGTTTGTTATTCAGGTCATGATAGTAGGTCAGTGTGTTATTCAGGTCATGATAGTAGATCAGTGTGTTATTCAGGTCATGATAGTAGATCAGTGTGTGAGGTCATGACAGTAGGTCAGTGTGTTATTCAGGTCATGATAGTAGGTCAGTGTGTTATTCAGGTCATGATAGTACATCAGTGTGTGAGGTCATGACAGTAGGTCAGTGTGTTATTCAGGTCATGATAGTAGGTCAGTGTGTTATTCAGGTCATGATAGTAGGTCAGTGTGTTATTCAGGTCATGATAGTAGATCAGTGTGTTATTCAGGTCATGATAGTAGGTCAGTGTGTTATTCAGGTCATGATAGAAGGTCAGTGTGTTATTCAGGTCATGACAGTAGGTCAGTTTGTTATTCAGGTCATGACAGTAGGTCAGTTTGTTATTCAGGTCATGATAGTAGATCAGTGTGTTATTCAGGTCATGATAGTAGGTCAGTGTGTTATTCAGGTCATGACAGTAGGTCAGTGTGTTATTCAGGTCATGATAGTAGGTGAGTGTGTTACTCAGGTCATGATAGTAGATCAGTGTGTGAGGTCATGACAGTAGGTTAGTGTGTTATTCAGGTCATGATAGTAGATCAGTGTGTTATTCAGGTCATGATAGTAGGTCAGTGTGTTATTCAGGTCATGATAGTAGGTCAGTGTGTTATTCAGGTCATGATAGTAGGTCAGTGTGTTATTCAGGTCATGATAGTAGGTCAGTGTGTTATTCAGGTCATGATAGTAGATCAGTGTGTTTTTCAGGTCATGATAGTAGGTCAGTGTGTTATTCAGGTCATGATAGTAGGTCAGTGCGTTATTCAGGTCATGACAGTAGATCAGTGTGTGAGGTCATGACAGTAGGTCAGTGTGTTATTCAGGTCATGATAGTAGGTCAGTGTGTTAGTCAGGTCATGATAGTAGATCAGTGTGTTATTCAGGTCATGACAGTAGGTCAGTGTGTTATTCAGGTCATGACAGTAGGTCAGTTTGTTATTCAGGTCATGATAGTAGATCAGTGTGTGAGGTCATGACAGTAGGTCAGTGTGTTATTCAGGTCATGATAGTAGGTCAGTGTGTTATTCAGGTCATGATAGTACATCAGTGTGTGAGGTCATGACAGTAGGTCAGTGTGTTATTCAGGTCATGATAGTAGGTCAGTGTGTTATTCAGGTCATGATAGTAGGTCAGTGTGTTATTCAGGTCATGATAGTAGGTCAGTGTGTTATTCAGGTCATGATAGTAGGTCAGTGTGTTATTCAGGTCATGACAGTAGGTCAGTGTGTTATTCAGGTCATGATAGTAGGTCAGTGTGTTATTCAGGTCATGATAGTAGGTCAGTGTGTTATTCAGGTCATGATAGTAGATCAGTGTGTTATTCAGGTCATGATAGTAGGTCAGTGTGTTATTCAGGTCATGATAGAAGGTCAGTGTGTTATTCAGGTCATGACAGTAGGTCAGTTTGTTATTCAGGTCATGACAGTAGGTCAGTTTGTTATTCAGGTCATGATAGTAGATCAGTGTGTTATTCAGGTCATGATAGTAGGTCAGTGTGTTATTCAGGTCATGACAGTAGGTCAGTGTGTTATTCAGGTCATGATAGTAGGTGAGTGTGTTACTCAGGTCATGATAGTAGATCAGTGTGTGAGGTCATGACAGTAGGTTAGTGTGTTATTCAGGTCATGATAGTAGATCAGTGTGTTATTCAGGTCATGATAGTAGGTCAGTGTGTTATTCAGGTCATGATAGTAGGTCAGTGTGTTATTCAGGTCATGATAGTAGGTCAGTGTGTTATTCAGGTCATGATAGTAGGTCAGTGTGTTATTCAGGTCATGATAGTAGATCAGTGTGTTTTTCAGGTCATGATAGTAGGTCAGTGTGTTATTCAGGTCATGATAGTAGGTCAGTGCGTTATTCAGGTCATGACAGTAGATCAGTGTGTGAGGTCATGACAGTAGGTCAGTGTGTTATTCAGGTCATGATAGTAGGTCAGTGTGTTAGTCAGGTCATGATAGTAGATCAGTGTGTTATTCAGGTCATGACAGTAGGTCAGTGTGTTATTCAGGTCATGACAGTAGGTCAGTTTGTTATTCAGGTCATGATAGTAGATCAGTGTGTGAGGTCATGACAGTAGGTCAGTGTGTTATTCAGGTCATGATAGTAGGTCAGTGTGTTATTCAGGTCATGATAGTACATCAGTGTGTGAGGTCATGACAGTAGGTCAGTGTGTTATTCAGGTCATGATAGTAGGTCAGTGTGTTATTCAGGTCATGATAGTAGGTCAGTGTGTTATTCAGGTCATGATAGTAGGTCAGTGTGTTATTCAGGTCATGATAGTAGGTCAGTGTGTTATTCAGGTCATGATAGTAGGTCAGTGTGTTATTCAGGTCATGATAGTAGGTCAGTGTGTTATTCAGGTCATGATAGTAGGTCAGTGTGTTATTCAGGTCATGATAGTAGATCAGTGTGTTATTCAGGTCATTATAGTAGGTCAGTGTGTTATTCAGGTCATGATAGTAGGTCAGTGCGTTATTCAGGTCATGACAGTAGATCAGTGTGTGATGTCATGACAGTAGGTCAGTGTGTTAGTCAGGTCATGATAGTAGATCAGTGTGTTATTCAGGTCATGACAGTAGGTCAGTGTGTTATTCAGGTCATGACAGTAGGTCAGTTTGTTATTCAGGTCATGATAGTAGATCAGTGTGTGAGGTCATGACAGTAGGTCAGTGTGTTATTCAGGTCATGATAGTAGGTCAGTGTGTTATTCAGGTCATGATAGTACATCAGTGTGTGAGGTCATGACAGTAGGTCAGTGTGTTATTCAGGTCATGATAGTAGGTCAGTGTGTTATTCAGGTCATGATAGTAGGTCAGTGTGTTATTCAGGTCATGATAGTAGGTCAGTGTGTTATTCAGGTCATGATAGTAGGTCAGTGTGTTATTCAGGTCATGATAGTAGGTCAGTGTGTTATTCAGGTCATGATAGTAGGTCAGTGTGTTATTCAGGTCATGATAGTAGATCAGTGTGTTATTCAGGTCATGATAGTAGGTCAGTGTGTTATTCAGGTCATGATAGAAGGTCAGTGTGTTATTCAGGTCATGACAGTAGGTCAGTTTGTTATTCAGGTCATGACAGTAGGTCAGTTTGTTATTCAGGTCATGATAGTAGATCAGTGTGTTATTCAGGTCATGATAGTAGGTCAGTGTGTTATTCAGGTCATGACAGTAGATCAGTGTGTGAGGTCATGACAGTAGGTCAGTGTGTTATTCAGGTCATGATAGTAGGTCAGTGTGTTAGTCAGGTCATGATAGTAGATCAGTGTGTTATTCAGGTCATGACAGTAGGTCAGTGTGTTATTCAGGTCATGACAGTAGGTCAGTTTGTTATTCAGGTCATGATAGTAGATCAGTGTGTGAGGTCATGACAGTAGGTCAGTGTGTTATTCAGGTCATGATAGTAGGTCAGTGTGTTATTCAGGTCATGATAGTAGGTCAGTGTGTTATTCAGGTCATGATAGTAGGTCAGTGTGTTATTCAGGTCATGATAGTAGGTCAGTGTGTTATTCAGGTCATGATAGTAGGTCAGTGTGTTATTCAGGTCATGATAGTAGGTCAGTGTGTTATTCAGGTCATGATAGTAGGTCAGTGTGTTATTCAGGTCATGATAGTAGGTCAGTGTGTTATTCAGGTCATGATAGTAGATCAGTGTGTTATTCAGGTCATGATAGTAGGTCAGTGTGTTATTCAGGTCATGATAGTAGGTCAGTGCGTTATTCAGGTCATGACAGTAGATCAGTGTGTGATGTCATGACAGTAGGTCAGTGTGTTAGTCAGGTCATGATAGTAGATCAGTGTGTGAGGTCATGACAGTAGGTCAGTGTGTTATTCAGGTCATGATAGTAGGTCAGTGTGTTATTCAGGTCATGATAGTACATCAGTGTGTGAGGTCATGACAGTAGGTCAGTGTGTTATTCAGGTCATGATAGTAGGTCAGTGTGTTATTCAGGTCATGATAGTAGGTCAGTGTGTTATTCAGGTCATGATAGTAGATCAGTGTGTTATTCAGGTCATGATAGTAGGTCAGTGTGTTATTCAGGTCATGATAGAAGGTCAGTGTGTTATTCAGGTCATGACAGTAGGTCAGTTTGTTATTCAGGTCATGACAGTAGGTCAGTTTGTTATTCAGGTCATGATAGTAGATCAGTGTGTTATTCAGGTCATGATAGTAGGTCAGTGTGTTATTCAGGTCATGACAGTAGGTCAGTGTGTTATTCAGGTCATGATAGTAGGTGAGTGTGTTACTCAGGTCATGATAGTAGATCAGTGTGTGAGGTCATGACAGTAGGTTAGTGTGTTATTCAGGTCATGATAGTAGATCAGTGTGTTATTCAGGTCATGATAGTAGGTCAGTGTGTTATTCAGGTCATGATAGTAGGTCAGTGTGTTATTCAGGTCATAATAGTAGGTCAGTGTGTTATTCAGGTCATGATAGTAGGTCAGTGTGTTATTCAGGTCATGATAGTAGATCAGTGTGTTTTTCAGGTCATGATAGTAGGTCAGTGTGTTATTCAGGTCATGATAGTAGGTCAGTGCGTTATTCAGGTCATGACAGTAGATCAGTGTGTGAGGTCATGACAGTAGGTCAGTGTGTTATTCAGGTCATGATAGTAGGTCAGTGTGTTAGTCAGGTCATGATAGTAGATCAGTGTGTTATTCAGGTCATGACAGTAGGTCAGTGTGTTATTCAGGTCATGACAGTAGGTCAGTTTGTTATTCAGGTCATGATAGTAGATCAGTGTGTGAGGTCATGACAGTAGGTCAGTGTGTTATTCAGGTCTTGATAGTAGGTCAGTGTGTTATTCAGGTCATGATAGTACATCAGTGTGTGAGGTCATGACAGTAGGTCAGTGTGTTATTCAGGTCATGATAGTAGGTCAGTGTGTTATTCAGGTCATGATAGTAGGTCAGTGTGTTATTCAGGTCATGATAGTAGGTCAGTGTGTTATTCAGGTCATGATAGTAGGTCAGTGTGTTATTCAGGTCATGATAGTAGGTCAGTGTGTTATTCAGGTCATGATAGTAGGTCAGTGTGTTATTCAGGTCATGATAGTAGGTCAGTGTGTTATTCAGGTCATGATAGTAGGTCAGTGTGTTATTCAGGTCATGATAGTAGATCAGTGTGTTATTCAGGTCATTATAGTAGGTCAGTGTGTTATTCAGGTCATGATAGTAGGTCAGTGCGTTATTCAGGTCATGACAGTAGATCAGTGTGTGATGTCATGACAGTAGGTCAGTGTGTTAGTCAGGTCATGATAGTAGATCAGTGTGTTATTCAGGTCATGACAGTAGGTCAGTTTGTTATTCAGGTCATGATAGTAGATCAGTGTGTGAGGTCATGACAGTAGGTCAGTGTGTTATTCAGGTCATGATAGTAGGTCAGTGTGTTATTCAGGTCATGATAGTACATCAGTGTGTGAGGTCATGACAGTAGGTCAGTGTGTTATTCAGGTCATGATAGTAGGTCAGTGTGTTATTCAGGTCATGATAGTAGGTCAGTGTGTTATTCAGGTCATGATAGTAGGTCAGTGTGTTATTCAGGTCATGATAGTAGGTCAGTGTGTTATTCAGGTCATGATAGTAGGTCAGTGTGTTATTCAGGTCATGATAGTAGGTCAGTGTGTTATTCAGGTCATGATAGTAGATCAGTGTGTTATTCAGGTCATGATAGTAGGTCAGTGTGTTATTCAGGTCATGATAGAAGGTCAGTGTGTTATTCAGGTCATGACAGTAGGTCAGTTTGTTATTCAGGTCATGACAGTAGGTCAGTTTGTTATTCAGGTCATGATAGTAGATCAGTGTGTTATTCAGGTCATGATAGTAGGTCAGTGTGTTATTCAGGTCATGACAGTAGGTCAGTGTGTTATTCAGGTCATGATAGTAGGTCAGTGTGTTATTCAGGTCATGATAGTAGGTGAGTGTGTTACTCAGGTCATGATAGTAGATCAGTGTGTGAGGTCATGACAGTAGGTTAGTGTGTTATTCAGGTCATGATAGTAGATCAGTGTGTTATTCAGGTCATGATAGTAGGTCAGTGTGTTATTCAGGTCATGATAGTAGGTCAGTGTGTTATTCAGGTCATGATAGTAGGTCAGTGTGTTATTCAGGTCATGATAGTAGATCAGTGTGTGAGGTCATGACAGTAGGTCAGTGTGTTATTCAGGTCTTGATAGTAGGTCAGTGTGTTATTCAGGTCATGATAGTACATCAGTGTGTGAGGTCATGACAGTAGGTCAGTGTGTTATTCAGGTCATGATAGTAGGTCAGTGTGTTATTCAGGTCATGATAGTAGGTCAGTGTGTTATTCAGGTCATGATAGTAGGTCAGTGTGTTATTCAGGTCATGATAGTAGGTCAGTGTGTTATTCAGGTCATGATAGTAGGTCAGTGTGTTATTCAGGTCATGATAGTAGGTCAGTGTGTTATTCAGGTCATGATAGTAGGTCAGTGTGTTATTCAGGTCATGATAGTAGGTCAGTGTGTTATTCAGGTCATGATAGTAGATCAGTGTGTTATTCAGGTCATTATAGTAGGTCAGTGTGTTATTCAGGTCATGATAGTAGGTCAGTGCGTTATTCAGGTCATGACAGTAGATCAGTGTGTGATGTCATGACAGTAGGTCAGTGTGTTAGTCAGGTCATGATAGTAGATCAGTGTGTTATTCAGGTCATGACAGTAGGTCAGTGTGTTATTCAGGTCATGACAGTAGGTCAGTTTGTTATTCAGGTCATGATAGTAGATCAGTGTGTGAGGTCATGACAGTAGGTCAGTGTGTTATTCAGGTCATGATAGTAGGTCAGTGTGTTATTCAGGTCATGATAGTACATCAGTGTGTGAGGTCATGACAGTAGGTCAGTGTGTTATTCAGGTCATGATAGTAGGTCAGTGTGTTATTCAGGTCATGATAGTAGGTCAGTGTGTTATTCAGGTCATGATAGTAGGTCAGTGTGTTATTCAGGTCATGATAGTAGGTCAGTGTGTTATTCAGGTCATGATAGTAGGTCAGTGTGTTATTCAGGTCATGATAGTAGGTCAGTGTGTTATTCAGGTCATGATAGTAGATCAGTGTGTTATTCAGGTCATGATAGTAGGTCAGTGTGTTATTCAGGTCATGATAGAAGGTCAGTGTGTTATTCAGGTCATGACAGTAGGTCAGTTTGTTATTCAGGTCATGACAGTAGGTCAGTTTGTTATTCAGGTCATGATAGTAGATCAGTGTGTAATTCAGGTCATGATAGTAGGTCAGTGTGTTATTCAGGTCATGACAGTAGGTCAGTGTGTTATTCAGGTCATGATAGTAGGTCAGTGTGTTATTCAGGTCATGATAGTAGGTGAGTGTGTTACTCAGGTCATGATAGTAGATCAGTGTGTGAGGTCATGACAGTAGGTTAGTGTGTTATTCAGGTCATGATAGTAGATCAGTGTGTTATTCAGGTCATGATAGTAGGTCAGTGTGTTATTCAGGTCATGATAGTAGGTCAGTGTGTTATTCAGGTCATGATAGTAGGTCAGTGTGTTATTCAGGTCATGATAGTAGATCAGTGTGTTATTCAGGTCATGATAGTAGGTCAGTGTGTTATTCAGGTCATGATAGTAGGTCAGTGCGTTATTCAGGTCATGACAGTAGATCAGTGTGTGAGGTCATGACAGTAGGTCAGTTTGTTATTCAGGTCATGATAGTAGATCAGTGTGTGAGGTCATGACAGTAGGTCAGTGTGTTATTCAGGTCATGATAGTAGGTCAGTGTGTTATTCAGGTCATGATAGTACATCAGTGTGTGAGGTCATGACAGTAGGTCAGTGTGTTATTCAGGTCATGATAGTAGGTCAGTGTGTTATTCAGGTCATGATAGTAGGTCAGTGTGTTATTCAGGTCATGATAGTAGGTCAGTGTGTTATTCAGGTCATGATAGTAGGTCAGTGTGTTATTCAGGTCATGATAGTAGGTCAGTGTGTTATTCAGGTCATGATAGTAGGTCAGTGTGTTATTCAGGTCATGATAGTAGGTCAGTGTGTTATTCAGGTCATGATAGTAGATCAGTGTGTTATTCAGGTCATTATAGTAGGTCAGTGTGTTATTCAGGTCATGATAGTAGGTCAGTGCGTTATTCAGGTCATGACAGTAGATCAGTGTGTGATGTCATGACAGTAGGTCAGTGTGTTAGTCAGGTCATGATAGTAGATCAGTGTGTTATTCAGGTCATGACAGTAGGTCAGTGTGTTATTCAGGTCATGACAGTAGGTCAGTTTGTTATTCAGGTCATGATAGTAGATCAGTGTGTGAGGTCATGACAGTAGGTCAGTGTGTTATTCAGGTCATGATAGTAGGTCAGTGTGTTATTCAGGTCATGATAGTACATCAGTGTGTGAGGTCATGACAGTAGGTCAGTGTGTTATTCAGGTCATGATAGTAGGTCAGTGTGTTATTCAGGTCATGATAGTAGGTCAGTGTGTTATTCAGGTCATGATAGTAGGTCAGTGTGTTATTCAGGTCATGATAGTAGGTCAGTGTGTTATTCAGGTCATGATAGTAGGTCAGTGTGTTATTCAGGTCATGATAGTAGATCAGTGTGTTATTCAGGTCATGATAGTAGGTCAGTGTGTTATTCAGGTCATGATAGAAGGTCAGTGTGTTATTCAGGTCATGACAGTAGGTCAGTTTGTTATTCAGGTCATGACAGTAGGTCAGTTTGTTATTCAGGTCATGATAGTAGATCAGTGTGTTATTCAGGTCATGATAGTAGGTCAGTGTGTTATTCAGGTCATGACAGTAGGTCAGTGTGTTATTCAGGTCATGATAGTAGGTCAGTGTGTTATTCAGGTCATGATAGTAGGTGAGTGTGTTACTCAGGTCATGATAGTAGATCAGTGTGTGAGGTCATGACAGTAGGTTAGTGTGTTATTCAGGTCATGATAGTAGATCAGTGTGTTATTCAGGTCATGATAGTAGGTCAGTGTGTTATTCAGGTCATGATAGTAGGTCAGTGTGTTATTCAGGTCATGATAGTAGGTCAGTGTGTTATTCAGGTCATGATAGTAGATCAGTGTGTTATTCAGGTCATGATAGTAGGTCAGTGTGTTATTCAGGTCATGATAGTAGGTCAGTGCGTTATTCAGGTCATGACAGTAGATCAGTGTGTGAGGTCATGACAGTAGGTCAGTGTGTTATTCAGGTCATGATAGTAGGTCAGTGTGTTAGTCAGGTCATGATAGTAGATCAGTGTGTTATTCAGGTCATGACAGTAGGTCAGTGTGTTATTCAGGTCATGACAGTAGGTCAGTTTGTTATTCAGGTCATGATAGTAGGTCAGTTTGTTATTCAGGTCATGACAGTAGGTCCGTTTGTTATTCAGGTCATGACAGTAGGTCAGTTTGTTATTCAGGTCATGATAGTAGATCAGTGTGTTATTCAGGTCATGATAGTAGGTCAGTGTGTTATTCAGGTCATGATAGTAGGTCAGTGTGTTATTCAGGTCATGATAGTAAGTCAGTGTGTTATTCAGGTCATGACAGTAGGTCAGTGTGTTATTCAGGTCATGATAGTAGGTCAGTTTGTTATTCAGGTCATGATAGTAGATCCGTGTGTTATTCAGGTCATGATAGTAGGTCAGTGTGTTATTCAGGTCATGATAGTTGTTCAGTGTGTTGGTCCTTACCATGTTTTTCTGTCGGTTCTGTCTCTGTTTTGCAGTACCTTCCACATAAGAATCTGAAAGGGCTCCATGGAAAGTCTGTATTCTATATTCTGATTTTATGGCAGAGATCATGACCATGCAAAAAACACTGCCCACACCCTGCCCACATCCTGACCACAGCCCGGTGCCTTTCTGTGGCTACAGACATAACTCTCCCTGGACGTCTGTTTGTAGAGATGTCAGCTGAAACTGGAACAGACTGGCTACGTTCTCACTATGATCCCGGATCTCTTCAGTTTGGTTGTCCTCTCTTACACACACCCACATTCTCTTTGGCCCCCTTTGGCCCCCCTTTCCTCTTCATTAGCCTTACTTGTTTTTCATCTGTTTGGTTTGAGGATGATTTTTGTTTTTTGTGACTATTATATGTCGTAGTAATATTATTATCACAACCACTGATGGAACAATGATGCTTTGTATGTTCTCTTAAAATGACAGAGAAACAGGAGGATGAAATGGGAACCTTTATAAGCTGTTCCTCCTCACTCAAACCCAGACCAGCCCTGGCCTTGGAGGAATACTGGAGTACTAGCAGGTCCACAGAAACATCACATTCCCCTTTCCCCTTGTGCCTCAGACCTCCATACTGACCTCTCCTGTCACTGAATGACGCTCAGGTCTCCTTAATGAACTGATGGGGATGATCTACAGCCCTGAGAGGGGTCAGGACCTGGAACCTGCCTGGTGGACATTATACAAGACCAGACCAGAGGACAAAGAGAGAGGACAAAGAGAGAGGACAAAGAGAGAGGACAGACAGAGGGGACAGACAGAGGGGTAGACAGAGAGCACAGCGCTGCATCACCAAGGTCAAACAGACAGACGGACAGAGTTTTATGACCGCAATGCACCATTTACTCATCACACGAATAAAACATAATATTCTGTTTCTCCTGCTGTTAATGAATTGTTGGGTCATTTCTAAGACTTGTCCAAAATGGCAACCTAGTCCCTAGATAGTGCACTACTTTTGACCCGGACCAGTAGTGCACTATCTAGTGAATAGGGTGACGTTTGGAACTCCCACCTGCTCTTGATGAATTGCTCTGGACATTTATATGTTCTGTTGTTGCTATAATTAATGATGATGACATCACACTTGACTGTTCTCTAGTTCCCTCCATTTTAAAATGGAGAGGTGTAGGGAGAGCGAGGGGGACGGATAGGGATAGGTTTCTGCTCTGGCTTCTCATGAGCCTCTTTAAGCGGGGGCTGTGGGAAGCCAGGCAGAACATGGTTAAGACAGGGAGAGATTGGGGGGTGGAAGGGATAGTGAGGAGGGTGGAAGGAGATCTGAGGGGGAGGATGAAGAGGGAGGAGAGGAAGTGGGGGCAGCATGCTGCCCGGGAGAGGTGGAAGGGGGATTAGGGCTAGGGTTATTTTAGATTAGGGACGGGGAGATAGGGAAAGGTAGTTTATAGGATGACGGGGAGGGATGATGCTCCCCTGAGTTTTGTTTTGGGGTTTTCATTTTGTTTTGTAATTTAAAAATGCCATTATATTGATTTTGTATGAAAGGTATGATTTTGTAAAGAATGAATGGCATAGTACGTAATAAATTATTTTTTCTAAAAAAAGAAAATCTGTTCTTATCAGTTTAATATCTGATACGTCCCCCATCGGGGAACTACATATGAAATTGATTTTTCGAACAGGGAGTCGGAAATGGGGCTTGCTCTGTCTGCTCCACGCATCGACCCGGTATTGCAGTACCTCTGGGAACAGTGCAACACTTTTCTCCCATTGTCAAGGAAAACAAAATACACAAAGCTATGTAAAACAGCTAGCAGAAGAAGAGATGCAATGAAAAAAGAAGAAACATCCAAACTGATAGAAGGGCAAAGCGCCCTTCATGGGGTCCCCCGTTTTCCCGCCATTTTAATAATAATAAAAATTAAAAAAAACATTGGCCAGGATTGTGTGTGTGTGTGTCTCTGTGTGTGTGTGTGTGTGTGTTTCTAAGGTATTTGAATATCGCGCCACGGGATTCCACTGGCTGTTGACTAGGGTGGGACGCAAATGTCCCACCTAGCCCAGAGAGGTTAAGAGGAGGGCGGCTTTTAGTTTTTTAGAGGGGGTGGGTTTTGATGTTTGTTTTTTACGGGAGGTTCACCTGAGGGATGGAGGGGATGTAGAAAGATTTAGGAGGGAGTGGGATAAGGGGGAGTCATTTTGGAGTATGGGGGGGTTCATTCCACGGGGGTGGGAATTTTATTTGGGAATAGGGAGGTAAAAGTAGAGGGCACTTTTGTTGTGATACAGGGGAGGGTTTTGGGGGTGGTCATCACTTATAGGGATAGTAGGTATAGGTTAGTGGGGGTGTACGGGCCACAGGTGGCGGCAGACCGGAGGGAGATGGTGGACTGTCTGGCGCCCCTGTGTGTCACAAATAGGCACTTGGTGATAGGAGGAGATTTTAATATAGATTTAGAGGTGGGTGGTGATAGTAGTGCAGGCACCATCACCGGGCTAATGGCTTGCCATGGTCTGATTGATGGAGGCCTGCACACTACTCCGACAATGGCGGGTCCCACATGACGCAACTCCCGGGGGGTTGCGCGGAGGCTCGACTATATTTTCCTATCCAGGTCTTTGGGTCAGTTGTCTGGGCGGCTGTTGCCTGTGTTCTTTTCAGACCACGACAGGGTGCTCCTGCAGGTGGGGTCGCCAGTCTGCCTCTTCGGTAGGGGGTACTGGAAATTAGATGGGGATGTGCTGGAGGAGCAAGCTTTCGTTGACGCCTTTTTTGGTTTCTTTCAGGGGCTTGAAGGCCTCCGGTCCATGTGCGAGGGGGTTTTGGAGTGGTGGGATTTAGTTAAGGTAAGGATTAGGGCTTTTATAATAGGTATTGTAAGAGAACAAAAAGGGAGGAAAGGAGGGAGGTGGATCGTATCCAAAGGTTGCTCGAACTCGAGTACGAGGCAGGCAACCTTGGCGGGTCGATTGACTGGGAGAGATCCACAGACCTGAAGGCGCAGCTCAGGGAGCTGCAGGAGCGGAAGGCTCGAGGTTTCCTGGAGCGTGCGCATAATATCTTTTTAGAACACAATGAGACTTGTTCCGCTATATTCTTTAAGTCGGTTAGGGGCAGACAGAGTAGGAAGATAATGCATGGGGTGAGGGAAGAAGATGGTAGCATAGTTAGAAAACCGGAGGAAATGGTCAGGGTAACAACTGATCATTTCCGAGGTTTATTTAAGGAGAGGGAATTAGATGCAGAGCAGGGGATGTGTTTTTAGAACACTTGTCCCGGCGATTGCCGGAGGGCATTAGAGAAGCGATGGAGGCTCAGATCTCCCTAGAAGAGGTGGAGAGCGCCCTTAGGAGGATGGGAAAAGGGAAGGTGCCTGGGATGGATGGGCTGCCGGGCGAGTTTTATCTCAAGTTTTGGGGTATACTTGGACCAGTGGTCCTTGAAGTCTTAAAGGCCATCCTTGAGACGGGGGTCCCGGGGGGATCAATGGGTGTTGGTGTGCTGTCACTTTTTTATAAGAAGGGGGAAGCAACAGACCTTAGCAACTGGCGGCCGTTGACCATGCTGTGCGTAGATTACAAGCTACTTTTAAAGGTTTTAGCAGACCGGTTGCGCACAGCCCTTCCCTACGTCGTCCACGAGGATCAAATGTGCGGGGTAGAGGGCCACTCAATTAGATTGAACCTACAGTTGATCAGGGACTCCATCGCTTGGGTAGAAGATACTGGGCTGCCTTTAATTGTTGCAGCGCTAGATCAGGCGAAAGCCTTTGATCGCATGAATAGATATTTTCTATTCAGGGTATTAGGTAGATTAGGATTTGGGGAGAAGTTTATAGGATGGATCCCTACTTTATATGTCGGAGCGGGGTGCCGGGTTAGCGTAAACAGTCACTTAGGTGACGTTTTTGACCTCTCGTCTGGGGTCAGGCAAGGATGCCCGCTCTTGGCTCTCCTCTTCGTTCTGTACATTGAGCTTCTGGGGGCTTGCTGATCCCTGGAAGTGGCGGTCACCGTGTAAAGTTGACGCAGTACGCCGACGACACCTCCTTGCTGCTTTGCAAGGACTCGTGCCTGACAAGCTCCCTTGCATAGTGCATCAAACATGATTTAGACCTTGTTTATAAAAAACAGTTTATTTCTGTATTTCATGGTTGCATCTTGCTGAAAAGTTTCCACAGTTTTCTTATCAGCTAGTTTAAACAGTACTGCAACAAATATGACTTACAGAGTGCATCAAACATGATTTAGACCTTGTTTATGAAAAACTGATTATTTCTGTATTTCATGGTTGCAACTTGCTGAAAAGTGTCCACAGTGTTCCTATCATCTAGTTTATACAGTAATGCAACACATTTTACTTTCAGAGTGCATCAAACATGATTTAGACCTTGTTTATGAAAAACTGTTTATTTCTGTATTTCATGGTTGTTACTTGCTGAAAATTGTCCACAGTGTTCCTATCATCTAGTTTAAACAGTACTGCAAAAATTTGACTAACAGAGTGCATCAAAGTAAATATGACCGTCACATTCTGTACGCACACAAAGCAATACAAAAATAAGATCCCACAAACACAGGTGGAAATAAGGCTGCCTAAGTATGGTTCCTAATCAGAGACAACGATAGACAGCTGCCTCTGGTTAGGAACCATACTCGGCCCAACACAAATAAATACAAAACATAGAATGCCCACCCCACACCCTGTCCTAAACACATAGAGAAACAAACCCTCTCTCTCAGGTTAGGGCGTGACAAACAGAAATGGAATAGTGTGTCCCTGAACAAAGAGGGGGTCAAAATCAAAAGTAACAGTCAGTATCTGTTGTGGCCATCAGCTGCATTAAGTTCTGCAGTGCATCTCCTCATCATGGACTGCACCAGATTTGCCAGTTCTTGCTGTGAGATGTTACCCACTCTTCCACCAAGGCACCTGCAAGTTCCCGGACATTTCTGGGGGGGAATGGCCCTAGCCCTCAGCCTTCGATCCAACAGGTCCCAGACGTGCTCAATGGGATTGAGATCCGGGCTCTTCACTGGACATGGCAGAACACTGACATTCCTGTCTTGCAGGAAATCACGCAAAGAATGAGCAGTATGGCTGGTGGCATTGTCATGCTGGAGGGTCATGTCAGGATGAGCCTGCAGGAAGGTACCACATGAGGGAGGATGATGTCTTCCCTGTAACGCACAGCGTTGAGATTGCCTGCAATGACAACAAGCTCAGTCCGATAATGCTTTGACACACCGCCCCAGTCCATGATGGACTCTCCACCTCCAAATCGATCCTGCTCCAGAGTACAGGCCTTGGTGTAACGCTCATTCATTCGGCGATAAATGCGAATCCGACCATCACCCTGGTGAGACAAAATCGCGACTCGTCAGAGAAGAGCACTTTTTGCCAGTCCTGTCTGGTCCAGCGACGGTATGTTTATGCCCTTAGGCAACATTGTTCCCAGTGATGTCTGGTGAGGACCTGTCTTACAACAGGCCTACAAGCCCCCAGTCCAGCCTCTCTCAGCATATTGTGGACAGTCTGAGCACTGATGGAGAGATTGAGCGTTCCTGATGTAACTCGGGCAGTTGTTGTTGTTGCCATCCTGTACCTGTCCCGCAGGTGTGATGTTCAGCTGTACCGATCCTGTGCAGGTGTTACACGTGGTCTGCCACTGCGAGGATGATCAGCTGTCCGTCCTGTCTCCCTGTAGCGCTGTCTTGGGCGTCTCACAGTACGGACATTGCAATTTATTGCCCTGGCCACATCTGCAGCCCTCATGCCTCCTTGCAGCATGCCTAAGGCACATTCACGCGGATGAGCAGGGACCCTGGGCATCTTTCCTTTGGTGTTTTTCAGAGTCAGTAGAAAGGCCTCTTTAGTGTCCTAAGTTTTCATAACTGTGACCTTAACTTCTTGGTGACAGGGGGCAGTATTCAGAAATTCAGATGAATAACATGCCCAAATTAAACTGCCTGCTACAGGGGCCCAGAAGGTAGAATATGCATATTATTAGTAGATTTGGATAGAAAACACTCTGAAGTTTCTAAAACTGTTTTAATGATGTCTGTGAGTATAACAAAACTCATATGCAGGCCAAAACCTGAGAATAAATCCAACCAGGAAGTGACTTGTAGTTTTTCTATCTAATCCCTATTCAAACAACATTGTCTGTGGGGTTATTTTGAACTTCCTAAGGCTTCCACTAGATGCAGTGTGATTGTGATTGCGTCGTCTGTGGACCTATTGGGGCGGTAAGCAAATTGGAGTGGGTCTAGGGTGTCAGGTAGGGTGGAGGTGATATGGTCCTTGACTAGTCTCTCATAGCACTTCATGATGATGGAAGTGAGTGCTACGGGGTGATAGTTGTTTAGCTCAGTTACCTTAGCTTTCTTGGGAACAGGAACAATTGTGGGAACAGCAGACTGGGATAGGGATTGATTGAATATGCCCATAAACACAGACGTTTAGTTGTCCGTCAGTTTTTACACTGTTATTTAGAACCTAACACGTGAACCTCCCTGACTTCTGTAACTCATGGCACTACTATAAGGGGCACTGTAGTGGCTCGCGGGAGGGTCGACAAAGAGGCAACACAAATTTCGGTAACACTTTAGTTGACACTCAGCGTGTTGTCATAACATCTGACAACTTGTCATAACACTGTCATGACCTGTTGCGTTATTTTATGGCTTGTTATGACCACTAGATAAGAGTGTAAAAACCCACAAAACCTACCACGGTAGTTACTTTATGGTTGGTTATGACACCTGCATGTGTTAAAACCTGTTAGGGCTAGGGGGCAGCATTGACACTGCTGGATAAAAAACATACCCGATTTAATCTGGTTACCACTCCTACTCAGTAACTAGAATATGCATATACTTATTACATATGGATAGAAAACACCCTAAATTTTCTAAAACTGTTTGAATGGTGTCTGTGAGTATAACAGAACTCAAATGGCAGGTCAAAACCTGAGAGATTCCTTTACAGGAAGTGGCCTGTCTGACCATTTCTGGAACTTCTTTGCCATCTCTATCATTTACTAAGGATCTCTGCTCTAACGTGACACTTCCCACGTCGTCCATAGGCTCTCATAGCCCGGGAAAAAAGAGAATGTCGTCATTCCAGCCCCAGGCTGAAACACATTATCGCCTTTCTCAAGTGGCCCATCAAGAGACACTAGCTTATGCGCGTGACCCCGACCGCCCCCGCCTTTGGGATTTTTTCCTCTGTTTGCCGAAAAGGAGATTCCCTGTCGGAATTTTATCGCTTTTCTACGAGAAAAATGACGTAAAAATTGATTTTAAACAGCGGTTGACATGCTTCGACGTACGGCAATTGAATACTTTGAATTTTATTGTCAGGAATTGCGCCAAGCGCGCGACACTTCTTTACTATTTCGGATAGTGTCTGGAACGCACGAACAAAACGCCGCTATTCGGATATAACGATGGATTATTTTGGACCAAACCAACATTTGTTATTGAAGTAGACGTCCTGGGTGTGCATTCTGACGAAGACAACAAAAGGTAATGACATTTTTATAATAGTAAATATGATTATGGTGAGTGCTAAACTTGCCGGGTGTCTAAATAGCGAGCCCGTGATGCCTGGGCTATATACTTAGAATATTGCAAAATGTGCTTTCACCAAAAAGCTATTTTAAAATCGGACATATCGAGTGCATAGAGGAGGTCTGTATCTATAATTCTTAAAATAATTGTTATGCTTTTTGTGAACGTTTATCGTGAGTAATTTAGTAAAATGTTAGCGAATTCCCCGTAAGTTTGCGGGGGGTATGCTAGTTCTGAACGTCACATGCTAATGTAAAAAGCTGGTTTTTGATATAAATATGAACTTGATTGAACAAAACATGCATGTATTGTATAACATAATGTCCTAGGGTTGTCATCTGATGAAGATCATCAAAGGTGAGTGCTGCATTTAGCTGTCTTCTGGGTTTTGGTGACATTATATGCTGGCTTGAAAAATGGGTGTCTGATTATTTCTGGCTTGGTACTCTGCTGACATAATCTAATGTTTTGCTTTCGTTGTAAAGCCTTTTTGAAATCGGACAGTGTGGTTAGATTAACGAGAGTCTTATCTTTAAATGGCTGTAAAATAGTCATATGTTTGAGAAATTGAAGTAATAGGATTTTGAAGATTTTGAAAATCGCGCCACAGGCTGGCAGTGGATGTTACGTAGGTGGGACGAATTCGTCCCGCCGGTCCCATAGAGGTTAAAACCCACAACCTACCACACAAGGCAAAACAATCCATTACACCATAGCATTCGTGTCAACAGTATGTTTATTTTTTATGACCATGTTAAATTATCATTGTAGTTGCACACACATTGATGTCAGATCCCATTATTCTGTTGCTGATGACTGGGATGAATGCAGGCACAGAATCAAGGAGGACTGATGACTGATATAAGAGCATGTAGGTGATAGGCCTATCTGGCTTATATGATTATGATGGTTATAACGCTTTTTCACAGTGTCATAAAATATATTTTCTTACTCCAAGTAAAGTGACACAGGATGGTCATAATGCATCTTGACATTGTGTTATGTTCCCCACCAAAAATGTCATTCAAACAGAAGGGGGAACTAACAAAGAGTCACTGACCAAAAACCAACGCAGGGGTTTTGAAAGACACTCATGGGGATGTCCTCTGAACGTTAGCTAGCAATAAGAAGTGGAACCTAAGACACCCACCATTAGTGCCCACTAAATTTGCCCAAGAAGCAAATAAAATTAAAGCCCACACCAAACTTAGACAGGAAGCAAACCAGAAAGGTGAAGCAAAACAGACAAAGGATTGTTTGTTTATCAAAATAGGTAGTGCCAACTAAAGGTGTTAACCCTCCGAACACGGAGAGGGGCCGACTTTGGCGGTAGTCGTGACATCCGGCTCTATCAAGACAACTGGCTAACCACTGTTAAATAGAACCTGGGCCAGTACAGGTGAAACACATGACGAGATGGCAACCAGCACAGGTTCTAACACATATTGACTAACGAAGTTGTGCTCCCAAGCTATGCCAAAGTCCGACCTCAAAACATAAGTTGAAAAACCAAAGCCAAAGCCTGTAACAATTGTCATGAAGTATATTTTCATTGTCTAAGTAAAGTGACACAGGAGGGTCATAATGGTTCATGACAGTGTCATAAAGTGTATTTTCTACAAGTTATTTAAAATATTATGAAAAAAACATGACTGCAAAGAATTCATTAGAACAAAAACAAAGGATTTCAGAGACAAATTTTAATGAAAGGAAACTTCTTGGCAGGGAAAATAATAATTTGATACTCTTATGTAGGCTATGTCATAACCATCCATAAAATAATGCAATATATCACAACAGGTGTTCATATGGGTCATGACAAGTTATGTCAGATGTTATGACATTGTGACTTGGTTATTACTGTGTCATAACGTGTTATGACACTGGGTGTCAAGTAAAGTGTTACCCAAATGTCTTACTCCTACTCTTTCTCTCTCCCTCTTTATCCCCTCTTTCCGTCTCTCTTTTTCTATCACTCACTCCCACTTACTGTATTTCTTTCTCCCTATATACCCCCATTTCTCTGTCTCTTATGACCATGTATTTATTATGCTTTCAGTCTTCTCTTTAAATTCATACCTCCAATAAACTCTTTATGGTACATCATGTTATATTACCTCTGGAAGAATCCAAAACATCTCTCACTCTCTGTCTCTCCTTCTCCCTCTGTCTGTCTTACTCTCTCCTTTCTCCCTGTCTGTCTCTCTCTTTCTCTGCCTCTCGGCCAACTCAGACCGCCTCGGTGTGTCTCGCCTGCATGCCGGCATTGAGTGGTCGCCTGGGCAAGGATGGCTGGAGACAGGATTTAATTAGCTAGTCAGGCGACAAATTTCCGCCGCAATTAAAAGGCAGCCCTTCTATTTGTTTATGTCCAGGGAAACTAAACAAACTCAGCGGCGTCCAGGAAGGCATGGCAGTTTACTGATGCATGCACAAGAATTTATGGTGGTCGAGGGGCTCCCTAAACTGAGGTAAATAGTAAATACCGTTGCAGCCTCCCTCTGAATAGACAAGCTCCATTTCCCCTTGTCTTACGGAATGGCCAAGTTTATTTCCTGTTACAGAGCCTTGGCTTTGGCCCTCGCCCAACAAGCATCAACAAACACATGGCCAGCTTCAAAAGCCCACACATGGCGCACCCAGTCCCAAACCAATCCTTATGCCCTAAATCCTAGTCCCTTTTGATTCTCTGTAGCCAATCTTGAAGGATTGGATAGGTATCATAAGAAATAAAGCTCCATAGTCGTTCTGAAAGCTAGGTGGAGTTTCCACCATTTTGCTTAGACCTATCCAGTATTTAACAATCTACGAGGGGGGTGGGGGGGGTGGGGGGAGCTTGCTGTACCACTGCCAAAATGCTTTGTGTTGAATGAGCTAAAGCCTCCAAGGAATCTGGGCCATATATCATATATCTGTTCTGCGCTTCATTCTGAAGCCAGATGCTGTCGCCAAAATGTTTGTTTCCTGAAGATGTGCATTTTATATGGCGATATAACTTGATACTGTATTTCATCAAATGTTTGACCTGGAGGGGGTGACATCACATCATTTTAAAATCCTCACACTATACAGTATTCAACCTCCCCGATTTTCGCATGACACGTCCCAGAAAAAAACAATTGATTTATTATTATTGAGGAATAATGAGCAGTGGAATAAATTCTCACTGAACGGGGGCTAGGACAAATGGCATTTAGAAAGTGTGGCCTTTGTTAGACCCACCGAGGAGTGGGGATGGATGGCGGAGAGTGATGGGGGAAAATGGGCCAGCCTTTGAGAAATTAGTCGAGGTAATCCATCAGATGCCAGTCCTCATTATGGCTGTGGTTACACCATGACAAGGGTCCTTTATCCGGGCTTCCTCTTCCTATTAGCGCCACTCAGCTGAGGGATAGAGGCAGCAGCCCTCTCTTGCTGGGACACCCTTTATCGCACTGCCTGTCTGTGCCAGCTACTCAGACCAGGCCTGCAAATGGGAATGGAGGTTAGACAACTATAGATTTGGTAGCAGCTAACTTGGTCGAACCCTTCCATGCCCCCGCCATCTTCAGCCAACTTGACACAACTTTGGGAAGCATCGGAGTCAACATGGCCCAGCATTCATGTGGAACACTTTTGACACCTTGTAGTCCATGCCTGACGATTTGACGCTGTTCTGAGGGCAAAAGGGGGTGCAACCTAATATTAGGAAGGTGTTACTAATGTTTTGTACACTGTGTATATTAATTTCAAGAGAAATGCAAACCAGCGGCACTGATGCTGATTGCTGATGCTAATGCACTGCTTTTTAAATGTCATTAACCTCTATGGGCTAGGTGGGACGCTTGCGTAACAGCCACTTGCAGCCTGTGGCGCGATTTTCAAAACCTTAAAAATCCTATTACTTCAATTTCTCAAACATATGACTATTTTACAGCTATTTAAAGACAAGACTCTCGTTAATCTAACCACACTGTCCGATTTCAAAAAGGCTTTACAACGAAAGCAAAACATTAGATTATGTCAGCAGAGTACCAAGCCAGAGATAATCAGACACCCATTTTTCAAGCCAGCATATAATGTCACCAAAACCCAGAAGACAGCTAAATGCAGCACTCACCTTTGATGATCTTCATCAGATGACAAGCCTAGGACATTATGTTATACAATACATGCATGTTTTGTTCAATCAAGTTCATATTTATATCAAAAACCAGCTTTTTACATTAGCATGTGACGTTCAGAACTAGCATACCCCCCGCAAACTTCCGGGGAATTCGCTAACATTTTACTAAATTACTCACGATAAACGTTCACAAAAAGCATAACAATTATTTTAAGAATTATAGATACAGACCTCCTCTATGCACTCGATATGTCCGATTTTAAAATAGCTTTTTGGTGAAAGCACATTTTGCAATATTCTAAGTACATAGCCCAGGCATCACGGGCTCGCTATTTAGACACCCGGCAAGTTTAGCACTCACCATAATCATATTTACTATTATAAAAGTTTGATTACCTTTTGTTGTCTTCGTCAGAATGCACACCCAGGACTGCTACTTCAATAACAAATGTTGGTTTGGTCCAACATAATCCATCGTTATATCCGAATAGCGCCGTTTTGTTCGTGCGTTCCAGACACTATCCGAAATGGTAAAGAAGTGTCGCGCGCATGGCGCAATTCGTGACAATAAAATTCTAAATATTCCATTACCGTACTTCGAAGCATGTCAACCGCTGTTTAAAATCAATTTTTACGCCATTTTTCTCGTAGAAAAGCGATAATATTCCGACAGGGAATCTCCTTTTCGGCAAACAGAGGAAAAAATCACAAAGGCGGGGGCGGTCGGGTCACGCGCATAAGCCCAGAGTCCCTTGATCGGCCACTTGAGAAAGGCGATAATGTGTTTCAGCCTGGGGCTGGAATGACGACATTTTGTTTTTTCCCGGGCTCTGAGCGCCTATGGACGACGTGGGAAGTGTCACGTTAGAGCAGAGATTCTTAGTAAAAGATAGAGATGGAAAAGAAGTTCAAGAAATGGTCAGACAGGCCACTTCCTGTAAAGGAATCTCTCAGGTTTTGACCTGCCATATGAGTTC
Source organism: Salmo salar (assembly GCF_965601325.2). Lineage (NCBI taxonomy): Eukaryota > Metazoa > Chordata > Actinopteri > Salmoniformes > Salmonidae > Salmo > Salmo salar. Next base: position 70,132,623 of record NC_138300.1, read on the forward strand.
TGTTATACTCACAGACACCATTCACACAGTTTTAGAAACTTTAGGGTATTTTCTATCCATATGTAATAAGTATATGCATATTCTAGTTACTGGGTAGGAGTGGTAACCAGATTAAATCGGGTATGTTTTTTATCCAGCCGTGTCAATACTGCCCCTTAGCCCTAACAGGTTAACCTGTTGAGGCTCGGGGGCAGTATTGAGAAATTTTGAAAAAAATATGTGCCCATTTTTAACTGCCTCCTACACCAACTCAGAAGCTAGGATATGCATATTATTAACACATTCGGATAGAAAACACTCTGAATTTTCTAAAACAGTTAGAATGGTGTCTGTAAGTATAACAAAACTCATATTGCAGGCAAAAACCTGTGAAAAATAGATTAAAAAAAATTTGAATTTTGTGACTGTACTATTTAGTGTCATTGTTTTATAGATACCATAGTGAGAAAGGATTCATTTCGCAACTCCTACGGCTTCCACTAGATGTCAACGATCTTTATAAAGTTGTTTGAAGCGTCTATGATGAACAGAGACCGGATGGCAATGAAGAGAAGTTGACCTCCCTGGGATGTCGTCACTTCATTATTGGCTGCACCTGCGCAATCATGTGATGCGATACATTTTTCAAAGACGTTTTTCAAGACACAGGAGAGGTCGGGTTGAAACATTACTGATGTTTCACGTTAAAAATGGCTCTAAAGATTGATGCTAAACAACGTTTGACATGTTTGAACAATGTAAATAGATTATTTGTTTTACTTTTCGCCGTGACTCCCCCCCCCCCGCGCTACTTTTTAGTAGCCTACCGAAGCGCTAACAACATGGAACAACTTGGAGTTATTTGGACATCAATTATGAACTTTGTCAAAAGAAACCACATTTGTAGTGGACCTGGGATTTCTAGAAGTGCCAATGGATGAAGATAATCAAAGGTAAGGGAATATTGACAATAGTAATTTTGATATTACATGGTTACATATGGTGCTAACCTGTATAGCCTAGCCTATTGTTCTTAGCACAGCACCCGGTTTATTGCAAATTGTGATTTCCCAGTAAAGTTATTTTGAAATCTGGCATTGCAGTAGCATTTACGAAATGTTAAACTATGAATATTTGAATGACAATAATATAATTTACCAATGTTATCGAATAGTAATTTTGTGATTTGTAACGTTGTTCACCGGAAGCATTTGAGAGAAAAAAAAATCTGATTTTCACCGCTTCGGTAAAATGCTGTTTTTGGATATAAATATCAACTTGATGGAACAAAAAATGCATGTATTGTGTAACATAATGTCTTAGGAGTGTCATCTGAGGAAGATTGTCAAAGGTTGGTGCATAATTCTAGCTGGTTATCCGCTTATGGTGACGCCTGTGTTTGAATTGACAAAACATTACACACAGCTATTTTCAATGTACTCTCCTAACATAACCTAACTTTATGCTTTCGCCGTAAAGCCTCTTTGAAATCGGACAATGTGGTTGGATTTAGGAGATGTTTATCTTTCAAATTGTGAGAAATAGTTGATTGTTTGAGAAATTGAAATTATTAGATTCTTGCAGTTTTTGAATTTCCCGCCGTGGTCTCTTGACAATGAATTTCGATATCGGGATAAGATCCCCAACAGGTTAAACTAGTGACAAGACTGGTTTGTCTCATAATGGTTGGATTTACAAGGAATCCTGTCAATCCTTCACCCCATCCTCTTAACTGACCAAGCTACGCTTTTTATACTTTCTTCAGTTATTATATTCTAGTCACAAAAAAACATACAGCCATTTTCCAGCCAAAGAAAGGAGTCACAAAAAGCAGAAATAGAGATAAAATGAATCACTAACCTTTGATGATCTTCATCAGATGGCACTCATAGGACTTCATGTTACACAATACATGTATATTTTGTTCGATAAAGTTCATATTTATATCCAAAAATCCTCAGTTTAGATTTGCGCGTTATGTTCAGTAATGTTTTGTCTCTAAAACATCCAGTGATTTTGCAGGGAGCCACATAAACCTCTCTAGGGTAGGTGGGACGAAATCGTCCCGCACTATTCAACAGCCAGTGACACATCAGAGCGCCAAATTTAAAACCACAAAATGTCATAATTCTAAGGTCTCAAACATAGGACAATTTCACATAATTTGAAAGATAAGACTCTCGTTAATCTAACCACACTGTCCGATTTCCAAAAGGCTTTACAGCGAAAGCAAAACATTAGATTGTCAGGAGAGTACCCAGCCAGAAATAATCAGACACCCATTTTTCAACCTAGCATATAATGTCACAAAAACCAAAACCACTGCTAAATGCAGCACTAACCTTTGATGATCTTCATCAGATGACACTCCTAGGACATTATGTTATACAATACCTGCATGTTTTGTTCAATCAAGTTCATATTTATATCAAAAACCAGCTTTTTACATTAGCATGTGACGTTCAGAACTAGCATACCCATCGAAACTTCCGGTGAATTTACTAAATTACTCACGATAAACGTTCACAAAAAACATAACAATTATTTTAAGAATTATAGATACAGAATTTCTTTATGCAATCGCGGTGTCCGATTTAAAATAGCTTTTCGGTGAAAGCACATTTTGCAATATTCTGAGTAGATAGCCCGGCCATCATGGCTAGCTATTTTGACACCCACCAAGTTTGGCACTCACCAAACTCAGATTTACTATAAGAAAAATTGGATTACCTTTGCTGTTCTTTGTCAGAATGCACTCCCAGGACTTCTACTTCAACACCCAATGTTGTTTTGGTTCCAAATAATCCATAGTTATATCCAAATAGCTGCGTTTGTTCTTGCGTTCAAGACACTATCCGAAGGGTGAGGTGCCGGCACATATCGTGACAAAAAAAATCTAAATATTCCATTACCGTACTTCGAAGCATGTCAAACGCTGTTTATAATCAATTTTTATGCGATTTTTCTCGTAAAATAGCGATAATATTCCGAACACTGAAAATGTAAAATGGACTCTTCACATGCACGCGCCGCCCGTGTCATTGTTCTCAGATCGACCACTTTCCAAATGCCCTACTGTTTTTCACCCAGGGACTGCAGAGTCATCATTCACCGTTCTGGCGCCTTCTGAGAGCCTATGGGAGCCTTAGAAAATGTCACGTTACAGCAGAGATCCTCTGTTTTCGATAAAAAGGCTGTAGAAGGGCAAGAAATGGTCAGACAGGGCACTTCCTGTATAGAATCTTCTCAGGTTTTGGCCTGCCATATGAGTTCTGTTATACTCACAGACACCATTCAAAGAGTTTTAGAAACTTTAGGGTGTTTTCTATCCAAATATACTAATTATATGCATACTCTAGCTTTTGGGCCTGAGTAGCAGGCAGTTTACTCTGGGCACCTTATTCATCCAAGCTACTCAATACTGCCCCCAGATCCCAAAGAAGTTAACCTGTTGGGGCTAGGGGGCAGTATTTTCACGGCTGGATAAAAAAACGTACCCGATTTAATCTGGTTACTAATCCTACCCAGTAACTAGAATATGCATATACTTATTATATATGGATAGAAAACACCCTAAAGTTTCTAAAACTGTTTGAATGGTGTCTGTGAGTATAACAGAACTCATTTGGCAGGCAAAACCCTGAGACATTTTCTGACAGGAAGTGGATACCTGATGTGTTGAATTACCTTTAAGCCTATGCCATTGAAACACACAGGGGTTGATTAATGTTTTGTCACTTCCTATTGCTTCCACTAGATGTCACCAGCCTTTACAAAGTGTTTTGAGTCTTTTACTGTGAGATCTGACCGAACAAGAGCCATGGAACGGTGATGGCCGATTAGACTCTGGCGCGCGAGTTCATGTTGGGTACCCTCGTTCCAATACGTTATAAAAGAGAATGCATTCGTCCACCTTGAATATTATTCATGTTCTGGTTAAAAAAGGCACTAATGATTTATGCTATACAACGTTTGACATGTTTGAACGAACGTAAATATATTTTTTCCCCTCTTTCATGACGAGAAGTCCGGGTGGCTTAGATCATGTGCTAACAACACGGATCTTTTTGGATATAAATGATGAGCTTTTTTGAACAAAACTACATTCGTTATGGACCTGGGATTCCGGGAAGTGACATCTGATGAAGAGAATCAAAGGTAATGGATTATTTACATAGTATTTCAAGATAATATTTTACCAATGTTTTCTAATTTTAATTATTTAATTTGTGGTGCTGACTTGACTGCCGGTTATTGGAGGGAAACGATTTCCTCAACATCAAAGCCATAGTAAAACGCTGTTTTTGGATATAAATATGAACTTGATAGAACTAAAAATGCATGCATTGTCTAACATAATGTCCTAGGAGTGTCATCTGATGGAGATTGTAAAAGGTTAGTGCATCATTTTAGCTGGTTTTATGGTTTTGGTGACCCTGTCTTTGAATTGACAAAACATTACACACAGCTATTGTCAATGTACTCTCCTAACATAATCTAACTTTATGCTTTCGCCGTAAAACCTTTTTGAAATCGGACAACGTGGTTAGATTAAGGAGATGTTTATCTTTCAAAGGGTGTAAGATAGTTGTATGTTTGAAAAATTTGAATTTTGACATTTATTTGGTTTCAAATTTGCCGCTCTTGAAATGCACCTGCTGTTGATAGGGTGCACCACGGGTGGCACGCTAGCGTCCCACATAGCCCCAAGAAATTAATCGGGAGTTACAGACCTAACTTGCCTGCAGAGGAGATTTTAACGGACCTAATCCAATACATTCAGATGTCCATATCCATTGGCAACCTACTGGTGGACCGCAACCCTATACAGTCGCCCATTGCCTGCGAGTCTTCCACGTCCTTCTCTCGTCCATCACGGTCCAATAGCCCCGAACCCATGCAACTCGGCCGCGCCCATGTCACGATGGCCGAGAGACAACAGAGGCTATTGTGGTGAGAGTAACCACCTACTCACTAGCTGTTCGATTCGCCACCCCACGAGGGGGTCACCACAACCCCTCCACTTCCACCCAGGTAAGCACCTCCACGTTTTTGAATATTACCAAAAGGCAGTTTGGTATCCCGGCTCTTCTTTCTGCTAATGGGGTGACTCAGTTTGTGGAGGGACTAGTGGACTTGGGGGCAGCAGGAAATTTAATTGACGAACAATTGGCACAACAGTTAAGAGTCAAACTAATCCCTGCTAATCCTCCCTTTAGGATTAATTTGCTGGACGGACAACCTCTTGGTACTGGTCTTGTGACTCGCATGACCGAAAGTATCACCCTTCAGATTGTCCTCCTTCTTCACTCTGAGATCATTCAGTTATTGGTGTTGTCTTCACCTAAAGAACCCCTCATCCTCCTGGCGACAAGGGGAACTGCTGTGATGGTCTCCCACCTGGTTTAACCTCTATGGGACCGGCGGGACGAATTCGTCCCACCTACGTAACAGCCACTGCCAGCCTGTGGCGCGATTTTCAAAATCTTCAAAATCCTATTACTTCAATTTCTCAAACATATGACTATTTTACAGCCATTTAAAGATAAGACTCTCGTTAATCTAACCACACTGTCCGATTTCAAAAAGGCTTTACAACGAAAGCAAAACATTAGATTATGTCAGCAGAGTACCAAGCCAGAAATAATCAGACACCCATTTTTCAAGCCAGCATATAATGTCACCAAAACCCAGAAGACAGCTAAATGCAGCACTCACCTTTGATGATCTTCATCAGATGACAACCCTAGGACATTATGTTATACAATACATGCATGTTTTGTTCAATCAAGTTCATATTTATATCAAAAACCAGCTTTTTACATTAGCATGTGACGTTCAGAACTAGCATACCCCCCGCAAACTTACGGGGAATTCGCTAACATTTTACTAAATTACTCACGATAAACGTTCACAAAAAGCATAACAATTATTTTAAGAATTATAGATACAGACCTCCTCTATGCACTCGATATGTCCGATTTTAAAATAGCTTTTTGGTGAAAGCACATTTTGCAATATTCTAAGTACATAGCCCAGGCATCACGGGCTCGCTATTTAGACACCCGGCAAGTTTAGCACTCACCAATATCATATTTACTATTATAAAAATGTCATTACCTTTTGTTGTCTTCGTCAGAATGCACACCCAGGACGTCTACTTCAATAGCAAATGTTGGTTTGGTCCAAAATAATCCATCGTTATATCCGAATAGCGGCGTTTTGTTCGTGCGTTCCAGACACTATCCGAAATAGTAAAGAAGTGTCGCGCGCTTGGCGCAATTCCTGACAATAAAATTCAAAGTATTCCATTGCCGTACGTCGAAGCATGTCAACCGCTGTTTAAAATCAATTTTTACGTCATTTTTCTCGTAGAAAAGCGATAATATTCCGACAGGGAATCTCCTTTTCGGCAAACAGAGGAAAAAATCCCAAAGGCGGGGGCGGTCCGGGTCACGCGCATAAGCTAGTGTCTCTTGATGGGCCACTTGAGAAAGGCGATAATGTGTTTCAGCCTGGGGCTGGAATGACGACATTCTCTTTTTTCCCGGGCTCTGAGAGCCTATGGAAGACGTGGGAAGTGTCACGTTAGAGCAGAGATCCTTAGTAAATGATAGAGATGGCAAAGAAGTTCCAGAAATGGTCAGACAGGCCACTTCCTGTAAAGGAATCTCTCAGGTTTTGACCTGCCATTTGAGTTCTGTTATACTCACAGACACCATTCAAACAGTTTTAGAAAATTTAGGGTGTTTACTATCCATATGTAATACGTATATGCATATTCTAGTTACTGAGTAGGAGTGGTAACCAGATTAAATCGGGTATGTTTTTTATCCAGCCGTGTCAATGCTGCCCCCTAGCCCTAACAGGTTAAGAACTGCTTCAGTCTACCCTGTCAAGCCACCTCTATAGGAGTCTGTCATTCCAACCCACATCCTACCTGTATATGCCCAGTTTCTGAGTGTCTTCAGCAAGAAAAAGGTGTCCATTCTGCCCCCTCATCGCCCAGAAGACTGCGCGATCGACCTCCTTGCTGGGGCATCGCCCCCTAAGGGTCAGATCTACCCCTTGTCCATTCCAGAGAATGAGGCTATGGACACCTATATTGAAAAGGCTTTCGACATGGGTTTCATCCGTCCATCAACGTCTCCAGCTGATCCAGTTTCTTTTTAGCATAGATTATCGACCCCTCAATGACCTTACCATCAAGAATCGCTTCCCTCTTCCTCTGATTCCGGCCGCACTAGAACAAGTTGGACAGGCTACTATCTACTCCAAACTGGATCTACGTAGTGCTTACAACCTGGTCCATATCCGAAGTGGGGATGAGTGGAAGACGCTAGGGGTCACTACAAATACTTACGGTCTCACCAATCTCCTGCAGTCTTCCAGTCCTTCATGAATTAAGTTTTCCAAGACATGATCAACGAGCACATCATCGTGTACATTGACTATATCTTGATCTACTCACACTCCCTTGCAGAACACGTGCAACAGGTCCTCAAATGACTACAGGACCACCATCTTTATGTCAAGGCTGAGAAGAGCATCTTTCACGTTACTGATGGTAACCTTCCTAGGGTTCGTGCTGACACCAGGAGGGGTCAACATGGACAAAGACAAAGTCACAGCCATGCTTAACTGGCCCAAACCTACCACCGTAAAGGAGCTACAATGGTTCCTAGGGTTCTCCAACTATTACCATCGGTTCATCCGAAACTGCAGCAGCACAACCGCTTCTCTCTCAGCTCTCACCAGTCAAAAAACACGTACCCTCCAATGTACCGACACTGCACTTACTGCAATTGAGACCTTGAAATGCCTATTCAACTCTACACCAATCCTTAGACAGACAGATCCTACCCTTCCTTTTGTTCTGGAGGTGGAATGCTCCCGAGGTTGGCATAGGAGCAGTTCTCTCTCTCTCTCAGTGGGTTGGGACTTTTCCCAAAATTCACCCATGTGGCTTCTTTTCCAAGAAACTGTCAACCGCTGAAAGGAATTATGATGTTGGGAACAGAGAGCTTCTCGCCATGAAGCTGGCTATCGAAGAGCTCCCTCTGGTTAGAGGGAGCTCATCACCCATTCCTTGTCCTTACCGACCACCGCAATTTGGAGTACTTAAGAAGTGCTAAGAAGCTCAACCCCAGACAGGCTCGCTGGGCACTCTTCTTCACCCACTTCAACTTCACCGTCACCTATCTTCCCGGCAAGAAAAATGTGAAGGCTGATTCCTTATCCCATCTATTTGACTCCCCTTCCTCTAACCCAGCTCCTGAGCCCAACCTGCCTGCGTGGGACCCATACAGTGGAAATCCAATCAGCCGTTCAAGAGGCTCTAAGCCATGACTTAACCTCTATGGGCTAGGTGGGACGCTAGCGTGCCACCCGTGGTGCACTCCATCAACAGCAGGTGCATTTCAAGAGCGGCAAATTTGAATCCAAATAAATGTCAAAATTCAAATTTTTCAAACATACAACTATTTTACACCCTTTGAAAGATAAACATCTCCTTAACCTCTTGGGGCTAGGTGGGACGCTAGCGTGCCACCTGTGGTGCACTCCATCAACAGCAGGTGCATTTCAAGAGCGGCAAATTTGAATCCAAATAAATGTCAAAATTCAAATTTTTCAAAAATACAACTATGTTACACCATTTGAAAGATAAACATCTCCTTAATCTAACCACGTTTTACGATTTCAAAAAGGTTTTACGGCGAAAGCATAAATTTAGAGTATGTTAGGACAGTACATTTACAAGAGTTGTGTGTAATGTTTTGTCAAGTCAAAGACAGGGTCACCAAAACCATAAAACCAGCTAAAATGATACACTAACCTTTTACAATCTCCATCAGATGACACTCCTAGGACATTATGTTAGACAATGCATGCATTTTTAGTTCTATCAAGTTCATATTTATATACAAAAACAGCGTTTTACTATGGCATTGATGTTGAGGAAATCGTTTCCCTCCAATAACCGGCAGTCAAGTCAGCGTCAGAAATTAAATAATTAAAATTAGAAAACATTGTTAAAATATTATATTGTCATTTAAAGAATTATAGATTTACATCTTTTGAACGCAATCAACTTGCCAGATTTAAAAATAACCTTACTGGGAAATCACACTTTGCAATAATCTGAGCACTGTGCCCAGAAAAATACGCGTTGCGATACAGACTAGACGTCATGTTGGGGAGATCTAAAATCGAAAATACTATGTAAATAATCCATTACCTTTGATTCTCTTCATCAGATGTCACTTCCAGGTATCACAGGTCCATAACGAATGTAGTTTTGTTCAAAAAAGCTCATCATTTATGTCCAAAAATCTCCGTCTCGTTAGCACATGATGTAAGCCAGCCGGACTTCTCGTCATGAACGAGGGGAAAAAATATATTTCCGTTCGTTCAAACATGTCAAACGTTGTATAGCATAAATCATTAGGGCCTTTTTTAACCAGAACATGAATAATATTCAAGGTGGACGAATGCATAGCCTTTTATAACGTATTGGAACGAGGGTACCCAACATGAAGTAGCGCGCCAGGTGTCTAATGGGACATCACCGTTCCATGGCTCTTGTTCGGTCAGATCTCCCTCCAGAAGACTCAAAACACTTTGTAAAGGCTGGTGACATCTAGTGGAAGCAATAGGAAGTGCCAAAATATTCCTAAACCCCTGTGTCTTTCAATGGGATAGCTTTAAAGTCAATACAACACATCAGGTATCCACTTCCTGTCAGAAAATGTCTCAGGGTTTTGCCTGCCAAATGAGTTCTGTTATACTCACAGACACCATTCAAACAGTTTTGGAAACTTTAGAGTGTTTTCTATCCATATATAATAAGTATATGCATATTCTAGTTACTGGGTAGGATTAGTAACCAGATTAAATCGGGTACATTTTTTTTATCCAGACGTGCAAATGCTGCCCCCTAGACCCAACAGGTTAATCTAACCACGTTTTACGATTTCAAAAAGGTTTTACGGCGAAAGCATAAATTTAGAGTATGTTAGGACAGTACATTTACAAGAGTTGTGTGTAATGTTTTGTCAATTCGAAGACAGGGTAACCAAAACCATAAAACCAGCTAAAATGATGCACTAACCTTTTACAATCTCCATCAGATGACACTCCTAGGACATTATGTTAGACAATGCATACATTTTTAGTTCTATCAAGTTCATATTTATATCCAAAAACAGCGTTTTACTATGGCATTGATGTTGAGGAAATCGTTTCCCTCCAATAACCGGCAGTCAAGTCAGCGTCACAAATTAAATAATTAAAATTAGAAAACATTGGTAAAATATTATATTGTCATTTAAAGAATTATAGATTTACATCTCTTGAACGCAATCAACTTGCCAGATTTAAAAATAACCTTACTGGGAAATCACACTTTGCAATAATCTGAGCACTGCGCCCAGAAAAATACGCGTTGCGATACAGACTAGACGTCATGTTGGGAAGATCTAAAATCGAAAATACTATGTAAATAATCCATTACCTTTGATTCTCTTCATCAGATGTCACTTCCAGGTATCACAGGTCCATAACGAATGTAGTTTTGTTCAAAAAAGCTCATCATTTATGTCCAAAAATCTCCGTCTTGTTAGCACATGATCTAAGCCAGCCGGACTTCTCGTCATGAACGAGGGGAAAAAATATATTTACGTTCGTTCAAACATGTCAAACGTTGTATAGCATAAATCATTAGGGCCTTTTTTAACCAGAACATGAATAATATTCAAGGTGGACGAATGCATACTCTTTTATAACGTATTGGAACGAGGGTACCCAACATGAACTCGCGCGCCAGGTGTCTAATGGGACATCATCGTTCCATGGCTCTTGTTCGGTCAGATCTCCCTCCAGAAGACTCAAAACACTTTGTAAAGGCTGGTGACATCTAGTGGAAGCAATAGGAAGTGCCAAAATATTCCTCAGCCCCTGTGTTTTTCAATGGGATAGGTTTAAAGGTAATACAACACATCAGGTATCCACTTCCTGTCAGAAAATGTCTCAGGGTTTTGCCTGCCAAATGAGTTCTGTTATACTCACAGACACCATTCAAACAGTTTTAGAAACTTTAGAGTGTTTTCTATCCATATATAATAAGTATATGCATATTCTAGTTACTGGGTAGGATTAGTAACCAGATTAAATCGGGTACATTTTTTTTATCCAGACGTGCAAATGCTGCCCCCTAGCCCTAACAGGTTAACACCTCCTGACACCCCTGCAGGCAAGACCTATGTTCCGGTGTCCGTCAGACCCCAACAAATACCATGGTGCCATACCTCGCTGAGTTCTGGCCATCCTGGAATCACCCGGACCACAGAGCTACTGACACGCAAGTTCTGGTGGTCCATGGTCTCACATCGCCACGGATTTCCTCACGGATCTGCCGGACTCGGGCTTCACGACTATTTTAGTTGTAGTGGACCGGTTCTCCAAGATGTGCCGACTCATCCCCCTTCCGCATCATGGAACTGGCCGAGTGCATGTTCCAACATGTGTTTTGCCTGTATGGGATCTCGGAAGACATCGTTCCAGATCGGGGACCTCAGTTCGTCTCCAGGGTGTGGCGAGCCTTCTGCGACCGACTGGGGTCTCCATCAGCCTATCCTCTGGATACCATCCCCAAACCAACGGGCAGACGGAACGTCTGAATCAGGAAATAGTACCTTCGCCAACACTGCACCCACCAACCACATGAGTGGAGTCACTATGTAGTCTGGGCCAAATATGCACAGAACTCCCTGGTGCATTCCTCACTCCATCTCACTCCTTTTCAGTGTGTCCTCGGGTACCAACCCCCCGTGTTCCCATGGGAGACCGAGCTCAGAACTGTGCCTGCCATCAATGAGTGGTTTCGACAGAGCGAGCAGGTTTGGGACACCGCACATTGGCACCTCCATCAAGCATCCCTCTCCCAGAAACGGTTCGCTGACTGGCGTCGCCGACCTACTCCACTCTTCCACCCTGGGCAACGTGTGTGGCTCTCTACCCGGGACATCCGGCTCCGTGACCCCTGCAAAAAGTTCAGTCCCCGGTTCATTGGTCCCTTCAAAATAACACACCACATCAATCCTGTCACCTACCATCTCCAGTTTCCCCGCAATTACCGGATCTCCTCATCTTTCCATGTGTCCCTCCTTATGCCTGTGAGGTACAGCCCTCTCCATCCTCCTGTGGGGCACCTCAGTGCACCCCCCAGTTTGACATTGGCGGCTTATTCCATCCAAGCCCTCCTTGACTCAAAACACTTGGGTGGTCACATCCACTACCTGGTGGATTGGGAGGGGTACGGACCTGAAGAACGGTCCTGGGTTTCCGCTCAGGACATCCTCGACCCAGGCATGATCTTGGCTTTCCATCATAATCATTCTGACTGCCCAGCTGCACATGTCAAGAGCCGGGGGGGGGGGGGGGGGGGGGGGGGAGTGGTACTGTAACATCTGCGTCCAGCTCACATACCCAAACACATTCCCGGAACGCAGCCCACTTTCTAGTTCACTCTCCAGATCCCAATCACCGGAATTCTAACCACCTGTTCACACACCTTGCACCCCAAACAGTTTTAGAAACTTTGGAGTGTTTTCTATCCAAAGCCAATAATTATATGCATATTCTAGTTACTGGGCAGGAGTAGTAACCAGATTAAATCGGGTACGTTTTTTATCCAGCCGTGAAAATACTGCCCCCTAGCCATAACAGGTTAACCTGTTGGGTCTAGGGGGCAGCATTTGCACGTCTGGATAAAAAAAATGTACCCGATTTAATCTGGTTACTAATCCTACCCAGTAACTAGAATATGCATATACTTATTATATATGGATAGAAAACACTCTAAAGTTTCTAAAACTGTTTGAATGGTGTCTGTGAGTATAACAGAACTCATTTGGCAGGCAAAACCCTGAGACATTTTCTGACAGGAAGTGGATACCTGATGTGTTGTATTGACTTTAAACCTATCCCATTGAAAAACACAGGGGCTTAGGAATATTTTGGCACTTCCTATTGCTTCCACTAGATGTCACCAGCCTTTACAAAGTGTTTTGAGTCTTCTGGAGGGAGATCTGACCGAACAAGAGCCATGGAACGATGATGTCCCATTAGACACCTGGCGCGCGAGTTCATGTTGGGTACCCTCGTTCCAATACGTTATAAAAGAGTATGCATTCGTCCACCTTGAATATTATTCATGTTCTGGTTAAAAAAGGCCCTAATGATTTATGCTATACAACGTTTGACATGTTTGAACGAACGGAAATATATTTTTTCCCCTCGTTCATGACGAGAAGTCCGGCTGGCTTACATCATGTGCTAACGAGACGGAGATTTTTGGACATAAATGATGAGCTTTTTTGAACAAAACTACATTCGTTATGGACCTGTGATACCTGGAAGTGACATCTGATGAAGAGAATCAAAGGTAATGGATTATTTACATAGTATTTTCGATTTTAGATCTCCCCAACATGACGTCTAGTCTGTATCGCAATGCGTATTTTTCTGGGCGCAGTGCTCAGATTATTGCAAAGTGTGATTTCCCAGTAAGGTTATTTTTAAATCTGGCAAGTTGATTGCGTTCAAGAGATGTAAATCTATAATTCTTTAAATGACAATATAATATTTTACCAATGTTTTCTAATTTTAATTATTTAATTTGTGGTGCTGACTTGACTGCCGGTTATTGGAGGGAAACGATTTCCTCAACATCAATGCCATAGTAAAACGCTGTTTTTGGATATAAATGAATCCTACAGACGAAGAACCATATATGTGACAATTTTTCCATTTTAAAATAATCAGTTATTTTTATATTATTCATTGTGTGTACCACATTGGGTGTTTTATGGTTGACAAATAATTCACCATACTCATATCTTCCAACAACAATTGATATTTTTTTGTTATTTCAAAAAATACTTTTTTTATTGCCGTTTTAATTTTTAGAATCTGGAAGAACAGTATATCTCCAGTGATGATTTCAGTTTGTGGAAGAACACTATATGTGACATTTTGCATGACACTTGTAAGATGTCCTTTTTTAATACCTGATATGATGTTTTAAGTACTTTCAAGTACAGATGCCCTTCATGTAAATAACTTAAATGCAATATGTAGTTAATTCATTTAATGGAGGTTCATTTAAAGGTGGTCTATCAACTTTAGCACCGATGACTTTTCTTAAAAGTTGAGTCATGAAATCTTAGTCTCATTTAAAATGAAGCCCTCAATGTGAACATACCATAGAATAACTACAAAAATAGAATACAATTAAATTAATTCAATCAAAAGAAGTACAACTTGTACATATCAAATATGGATCAATGTGATGTGCCAATATGCATGTCCATTATGCAGGTCCCTAAGGTCAATATTACAAAACGTTCAGAAAACCATTCTCTTTGCGTTTAACACTATGATCTGCAATTAAGTTTTGAATTGCGTTAAACCCATGCTAAAGGCAAGAAACGTCCTTCTGTACTGAGGTGACAGCAGTAAATAAGTATTAACTGCTTAGAGTTGATGCTAAATGTGGTGACAGAGATGTATATTGTAATGAATAAAAAAAGGGAATCATTCGGATATTTTATTGTTAGAACAACATGTTGCATGTTGATGGGATGTTAGTAAACTATTCTCTGTGCAATACATGTGACTTTTAACCACCTCACTGAAGTGATCTGTAGTCCAGCTGGTCGCTTGAGAACAGAATCTGGGAGGTGACTGAAGTCTTCACATTGCATCCTCATCACCTTGAATGGTTTTGCTGGTTGTGCTTGTTGTTTCTCGTATGGGACAGTGTAGAAACTGTTGAACAGATGCAGCTTGCGCTCATCAATCAACTTTCCACAATCCTTGCTGCACGTCATGGAACACGCTCTTCCCTGCAGGATACAGTGTAACGTTACATATAACTAGCTAGCTACTGTAGCCATGTCGAATCATCCGGTGAATGGACAAAAAGTAGCTAGCTATGTTTCTTCTATAATCTAGCAATAACATTTGTAACGATAATGTATAAGTTACTAGCCAACGAACTTTAGCTAATATGTTTTCTCTATAGTTACAAATTAGACAACCCAGAACATACATGTTAGTTACTGTACTCTATAGCTAGCTAGCTTAATTGTTTGATATACGGTTCTTCCACATACCTCTTTTGGACAGCTTTTCCCAGTTTTTTCTTGACCCTTACGATTTGTATAGGGTTTTCCCGCATCCCGTAAGATCTTCCTTTGCCTGTCTTTCCATTCTTTTAGTTTTGTTTTACGTTTCTTTCCCACATTTCGGTGATTTTCATCAGCAACAGAAAAGTTGTGCGCTTGTCCGTCCATTCTGAGTGGTGCACATAAACGGTTATTCCACGAGAGCCTATCTTTAAATTTAAACATATTGTTAATTAGCGCGTGGAAAGCTTGTGAAACTGGTTCACTATAGAAAAAGGGTGTCCAATAATGATTTTTCATGTATATCTCGTTTTTTTGAAAAATGTCACATATACGGTTCTTCGTCTGTAGGATTCAAATATGAACTTGATAGAACTAAAAATGCATGCATTGTCTAACATAATGTCCTAGGAGTGTCATCTGATGGAGATTGTAAAAGGTTAGTGCATCATTTTAGCTGGTTTTATGGTTTTGGTGACCCTGTCTTTGAATTGACAAAACATTACACACAACTCTTGTAAATGTACTGTCCTAACATACTCTAAATTTATGCTTTCGCCGTAAAACCTTTTTGAAATCGTAAAACGTGGTTAGATTAAGGAGATGTTTATCTTTCAAAGGGTGTAAAATAGTTGTATGTTTGAAAAATTTGAATTTTGACATTTATTTGGATTCAAATTTGCCGCTCTTGAAATGCACCTGCTGTTGATGGAGTGCACCACGGGTGGGACGCTTGCGTCCCACCTAGCCCATAGAGGTTAACATTCTGATGGCCTGGAGACAGAAGCTGTTTATCAGTCTCTCAGTCCCAGCTTCACACTGCACACTGCCCTAACCCATCTGGACAAGAGGATTACCTATGTAAGAATGCTGTTCATCGATTACAGCTCAGCATTTAACACCATAGTACCCTCCGAACTCGTCATTAAGCTCGACCCTGGGTCTCGACCCCGCCCTGTGCAACTGGGTCCTGGACTTTCTGATGGGCCGCCCCCAGGTGGTGGGGGTAGGAAACAACATCTCCACTCCGTTAATCCTCAACACTGGGGCCCCACAAGAGTGCGTTCTCAGCCCTCTCCTGTACTCCCTGTTCACCCATGACTGCGTGGCAATGCACGCCTCCAACTCAATCATCAAGTTTGCAGATGACATACAACTATTTTACACCCTTTGAAAGATAAACATCTCCTTAATCTATATTGAATATTACATCCCCCTTCTTTTAAACAAAATACAAATGTTTTACATATTCTAAGCTTTTCTTTTGGATACATGCTCTGTAGTTTGAACTCAAGGTAAGTAACCATTTATATTGCATAATACACCATTACCTTGAGTTCAAACTACAGAGCATGTATCCAAAAGAAAAGCTTAGAATATGTAAAACATTTGTATTTTGTTTAAAAGAAGGGGGATGTAATATTCAATATAGATTAAGGAGATGTTTATCTTTCAAAGGGTGTAAAATAGTTGTATGTTTGAAAAATTAACTAGCTACAACTACATGTTAGCCTATCTCCAACCACGATCAACTGCCCATGACCTAACCGTCTGGGTTTAGAATATGTAAAACATTTGTATTTTGTTTAATAAGCTTTTCTTTTGGATACATGCTCTGTAGTTTGAAATACTACAGAGCATGTATCCAAAAGAAAAGCTTATTAAACAAAATACAAATGTTTTACATATTCTAAGCTTTTCTTTTGGATATTTTTCAAACATACAACTATTTTACACCCTTTGAAAGATAAACATCTCCTTAATCTAACCACGTTTTAACTCTTTATTAACTAGGATGGGCCGCCCCCAGGTGGTGGGGGTAGGAAACAAGGGGGATGTTGGGGGTAGGAAACAAGGGGGATGTAATATTCATATGTTGTACAAAATAATAAAACGCAGAACTACAGGATGTTTCTTAACATAAATAAATAAACTACAGAGCATGTATCTAAAAGAAAAGCTTAGAATATGTAAAATACAAATGTTTTACATATTCTAAGCTTTTCTTTTGGATACATGCTCTGTAGTTTATTTATTTATGTTAAGAAACATCCTGTAGTTCTGCGTTTTATTATTTTGTACAACATATGAATATTACATCCCCCTGCAGAACTACAGGATGTTTCTTAACATAACTCTTTATTAACTAGCTACAACTACATGTTAGCCTATTATTCATATGTGAATACATACATGTTAGCCTATCTCCAACCACGATCAACTGCCCATGACCTAACCGTCTGGGTGGTCTTAACCAATCACCGCACAGTATGATACGGCGGTAAAATGCATCCAATTATAATTCAGTATGTATTCACATATGAATAATAGGCTAACATGTAGTTGTAGCTAGTTAATAAAGAGTTATGTTAAGAAACATCCTGTAGTTCTGCGTTTTATTATTTTGTACAACATATGAATATTACATCCCCCTTCTGTTAAACAAAATACAAATGTTTTACATATTCTAAGCTTTTCTTTTGGATACATGCTCTGTAGTTTGAACTCAAGGTAATGGTGTATTATGCAATATAAATGGTTACTTACCTTGAGTTCAAACTACAGAGCATGTATCCAAAAGAAAAGCTTAGAATATGTAAAACATTTGTATTTTGTTTAAAAGAAGGGGGATGTAATATTCATATGTTGTACAAAATAATAAAACGCAGAACTACAGGATGTTTCTTAACATAACTCTTTATTAACTAGCTACAACTACATGTTAGCCTATCTCCAACCACGATCAACTGCCCATGACCTAACCGTCTGGGTGGTCTTAACCAATCACCGCACAGTATGATACGGCGGTAAAATGCATCCAATTATAATTCAGTATGTATTCACATATGAATATTACATCCCCCTTCTTTTAAACAAAATACAAATGTTTTACATATTCTAAGCTTTTCTTTTGGATACATGCTCTGTAGTTTGAACTCAAGGTAAGTAACCATTTATATTGCATAATACACCAACTGAATCAACATAGACTCTGAAACAATGATCCAACTTTTCAAACAAGGGATTCTCAGCAACTCAGCTTTCACTGTAGAAATGACATCTTAACATTTGAAACAAATACAATACCAAAGCATGTCAAGTGAACTTTCAATAACAAGTTTACAGTCTGGAACGCTTTTAGGGCAGCGATCCGCCTACACCCTTTGACATTTCACAGGTCGAGGACAGCTCTGGGCTTGACCTCTCTTCCTGACCTTGTGCGATATGATGTTGAGCATGCTTCTGTGTCAGTCAACAGCTCTTGTGGTGTTGCAGGTAAGTGTGGTGTATGTTGTGCTGTGTGTGTGTTTAGTCCATCACGTTCTCTTTCAGGGGAACAGTTCATCTCATCAGTGTGTTGTTCTTTTGTGTTCAGTAAGTGACGACGATTGCGGCGGTACACTGCTCCTTCTGCTGTGCGGACGTGATATGAACGTTCAGTGTCAGCTGGCTGGATGACGACTGCTGGTTTCCAGAGGCCATGCTCCTGGATTCTAACTGACTCTCCGTCGATCAGGGGGCGTCTTTCAAGACAGATGGTGCATCTACCAACAATGTCCTCTATTTGTTTGCACATTCCAGGCCAAAACAAAATGTCCCGTGCTCTCTGTTTGCACTTTTCCATGCCCATGTGTCCAGCATGGATCTTTGTCAAAATCTCTTCTCTGAGACTGGTAGGAATAATGATTTTCTCTCCTTTGAAAATGATTCCGTTGATCTGTGATAGTTCATCACGATGGTTCCAGAATTCTGAGACGCTCTGAGGGCATTTTCTCCTCTCCTCAGGCCATCCATCCTGTATGACTTTCCTCAGCTGTGTGAGTTGTGAGTCCTTGTCTGTTTCTGCTTGGATCTCCTTCAGTTTCGTGTCACTAACTGGTAAGTTGCTGTACACAGTGTGCACTTGCATGTCCATGCCCTCACTGAGGCTGCTGTCCTTGTAGGTAAGAAACTTCCTGGAGAGTGTGTCTGCGACAGGGATGTCTTTGCCTGGACGGTGAGTGATTGTGAAGTCGTATTTTTGTAGTTGAAGGATCATTCTCTGTAGCCTTGGCGGGGCTGCAGCTAGTGGTTTCCTCATGATTGACTCAAGGGGCTTGTGGTCGGATTCCACAATGACTTGTCGTCCATATACGTACTGATGGAAACGTTTACATCCGAACAGAATGGCATAGAGCTCCTTTTCGATTTGAGCGTAGTTGATTTCACAGTCTGTGAGAGATTTGGAAGCGTAGCCGATGGGCTTTCCTTCTTGCAGTAGCACTGCACCTAGTCCATACTTCGACGCGTCCACTTGGAGTCTGAGCTCTTTGTTGGGGTCGTAGTAGGCAAGGATTGGTCCTGGTTCTCTCGTGATCAAGTCTTTCACATTCTGGAAAGCAATGTCGTGTTGCTTGTCCCAAAGAAACTCACTGGACTGCTTTAGCAGTTGACGCAGGGGTGCATTAGCATTGGAGAGGCTGGGTGCGAACTTGGCTAAGTAGTTGACCATGCCAAGCACTGTTTCCAGCTCTGCACGGTTCTTTGGTGGCTCCATTTCTTTTATGGCTGAGATCTTCTGTGGATCTGGCTTGATTCCATTCGCTGTGAGAAGATGTCCGAAGTAGCTGACCTCTGTAGCGCTGACTGTGCTCTTCTCAGGGTTGAGCCGGACTCCTCTCTCGCGGGACCTTTGCAGCATCGCGCGGAGGTTTCGGTCGTGCTCCTCTTTGGTTCGACCATAAACAAGGATGTCGTCCACAATTGCCACAACTCCGTCGAGGCCTTCATATACTTCGTCAATCTTTCGCTGAAACTCGTCTTGGGCTGAGATAATCCCAAAAGGCAGGCGATGGAACCTGTAGCGTCCAAACGGTGTGTTGAATGTTGTGAGCTTAGATGACTCTTCTGTGAGCTTGATAGCCCAGTAGCCTGATCTAGCGTCCATGACACTGAAGTAGTGTGCTCCCGCTAGCTTGTGCGTGATACCATCTAGCGTCGGTAAAGGGTAATGGGGCCGTTTGATAGCCTTGTTCAAGTCTCTTGGGTCGAGGCATACTCGGAGCTTGCCTGTGCGTGGTTTCTCCACCACCACTAACGCGTTTACCCAGTCAGTCGGTTCTGTAACCTTGGTGACTATGTCAGATTGCTCCATGCTCTCCAACTCTTTCTTCAGACGGGCACGGAGAGCAAGGGGGATCTTTCTCGGTGGGTAGACCACAGGGGTTGCGTCTGGGTCAAGGTGAATGGTACATTCTCCTGGGAATAATCCTATTCCTGTAAAGACATCAGCAAACTCCTCCAGTACATTTTCTGTCTCTACTGGTGCTGTTACTGATAAAACTAGCTTGATGAGGTCCATGTCTAAACATGCTTTAAGACCTAGCACTGCAGGTGCTCTAGTGTCAACAACGTAAAAGTCCAACATCATGTCACTTTCCTTGTATTTGCATTTGAAAGTGCATGTGCCTTTTACTGGGAGCTGTTCACCACCATAACCATTCAGTCTGCGCATGGTGGGCTGTAGCTCGCACTCAGATGTCAAGCTGCGGTACTTATTCAGAGGAATAATGTTTACTTGTGCACCAGTGTCTAGTTTGAACTTTAGTTTTGTGCCTTGTGTTCCTATCTCAATGTCAGCAAAGGCTTGCTCTGTCTCTGATATGTGACTTTTCTGTGTCACTGAATCAATAAACAGTTCATCATCATTTGACTCTTTGATTGACATTTCATCTTCACTCACTGTGTGTACTGTTTTTCCACGGTAAGCTCTGCACACTTTTGCAAAGTGATTCCATTTACCACATTTAGTACACTGTTTGCCTTTAGCTGGGCAATTTCCTTGTTCGCCATGCACTTTGTATCCACAATATCCACATGTTTTGGGGCGTTTTGAGTCTGTGTCGCTCTGTTTTGGAGTTATGTCTCTCTCCGTTCTGAAACGCTCTCTCTGGGCACCGGAGGTGTGCTTTGATGTCTGCCTGACTGCGTGCACTGCTTGTTCACGTGATGCGCTCGTGCTGCGGCGCGAAATGGTTTTCATCTGAGCCTGTGCTAGCTCGTGAGATCTGGCTATGTCGATAGCTTTGTCCAGCGTTAGCTCAGACCCAACATTCAAAAGTTTCTCTCTCACTCGCGGTGAGTGTATTCCAAATACAATACGGTCCCTGACCATCTCATCCTTGTTTGCATAATCAGTCTTTCACAAGCAGACGCAGCTCAGTCACAAACTGGTCAAAAGACTCGCTAGCTCCCTGTACTTTCTCATGGAATTTGTACCTAGCGAAAATTGTATTAGTCTTCGGCACAACATATGCTTCAAAACGATCGTAGTATGTTTTCAGTACCTTTGATTCAGCCTCGGTAAGTGTCCATGTGTTGTAAATATCTCTCCCTTTTTCACCGATCCAGAGGAGCAGGTAGCTACATTTTTCCTCTTCTCCTCTTTCCTTCAGGGGACCCGTGAACATTAGCTCCACATGCTGTTTGTACTTACGCCATGCATCGGGTAAGTTTGTAGACTCCCAGTCCATTCTAGGTGAAGGAACTCCAGAAAAATCCATCTTTTAAGACCATTTACTCTGACACCATGTTTTGTTTTGTACACTTTGTACAAAATAATAAAACGCAGAACTACAGGATGTTTCTTAACATAACTCTTTATTAACTAGCTACAACTACATGTTAGCCTATCTCCAACCACGATCAACTGCCCATGACCTAACCGTCTGGGTGGTCTTAACCAATCACCGCACAGTATGATACGGCGGTAAAATGCATCCAATTATAATTCAGTATGTATTTACATATGAATATTACAGCTAGTGCATCATTTTAGCAGGTTTTATGGTTTTGGTGACCCTGTCTTTGAATTGACAAAACATTACACACAACTCTTGTAAATGTACTGTCCTAACATACTCTAAATTTATGCTTTCGCCGTAAAACCTTTTTGAAATCGTAAAACGTGGTTAGATTAAGGAGATGTTTATCTTTCAAAGGGTGTAAAATAGTTGTATGTTTGAAAAATTTGAATTTTGACATTTATTTGGATTCAAATTTGCCGCTCTTGAAATGCACCTGCTGTTGATGGAGTGCACCACGGGTGGGACGCTTGCGTCCCACCTAGCCCATAGAGGTTAACATTCTGATGGCCTGGAGACAGAAGCTGTTTATCAGTCTCTCAGTCCCAGCTTCACACTGCACACTGCCCTAACCCATCTGGACAAGAGGATTACCTATGTAAGAATGCTGTTCATCGATTACAGCTCAGCATTTAACACCATAGTACCCTCCGAACTCGTCATTAAGCTCGACCCTGGGTCTCGACCCCGCCCTGTGCAACTGGGTCCTGGACTTTCTGATGGGCCGCCCCCAGGTGGTGGGGGTAGGAAACAACATCTCCACTCCGTTAATCCTCAACACTGGGGCCCCACAAGAGTGCGTTCTCAGCCCTCTCCTGTACTCCCTGTTCACCCATGACTGCGTGGCAATGCACGCCTCCAACTCAATCATCAAGTTTGCAGATGACACTACAGTGGTAGGCTTGATTACCAACAACAACGAGACGGCCTACAGGGAGGACGTGAGGGCCCTCGGAGTGTGGTGTCAGGAAAACAACTTCAAACTCAATGTCAACAAAACAAAGGAGATGATCGTGGACTTCAGGAAACAGCAGAGGGAGCACCCCCCTATCCACATCGACGGGACAGTAGTGGAGAAGGTAGAACATTTTAAGTTCCTCGGCGTACACATCACGGACAAACTGAAATGGTCCACCCACACAGACAGCGTGGTGAAGAAGGCGCAACAGCACCTCTTCAACCTCAGGAGGCTGAAGAAATTTGGTTTGTCACCAAAAACACTCAAACTTTTACAGATGCACAATCAAGAGCATCCTGTCGGGCTGTATCACCGCCTGGTACGACATCTGCTCCGCCCACAACTATCATCCAGAAGGCGAGGTCAGTACAGGTGCGTCAAAGCTGGGACCGAGAGACTGAAAAACAGCTTCTTTCTCAAGGCAATCAGACTGAAAACAAGCCATCACTAACATCGTGTGGCTGCTGCCAACATACTGACTCAAATCTCTAGCCACTTTAATAATAAAAAATTGGATCTAATAAATGTATCTGTCACGCCCTGACCAGCAGATGGAGCTAGTGTTTTAGTTTTGGGGTCAGGACGTGGCATGTTTGTGTTGGTTAAATGTTGGGTGGATGATTGGGACTTCCAATTGAAGGCAGGTGTGTATAGTTGCCTTTGATTGGAAGTCCTATATAGGTGTGTGTGTTTTTCTTTGGGGTTGTGGGTGGTTGTTTTTGCACTGCGTTTCTAGCCTGCAGAACTGTAGCTGTTGTCACTTTGTTTGCATTGTTAAGTGGATGCTTTACTTCTTTATTTTAATTAAAGATGAGTATTCACATACCTGCTGCGCCTTGGTCCATTTCTACAGAAGACAGCCATTACAGAATTACCCACCAAACCAGGACCAAGCGGCGGAAGAGGAGGAAGCCACAGGAGAAGAAAATGGAGGAATGGACCTGGCAGGACGAAAGAAAATTCTGGGCGGACAAGTTAAGGGAGCTAAGGGAACCCGAGAGGCAGCCCCAAGATTTTTTTTTGGGGGGGCACACGGGTAGTTTGGCCAGGCCAGGGAAGAGCCGTAAGCCAGCTACCCGTGACTACAGGGAGGTGCGTACGAGGTGGAGGGCGTCATGTTACGCTGAGGTGCGCACCATCTCGCCTATACGGACGCACAGCCCAGTTCGCCCAGTACCAGCGCCCCGCAGGTGCCAGGGCAAGGGGAGCATCGAGCCGGAAGGGGTGATGCCAACCCTGCACTCAAGACCGCCAGTGCGCCCTTTCGGTCCGGTGTTTCCCACTAGACACACTAGCATGGAGGTGCGTGTCTCCAGGCTGGTACGTCCAATACCTGCCCCACGCATCAGGAGTCAACAGTCGTCATCAGAGCTGCCCGCCAGTCAACAGTCACCAGAGCTGCCCGCCAGTCAACAGTCACCAGAGCTGCTCGCCAGTCAACAGTCGTCAGAGCTGCCCGCCAGTCAACAGTCGTCAGAGCTGCCCGCCAGTCAACAGTCGTCGGAGCTGCCCGCCAGTCAACAGTCGTCGGAGCTGCCCGCCAGTCAACAGTCGTCGGAGCTGCCCGCCAGTCAACAGTCGTCGGAGCTGCCCGCCAGTCAACAGTCGTCGGAGCTGCCCGCCAGTCAACAGTCGCCGGAGTGGCCAGACTGCGCTGAACTGCCAGAGTGGCCAGACTGCGCTGAACTGCCGGAGTGGCCAGACTGCGCTGAACTGCCGGAGTGGCCAGACTGCGCTGAACTGCCGGAGTGGCCAGACTGCGCTGAACTGCCGGAGTGGCCAGACTGCGCTGAACTGCCGGAGTGGCCAGACTGCCCTGAACTGCCGGAGTGGCCAGACTTCCCTGAACTGCCAGAGTGGCCAGACTGCCCTGAAATGCCAGAGTGGCCAGACTGCCCTGAACTGCCAGAGTGGCCAGACTGCCCTGAACTGCCAGAGTGGCCGGACTGCCCTGAACTGCCAGAGTGGCCGGACTGCCCTGTTCTGCCAGAGTGGCCGGACTGCCCTGAACTGCCAGAGTGGCCGGACTGCCCTGAACTGCCAGAGTGGCCGGACTGCCCTGAACTGCCAGAGTGGCCGGACTGCCCTGAACTGCCAGAGTGGCCGGACTGCCCTGAACTGCCAGAGTGGCCGGACTGCCCTGAACTGCCAGAGTGGCCGGACTGCCCTGAACTGCCAGAGTGGCCGGACTGCCCTGAACTGCCAGAGTGGCCGGACTGCCCTGAACTGCCAGAGTGGCCGGACTGCCCTGAACTGCCAGAGTGGCCGGACTGCCCTGAACTGCCAGAGTGGCCGGACTGCCCTGAACTGCCAGAGTGGCCGGACTGCCCTGAACTGCCAGAGTGGCCGGACTGCCCTGAACTGCCAGAGTGGCCGGACTGCCCTGAACTGCCAGAGTGGCCGGACTGCCCTGAACTGCCAGAGTGGCCGGACTGCCCTGAACTGCCAGAGTGGCCGGACTGCCCTGAACTGCCAGAGTGGCCGGACTGCCCTGAACTGCCAGAGTGGCCGGACTGCCCTGAACTGCCAGAGTGGCCGGACTGCCCTGAACTGCCAGAGTGGCCGGACTGCCCTGAACTGCCAGAGTGGCCGGACTGCCCTGAACTGCCAGAGTGGCCGGACTGCCCTGTTCTGCCAGAGTGGCCGGACTGCCCTGTTCTGCCAGAGTGGCCGGACTGGTCCTCCTGCCCTCCGGCCCAGCCCGAGTGGCCCTCCTGCCCTCCGGCCCAGCCCGAGTGGCCCTCCTGCCCTCCGGCCCAGCCCGAGTGGCCCTCCTGCCCTCCGGCCCAGCCCGAGTGGTCCTCCTGCCCTCCGGCCCAGCCCGAGTGGCCCTCCTGCCCTTAGGCCCAGCCCGAGTGGCCCTCCTGCCCTCCGGCCCAGCCCGAGTGGCCCTCCTGCCCTCCGGCCCAGCCCGAGTGGCCCTCCTGCCCTCCGGCCCAGCCCGAGTGGCCCTCCTGCCCTCCGGCCCAGCCCGAGTGGCCCTCCTGCCCTCCGGCCCAGCCCGAGTGGTCCTCCTGCCCTCCGGCCCAGCCCGAGTGGCCCTCCTGCCCTTAGGCCCAGCCCGAGTGGCCCTCCTGCCCTCCAGGCCAACACCGAGTGACCCTCCTGCCCTCCGGTCCAGTCCGAGTGGCCCTCCTGCCCTCCGGTCCAGCCCGAGGGGCCCTCCTGCCCTCCGGTCCAGCCCGAGGGGCCCTCCTGTCCCCCGGCCCAGCCCGAGGGGCCCTCCTGTCCTCCGGCCCAGCACGAGTGGTCCGTCTGCCAGGGTCAGCCCAAGTGGCCCATCTGCCCGGCGCAGCTAGCAGCGCCACCGAAGTGGGCTACGCCGATGGTGGAGCAAGGTCCACGCCCTGCACCTGAGCCACCTCCAGGATAGGTGGGTTGGGGAGGGAGGGTGTAGCACAGTGCCGTCGGTGACGGCAGCCACCCTCCCTTCCCTCCCTTATTGTTTCAGGGTTATTGTTTATGGGTTTTGTGTTGGGTTTTTTTTGTTGGTAGGTGCATTCCGGGGTCTGCACCTTGAGGGGGGGGGTACTGTCACGTCCTGACCAGCAGATGGAGCTAGTGTTTTAGTTTTGGGGTCAGGACGTGGCATGTTTGTGTTGGTTAAATGTTGGGTGGATGATTGGGACTTCCAATTGAAGGCAGGTGTGTATAGTTGCCTTTGATTGGAAGTCCTATATAGGTGTGTGTGTTTTTCTTTGGGGTTGTGGGTGGTTGTTTTTGCACTGCGTTTCTAGCCTGCAGAACTGTAGCTGTTGTCACTTTGTTTGCATTTTTTAAGTGGATGCTTTACTTCTTTATTTTAATTAAAGATGAGTATTCACATACCTGCTGCGCCTTGGTCCATTTCTACAGAAGACAGCCGTTACAGTATCACTAGTCACTTTAAACAATGCCACTTTATTAAATGCTTACATACCCTACATTACACATCTCATATGTATATACTGTACTCTATACCATCTACTGCATCTTGCCTATGCCGTTTGGCCATCGCTCATCCAAATACTTATATGTACATATTCTTATTCATTCCTTTACACTTGTGTGTATAAGGTAGTTGTGAAATTGTTAGATTACTTGTTAGATATTACTTCATGGTCGGAACGAGAAGCACAAGCATTTCGTTACATTCACATTAACATCTGCTAACTATGTGTATGTGACCAATAAAATTTGATTTGATTTGAGTTTTGATGCACCTGTACTGCCTTCTAGGTGGTAGCGGGTGAACAGGCCATGGTTCGGGTGGCTGTGGTTTTTTATCTTCTTGGCCTTCCTGTGACACTGGGTGCTGTAGATGTCAGGCAGTGTAATGCGTTGGGCTGACCGCACCACCCTCTGAGAACCCTGAGGTTGCAGGCGGTGCAGTTGCCATACCAGGTGGTGATACAGCAAGACAGAATGCTCTGTCGGGGTCTTAACCTGTTAGGGCTAGGGGGCAGCATTGACACGGCTGGATAAAAAACATACCCGATTTAATCTGGTTACCACTCCTACTCAGTAACTAGAATATGCATATACTTATTACATATGGATAGAAAACACCCTACATTTTCTAAAACTGTTTGAATGGTGTCTGTGAGTATAACAGAACTCAAATGGCAGGTCAAAACCTGAGAGATTCCTTTACAGGAAGTGGCCTGTCTGACCATTTCTGGAACTTCTTTGCCATCTCTATCATTTACTAAGGATCTCTGCTCTAACGTGACACTTCCCACGTCGTCCATAGGCTCTCATAGCCCGGGAAAAAAGAGAATGTCGTCATTCCAGCCCCAGGCTGAAACACATTATCGCCTTTCTCAAGTGGCCCATCAAGAGACACTAGCTTATGCGCGTGACCCCGACCGCCCCCGCCTTTGGGATTTTTTCCTCTGTTTGCCGAAAAGGAGATTCCCTGTCGGAATTTTATCGCTTTTCTACGAGAAAAATGACGTAAAAATTGATTTTAAACAGCGGTTGACATGCTTCGACGTACGGCAATGGAATACTTTGAATTTTATTGTCAGGAATTGCGCCAAGCGCGCGACACTTCTTTACTATTTCGGATAGTGTCTGGAACGCACGAACAAAACGCCGCTATTCGGATATAACGATGGATTATTTTGGACCAAACCAACATTTGTTATTGAAGTAGACGTCCTGGGTGTGCATTCTGACGAAGACAACAAAAGGTAATGACATTTTTATAATAGTAAATATGATTATGGTGAGTGCTAAACTTGCCGGGTGTCTAAATAGCGAGCCCGTGATGCCTGGGCTATATACTTAGAATATTGCAAAATGTGCTTTCACCAAAAAGCTATTTTAAAATCGGACATATCGAGTGCATAGAGGAGGTCTGTATCTATAATTCTTAAAATAATTGTTATGCTTTTTGTGAACGTTTATCGTGAGTAATTTAGTAAAATGTTAGCGA
Source organism: Salmo salar (assembly GCF_965601325.2). Classification (NCBI taxonomy): domain Eukaryota; kingdom Metazoa; phylum Chordata; class Actinopteri; order Salmoniformes; family Salmonidae; genus Salmo; species Salmo salar. The sequence goes on from NC_138300.1 coordinate 70,160,790, forward strand.
ATTCCCCGTAAGTTTGCGGGGGGTATGCTAGTTCTGAACGTCACATGCTAATGTAAAAAGCTGGTTTTTGATATAAATATGAACTTGATTGAACAAAACATGCATGTATTGTATAACATAATGTCCTAGGGTTGTCATCTGATGAAGATCATCAAAGGTGAGTGCGGTGTCAGATTTTAAAATAGCTTTTCGGCGAAAGCACATTTTGCAATATTCTGAGTAGATAGCTCGCCATCACGGGCTAGCTATTTTGACACCCACCAAGTTTGGTACTCACCAAACTCAGATTTACTATAAGAAAAATTGGATTACCTTTGCTGTTCTTCGTCAGAATGCACTCCCAGGACTTCTACTTCAACAACAAATGTTGGTTTGGTTCCAAATAATCCATAGTTATATCCAAATAGCAGCGTTTTGTTCGTGCGTTCAAGACAGGATCCGAAGGGTAACGAAGGGTGACGCGGGGATGCGTATCGTGACAAAAAAATTCAAAATATTCCATTACCGTACTTCGAAGCATGTGAAACGCTGTTTAAAATCCATTTTTATGCGATTTTTCTCGTAAAATAGCCATAATATTCCGACCGGGAGTCATTGTTTTCGTTCAAAGACTGATAATCTAAAATGGACTCTTCACATGGACGCGCGCTCACCCGTCTCATTGTTCTTAGATCGACCACTTACCAAATGTGCTACTGTTTTTCAGCCATGGGCTGCAAAGTCATCATTCAACGTTCTGGCGGCTTCTGAGAGTCTATGGGAGCCTTACAAAGTGTCACGTTACAGCAGAGATCCTTTGTTTTGGAAAGAGATGACAAAGAAGGCCAAGAAATGGTCAGACAGGGCACTTCCTGTACAGAATCTTCTCAGGTTTTGGCCTGCCATTTGAGTTCTGCTATACTCACAGACACCATTCAAACAGTTTTAGAAACATTCAAGTGTTTCTGGGCAGGAGTAATAACCAGATTAAATCGGGTACGTTTTTTATCCGGCCGTGAAAATACTGCCTCCTATCCATAACAAGTTAAGGGCCAAGCATTATTTCTTCAGCCTACTGAAGTTGAAGGGGCGGTGTTGCTACTTCTTCACCACACTGTAGGTATGGAGGGACCATTTCCGGTGCCTAGTGATGTGCATGCCGAGGAACTTTTGACCCTCTCAACTGCGGCCAGGTCAATGTGGATGGGGGCACGCTCTCTCTGCTGTCTCCTGTAGTCCACGATCAGCTTCTTTTTTTGTTGACGTTGAGGGACAGGTTGTTTTACTGGAACCACTCCACCAGGACTGTCAAATTACTGCACACCACCATGTAATGGTGGCATAAATGTTTGAAATGGACAAAACTAGGAAGAGGACAAAACCTCATATATTCAAGTCATGTAAAACAATTCAGCCCATCTCCAGCAGAGGGGGATGGATGACAGCTGTACATGTAGGCCTACTACATGAGCTGTTAGTCAAGCTGAAGAAAGCAGTGGAGGGAGATTCAGATGTAACTTTTCAACTAAAGTCAGTGCCCAGTGTGAGTGATTTATTAATAAAAGGCCTGCCACTTCGGCAAAATGAATAGCAGCAAATAGGACTGGACTTTGAATCGCAGAGAGTGATGCTTGAGATCATTGTGTAAATGTGCTCCTCACAGTCATAGCCTTCGACGTCTGTCTGTCACTCGTCATGTCCTTGGCTTGTGTTCTTATCAGCATGGCAGGACAGACGATGCTTGCTGCTTGGATGGCTGTGACACAGACAAAACACCCGGTTCTCTGCTGTTGTCCACCAAAGGGCTGCTTACTGCCACTGGCAGCCCATAGGAAGCCATTCTGTTTACCGCCACTGTAAGAAGTATAAAAAAGAGACCTTGAGACAATGATAAAAGCATGTGAAAGGAGTGCAAAATCAGCAGTCAGGAAACAGATTTAGTGTGTGTGTGTGTATGGGACTGAACATAGCTGTGTGTGTGTGTGTGTGTGTGTGTGGGACTGTACATAGCTGTGTGTGTGTGGGACTGTACATAGCTGTGGGTGGGTGTGTGGGTGACTGTATAAAATCTTGTTGGTGTGTGTGCCTGTCTTTGTATGCCTTTGTGTCTGTGTTTGTATGCACCCCTATGTAGGCTTCTCTTTGTGGATGTGCGCACACACACACACACACACACACAAAAACACACACACACACACACACACACACACACACACACACACACACACGATTTCGTCCCACCTTCCCTAGAGAGGTTATATAGCCCTTCTTACATCAGCTGATATCTCAAAGTGCTGTACAGAAACCCAGCCTAAAACCCCATACAGCAAGCAATGCAGGTGTAGAAGCACGGTTGCTAGGAAAAACTCCCTAGAAAGGCCAAAACCTAGGAAGAAACCTAGAGAGGAACCAGGCTATGAGGGGTGGCCAGTCCTCTTCTGGCTGTGCCGGGTGGACATTATAACAGCACATGGCCAAGATGTTCAAATGTTCATAAATGACCAGCATGGTCAAATAATAATAATCATAGTAGTTGTCGAGGGTGCAACAAGTCAGCAACTCAAGAGTAAGTGTCAGTTGGCTTTTTCATAGCCGATCTTTGAGAGTATCTCTACCGCTCCTGCTGTCTCTAGAGAGTTGAAAACAGCCACGGCCAGGTGGACTGAGGACAGCAAGGAGTCATCATACCAGGTAGTCCTGAGGCATGGTCCTAGGGCTCAGGTCCTCCGAGGGAGAGAAAGAAAGAGAGAAAGAGAGAATTAGAGAGAGCATATTTAAATTCACACAGGACACCGGATAAGACAAGAGAAATACTCCAGATGTAACACACACACACACACACACACACACACACACACACACACACACACACACACACACAGAATTCAATACATTAGCACCAGCTAATGGGGATCCATAATAAATACAAATACAAAATACTACCAAAGCACACGTCCTCCATGCTTCATGGTGGGAACCACACATGCAGAGATCATCCGTTCACCTACTCTGCATCTCACAAAGACACGGCGGTTGGAACCAAAATTCTCAAATTTGGACTCATAAGACCAAAGGACAGATTTCCACTGGTCTAATGTCCATTGCTCGGGTTTCCTGGCCCAAGCAAGTATCTTATTCCTATTGGTGTCCTTCACTAGTGGTTTCTTTGCAGCAATTTGACCATGGAGGCCTGATTCACACAGTCTCCTCTGAACAGTTGATTTTGAGATGTGTCTGTAACTTGAACTCCGAAGTTTATTTGGGCTGCAATTTCTGAGGCTGGTAACTCGAATTAACTTATCCTCTACAGCAGATGAAACTCTGGGTTTTCCTTTCCTGTGACGGTCCTCATGAGAGCCAGTTTCATCATAGCGTGTGATGGTTTTTGCAACTGCACTTGAACAAGTTCTTGAAATTTTCCAAATTGAATGACATTCTAGTCTTAAAATCAATTTTTATGCAATTTTTCTAATAAAAAACCGATAATATTCCGACCGGGAAAGCTTGTATACGTACAACGAGAGAGAAAATAAAAGCATGGGATCCCCTCGTGCACGAGCCTGAGTCTCACAGTACTGTGACCAGCCACTATCCAAACGCGCTACTTTTTTTCAGCCAGAGCCTGCAAAGCCACGATTCAGCTTTTTGCCGCCTTCTGAGAGCCCATGGGAGCCGTAGGAAGTGTCACGTAACAGCAGAGATCCCCTGTATTGGATAGAGATAATCAAGAAGGGCAAGAAATTGTCAGACAGGGCACTTCCTGCATGGAATCTTCTCAGGTTTTGGCCTGCCAAATGAGTTCGGTTATACTCACAGACACCATTCAAACAGTTTTAGAAACTTTGGAGTGTTTTCTATCCAAAGCTAATAATTATATGCATATTCTAGTTTCTGGGCAGGAGTAATAATCAGATTAAATCGGGTACGTTTTTTATCCGGCCGTGAAAATACTGCCCCCTAGCCATAACAGGTTAAACAGGTAACAAGCTGAGATTAGGAGCACACTCTTAAAGGGAGTGCTCCTAACCGCAGCTTGTTACCTGTAAAAAAGACACCTGTCCACAGAAGCAATCAATCAATCAGATTCCAAACTCTCCACCATGGCAAAGACCAATGAGATCTCCAAGGATGTCAGGGACAAGATTGTAGACCTACACAAGGCTGGAATGGGCTACAAGACCATTGCCAAGCAGCTTGGTGAGAAGGTGACAACATTTGGTGCGATTATTCGCAAATGGAAGAAACACAAAAGAACTGTCAATATCCCTCGGCCTGGGGCTCCATACAAGATCTCACCTCGTGCGGTTGCAATGATCATGAGAACGGTGAGGAATCAGCCCAGAACTACACGGGAGGATCTTGTCAATGATCTAAAGGCAGCTGGGACCATAGTCACCAAGAAAACAATTGGTAACACACTACGCCGTGAAGGACTGAAATCCGGCAGCGCCCGCAAGGTCCCCCTGCTGAAGAATACATATACATGCCCGTCTGAAGTTTGCCAATGAACATCTGAATGATTAAGATGACAACTGGTGAAAGTGTTGTGGTCAGATGAGACCAAAATGGAGCTCTTTGGCATCAACTCAACTCGCCGTGTTTGGAGGAGGAGGAATGCTGCCTATGACCCCAAGAACACTATTTCCCCCGTCAAACATGGAGGTGGAAACATTATGCTTTGGGGGTGTTTTTCTGCTAAGGGGACAGGACAACTTCACCGCATCAAAGGGACAATAGACGGGGCCATGTACCATCAAATGCGCTATTGTTTTTCAGCCAGGGACTGCAGAGTCATCATTCAACATTCTGGCGCCTTCTGAGAGCCTATGGGAGTCTTAGAAAAGGTCACGTTACAGCAGAGATCCTCTGTTTTTGATAAAGAGGCTATAGAATGCCAAGAAATGGTCAGAGAGGGCACTTCCTGTATGCAATCTTCTCAGGTTTTGGCTTGCCATATGAGTTCTGTTATACTCACAGACACCATTCAAACAGTTTTAGAAACTTTAGGGTGTTTTCTATCCAAATCAAGCAATTATATGCATATTCTAGTGTTTGGGCAGGAGTAATAACCAGATTAAATCGGGTACGTTTTTTATCCGGCCGTGAAAATACTGCCCCTATCCTAAACAGGTTAACGAGAGTCTTGTCTTTAAAATGGTGTAAAATAGTCATATGTTTGAGAAATTGAAGTGGGATAGGAGGGTGGCTGCCGTCACCGACGGCTTCCGTGCTACACCCCCCCCCCCCCCCCCCAAACCTCCTACAGTGGAGGTGGCTTAGGATCAGGCCTTAGTCCCCTACCTGACCAGTCCACCCCTACTGAATACCTCGGCCTGAAGCATGTCACTGTAGACCCTGGACTGTACTCTAGGAGCTCCGAACTGTAGGGCGACTCTGGGAGCTCCGGACTGTAGGGCGACTCTGGGAGCTCCGGACTGTAGGGTGACTCTGGGAGCTCCGGACTGTAGGGCGACTCACTCGGTTCCGGACTGTAGGCCGTCTCACTCGGTTCCAGACTGTAGGCCATCTCACTCGGTTCCAGACTGTAGGCCGTCTCACTCGGTTGCAGACTGTAGGCCATCTCACTCGGTTCCGGACTGTAGGCCATCTCTAGACGGGGCACTGTCGCCGGTCACTCTGGACGGGGTACTTTTGCCGGAAGCTCTGGACGGGGCACTGTTGCCGGAAGCTCTGGACGAGGTACTGTCATCAGAAGCTCGGGACTGGGCTGACGCACTGGAAGCCTAATGCGTGGGTCTGGTAGTGGAGGTACCAGACTGGAGACACGCACCTCAGGGCTAGTGCGGGGAGCACGAACAGGACGAGTTGGACTGGGCTGACGCACTGGAAGCCTGGTGCGTGGTGCTGGTAGTGGAGGTACCAGACTGGAGACACGCACATCAGGGCTAGTGCGGGGAGCAGGAACAGGACGAGTTGGACTGGACTGACGCACTGGAAGCCTGGTGCGTGGGGCTGGTACTGGAGGTATCAGACTGGAGACATGCACCCCAAGGCTAGTGCGGGGAGCAGGAACAGGACGAGTTGGACTGGGCTGACGCACTGGAAGCCTGGTGCGTGGTGCTGGTAGTGGAGGTACCAGACTGGAGACACGCACATCAGGGCTAGTGCGGGGAGCAGGAACAGGACGAGTTGGACTGGACTGACGCACTGGAAGCCTGGTGCGTGGGGCTGGTACTGGAGGTATCAGACTGGAGACATGCACCCCAAGGCTAGTGCGAGGAACAGGAACAGGACATACTGGATTGGGCTGACGCACTGGAGGCCTAGTGCGTGGGGCTGGTACTGGAGGTATCAGACTGGAGACACGCACCTCAGGGCTAGTGCGAGGAGCGGGAACAGGACGTACTGGACTGGGCTGACGCACTGGAAGCCTGGTGCGTGGTGCTGGCTTTGGATGTGCCAGACTGGAGACACGCACCTCACGGCTAGTGCGAGGAGCGGGAACAGGATACACTGGACCGTGAAGGTGCACTGGCGGTCTTGAGCGCAGTACTGGCTCCACCCTTACTGGCTGGATGCCTGCTTCCCCCTGGCAAATGCGGGGAGCTGGCACCGCGCACACCGGCCTGTGAATACTTGGCCTCGACGCTGTGCGCATCACTCCAAAGCACGGGACCTGACCAGTAATAGGCTGCCTCCAATAAGCACGGGGAGTTGGCTTGTGGCTTAATCCTGGCCCAGTCAAACTACCCGTGTGCCCCCCCCAATTTTTTTTTATTGGGGCTGCCTCTCAGGCTTAAATGCCAACCGTGTACCCCTATAACAGTCCCGGTCTTCGTTCCACCTTCGCCTTTCCTCTCTTGCTGTCTCCATCTGTCTCCATGGCAGGGTCTTGTCCCCTGCCATTATCTCCTCCCATGTCCAAGATGTCCTCCACTCCCTTTTCTCCCTGGCCCAGGATCCTACCTCCTCCTGGGCCCGCTGCTTGGTCCATGGTTGGTGGGAGGTTCTGTAACGTTCGTCGTAGTGAATGGACCAAGGCGCAGCGGGTACGTGAATGCTCATGTTTATTTACCAATACAAAACAAGAAAACGAACAGACGACAAACAGTCTTGCAGGCAACACACAGCTATGCAAAGAACAACCTCCCAGAATTCCCATGACAAACACATACCAAATTATAGGACCTTCAATCAGAGGCAACGATAGACAGCTGCCTCCAATTGAAGGCCCCAATACCAATACCCAAACACAGATCTAAACACCCTAGAACAGACATAGAAATATACAAACATAGAACAATGACCAAAACCCCGGAATACATAAATCAAACACCCCTCTACATACACACACACCCCAAACCATATAAAACAAATACCCCCTGCCACGTCCTGACCAAACTATAATAGCAAATAACCCCTTTACTGGTCAGGACGTGACAGGTTTTAACACTTTTTTTTGGTTACTACATGATTCCATATGTGTGATTTCATAGTTTTGATGTCTTCACTATTATTCTACAATGTAGAAAATAGTACAAATTTTGAAAAAACCTTGAATGAGTAGGTGTGTCCAAACTTTTGACTGGTACTGTCTATACCCTCTCAGGGGAGTGTCCCGCTCATCATGTCAATCAAACATGTCAATATTATCAATCATGTCAGTAGTAGTAGAAACTACACAGGTTATTCAAGCAATAGTATGATCACCATTCAAGATTCCTACAGATACATTCCACTTGAATAGCAAAATACAGAAATAAACAAAAAAATATGTATTTACAAAAAATATGAGCAAGAGAGCTGTTCATTCAGACCCTTTGGCTCGACACAATCTAAGCAGTCGATCCAAAGTGCCTCTCTCTGTAATAATTTTCTCACTGTACTGCCACCTCTGGAGGAAACATTCTCAATTCACCAGAATTTCAAGGTAGAGGCTGAGTCAGGATTCACGTAATGCTGTGTGATCGCATAATCCATATTTTTGGTGCGGATAGCTGTTTGGTGTTCAGCTATTATTAATTTGTGCACACGTTTAGTTTGACCAATGTAAACAACCCCACACGGGCATTTGAGCATATTAACAACGTGTTGTACTACAATTGATTATGTTTTATACTTTGTATTCTTTACCCGAAAGTGGGTGATAGAATACTTTTGTGTTACATAAGTTGGAACAATGTGTACAATGACTGCAAAGGTAGAAACCATTATGGGAACCTGGGAGCCAGGTAAACGGTGCAGGTGCAGGATTTGGCAGCACACTGCAGAACGCTGTCTCTGATGTTGCGACCCCTCCTGAAGCATACCAGGGGAAAAAAAGTCTTTATCATTTGTTGCCCTTTCTACCACGATACAGTTGTTCTTATTTCTGAAAGCCCAACAGATAAACCCTGGCATTCTGTGGCTGAGGAGAGGAGAAACTGAAATGTTTTTTTGTCCATTGTGGATTTCCATTTGCAGAATTTTTTGATAAAGAATAAAAGAAAATGGGCGACCTCTAAACTAAATTAAACAAATATTTAGCTTCAGATATACAGCAAAGGACACATATAGTGTCTTCTGAAAGTATTCAGATGCCTTGACTTTTTCCACATTTTGTTACGTTACAGCCTTATTCTAAAATTGATTCTTGTTTTTTCCCTTCGTCAATCCACACACAATAACCCATAATGACAAAGCAAAAACAGGGTTTTAGATTTTTTTAGTGTTCAGACCCTCTACTCAGTACTTTGTTAACCTCTCTTGGGAAGGTAGGATGAAATCGTCCCGCACTATTCAACAGCCAGTGACACATCAGAGCGCCACATTTTAAACCACAAAATGTCATAATTCAAAGTACTCAAACATAGGACTATTTTACACCATTTAAAAAATAAGACTCTCGTTAATCTAACCACACTGTCCAATTTCAAAAAGGCTTTACAGCGAAAGTAAAACATTAGATTATGTTAGGAGAGTACATAGTCAGAAATAACCACACAGCCATTTTTCAAGCAAGCATATATGTCCAAAAACCAAAAACACAGCTAAATGCAGCACTAACCTTTGATGATCTTCATCAGATGACACTCCTAGGACATTATGATATACAATACATGCATGTTTTGTTCAATCAGGTTCATATTTATATCAAAAAACAGCTTTTTACATTAGCATGTGATGTTCAGAACTAGCAACTAGCATACACACCGCAAACTTCCGGTGAATTTACTTAATTACTCACGATTAACGTTCACAAAATACATAACAATTATTTTTAAGAATTATAGATACAGAACTCCTTAACCTCTTACATCTAGACGTTCCGCTAGCGGAACACCTGCTCCAATATCCAATGATAGGCGTGGCGCGAATTACAAATTCCTCAAAAATACAAAAACTTCAATTTTTCAAACATATGACTATTTCACAGCATTTTAAAGACAAGACTCTCCTTTAACCTCTATGGGCTAGGCGGGACGAATTCGTCCCACCTACGTAACAGCCAGTCTAATCCAGTGGCGCGATTTTTGAATCGTTTGAAATACTATTACTTCAATTTCTCAAACATATGACTATTTTACAGCTATTTAAAGACAAGACTCTCGTTTATCTAACCACACTGTCCGATTTCAAAAAGGCTTTACAACGAAAGCAAAACATTAGATTATGTCAGGAGAGTGCCCAGCCAGAAATAATCAGACACCCATTTTTCAAGCTAGCATAGAATGTCACATAAACCCAAAGCCACAGCTAAATGCAGCACTAACCTTTTATGATCTTCATCAGATGACACACCTAGGACATTATGTTATACATTACATGCATGTCTGTTCAATCAAGTTCATATTTATATCAAAAAACAGCTTTTTACATTAGCATGTGACGTTCAGAACTAGCATAACCCCCGCAAACTTCCGGTGAATTTACTAACAATTTTACAAAATGACTCACGATAAACGTTCACAAAAAGCATAACAATTATTTTAAGAATTATAGATACATTACTCCTCTATGCACTCGATATGTCCGATTTTAAAATAGCTTTTCGGATGAAGCACATTTTGCAATATTCTAAGTACATAGCCCCGCCATCACGGGCTAGCTATTTAGACACCCAGCACGTTTAGCCTTCACCAATATCAGATTTACTATTATAAAAGTTTGATTACCTTTTGTTGTCTTCGTCAGAATGCACTCCCAGGACTTCTACTTCAATAACAAATGTAGGTTTGGTCCCAAATAATCCATCTTTATATCCAAATAGCATCGTTTTGTTCGTGCGTTCTAGACACTATCAGAATGGTAATCCACGGTCGTGCGCATGGCGCAGAACGTGACAAAAAATGTCTAAACATTCCATTACCGTACTTCGAAGCATGTCAACCGCTGTTTAAAATCAATTTTTATGCAATTTATCTCGTAGAAAAGCGATAATATTCCGACCGGGAATCTGCAATAAGCTAAACAGCCTAATGAATATACTCCACGGGGGCTAATCGCGCACGCGCCTCATTCAATGGTCCTCTGATCGGCCACTTGGATAAAGTGATAATCTGTTTCAGCCTGAGGCTGCCTCGTCATCCTTCAGGATTTTCCCGGCTTCTGAGAGCCTATTGGAGCCCTGGGAATTGTCACGTTACAGCTAAGATCCTTACTCTTCAATAAACAGATGCAAGACGCACGACTCCTTGTCAGACAGGCCACTTCCTGCATGAAACCTTGTCAGGTTTTTGCCTGCCATAGGAGTTCTGTTATACTCACAGACACCATTCAAACAGTTTTAGAAACTTTGGGGTGTTTTCTCTCCAAACCTGAACAATAATATGCATATTCTAGTTACTGGGCAGGAGTAGTAACCAGATTAAATCGGGTACGTTTTTTATCCAGCCGTGAAAATACTGCCCCCTAGCCATAACAGGTTAATGCAATCGCGGTGTCAGATTTTAAAATAGCTTTTTGGCGAAAGCACATTTTGCAATATTCTGAGTAGATAGCCCGGCTATCACGGCTAGCTAATTTGAGACCCACCAAGTTTGGCCCTCACCAAACTCAGATTTACTATAAGAAAAATTGGATTACCTTTGCTGTTCTTCATCAAAATGCACTCCCAGGACTTCTACTTCAACAACAAATGTTGTTTTGGTTTGAAATAATCCATAGTTATCTTCAAATAGCTCCGTTTTGTTCGTGCGTTCAGGTCACAAGCCGAAGGGTGACGCGCGAGCGCATTTCGTGACAAAAAATGTCAAAATATTCCATTATCATACTTAGAAGCATGTCAAACGCTGTTTAAAATCAATTTTTATGCGATTTTTCTCGTAAAATAGCGATAGTATTCCAACCGGGCGACGTGGTATTCATTCAAAGACTGAAAGAACAAAATGGAGAATTCAAATGAACGCGCATCTCCAGTGTCAATGTCCCCAGGCAGGCCAGTAACAAACTCTGCTGCTGTTCTTTGCCCAGAGACTGCAGACATCTCATTCCACTTTCTGGCGCCTTCTGAGAGCCAATTTCACGTTACAGCACAGATGCTGTATTTTCGATAGAGAGGCTACAGATGGACAATAAATTGTCAGACAGGGCACTTCCTGTATGGAATCTTCTCAGGTTTTGGCCTGCCATATGAGTTCTGTTATACTCACAGACACCATTAAAACAGTTTTATAAACTTTAGAATGTTTTCTATCCAAATCTACTAAGTATATGCTTATTCTAGTTTCTGCGCAGCAGTAGTAACCAGATTAAATCGGGTACGTTTTTTATCCGGCCGTGCAAATACTGCCCCCTAGCCCCAACAGGTTAAAGCATCTTTGGCAGCGATTACAGCATTGAGTCTTCTTGAGTATGACGCTACAAGCTTGGCACACCTGTATTTGGGGAGTTTCTCCTATTTTTCTCGGCAGATCCTCTCAAGCTCTGTCAGGTTGGATGGGGAGTGTACAGGCTCTGGCTGGGCCACTCAAGGACATTCAGAGACTTGTCCCGAAGCCACTCCTGCATTGTCTTGGCTGTATGCTTAGGGTTGTTGTCCTGTTGGAAGGTAAACCTTCCCTCCTGTCTGAAGTCCTGTGCGCTCTGGAGCAGGTTTTCGTCAAGGATCTGTCTGTACTTTGCTCCGTTCATCTTTGCCTCAATCCTGACTAGTCTCCCAGTCCCTGCCTCTGAAAAATAATTTGTTCTTAAGTGACTTGCCTAGTTAAATAAAGGTTAAATAACATTTAAAATTAAAAATACATCCCAACAGCATGATGCTGCCTCAACCATGCTTCACCGCAGGGAGGGTGCCAGGGTTCCTCCAGATGTCATGCTTGGCATTCAGGACAAAGAGTTGAATCTTGGTTTCACCAGACCAGAAAATCTTGTTTCTCATGGTCTAAGAGTCCTTTAGGTGCCTTTTGGCAAACTCCAAGCTGGCTGTTGTGCTTTTAACTGAGGAGTGTTTTCCATCTGGCCACTCTACCATAAAGGCCTGATTGGGGGAGCGTTGCATGGATGGTTGTCCTTCTGGAAGGTTCTCCCATCTCCACAGCGGAAATCTAGAGCTCTGTCCAAGTGACCATCGGGTTGTTGGTCACCTCCCTGATCAAGGCCCTTATTCCCCGATTTGTTCAGGTTGGCCGGGTGGCCAGCTCCAGGACGAGTCTTAGTGGTTGCAAACTTCTTCCATTTAAGAATAATAGAGGCCACTGTGTTCCTGGGGACCTTCAATGCTGCAGACATTTTTTGGTACCCTTCCCCAAATATGTGCCTCGACATAATCCTGTCTCGGAGCTTCTCGGACAATTCCTTCGACCTCATGGCTTGTTTTTTTTCTCTGACATGCACTGACAACTGTGGGACCTTATATAGACAGGTGTGTGCCTTTCCAAATCATGTCCAATTAATTGAATTTACCACAGGTGAGCTCCAATCATGTTGTAGAAACATCTCAAGGATGATCAATGGAAACAGGATGCACCTGAGCTCAATTTCGAGTTTCATAGCAAAGGGTCTGAATACTTATGTAAATAAGGTATTGCTGTTTCCTTTTAATACATTCATAAACATTCTAAAAATCTGTTTTAACTTTGTCATTATGGGGTATTGTGTGTAGATTGCTGAGAATAAATACATATTTAATCCATTTTAGAATAAGGCTTTAACATAAAAAAGTCAAGGGGTCTGAATACTTTCCGTATGCACTGCATGTACAGTATATAGATTGCATGTAGGCCTGTCTCACACTTGAATCTTCTCTTTGTGCCAGACTGGTTAAAAAAATAATAATAATTCACCTTTATTAATACAACTAGACGTTCCGCTAGCGGAACACCTGCTCCAATATCCAATGATAGGCGTGGCGCGAATTACAAATTCCTCAAAAATACAAAAACTTCAATTTTTCAAACATATGACTATTTCACAACATTTTAAAGACAAGACTCTCCTTTATCTAACCACACTGTCCGATTTCAAATAGGCTTTACAGCGAAAGCAAAACATTAGATTATGTCAGCAGAGTACCCAGCCAGAAATAATCAGACACCCATTTTTCAAGCTAGCATATAATGTCACAAAAAACAAAACCACAGCTAAATGCAGCACTAACCTTTGATGATCTTCATCAGATGACAACCCTAGGACATTATGTTATACAATACATGCATGTTTTGTTCAATCAAGTTCATATTTATATCAAAAAACAGCTTTTTACATTAGCATGTGACGTTCAGAACTAGCATACCCCCCGCAAACTTACGGGGAATTCGCTAACATTTTACTAAATTACTCACGATAAACGTTCACAAAAAGCATAACAATTATTTTAAGAATTATAGATACAGACCTCCTCTATGCACTCGATATGTCCGATTTTAAAATAGCTTTTTGGTGAAAGCACATTTTGCAATATTCTAAGTACATAGCCCAGGCATCACGGGCTCGCTATTTAGACACCCGGCAAGTTTAGCACTCACCAATATCATATTTACTATTATAAAAATGTCATTACCTTTTGTTGTCTTCGTCAGAATGCACACCCAGGACGTCTACTTCAATAGCAAATGTTGGTTTGGTCCAAAATAATCCATCGTTATATCCGAATAGCGGCGTTTTGTTCGTGCGTTCCAGACACTATCCGAAATAGTAAAGAAGTGTCGCGCGCTTGGCGCAATTCCTGACAATAAAATTCAAAGTATTCCATTACCGTACTTCGAAGCATGTCAACCGCTGTTTAAAATCAATTTTTATGCAATTTATCTCGGAAAAAAGCGATAATATTCCGACCGGGAATCTCATTTTCGGCAAACAGAGGAAAAATCACAAAGACGGGGGCGGCCAGGGCACGCTCCTAAGCCCACAGTCCCTTGATCGGCCACTTGAGAAAGGCGATAATGTGTTTCAGCCTGGGGCTGGGATGATGACATTCAGGTTTTTCCCGGGCTCTGAGCGCCCATGGAAGACGTAGGAAGTGTCACGTTAGAGCAGAGATCCTTTGTAAAAGATAGAGATGGCAAAGAAGTTCAAGAAATGGTCAGAAAGGCCACTTCCTGTAAAGGAATCTCTCAGGTTTTGACCTGCCATTTGAGTTCTGTTATACTCACAGACACCATTCAAACAGTTTTAGAAACTTTGGAGTGTTTTCTATCCAAAGCCAATAATTATATGCATATTCTAGTTACTGGGCAGGAGTAGTAACCAGATTAAATCGGGTACGTTTTTTATCCAGCCGTGAAAATACTGCCCCCTAGCCATAACAGGTTAAACCATGTAGGCCAGTTGAGAACAAGTTGTCATTTACAACTGCGACCTGGCCAAGATAAAACAAAGCTGCGCGACACAAACAACAACACAGTTACACATGGAATAAATAAACGAACAGTCAATAACACGATCGGAAAATCTTTATACTGTGTGTGCAAATGAGGTAAGGCAATAAATAAATACATATTTATTTATTTTTTTGTCACGTCTTGACCAGTAATAGGGGTTGTTTGTTATTATAGTTTGGTCAGGGCGTGGCAGGGGGTGTTTGTTTTATGTGTTTCGGGGATTTTTGGTTAATGTTCTATGTTAGTATATTTCTATGTTCTTTCTTGTTTTTCTATTACTATGTTTAGTTTATTGGGTTGACCTTCAATTGGAGGCAGCTGTTCCTCGTTGCCTCTAATTGAAGGTCCTATTTAGTAGGGGTGTTTTTCCATGGGTTTTTGTGGGTAGTTGTTCCTTGTGTAGCTGTGTGCCTTACAGGACTGTTTCTCGTCGTTGTTTTTGTTGAAGTATTTATTTTGGTTTTATTCACAATAAAGAAGATGAGCATACACATTCCCGCTGCGCCTTGGTCCCATCCTTACGACAAATGTGGAAATTGTAGAATAAGGCTGTAACATTAAAAAAAGTAAAGGGGTCTGAATACTTTCTGTATGCACTGCATGTACAGTATAAAGATTGCGTGTAGGCCTGTCTCACACTTGAATCTTCTTTTTGTGCCAAACCGGTTAAAAAAAAACACCTTTATTAAACCAGGTAGGCCAGTTGAGAACAAATGTCATTTACATTATACATTATACGGACAATTTTAACACCTTCCATAAAAATGTTTTGTATATATTGTTTTACTGCTCTAGGGTTAGTATTATTGCTTGGATAACCCTATTTACTATTATATATGGATTTACTTAAAAAAAGAAATAAGAATTATCACTGAATTATCACTGTGAATTATTATATTTGTTTTTGTGTCAATTAATCCCATAAGGGATGGGTTGCCAACTGGTGATTTGCCAAGAAATAAAAAATGACATTCATTCACAGGAAACCCTGACACCGTTCATATCGTTCCACCGCACATCCCACTAATTGAGGCCCTGATGAAGTAACGCACGCCCGGCATATCTCAAGATGAGAGAAGTCAAAAGGGTGGCTGTGGATATCGCTTGTAACCTTCAAACCACGACAGAAGAAAGTTATCTCCATACATGAATAAGCCTCACAGATACAGTCTTGCTACATACCCCATTCCACACCTCCAAAGGAGCCCCTGTTCCTCCACCCACATCTTGTCTTCAGGCACCTATACGGACAACACGAAGGGGGCCTAATTAAGGGTCCTCTCCATAGGGACCGAGGTAGACTGGCTGCATGGACTACATAGTCCATATTTTTCATTTTTATATGCCTGAAGCATACTCTCGCCCCAATTCAGTTTATCTGGGGTGGACAGAGGGCAGTATAAACATCCAGGAAACCTTTCAAACCATGTGATGGCTGGAGGTGGAGCTTTTAGGCTTTTGGTCTTATAGTCTAAGTATAATGGTCATTCACCTTTGTAGTCATTTTTGTAATCATTTACTTTCACACTGAGTTATATATATATATATATATAATAATAAAAAAATCCTATGTAAGAGAAGATAACAGCACAAAGATAATTTTAGTGGCTCCAACAGGGCTGCATCGCTTTTATCTTTTTCCTCCTATACTGTGTGGGCCTGATTTATGAACAATACCCTCTTGTTATTTACAAAGGGGAACAGCACCTAAAATACAAAATAATGAAAAGATTAATAAGGGTTAAGAACAAGACCTTCAGCATAAGTAGACCTATAAATAAATAACTATTTAATTTGAGCTCCCATCTGGAAATAACAATACATTTGCAGCCAATGTGGGACCACTACTTGTTAAGATGAATACAAAACCTACCTTTTGGAGCTTAATCTTCTCAGTTGGTAAAGTGAGAAGGTAAAGACTAAATTCAGCCACTCTTGGAGGACAGTGGAAGTTGATAGTTGAACGAGATTTGGCCCTTGGCCTTCATCTTGTTTTTACTTTTAACAATACAGAAGCTATTTTATCAACTTCCACTGTCCTCCAAGAGTCGCTGAATTTCTTCTTCACTTCTCTCCACAATTCATGCACCTTTGTTGGAGAGTGAGGGAGCAGCAGTGTTCCCTTCCTTTTACTTAAAACCTGTTGAGGACAGACATTCCGCTAGCGGAACGCCTCACCAATATCCAATGGTAGAGCGTGGCGCGAAATACAAAAAACCTTAAAAATGCTATAACTTCAATTTCTCAAACATATGACTATTTTACACAATTTGAAAGATAAGACTCTCATTAAGCCAACCACATTGTCCGATTTGAAAAAGGCTTTACAGCGAAAGCAAAACATTAGATTATGTTAGGAGAGTACCCAGCCAAAAATAATCACACAGCCATTTTCAAAGCAAGCATATATGTCACAAAAACCCAAACCACAGCTAAATGCAGCACTAACCTTTGATGATCTTCATCAGATGACACTCCTAGGACATTATGTTATACAATACATGCATGTTTTGTTCAATCAAGTTCATATTTATTTCAAAAAACAGCTTTTTTCATTAGCATGTGATGTTCAGAACTAGCATTCCCACCCAATACTTCCTGTGAATTTACTAAATTACTCATCATAAACGTTGACAAAATAGATAACAATTATTTAAAGAATTATAGATACAGAACTCCTTTATGCAATCGCGGTGTCAGATTTTAAAATAGCTTTTCGGCGAAAGCACATTTTGCAATATTCTGAGTACATAGCTCAGCCATCACAGACTAGCTATTCAGACAACCGCCAACTTCGGGGCTCACTAAACTCAGATTTAGTATTTGAAAAATTGGATTACATTTGCTGTTCTTCATCAGAATCTACTCCCAGGAATGCTACTTCCACAACAAATGTTGTTTTTGTTCCAAATAATCCACAGTTATGTCCAAATGTCCCAGTTTTTTTGTGTTCAGGTCACTATCCAAAGGGTAACGCGCGAGCGCATTTCGAGACAAAAAAATTCAAAATGTTCCATTACCGTACTTCGAAGCATGACGAAGGCTGTTTAAAATCTATTTTTATGCTATTTTTCTCATAAAATAGCGATAATATTCCAACCGGACAATGTTGTATCCGTTCAAACACTGAAAGAAGAAAATGGAGTCGTCACATGCATGCGCGCGCCAGTGCCATTGTTCTCAGAATTACCACTCTCCAAAACCCCTACTGTTTTTCGCCCAGAGACTGCAGAGTTATCATTCAACATTCTGGCGCCTTCTGAGAGCCAATGAAAGCCTTAGAAAATGTCACATTACAGCAGAGATCCTGTATTTTCGATAAAGAGGCTACAGAAGGCCAAGAAATGGTCAGACAGGGCACTTCCTGTATAGAATCTTCTCAGGTTTTGGCCTGCCATATGAGTTATGTTATACTCACAGACACCATTCAAACAGTTTTAGAAACTTTAGGGTGTTTTCTATCCAAATCTACTAATTATATGCATATTCTAGTTTCTGGGCAAGAGTAATAACCAGATGAAATCGGGTACGTTTTTTATCCGGCCGTGAAAATACTGCCCCCTATCCCAAACAGGTTAAGGGGTGCGGTGTCTACTACTTTATTTATTTATCAAAGCCATTGATTGGCCAGAGTCCATGCACCTGTTTACAATGTATGTAAGCCCAGTCCTAGATGTGAGGACCAAAGCCAAGTAGAGCAGGGTTCTCCAACTCCAGTTCTGGAGTGTTACAGCCTATTTAGGATTTTGTTCCAGCACAGCCCTCAAACACTTGATTTATGACTAATTATGGTTTAAGACTGACTGACATGATTTTTGAAACGGGTGTGTTAGTGCTGGGCTGGAACAAAAGCCTTCCCAGATCTCTCTTGGAAATCTCGCTGGTTTAAATAATTGAGAGACTAGCATTAAGCCACTCCACTATGTCTCCCTGTCATGGCTTTTGCGCCATCAGTACAGATACCAACAGATCTTGACAACCAAAGTCCATTTGATGTCACAAAGCTGTTCAGTACTTAAAAATATCCTCTCCTGTTGTCCTGGTTTCCAGTGGTTTGCAGAAGAGCATGCCTTCCCTAAATGACCACCCATAAACGTAACGGACATATACCAGCAGCTGTACCAGGCCCGCCATGTCTGTTGACTCATCCAGCTGTAACGCATAGAATTCACTGGCTTGTATGCAAAGCCATAATTGTTTCAAAACATCTCCTGCCATGTCACTGATACATTGTGAAACGATGTTGTTTGATGGAGCAATTGTCTGTATAGTTTTTTTCCCCCAGCATTGTCCCAGCCATATCCGGGGCATCAGGGAATAATAAAGTCCTCCAGAATAGTATGTAGCTAGCCTGTCCTAGCCACTCGGTAGCTCACCATATAAGGCTCTTCTAGCCCCTTCTTATTAATGGTATCTGTTGCTTTTATACATGTCTTACTACTGGAAAATCGTCTTGTTTTTCAAATTGGCATGTTTTGTTTCTACATTTCTACGCAAGAGTGAAGGTAGTACTTTTGCACACATAACACTCTGGCTGAGGAAAGGCACTACTCCCAATATAAGTGAATCCCAAATCAATGTAGTTCTCATCGTATTTGCACCTCTTCGATGGTCCAACGTCCCTATCTGTTGTTCGGTGCTTTCCTTGGTAAGGGGGCAGTAGCTCTTCGGCTGCATCAGATTCACAACTGTCAGTGTCCATGCTAGCTGGGCTAACAACACATGTAGAATTACTGATGCTAGCATTGGATGTGCTCGTGGAAGCAGAACAGGTGCAGGTGTAGTACTGCTGGTAGTAGTAATACTACCAGTAGAGCTTGTGTGTGTGTCTATGGACACGGGCCTTACTTTTTTTAACCATTTATACATTTTTGAGCAAACGGAATGAGCAGCAGCTACGTTTGGCTACATACGGACCGTTAGTGGTACTCTCCTCACCACATGATCTTTAAATCAAATCCAAGAGTGCACCGATTTCTTAACCAATTTGTTTTCATGTTTCAGATTCTTTGTTGTCATAATTTGCCCCCTGATGGGAAATCATGACTTGTGGTTTGTGATCTTGCCTTCATATCTGCCCCAAGGATATGGCCTGTGGATGGCGAGGGCACTTCATGTGAATTAGGAGGATGGGAAAATAAAATAGTGAAACCATTGTATCTGCAAATAAGAAAAGTCACTGGATTTGCTCTTCACAAAACATTCTCACGTTTTATCAACCACAGAATTGGAGCAGTGCACTTGATCCAAGTCTCACCTGAGTTTCATCTAAAGTCATATACTTTATATGGCAGAGTACTGCAAACAAAGCACAGCTCTACACACAAACACACACACACATTGGTAGCACCTTCTATCCACATAATACAATCAACGGCTACATATAACCCAATTATCCGGTGTCTGAGGCGTCTAAAGCGAACACTAGCATCTAACCTGGCACATAAAGCAATGTAATAACAGAGGCTTTTTGAAGATGCTACGCTCCATCATCGGTTGATTGAGCCTGCTGTCTGATCCAAAAATGAATGAGTCATGTTTTCTAGCAATATTGTGGCCTTTGTGTTTCGCCAATTACACGATCACGCTAGCAGCGAGTAAATATGGCTATCCTTGTTCAATAGAGCCATTGGACTTGTCTCGATGTTCCAATCTGTCACAACATTGCAGGATATCTAGATTGACAAATTTTCTCTTACTTTGTAGAGACTACAGCCTGACAGGAGCCATATTTCCTGGTCCAATTGTGTTCCCACCCTCGAAGGCGGGCTATTCAAAACGGGGGTGGCTGTAACGTATACGCTTGGAGTCGGGAAGCAGGTGCAGAAGGTGACATGAATGATGATAGAAGGAGGACGCTTAATCAAGCTAGCAGTCTAGATTACGTCCGCATTCTTGCTGGCATCAAAAGTTTAAAAAAGTATTAATAGGAGACCGAATGCGATCGGACCACCTCATAATTGGCCTCCATATAACTCTTACAGAATTTCCACGTGGATGGAGATATTGGAAATGTAATCAAAGCCTATTGGATGACAATTTGTTGTTAACTAAGACAAAAATAACAGCTGGCGGGTTTTACACTGTATCGGCAGGACAGAACAGCAGCCACTTGTAAGACAAGGGGTGGCGTCAGACCGAGGCTCTGCATCTGTTCTCGTGCTCCTAGACCTTAGTGCTGCTTTTGATACCATCGATCACCACATTCTTTTGGAGAGATTGGAAACCCAAATTGGTCTACACGGACAAGTTTTGGCCTGGTTTAGATCTTATTGGTCAGAAAGATATCCGTTTGTCTCTGTGGATGGTTTGTCCTCTGACAAATCAACTGTACATTTCGGTGTTCCTCAAGGTTCTGTTTTAGGACCACTATTGATTTCACTATATATTTTACCTCTTGGGGATGTCATTCGAAAAGATAATGTTAACTTTCACTGCTAAGCGGATGACACACAGCTGTACATTTCAATGAAACACGGTGAAGCAGGCCTCCCTAGAATTTCTAAGCAAACAGATGGAGGCAGGGCTTTCTCCCATTTTTGTGGAATGGTCTGCCTACCCATGTGAGAGACGTAGACTCAGTCACAATCTTTAGTCTTTATTGAAGACTCATCTCTTCAGTAAGTCTATGATTGAGTGTAGTCTGTCCCAGGAGTGTGAAGGTGAACGGAAAGGCACTGGAGCAACGAATTGCCCTTGCTGTCTCTGCCTGGCCGGTTCCCCTCTCTCCACTGGGTTTCTCTGCCTCTAACCCTATTACAGGGGCTGAGTCACTGGCTTACTGGTGCTCTTCCATGCCGTCCCTAGGAGGGGTGCGTCACTTGAGTGGGTTGAGTCACTGATGTGGTCTTCCTGTCTGGGTTGGCGCACCCCCTTGGGTTGTGCCGTGGCGGAGATCTTTGTGGGCTATACTCGGCCTTGTCTCAGGATGGTAAGTTGGTGGTTGAAGATATCCCTCTAGTGGTGAGGGGGCTGTGCTTTGGCAAAGTGGGTGGGGTTATATCCTGCCTGTTTGGCCCTGTCCGGGGGTATCATCGGATGGGGCCACAGTGTCTCCTGACCCCTCCTGTCTCAGCCTCCAGTATTTATGCTGCAGTAGTTTATGTGTCGGGGGGCTAGGGTCAGTCTGTTATATCTGGAGTATTTCTCCTGTCTTATCCGGTGTCCTGTGTGAATTTAAGTATGCTCTCTCTAATTCTCTCTTTCTCTCTTTCTTTCTTTCTTTCTTCTTTCTTTCTTTCTTTCTTTCTTTCTTTCTTTCTTTCTTTCTTTCTTTCTTTCTCTCGGAGGACCTGAGCCCTAGGATCATGCCTCAGGACTACCTGGCATGATGACTCCTTGCTGTCCCCAGTTCACCTGGCCATGCTGCTGCTCCAGTTTCAACTGTTCTGCCTGTAGCTATGGAACCCTGACCTGTTCAACAGACATGCTACCTGTCCCAGACCTGCTGTTTTCCACTGTCTAGAGACAGCAGGAGCGGTAGAGATACTCTGAATGATTGGCTATGAAAAGCCAACTGACATTTACTCCTGAGGTGCTGACCTGTTGCACCCTCGACAACTACTGTGATTATTATTATTTGACCATGCTGGTCATTTATGAACATTTGAACATCTTGGCCATGTTCTGTTATAATCTCCACTCGGCACAGCCAGAAGAGGACTGGTTCCTCTCTAGTTTTCTTCCTAGGTTTTGGCCTTTCTAGGGAGTTTTTCCTAGCCTATGTGCTTCTACAGCTGCATTGCTTGCTGTTTGGGGTATTAGGCAGGGTTTCTCTACAGCACTTTGAGATATCAGCTGATCTAAGGAGGGCTATATAAATACATTTGATTTGATTTGGCGGTCAATGTATTTTTGTAAACAGCTGTTGCACGATATCTAAGGAAGTCTTGAGGTTTTGCTCTCCTGAGGTAGAGTATTTCATGATAAGCTGTAGACCACACTATCTACCTAGAGAGTTTTCATCTGTATTTTTTGTAGCTGTCTATGTATCGCCACAGACCGATGCTGGTACTAAGACCGCACTCAACGAGCTGTATACAGCCATAAGCAAACAGGAAAAACACTCATCCAGAGGTGGTGCTCCTAGTGGCCGGGGACTTTAATGCAGGGAAACTTAACCTGTTAGGGCTAGGGGGCAGTATTGACACGGCCGGATAAAAAACGTACCAGATTTAATCTGGTTACTACTCCTGCCCAGTAACTAGAATATGCATATAATTATTGGCTTTGGATAGAAAACACCCTAAAGTTTCTAAAACTGTTTGAATGGTGTCAGTGAGTATAACAGAACTCATATGGCAGGCAAAAACCTGAGAAGATTCCAAACAGGAAGTGCCCTCTCTGACAAGTTGTTGTTCATCTTGGCACTTTTTCTTGAAGACTGAGGATCTTTGCCGTAACGTGACACTTCCTACGGCTCCCATAGACTCTCAGAACCCGAGAAAAAGCTGAATGATATCGAGGCAGCCTCTGGCTGAAACACATTATCACGTTTGGATAGTGGCTGGTCAAAGTACTCTGAGACTCACGCTCATGCACGAGGGCACGAGATGTATTTATTTTCTCTCTCTTTGTACGTATACACGCTTTCCCGGTCGGAATATTATCGCTTTTTTACGAGAAAAATGGCGTAAAAATTGATTTTAAACAGCGGTTGACATGCTTCGAAGTACGGTAATGGAATATTTAGAATTCTTTTGTCACGAAATGCGCCATGCTCGTCACCCTTATTTACCCTTTCGGATAGTGTCTTGAACGCACGAACAAAACGCCGCTATTTGGATATAACAATGGATTATTTGGGACCAAACCAACATTTGTTATTGAAGTAGAAGTCCTGGGAGTGCATTCTGACGAAGAACAGCAAAGGTAATAACATTTTTCTTATAGTAAATCTGACTTTGGTGAGTGCTAAAATTGCTGGGTGTCTAAACAGCTAGCCCTGTGATGCCGGGCTATCTATGTAGAATATTGCAAAATGTGCTTTCACCGAAAAGCTATTTTAAAATCGGACATATCGAGTGCATAGAGGAGTTCTGTATCTATAATTCTTAAAATAATTGTTATGTTTTTTGTGAACGTTTATCGTAAGTAATTTAGTAAATTCACCGGCAGTGTTCGGTGGGAATGCTAGTCACATGCTAGTCACATGCTAATGTAAAAAGCTGGTTTTTGATATAAATATGAACTTGATTGAACAAAACATGCATGTATTGTATAACATAATGTCCTAGGGTTGTCATCTGATGAAGATCATCAAAGGTTAGTGCTGCATTTAGCTGTGGTTTGGGTTTATGTGACATTATATGCTAGCTTGAAAAATGGGTGTCTGATTATTTCTGGCTGGGTACTCTGCTGACATAATCTAATGTTTTTATTTCGTTGTAAAGCCTTTTTGAAATCGGACAGTGTGGTTATATTAACGAGAGTCTTGTCTTTAACCTGTTAGGGCTAGGGGGCAGTATTGACACGGCTGGATAAAAAACGTACCCGATTTAATCTGGTTACTACTCCTGCCCAGTAACTAGAATATGCATATAATTATTGGCTTTGGATAGAAAACACTCCAAAGTTTCTAAAACTGTTTGAATGGTGTCTGTGAGTATAACAGAACTCAAATGGCAGGTCAAAACCTGAGAGATTTCTTTACAGGAAGTGGCCTGTCTGACCATTTATTGTCTTTCTTTGACATCTCATTCCATTACAAAGGATCTCTGCGGTAACGTGACACTTCCCACGGCTCCAATAGGCTCTCAGAGCCCGGGAAAAACCTGAATGTCGTCATTCCAGCCCCAGGCTGAAACACATTATCGCCTTTCTCAAGTGGCCGATCAAGGGACTGTGGGCTTAGGCGTGTGCACATGCCGCCCCCGTCTTTGTGTTTTTTCCTCTGTTTACCGAAAATGAGATTCCCGGTCGGAATATTATCGCTTTTTTCCGAGATAAATTGCATAAAAATTGATTTTAAACAGCGGTTGACATGCTTCGAAGTAAGGTAATGGAATATTTAGAAATTTTTTGTCACGAATTGCGCCATGCGCACGACCCAGAAATATCATTTCGGATAGTTTCTGGAACGCACGAACAAAACGCCGCTATTTGGATATAACGATGGATTATTTGGGACCAAACCAACATTTGTTATTGAAGTAGAAGTCCTGGGAGTGCATTCTGACGAAGACAACAAAGGTAATAACATTTTTGTTATAGTAAATCTGATTTTGGTGAAGGCTAAACTTGCCGGGTGTCTAAATAGCTAGCCAGTGATGGCTGGGCTATGTACTTAGAATATTGCAAAATGTGCTTTCACCAAAAAGCTATTTTAAAATCGGACATATCGAGTGCATAGAGGAGTTCTGTATCTATAATTCTTAAAATAATTGTTATGCTTTTTGTGAACGTTTATCGTGAGTAATTTAGCAAATTGTTAGTAAATTCCCCGGAAGTTTGCTAGTATGCTAGTTCTGAACGTCACATGCTAATGTAAAAAGCTGTTTTTTGATATAAATATGAACTTGATTGAACAAAACATGCATGTATTGTATAACATAATGTCCTAGGGTTGTCATCTGATGAAGATCATCAAAGGTTAGTGCTGCATTTAGCTGTCTTCTGGGTTTTTGTGACATTATATGCTAGCTTGAAAAATGGGTGTCTGATTATTTCTGGCTGGGTACTCTGCTGACATAATCTAATGTTTTGCTTTCGTTGTAAAGCCTTTTTGAAATCTGACAGTGTGGTTAGATTAACGAGAGTCTTGTCTTTAAATAGCTGTAAAATAGTCATATGTTTGAGAAATTGAAGTAATAGGATTTTTAAGGTATTTGAAAATCGCGCCACAGGCTTAAAGTGGCTGTTAACGTAGGTGGGACGAATTCGTCCAGCCTAGCCCAGAGAGGTTAAAATAATGTCTGTGAGTATAACAGAACTTATTTGGCAGGTGAAACCCCGAGGACAAACCATCCAGAAACAAAACATTTAGTTCACTATGTTTTCAATTATATCTCTATGGCAAACTAGATTTATGAGGCACCTGGTTGCAGTTGCTATGGCTTCCACTAGATGTCAACAGTCTTTAGAAATTGGTTGATGTTTTTCCTTTGAGAAATGAAGAAGTACGGCTATTCAGTATGAGTGTCAAGCCAAGTGGACTCTTTTGTTTGGTGCGTGCGACCTGTAGCTCACTCCACTTTGATTTTATCTGCTATTGAACACAATATATTCCGTCTTAAATTTGATCGATTATTTACGTTTTAGGATATCTAAAGTTGGATTAGGAAAGTTGTTTGAAATGTTTGGACCAAGTTTCCAGGTAACTTATTAGATAATTTGGTTGGGCGAGTTGGAACTGGTGTATTTCTCAATCAAACGCGCCAAATAAATTGACATTTTGGGGATATAAAGAAGGAGTTTATCGAACAAAAGGACCATTTGTGATGATTCTGGGACATATTGGAGTGCCAACAGAAGAAGATCTTCAAAGGTAAGGCATGAATTATATTGTTATTTCTGACATTCGTGTCGCATCTGCATGGTTGAAATATGATTTTCATGTGTTTGTATGATGGAGCGCAGTCCTCAGATAATCGCATGGTTTGCTTTTGCCGTAAAGCTTTTCTGAAATCTGATACGGTGGCTGGATTAACCTATTACATCTAGATGTTCCGCTAGCGGAACACCGCTCCAATGTCCAATGATAGGGCGTGGCGCGAATGACAAACTCCTCAAAAATCCCCAAACTTCAATTTTTCAAACATATGACAGTTTTACACCATTTTAAAGACAAGACTCTCCTTTATCTAACCACATTGTCCGATTTCAAAAAGGCTTTACAACGAAAGCAAAACATTAGATTATGTCAGGAGAGTACCCAGCCAGAAATAATCACACACCCATTTTTCAAGCTAGCATATAATGTCACAAAAACCAAAACCACAGCTAAATGCAGCACTAACCTTTGATGATCTTCATCAGATGACACTCCTAGGACATTATGTTATACAATACATGCATGTTTTGTTCAATCAAGTTCATATTTATATCAAAAACCAGCTTTTTACATTAGCATGTGATGTTCAGAACTAATATTCCCACAAAATACATAACAATTATTTTAAGAATTATAGATACAGAACTCCTTTATGCAATCGCTATGTCAGATTTTAAAATAGCTTTTCGGTGAAAGCACATTTTGCAATATTCTGAGTAGAAAGCCCGGCCATCATGGCTAGCTATTTTGAAACCCACCAAGTTTGGCACTCACCAAACTCAGATTTACTATAAGAAAAATTGGATTACCTTTGCTGTTCTTCGTCAGAATGCACTCCCAGGACTTCTACTTTACACACAAAGTTGATTTGGTTCCAAATAATCCATAGTTATATCCGAATAGCAGCGTTTTGTTCTTGCGTTCAAGACACTATCCGAAGGGTGATGCGCCGGTGCATATCGTGACAAAACATTTCAAAATATTCCATTACCGTACTTCGAAGCATGTCAAACGCTGTTGAAAATCAATTTTTATGCAATTTTTCTCGTAAAATAGCAATAATATTCCGACCAGGAGGCGTTGTTTTCGTTCAAAGACTGAAAATGTAAAATGGACTCTTCACGTGCACATGGGCGCCCGTTTCATTGTTCTCAGATCGACCACTATCCAAATGCGCTACTATTTTTCGCCCAGGGACTGCAGAGTCATCATTCCCCGTTCTGGCGCCTTCTGAGAGCCTATGGGAGCCTTAGAAAATGTCACTTTACAGCAGAGATCCTCTGTTTTCCATAAAGAGGCTATAGAAGGCCAAGAAATGGTCAGAGAGGGCACTTCCTGTATAGAATCTTCTCAGGTTTTGGCCTGCCATATGAGTTATGTTATATTCACAGACACCATTCAAACAGTTTTAGAAACTTTAGGGTGTTTTCTATCCAAATCAAACAATTACATGCATATTCTAGTTTCTGGGCAGGAGTAATAACCAGATTAAATCGGGTACGTTTTTTATCCGGCCGTGAAAATATTGCCCCCTATCCTAAACAGGTTAACAAGAAGATAAGCTTAATTTTGGTGTATTTCACTTGTGATGTTATGAAAGTTAAATATTTCTAATAATTTCATTTGAATTTCGCGCTCTGTAATTTCTGCTAGCGGAACGTCTAGCCGTAACAGGTTAGTTATTTATTGCTTTTATTTCTTATCGCATTCCTTATTATTTTTTAACTGCATTGTTATTTAGGGCTTATAAGTAAGCATTTCACTGTAAGGTCTACACCTGTTGTATTTGGCACATGTGACAAATAACAAAAGCAGTTTAGTTCAGCTCAGCTTCCGGCAGGGCTGGTGGAGCGGGATGTTCCTGGCGGAGAGCCAGATGTGATCAACAGGATGGAACATGGGAGCCTCACTGTGGTGGCGGTCCGCCTGCTCCTTCCTCTGCATGCCGGAACCACTCGTCCACCGCAAGGACATCGGTCTAGCTCGGGGTCCACGGGGTCAGGGCCGGCTGATATCCCAGGATGCACTGGAAGGGAATCAGCCTAGTGGAGGTGAGTTCTGGATTTAGGCCGGTACGCAGATGTGAGGCTGGCCGCGGCCCCCAGTTTCTCCATGTCGGCTCTCCATACACGCGACTTGAATTGGAGGCCACGGTCGGAGACGATGTGCTCCGGAAGGCCATAGTGCCGGAAGATCTGCTGGAACAGTGCTTCAGCGACGTGGAGAGCAGGATCTGTCCACAACAACCATATTAGTGGTGAAACCATCAGATCCATGATGAAATCTACGAACAGATGGCACCAAGGCCGATGAGGCATGGGAAGGAGTTTTCCTGCTGGAGCATGCCAGGGAGATTAGGTTTGGGCATATGTGGAACAGCAGTTGATACAGATAACCAGTGAAATTAAATCAGAAAGGGTTTTGTGTAAAATGATGATGATGGAATACTTACGCCTACCCTAGGAGACGGATGATCACGGGGCCGCCCCTGTGGACCCTGAGTTGGGATGCACTGGACACTGCAGGAGCTGGTGCCCCTACTGGCCATAATAGGAACACAGTCCCAGATGTCTCTGGCTCTGCCGCTCTGGCCCCTACCGTCATGGGTTCAGTCTCTGCCTTAGGACAGCCAAAGGAGGAGGGCGAGGAGAGAGGTAGGTGCCGGCACTCCCGAAGAAGGTTGTCCAAACGGATGGCCATCGCGATGAGCGTGTCCAAGGAAAGGTGGTCACCCCGGCACGCCAACTCCATCTGGACCTCCTCGCTCAGTCCTGTACGGGACAGGGTGCAGAGCGCTGGTTCATTCCATCCACTGGAGGCTGCCACAGTTTGGAAGGTGAGGGCATGCTCAGCAGAGGTCTGGGCACTCTGCCGGAGATGGAATAGTCACTCACCTCCCTCTCTACCCTCTGGTGGATGGTGGAAGACCACCCTGAACAGAGACATGAACCTTTCATAGGAACCCAGCTCTTCCTCTCCTCTCTCCCAGATGGCTGTAGCTGACTCCAAAGCCCGGGAAATTACAGTGGCAACCAGGACCTCTCATGGTGAGGGCTCCCATCTGGGTGAAATAGAGGTAGCAGTGGAGTAGGAAGCCACGGCATTTGGATGGAGTTCCGTCATACTTGTACGGGAAGGACGGGCATCGCCTCCCCGGGTTTACTGCTGGGTAGGCTGGAGGGCTGGCTCGCTGAAACAACTCGTGGTTGGAGGGGAAACCTCTCGGTTGCTGTCAAGTCGGTAGAGGATGCGGTGGACCTAATCCATAGCCATACCCAGTTGCACCAGCAGATCGTGGTGTTGACGGAGTAGGTATTCCTGTTCACCAACCGTCTGGGAGATGTCTTTTTCTTCTGCTGCTTCCATAATTTGTGAGGCAGTATTGTGTAACGTATACGCATGGAGTCCGGAAGCAGGTGCAGAAGGTGAAATAAATGATGAGAGAAGGCAAATAAACAAAACAGGAGCGTGACCAAAATCAATACTGCCTGATGACTGAGGCTACTGAGGGCTAAATAAAGGAAGAGTAATCAAGGTGATGAGTTCCAGCTCTAGGTAATGATGGGGAGCAGGTGCGTGTAATGATGGTGCCAGGACCGGTGGTTAGTAGACCGGCGACGTTGAGTGTTGGAGAGGGGGAGTGGGAGTAGGCGTGACAGCATCAGTAGTTTCTACAGGTTCACGGGACCTATGATACCATGCACTGTCTATGCGAGATTGTTAAATAATTACAATGGCTGCTTCTAATGATTTCTCTTTCCAAGAAGATTTGGAGACAAGATTTTTTTATGTTCTTTTATTTGTTGACATACAGCCCAATTTATTTGAGCTGGAAGACACTGAAGAGGAGTTGAGACAGCGAGAACAAGAATTGTGAGACCAGCAAGCAGCGGCCACTACAGCTGCCGCCACCGCTCCTTATCCTGTGGCGGCACGGTCAGACTCTGACTGCTGGTACCTATGCAGGTGCTGTCCAGCCATGCCAACAGAAGAGGAATGTCTGTGCTGCGACAAATTAGATCGCAGTCAGTTCTTACAGGAGATGCATAGGTACCACCAGTCAGAGTCTGACCGTGCCTCCACAGGATATAGAGCGGTGGCGGCACCAGTTCTTACTGGAGATGCAGACTCCATGTGACTGTGTGTGTGACAGACCATAAAAGTTTCAATGCACATATGGATAGAGGGTTGCTGGAGACGTTCTTCAGAACCTCCAAGATCAACTGGCAGCGGCAGCCTAGGCCAGCATGACAAGAAGGGCAAATGACTAAGGAGTTTTGTTGTGAGTAGCTATCTAGCAATGTAAGCTCTCTTTTTACACGAGGCGGTGTTGTTCAGTACAATTTAGTGATCGATTTGGCAATAATGAGCTTTGCTAGTACTACTACAAGTTAAGCTAGCTTGCTTTGTTTGCTATAACCAACATTTACTGTAGCCTAATGTCAGTGCATATCATTAACCTCTATGGGCTAGGTGGGACGCTTACGTAACAGCCACTGGCAGCCTGTGGCGCGATTTTCAAAACGTTAAAAATCCTATTACTTCAATTTCTCAAACATATGACTATTTTACAGCTATTTAAAGACAAGACTCTCATTAATCTAACCACACTGTCCGATTTCAAAAAGGCTTTACAACGAAAGCAAAACATTAGATTATGTCAGCAGAGTACCAAGCCAGAAATAATCAGACACCCATTTTTCAAGCCAGCATATAATGTCACCAAAACCCAGAAGACAGCTAAATGCAGCACTCACCTTTGATGATCTTCATCAGATGACAACCCTAGGACATTATGTTATACAATACATGCATGTTTTGTTCAATCAAGTTCATATTTATATCAAAAACCAGCTTTTTACATTAGCATGTGACGTTCAGAACTAGCATACGGGTAGTTCTGAACGTCACGTTTTAACCTGTTGGGGCTAGGGGGCAGTATTTGCACGGCCGGATAAAAAACATACCCGATTTAATCTGGTTACTACTCCTGCCCAGTAACTAGAATATGCATATAATTATTGGCTTTGGATAGAAAACACCCTAAAGTTTCTAAAACTGTTTGAATGGTGTCTGTGAGTATAACAGAACTCATTTGGCAGGCCAAAACCTGAGAAGATTCCTTACAGGAAGTGGCCTGTCTGACCATTTCTTGCCCTCCTTGATCATCTATAACAAATACAGGGGATGTCTGGCATGACGTGACACTTCCTACAGCTCCCATGGGCTCTCAGAAGGCGGGAAAAAGCTGAACAATGTAATTCCATTCCCAGGCTGAAACACATTAGCGCGTTTGGCAAGTGCTCTATCAGAGGGCCATTAGACTGAGGCTCGTGCATGAGGGGATAGCATGTTTTTATTTTCACTCTCTTTGTAATAAAAAACGATTTCCCGGTCGGAATATTATCGCTTTTTTACGAGAAAAATGGCATAAAAAATTATTTTAAACAGCGGTTGACATGCTTCGAAGTACGGTAATGGAATATTTAGAATTTTTTGGTCACGAAATGCGCCATGCTCGTCACCCTTATTTACCCTTTCGGATAGTGTCTTGAACGCACGAACAAAACGCCGCTATTTGGATATAACAATGGATTATTTGGGACCAAACCAACATTTGTTATTGAAGTAGAAGTCCTGGGAGTGCATTCTGACGAAGAACAGCAAAGGTAATAACATTTTTCTTATAGTAAATCTGACTTTGGTGAGTGCTAAACTTGCTGGGTATCTAAATACCTAGCCCTGTGATGCCGGGCTATCTACTCAGAATATTGCAAAATGTGCTTTCACCAAAAAGCTATTTTAAAATCGGACATATCGAGTGCATAGAGGAGGTCTGTATCTATAATTCTTAAAATAATTGTTATGTTTTTTGTGAACATTTATCGTGAGTAGTTTAGTAAATTCACCGGCAGTGTTCGGTGGGAATGCTAGTCACATGCTAGTCACATGCTAATGTAAAAAGCTGGTTTTTGATATAAATATGAACTTGATTGAACAAAACATCCATGTATTGTATAACATAATGTCCTAGGGTTGTCATCTGATGAATATCATCAAAGGTTAGTGCTGCATTTAGCTGTGGTTTGGGTTTATGTGACATTATATGCTAGCTTGAAAAATGGGTGTCTGATTATTTCTGGCTGGGTAGTCTGCTGACATAATCTAATGTTTTTATTTCGTTGTAAAGCCTTTTTGAAATCGGACAGTGTGGTTAGATTAATGAGAGTCTTGTCTTTAAAATGGAGTAAAATAGTCATATGTTTGAAAAATTGAAGTTTTTGCATTTTTGAGGTATTTGAATATCGCGCCACGGGATTACACTGGCTGTTAAGTAGGTGGGATGCAAGCGTCCCACCTAGCCCATAGAGGTTAAGAGCAAAACTGGAGAAATGTTTTGATGATGATCATGAATAGTAAAGGAATGACTTTGGCATTATGACTCATATTACTGAATGAATGACTTTTTATTATCGTGTCAAATCGCCAATTGGCAATTTATCCCTTATGGGATTTATTGACACATAAACACGCATTACAATAATTCACTATGATAATTCAATTATCATTCTTCTTCTGGTGTTCTCTGCAATGCTCATCACATAAAGAGTGAAACAAATCAACAACCATAAAAATCTATACATAATAGTAAATAAGGTTTATCCAAACAATAATTAATTATGCAGCTCTGGAAAAAATGAAGAGATCACTGCAAAATTATCAGTTTCTCTGGTTTTACTATTTATAGGTATGTGTTTGGGAAAATTAACATTTTTGTTTCATTCTATAAACTACTGACAACATTTCCCCCAAATTCCAAATAAAAATATTGTCATTTAGAGCATTTATTTGCAGAAAATGACAACTGGTCAAAACAATAAAAAAGATGCAGTGTTGTCAGACCTCGAATAACGCAAAGAAAATTAAGTTCCTATTCATTTTTAAACAACACAATAATAATGTTTTAACTTAGGAAGAGTTCAGAAATCATATTTGGTAGAATAACCCAGATTTTTCAGTCACAGCTGTCATGTGTCTTGGCATTCTCTCCTCCAGTCTTTCACATTGATGTTGGGTGACTTTATGCTACTCCTGGTGCAAAGATTCAAGCAGCTCGGCTTTGTTTGATGGCTTGCAACCATCCATTTTACTCTTGATCACATTCCATTGGTTTTCAATGGGGTTCAGGTCTGGAGATTGGGCTGGCCATGACAGGGTCTTGATCTGGTGGTCCTCCTTCCACACCTTGATTAACCTGGCTGTGTGGCATGGAGCATTGTCCTGCTGGAAAAAAGCAATGCTCAGAGTTGGGGAATATTGTTAGAGCAGAAGGAAGCAAGTTTTCTTCCAGAACAAACTTGTACGTGGCTTGATTCATGTGTCCTTCAGAAAGACAAAAAAACTGATTTTTGATATAAATATGAACTTGATTGAACAAAACATTCATGTATTGTATAACATAATGTCCTAGAAGTGTCATCTGATGAAGATCATCAAAGGTTAGTGCTGCATTTAGCTGTGGTTTGGGTTTATGAGACATATGCTTGCTTTGAAAATGGCTGTGTGATTATTTTTGGGTGGGTACTCTCCTGACATAATCTAATGTTTTGCTTTCGCTGTAAAGCCTTTTTGAAATCGGACAATGTGGTTAGATTAACGAGAGTCTTATCTTTTAAATGGTGTAAAATAGTCCTATGTTTCAGAACTTTGAATTATGACATGTTGTGGTTTTAACTTGTTATGGATAGGCAGCAGGATTTTCACGGCCGGATAAAAAACATACGCGATTTAATCTGATTATTACTCCTGCCCAGAAACTAGAATATGCATATAATTATTAGCTTTGGATAGAAAACACTCCAAATTTTCTAAAATTGTTTGAATGGTGTCTGTGAGTATAACAGAACTGATTTGGCAGGACAAAACCTGAGAAGATTTCTTAAAGGAAGTGCCCTCTCTGACCATTTCTTGGCCTTCTACACCCTCTTTATTGAAAAATGAGGATCTCTGCTGTAACGTGACACTTCCTACGGCTCCCATAGGTTCTCAGAAGGCGGCAGAACGGTGAATGATGACTTTGCAGGCCATGGCTGAAAAACAGTAGCGCATTTGGATAGTGGTCAATCTGAGAACAATGAGACTGTGGGCGCGTGCACGAGAAGACTCCATGTTTTTATTTTCAGTCTTTGAAAGAAAACAACGACTCCCGGTCGGAATATTATCGCTTTGTTACAAGAAAAATAGCATAAAAATTGATTTTAAACAGCGTTTTACATGCTTCGAAGTACGGTAATGGAATATTTAGAATTTTTTTGTCACGAAACGCGCCGAGCGCGTCACCCTTCGTCACCCTTCGGATAGTGTCTTGAACGCACAACAAAACGCCGCTATTTGGATATAACTATGGATTATTTGGAACCAAACCAACATTTGTTATTGAAGTAGAAGTCCTGGGAGTGCATTCTGACAAAGGACAGCAAAGGTAATCCAATTTTTCTTATAGTAAATCTGAGTTTGGTGAGGGCCAAACTTGGTGGGTGTCAAAATAGCTAGCCCGTGATGGTGAGCTATCTACTCAGAATATTGCAAAATGTGCTTTCACCGAAAAAATATTTTAAAATCGGACATAGAGATTGCATAAAGGAGTTCTGTATCTATAATTCTTAAAATAATTGTTATGTTTTTTGTGAACGTTTATCTTGAGTAATTTAGTAAATTCACTGGAAGTTTGCTGGGGGTATGCTTGTTCTGAACATCACTTGCTAATGTAAAAAGCAGTTTTTTGATATAAATATGAACTTGATTGAACAAAACATGCATGTATTGTATAACATAATGTCCTAGGAGTGTCATCTGAAGAAGATCATCAAAGGTTAGTGCTGCATTTAGCTGTGGTTTTGTTTTTTGTGACATTATATGCTAGCTTGAAAAATGGGTGTGTGATTATTTCTGGCTGGGTACTCTGCTGACATAATCTAATGTTTTGCTTTCGCTGTAAAGCCTTTTTGAAATCAGACAGCGTGATTAGATAAAGGAGAGTCTTGTCTTTAAAATGGTGTAAAATAGTCATATGTTTGAAAAATGGAAGTTTTCGGATTTTCGAGGACTTTGTATTTCGCGCCATGCCCATCATTGGATATTGGAGCAGGTGTTCCGCTAGCGGAACGTCTAGATGTAAGAGGTTAACCTGTTTGGGATAGGGGGCAGTATTTGCACGGCCGGATAAAAGAACGTACACGATTTAATCTGGTTACTACTCCTGCCCAGTAACTAGAATATGCATATAATTATTGGCTTTGGATAGAAAACACCATAAAGTTTCTAAAACTGTTTGAATGGTGTCTGTGAGTATAACAGAACTCATATGGCAGGCAAAAACCTGAGAAGATTCCTTACAGGAAGTGGCCTGTCTGACCATTCCTTGAGCTTCTTGACTCTGTTTATTGAAGACTGAGGATCTTTGCTGTAACGTGACACTTCCTACCATAGGCTCTCAGAAGGCGGGAAAAAGCTGAATGATGTAATTAAAGCCCCAGGCTGAAACACATTAGCGCTTTTGGCAAGTGCTCTATCAGAGGACAATGGGCTGAGGCGCGTGCACGAGTCGACCCCATGTTTTTATTTTCGTTCGTCTCTGAACCTAAACAAAGATTCCCGGTGGGAATATTATCGCTTTTTTACGAGAAAAATGCATAAAAATTGATTTTAAACAGCGGTTGACATGCTTCGAAGTACGGTAATGGAATATTTAGAATTTTTTTGTCACGAAACGCGCCGAGCGCGTCACCCTTCGTCACCCTTCGGATAGTGTCTTGAACGCACAACAAAACGCCGCTATTTGGATATAACTATGGATTATTTGGAACCAAACCAACATTTGTTATTGAAGTAGAAGTCCTGGGAGTGCATTCTGACAAAGGACAGCAAAGGTAATCCAATTTTTCTTATAGTAAATCTGAGTTTGGTGAGGGCCAAACTTGGTGGGTGTCAAAATAGCTAGCCCGTGATGGCGAGCTATCTACTCAGAATATTGCAAAATGTGCTTTCACCGAAAAACTATTTTAAAATCGGACATAGAGATTGCATAAAGGAGTTCTGTATCTATAATTCTTAAAATAATTGTTATGTTTTTTGTGAACGTTTATCTTGAGTAATTTAGTAAATTCACTGGAAGTTTGCTGGGGGTATGCTTGTTCTGAACATCACTTGCTAATGTACAAAGCAGTTTTTTGATATAAATATGAACTTGATTGAACAAAACATGCATGTATTGTATAACATAATGTCCTAGGAGTGTCATCTGAAGAAGATCATCAAAGGTTAGTGCTGCATTTAGCTGTGGTTTTGTTTTTTGTGACATTATATGCTAGCTTGAAAAATGGGTGTGTGATTATTTCTGGCTGGGTACTCTGCTGACATAATCTAATGTTTTGCTTTCGCTGTAAAGCCTTTTTGAAATCAGACAGCGTGATTAGATAAAGGAGAGTCTTGTCTTTAAAATGGTGTAAAATAGTCATATGTTTGAAAAATGGAAGTTTTCGGATTTTCGAGGACTTTGTATTTCGCGCCATGCCCATCATTGGATATTGGAGCAGGTGTTCCGCTAGCGGAACGTCTAGATGTAAGAGGTTAACCTGTTTGGGATAGGGGGCAGTATTTGCACGGCCGGATAAAAAAACGTACACGATTTAATCTGGTTACTACTCCTGCCCAGTAACTAGAATATGCATATAATTATTGGCTTTGGATAGAAAACACCATAAAGTTTCTAAAACTGTTTGAATGGTGTCTGTGAGTATAACAGAACTCATATGGCAGGCAAAAACCTGAGAAGATTCCTTACAGGAAGTGGCCTGTCTGACCATTCCTTGAGCTTCTTGACTCTGTTTATTGAAGACTGAGGATCTTTGCTGTAACGTGACACTTCCTACCATAGGCTCTCAGAAGGCGGGAAAAAGCTGAATGATGTAATTAAAGCCCCAGGCTGAAACACATTAGCGCTTTTGGCAAGTGCTCTATCAGAGGACAATGGGCTGAGGCGCGTGCACGAGTCGACCCCATGTTTTTATTTTCGTTCGTCTCTGAACCTAAACAAAGATTCCCGGTGGGAATATTATCGCTTTTTTACGAGAAAAATGCATAAAAATTGATTTTAAACAGCGGTTGACATGCTTCGAAGTACGGTAATGGAATATTTAGAATTTTTTTGTCACGAAACGCGCCGAGCGCGTCACCCTTCGTCACCCTTCGGATAGTGTCTTGAACGCACAACAAAACGCCGCTATTTGGATATAACTATGGATTATTTGGAACCAAACCAACATTTGTTATTGAAGTAGAAGTCCTGGGAGTGCATTCTGACAAAGGACAGCAAAGGTAATCCAATTTTTCTTATAGTAAATCTGAGTTTGGTGAGGGCCAAACTTGGTGGGTGTCAAAATAGCTAGCCCGTGATGGCGAGCTATCTACTCAGAATATTGCAAAATGTGCTTTCACCGAAAAACTATTTTAAAATCGGACATAGAGATTGCATAAAGGAGTTCTGTATCTATAATTCTTAAAATAATTGTTATGTTTTTTGTGAACGTTTATCTTGAGTAATTTAGTAAATTCACTGGAAGTTTGCTGGGGGTATGCTTGTTCTGAACATCACTTGCTAATGTACAAAGCAGTTTTTTGATATAAATATGAACTTGATTGAACAAAACATGCATGTATTGTATAACATAATGTCCTAGGAGTGTCATCTGAAGAAGATCATCAAAGGTTAGTGCTGCATTTAGCTGTGGTTTTGTTTTTTGTGACATTATATGCTAGCTTGAAAAATGGGTGTGTGATTATTTCTGGCTGGGTACTCTGCTGACATAATCTAATGTTTTGCTTTCGCTGTAAAGCCTTTTTGAAATCAGACAGCGTGATTAGATAAAGGAGAGTCTTGTCTTTAAAATGGTGTAAAATAGTCATATGTTTGAAAAATGGAAGTTTTCGGATTTTCGAGGACTTTGTATTTCGCGCCATGCCCATCATTGGATATTGGAGCAGGTGTTCCGCTAGCGGAACGTCTAGATGTAAGAGGTTAACCTGTTTGGGATAGGGGGCAGTATTTGCACGGCCGGATAAAAAACGTACACGATTTAATCTGGTTACTACTCCTGCCCAGTAACTAGAATATGCATATAATTATTGGCTTTGGATAGAACACACCATAAAGTTTCTAAAACTGTTTGAATGGTGTCTGTGAGTATAACAGAACTCATATGGCAGGCAAAAACCTGAGAAGTTTCCTTACAGGAAGTGGCCTGTCTGACCATTCCTTGAGCTTCTTGACTCTGTTTATTGAAGACTGAGGATCTTTGCTGTAACGTGACACTTCCTACCATAGGCTCTCAGAAGGCGGGAAAAAGCTGAATGATGTAATTCCAGCCCCAGGCTGAAACACATTAGCGCTTTTGGCAAGTGCTCTATCAGAGGACAATGGGCTGAGGCGCGTGCACGAGTCGACCCCATGTTTTTATTTTCGTTCGTCTCTGAACCTAAACAAAGATTCCCGGTGGGAATATTATCGCTTTTTTACGAGAAAAGTGGCATAAAAATTGATTTTAAACAGCGGTTGACATGCTTCGAAGTATGGTAATGGAATATTTAGAATTTTTTTTGTCACGAAATGCGTCGTGCGCGTAACCCTTCTTTACCATTCGGATAGTGTCTTGAACGCACGAACAAAACGCCGCTATTTGGATATAACTATGGATTATTTGGGACCAAACCAACATTTGTTATTGAAGTAGAAGTCCAGGGAGTGCATTCTGACGAAGAACACCAAAGGTAATAACATTTTTCTTATAGTCAATCTGACTTTGGTGAGTGCTAAACTTGCTGGGTGTCTAAATACCTAGCCCTGTGATGCCGGGCTATCTACTCAGAATATTGCAAAATGTGCTTTCACCGAAAAGCTATTTTAAAATCGGACATATCGAGTGCATAGAGGAGTTCTGTATCTATAATTCTTAAAATAATTGTTATGCTTTTTGTGAACGTTTATCGTGAGTAATTTAGTAAATGTTTAGCAAATTCACCGGAAGTTTGCGGGGGTTATGCTAGTTCTGAACGTCACATGCTAATGTAAAAAGCTGTTTTTTGATATAAATATGAACTTGATTGAACAAAACATGCATGTATTGCATAACATAATGTCCTAGGAGTGTCATCTGATGAAGATCATCAAAGGTTAGTGCTGCATTTAGCTGTGGTTTGGGTTTATGTGACATTATATGATAGCTTGAAAAATGGGTGTCTGATTATTTCTGGCTGGGTACTCTGCTGACATAATCTAATGTTTTGCTTACCTTGTAAAGCCTTTTTGAAATCGGACAGTGTGGTTAGATTAACGAGAGTCTTGTCTTTAAAATGGTGTAAAATAGTCATATGTTTGAGAAATTGAATTAATAGCATTTCTAAGGTATTTGAATAACGCGCCACAGGATTCCACTGGCTGTTACGTAGGTGGGACGATTTCGTCCCGCTGACCCTAGAGAGGTTAAATTTGCTGCTCTGATGTGTCACTGGCTGTTGAATAGTGCGGCACATTTTGCAATATTCTCAGTAGATAGCCCGGCCATCACGGCTAGCTAATTTGACACCCACCAAGTTTGGCCCTCACCAAACTCAGATTTACTATAAGAAAAATGGAATTACCTTTGCTGTTCTTTGTCAGAATGCACTCCCAGGACTTCTACTTCAACAACAAATGTTGTTTTGGTTCGAAATAATCCATAGTCATATTGAAATAGCTCCGTTTTGTTCGTACGTTCAGGTCACAATCCGAAGGGTGACGCGAGAGCGCATTTCGTGACAAAAAAAATTCAAAATATTCCATTACCGTACTTCAAAGCATGTCAAACGCTGTTTAACCTCTATGGGCTAGGTGGGACGCTTGCGTCCCACCTACTCAACAGCCAGTGTAATCCAGTGGCGCGTTATTCAAAAACCTAAAAAATGCAAAAACTTCAATTTTTCAAACATTTGACTATTTTACACCATTTTAAAGACAAGACTCTAGTTAATCTAACCACACTGTCCGATTTCAAAAAGGCTTTACAACGAAAGTAAAACATTAGATTATGTCAGCAGAGTACCCAGCCAGAAATAATCAGACACCCATTTTTCAAGCTAGCATATAATGTCACAAAAACCCAAACCAGAGCTAAATGCAGCACTAACCTTTGATGATATTCATCAGATGACAACCCTAGGACATTATGTTATACAATACATGCATGTTTTGTTCAATCAAGCTCATATTTATATAAAAAACCAGCTTTTTATATTAGCATGTGACTAGCATGTGACTAGCATTCCCACCGAACACTGCCGGTGAATTTACTAAATTACTCACGATAAACGTTCACAAAAAGCAGAACAATTATTTTAAGAATTATAGATACAGAACTCCTCTATGCACTCGATATGTCCGATTTTAAAATAGCTTTTCGGTGAAAGCACATTTTGCAATATTCTCAGTAGATAGCCCGGCATCACAGGGCTAGCTATTTAGACACCCAGCAAGTTTAGCACTCAGCAAAGTCACATTTACAATAAGAAAAATGTTATTACCATTGCTGTCTTCGTCAGAATGCACTCCCAGGACTTCTACTTCAATAACAAATGTTGGTTTGGTTCAAAATAATCCATAGTTATATCCAAACAGCGGCGTTTTGTTCGTGCGTTCAAGACACTATCCGAAAGGGTAAATAAGGGTGACGAGCATGGCGCAATTCGTGACAAAAAAATTCTAAATATTCCATTACCGTACTTCGAAGCATGTCAACCGCTGTTTAAAATCAATTGTTATGCCATTTTTCTCATAAAAAATAGATAATATTCCGACCGGGAATCTGCGTTTAGGTAAACAGACAAAAGAAAATAAAGCATTCGGTCTACTCGGGCACGCGCCTAGGCCCATAGTACTCTGATCGGCCACTTGCCAAAAGCGATAATGTGTTTCAGCCAGAGGGTGCCTTGATATCGTTCAGCTTTTTCCCGGGCTCTGAGAGCCTATGGGAGCCGTAGGAAGTGTCACGTTAGAGCAAAGATCCTCAGTCTTCAATAAAAAGAGCCAAGAGGAAACACCACTTGTCAGACAGGCCACTTCCTGCATGGAATCTTCTCAGGTTTTGGCCTGCCATTTGAGTTCTGTTATACTCACAGACACCATTCAAACAGTTTTAGAAACTTTAGGGTGTTTTCTATCCAAAGGCAATAATTATATGCATATTCTAGTTACTGGGCAGGAGTAGTAACCAGATTAAATCGGGTACGTTTTTTATCCGGCCGTGTCAATACTGCCCCCTAACCCTAACAGGTTAATTTAGCTTTAATAGTCTCTTTAATTTTTTATCAACAATCTCAATCTGACAATGTTCAGCAATTTCAAGGGAGTCCTCGATGTAGGTCTCCATAGCCTTGGTCTCCGGACCCTACAGAGAGTACATTCGTCCCTGGGGCGGTGTGGTGCCTGAGAGAAGGTTGATGTTGCAGTCATAGGGTTGGAGCGGAGGAAGTGAAGTGGCCCGGGTCTTACTGAAAACATCCTGGAGGTCCTGGTACTCCGTGGGAATGGCAGAGTGGTCCGGGGCAACTTCTGAGCCCCCCTGAAGACGTCCCGGTGCAGGCTGGGCTGACTTCAGACAATGGGCGTGGCAGACCGGGCTCCAGCCGATAATGGCACCAGCAGTCCAGTTTATGATGGGATTGTGTCGCTGAAGCCAGAGAATCCCAATACCACGGGAGCCTGGGGAGACAAACTCTTACATCTAGACGTTCCGCTAGCGGAACACCTGCTCCAATATCCAATGATAGGCGTGGCGTGAATTACAAATTCCTCAAAAATAAAAAAACTTCAATTTTTCAAACATATGACTATTTCACAGCATTTTAAAGACAAGACTCTCCTTTATCTAACCACACTGTCCGATTTCAAAAAGGCTTTACAGCGAAAGCAAAACATTAGATTATGTCAGCAGAGTACCAAGCCAGAAATAATCAGACACCCATTTTTCAAGCTAGCATATAATGTCACAAAAAACTAAACCACAGCTAAATGTAGCACTAACCTTTGATGATCTTCATCAGATGACAACCCTAGGACATTATGTTATACAATGCATGCATGTTTTGTTCAATCAAGTTCATATTTATATCAAAAACCAGCTTTTTACATTAGCATGTGACGTTCAGAACTAGCATACCCCCCGCAAACATCCGGTGAATTTACTAAATTACTCACGATAATCGTTCACAAAAAACATAACAATTATTTTAAGAATTATAGATACAGAACTCCTCTATGCACTCGATATGTCTGATTTTAAAATAGCTTTTCGGTGAAAGCACATTTTGCAAAATTCTCAGTAGATAGCCCAGCCATCACGGCTAGCCATTTAGACACCGACCAAGTTTAGCCCTGATCAAACTCCGATTTACTATTACAAAAGTTTCATTACCTTTGTTGACTTTGTCAGAATGTACTCCCAGGACTGCTACTTCAATAACAAATGTTGATTTGGTCCAAAATAATCCATCGTTATATCCGAATAGCGGCGTTTTGTTCGTGCGTTCCAGACACTATCCGAAATGGTAAAGAAGGGTCGTGCGCATGGCGCAATTCGTGACCAAAAAATTCTAAATATTCCATTACCGTACTTCGAAGCATGTCAACCGCTGTTTAAAATCAATTTTTATGCCATTTTTCTCGTAGAAAAGCGATAATATTCCGACCGGGAATCTCCTTTTCGGCAAACAGAGGAAAAAATCACAAAGAAGGGGGCGGTCAGGTCACGCGCCTAAGCCCAGAGTCCCTTGATCGGCCACTTGGGAAAGGCGATAATGTGTTTCAGCCTGGGGCTGGGATGACGACATTCAGGTTTTTCCCGGGCTCTGAGCGCCTATGGACGACGTAGGAAGTGTCACGTTAGAGCAGAGATCCTTAGTAAACGATAGAGATGGCAAAGAAGTTCCAGAAATGGTCAGACAGGCCACTTCCTGTAAAGGAATCTCTCAGGTTTTGACCTGCCATTTGAGTTCTGTTATACTCACAGACACCATTCAAACAGTTTTAGAAACTTTAGGGTGTTTTCTATCCATATATAATAAGTATATGCATATTCTAGTTACTGGGTAGGATTAGTAACCAGATTAAATCGGGTACGTTTTTTATCCAGCCGTGAAAATACTGCCCCCTAGCCATAAGAGGTTAATTAACATAAATTGGATTGCCTCGCTGTGGTTCCCTGACACTTGTCGGTTGATGGGAGTGGTATTGTGAGTGACCCGGCCTATAGAGGGCCCATCCAGTGCTTTAACATCCATGGGATTGGAGAGGGGCTGAGTGGGGATGCCCAGCTCGGACACCAGGGTAGAGTCCAAAAACCTCTCATCGGCCCCAGAGTCGATGAGTACCCAGAGAGATTTCTATTGGTTCCCCCACAGCAGGGTGGCATGGAAAGGGTGTGAATAAGGGGAGAGGAAAAGTTATCCGTAGGGCCCACCACAGTACTCGCCCCTTCTTGACGACTCTGGGTTTTTAACCTCTTAATGGGCAGGTAGCTACGAAATGTCCGGTAGCTTTACAATATAGACAGCTCTGGGTGTGGAATCAGCATAATCACTCAGCCGGAGTCAATCTAGCCCTGCCCAGGTGCATGGACTCGGCAGCCCTCAGTCATTCCCGAGAGAACTAGGGTGACATCAGGTTCACTCTGACATGTAGACTTCAGGGGTCTCCGGGATTCTTCACATAATGGGAATGCAGAGTTGCAAAGAAAAAGCCATATCTCAGACTGGCCAATTAAAAGAAAAGATTAAGATGGGCAAAATGGACACTGGACAG
Source organism: Salmo salar (assembly GCF_965601325.2). Lineage (NCBI taxonomy): Eukaryota > Metazoa > Chordata > Actinopteri > Salmoniformes > Salmonidae > Salmo > Salmo salar. Next base: position 70,204,906 of record NC_138300.1, read on the forward strand.
AGGAACTCTGCCTAGAAGGCCAGCATCCTGGAGTCGCCTCTTCACTGTTGACAAAGAGACTGGTGTTTTGCGGGTACTATTTAATCAAGCTGCCAGTTGAGGACTTGTGAGGCATTTGTTTCTCAAACTAGACGCTAATGTACTTGTCCTCTTGCTCAGTTGTGCACCATGGGCTCCCACTCCTCTTTCTATTCTGGTTAGAGCCAGTTTGTGCTGTTCTGTGAAGGGTCCTGAAACTTCTTTCTACATTCTGCTAATAAAGCTTCATTCAATGTGCCTTTCAAGGGAAGTCTGCTATCTCGTTTGAACATCTTGGCCATGTTCTTTTATACTCTCTACCCGGCACTGCCAGAAGAGGACTGGCCACCCCTCAGAGCCTGGCTCCTCTCTAGGTTTCTTCCTAGGTTCTGGCCTTTCTAGGGAGTTTTTCCTAGCCACCGTGCTTCTACATCTGCATTGCTTGCTGTTTGGGGTTTCAGGCTGGGTTTCTGTACAGCACATTGTGACATCTGCTGATGTAAAAAGGGCTTTATAAATACATTTGATTGATTGTAACAGAGCGGTACCTGTTCCAGAATGTCCCTGCCCCACTTATCCACCATTACCTACCTTCACCGGTCCAGTCACCAGGTTGGGCAGGCAAGGTTCTCCCTTACTGCTTTTGGCTCCCATTGTGAAAAACTCTGTCTACAGTCGTGGCCAAAAGTTTTGAGAATGACACAAGTATACATTTTCACAAAGTCTGCTGCCTCAGTTTGAATGAGGGCAATTTGCATATACTCCAGAATGTTATGAAAAGTGATCAGATGAATTGTAAAGTCCCTCTTTGCCATGCAAATGAACTGAATCCCCAAAAAACATTTCCACTGCACTTCAGCCCTGCCACAAAAGGACCAGCTGACATCATGTCAGTGATTCTCTTGTTAACACAGGTGTGAGTGTTGACGAGGACAAGGCTGGAGATCACTCTGTCATGCTGATTGAGTTTGAATAACAGACTGGAAGCTTCAAAAGGAGGGTGGTGCTTGGAATCATTGTTCTTCCTATGTCAATCATGGTTACCTGCAAGGAAAACATCAGGGACAGACTGATATTCAGCAAAGGTACAGGGATTGGACTGCTGAGGACAGGGGTAAAGTCATTTTCTCTGATGAATCCCCTTTCTGATTGTTTGGGGCATCCGGAAAAATGCTTGTCCAGAAACGACAAGGTGAGTGCTACCATCAGTCCTGTGTCATGCAACCAGTAAAGCATCCTGAGACCATTCATGTTCAAGTCAATTCAAGTCAAAAGTCAAAGTAAAAATTCAGTGATTCTTTGCCAAGTGCCATAAGAAATGTCCAAATGCAATATGAATGTATTGATAGTGCCAAATCAGGAAGTTTTGTCCATTTTAAATATGATATCATAGGAAGTCAAAAGTCGAAGTCAAAAGTCAGTGAACCATTGGCAAATACCATAAGTAATGGCCAAATGCAATATGAAAGTATTGAAAGTGCCAAATCAGGAAGTTATGTCCATTTGCCATGTACGATCATAGGAAGTCAGTTTCCAAATACAAAAGTCATTGAATCAAGTCCAAATGGCATTTATACTGCGCAAATTATATATAGCACTATGTTAACCTGTTAGGGCTAGGGGGCAGTATTTGCACGGCTGGATAAAAAAAATGTACCCGATTTAATCTGGTTACTAATCCTACCCAGTAACTAGAATATGCATATACTTATTATATATGGATAGAAAACACTCTAAAGTTTCCAAAACTGTTTGAATGGTGTCTGTGAGTATAACAGAACTCATTTGGCAGGCAAAACCCTGAGACATTTTCTGACAGGAAGTGGATACCTGATGTGTTGTATTGACTTTAAACCTATCCCATTGAAAAACACAGGGGCTGAGGAATATTTTGGCACTTCCTATTGCTTCCACTAGATGTCACCAGCCTTTACAAAGTGTTTTGAGTCTTCTGGAGGGAGATCTGACCGAACAAGAGCCATGGAACGATGATGGCCCATTAGACACCTGGCGCGCGAGTTCATGTTGGGTACCCACGTTCCAATACGTTATAAAAGAGTATGCATTCGTCCACCTTGAATATTATTCATGTTCTGGTTAAAAAAGGCCCTAATGATTTATGCTATACAACGTTTGACATGTTTGAACGAACGTAAATATATTTTTTCCCCTCGTTCATGACGAGAAGTCCGGCTGGCTTAGATCATGTGCTAACAAGACGGAGATTTTTGGACATAAATGATGAGCTTTTTTGAACAAAACTACATTCGTTATGGACCTGTGATACCTGGAAGTGACATCTGATGAAGAGAATCAAAGGTAATGGATTATTTACATAGTATTTTCGATTTTAGATCTCCCCAACATGACGTCTAGTCTGTATCGCAACGCGTATTTTTATGGGCGCAGTGCTCAGATTATTGCAAAGTGTGATTTCCCAGTAAGGTTATTTTTAAATCTGGCAAGTTGATTGCGTTCAAGAGATGTAAATCTATAATTCTTTAAATGACAATATAATATTTTACCAATGTTTTCTCATTTTAATTATTTAATTTGTGACGCTGACTTGACTGCCGGTTATTGGAGGGAAACGATTTCCTCAACATCAATGCCATAGTAAAACGCTGTTTTTGGATATAAATATGAACTTGATAGAACTAAAAATGCATGCATTGTCTAACATAATGTCCTAGGAGTGTCATCTGATGGAGATTGTAAAAGGTTAGTGCATCATTTTAGCTGGTTTTATGGTTTTGGTGACCCTGTCTTTGACTTGACAAAACATTACACACAACTCTTGTAAATGTACTGTCCTAACATACTCTAAATTTATGCTTTCGCTGTAAAACCTTTTTGAAATCGTAAAACGTGGTTAGATTAAGGAGATGTTTATCTTTCAAATGGTGTAAAATAGTTGTATTTTTGAAAAATTTGAATTTTGACATTTATTTGGATTCAAATTTGCCGCTCTTGAAATGCACCTGCTGTTGATGGAGTGCACCACGGGTGGCACGCTAGCGTCCCACCTAGCCCATAGAGGTTAAACCATCACCAATTGTACATTGTGCGATTTCTCTTAAATTATGATAGATACATGGCCGGTTCTTTTTTTCCTTACACCGTAGGTTCATGTACTTTGACGTGAAGCGGTCAAATTAGCGCTCTATTACCATGTTTGAACTTTAATCCAAGAAAATGGGCCTTAACTCAAAAAGTGTTTAGGCCTCGACTCCATCTTGTTTCTGAGCTAAAAGCCCATTTGGCCAAACCTGTGCTCACTGAATTTCGTCTTTGAAGTCATTTCCATTTAGGAGAAATCGCCATGTCACTTTGGTGATGTTTTGTCCACTTGCAATAAGCAGCCAGTCACTATCTGGTGGAATTTTCCAGAACAGCGGAAAAATTATAAAAAAAATATTTAAAAAATGAAATGGAAACCAAATGTCCGAGAGACTTTATTTGATGACTTCCCAGAAGATCCGGCCCTGGGGCACAACCTGAGTCCGTTGACCTATTTTAATAACACTTGCGGACATCTAGTAAGGGACCGTACATTTGCAATATGGAGTTCCTCATCAACCATACGGGTAATGCCATACCCTTATGTAGGGAAGCTAAAGTCATTCCGCTACCCAAGAATTGTAAAGCCCCATTTACTGGATCAAATAGCCGACCAATCAGCTTGTTACCAACCCTTAGTAAACTTCTGGAAAAAAATGTGTTTAACCAGATACAATGCTTATAGAATTTCAACATGCTTTAGGGAAGAACTCTCAACAAGCACAGCACTTACACAAATGACTGATGATTGGCTGAGAGAAATTGATGATAAAATGATTGTGGGGGCTGTCTTGTTAGACTTCAGTGCAGCTTTTGACATTATTGATCAAAGTCTGCTGCTGGAAAAACTTGTGTTATGGCTTTACACCCCCTGCTATAATGTGGATAAAGAGTTACTTGTATAACAGAACACAGAGGGTGTTCTTTAATAGAAGCCTATCAAATATAATCCTGTTAGAATCAGGAATTCCCCAGGGTAGCTGTTTAGCCCCCTTGCTTTTTTCAATTTTTACTAACGACATGTCACTGACTTTGAGTAAAGCCAGACTGTCTATGTATGCAGATGACTCAACACTATACATGTCAGCTACTACAGCGACTGAAATGACTGCAACACTCAACAAGAGCTGCAGTTAGTTTCAGAGTGGGTGGCAAGGAATAAGTTAGCCCTAAATATTTCTAAAACTAAAAGTATTGTATTTGGGACAAAACACTCACTAAACCCTAAACCTCAACTAAATTGTGTAATAACTCGTGGAAATTGAGCAAGTTGAGATGACTAACACTAGATTGTAAACTGTTATGGTCAAAACATATTGATGCAGTAGTAGCTAAGATGGGGAGAAGTCTGTCTATAATTAAGCGATGTTCTGCAGTCTTAACACTATCAACAAGGCAGGTCCTGCAGGCCCTAGTTTTGTCTCACTTTGACTACTATTCCGTGGTGTTGTCAGGTGCCACAAAAAAGGACTTAGGAAAATTGCAATTGGCTCAGAACATGGTAGCACGGCTGGCCCTTGGTTGTATACAGAGAGCTAATAATAATAATATGCATGTCAATCTCTCCTGGCTGAAAGTGGAGGAGAGATTGACTTCATCACTACTTTTATTTATGAGAGGTATTGACATGTTGAATGCACCGAACTGTCTGTCTAAACTACTGTCTAAACTACTAGCACACAGCTCGGACACCCATGCATACCCCACAAGACCTCTCTTCACAGTCCCCAAGTCCAGAACAGACTATGGGAGGCACACAGTACTACATAGAACCATGACTACATGGAACTCTATTCCATATCAAGTAACTGACGCAAGCAGTAAAATCACATTTTAAAAAATAGATTAAAAAAAACACCTTATGGAACAGCGGGGACTGTAAAGCAACACAAACATTGCCACGCGCACGCACGCACACACACACACACACAAACGATAAAATATGCACTATACATACACATGGATTTAGTACTGTTGATATGTGTTAGTGGTGGAGTAGGGGCCTGAGGGCACACAGTTTGTTGTGAAACCTGTGAATGTATTGTAATGTTTTAAAATTGTACAAACTGCCTTAATTTTGCTGGACCCCAGGAAGAATAGCTGCAGCTTAGTCACAAAATACACCATCCAAAGTATAAAACTAATAACAGTACCATGGTGAAACGGATTATTCAATGTCTGCTTCTTTTTTTTTACCCATCTACCAATAGGTGTCCTTCTTTGCAAACCATAGAAAAAACCTCCATGGTCTTTGTGGTTGAATCACTGTTCGACTTAGGGAACTTACAGATGTGTGTGGGGTACATAGATAGGGTAGTCATTTAAAAATCATGCTTAACACTATTGCACTCTTATTATGTGACTTGTTAAGCACATTTTTATTATCGAACTTATTTAGGCTTGCCATAATCAAAGGTTTGAATACTTATTGATTCAAGACCTTCCAACTTCACATTTTTTTATTCATTTTTAAATATTCCTAAAAAAGAATTCCACTTTGACATTATGGGGGTTTGTGTGTAGATCAGTGACATACAATCTCAATTTAATCTATTTTAAATTCAGGCAGAACACACAACAACATTTTGGGGTGTGAATACTCTCTGAAAGCACTGTATCTGTGCTTGGAGTTCAAAACAGTTAACCTGTTATGGCTAGGGGGCAGTATTTTCACAGCTGGATAAAAAACGTACCCGATTTAATCTGGTTACTACTCCTGCCCAGTAACTAGAATATGCATATAATTATTGGCTTTGGATAGAAAACACTCCAAAGTTTCTAAAACTGTTTGAATGGTGTCTGTGAGTATAACAGAACTCAAATGGCAGGTCAAAACCTGAGAGATTCCTTTACAGGAAGTGGCCTGTCTGACCATTTCTTGAACTTCTTTGCCATCTCTATCTTTTACAAAGGATCTCTGCTCTAACGTGACACTTCCTACGTCTTCCATGGGCGCTCAGAGCCCGGGAAAAAACAGAATGTCGTCATCCCAGCCCCAGGCTGAAACACATTATCGCCTTTCTCAAGTGGCCGATCAAGGGACTGTGGGCTTAGGCGCGTGCCCTGGCCGCCCCCGTCTTTGTGATTTTTCCTCTGTTTACCGAAAAGGAGATTCCCGGTCGGAATATTATCGCTTTTTTACGAGATAAATTGCATAAAAATTGATTTTAAACAGTGGTTGACATGCTTCGAAGTACGATAATGGAATATTTAGAATTTTTTTGTCACGAATTGCGCCATGCGCGAGACCCTGATTTACCATTTCGGATAGTGTCTGGAACGCATGAACAAAACACCGCTATTTGGATATAACGATGGATTATTTTGGACCAAACCAACATTTGTTATTGAAGTAGAAGTCCTGGGAGTGCATTCTGACGAAGACAACAAAGGTAATAACATTTTTGTTATAGTAAATCTGATTTTGGTGAAGGCTAAACTTGCCGGGTGTCTAAATAGCTAGCCCGTGATGGCTGGGCTATGTACTTAGAATATTGCAAAATGTGCTTTCACCAAAAAGCTATTTTAAAATCGGACATATCGAGTGCATAGAGGAGTTCTGTATCTATATTTCTTAAAATAATTGTTATGCTTTTTGTGAACGTTTATCGTGAGTAATTTAGTAAATTGTTAGCAAATTCCCCGGAAGTTTGCGGGGGGTATGCTAGTTCTGAACGTCACATGCTAATGTAAAAAGCTGTTTTTTGATATAAATATGAACTTGATTGAACAAAACATGCATGTATTGTATAACATAATGTCGTAGGTGTGTCATCTGATGAAGATCATCAAAGGTTAGTGCTGCATTTAGCTGTCTTCTGGGTTTTTGTGACATTATATGCTAGCTTGAAAAATGGGTGTCTGATTATTTCTGGCTTGGTACTCTGCTGACATAATCTAATGTTTTGCTTTCGCTGTAAAGCCTTTTTGAAATCGGACAGTGTGGTTAGATAAAGGAGAGTCTTGTCTTTAAAATGCTGTGAAATAGTCATATGTTTGAAAAATTGACGTTTTTGTATTTTTGAGGAATTTGTAATTCGCGCCACGCCTATCATTGGATATTGGAGCAGGTGTTCCGATAGCAGTGTTATTAAAACATGTTCTCAGAAAATTATTTAATTACATTCAAATAACCTATATTTCCGTTCTCAGAATGTTAAGAAAAACTCCAAGGAAAACTTTGTGAGCCATGGTAAAATGTTCTCAGAACCTCCCTGCAACCTACAAATTCACAGAACGTTCCCAGAACAGGTGAAATTTTGTTCTGTTCTCAGAACGTTTGAAAAACCTTCAGTTTTATCGGTCAGGAAACTTATGGCTTCATTCCCAGAACTAATGGTAAACCAAAAATGTACATTTCCACAACTTCCAAAGAACAAAATGTGCTAGCTGGGGATGCACTATTTACTATAGCAGTGCATACTACTGCAAAAAGTTCATACAAATCATTGATGAATAATAAATAAATAGAAAAAGCAGAGATTTTTAACAGCATTAGGCGTTACCAAGTACTGTTTATGGCCCTCTTGTGAAGATATGTTTTATACGGCCATCCACTTAACGTTCAACAGGTTAAGTGACTTTATTTATTTACTCAACTAAAAATGAGACCGGAGACACAATTGGCAGCTGGGAGAGAGAGAAGAAGGAGAGCCTTTCTCAGGCATCAGGGCAAACTGTGGACCCTCAGTCCACCCAATCATTGGCTTCTTTCTCTGGTTTGGGGAGCCTCGCCAGCTGTTGGTAGGCCTTTGCAGGAGGAAGAGGAGGAAGGGGATAGGAGGGTGTGTGTTGGACGCTGGAGATGGAGCTGGCACTCGTTCTCTCCTGGCTCACTCATTCTTTTCCTCTCTCCATCTCTCTGTCTGTCCCCGGGATCAGAGCAGCTCTGATCAAAAAGCAACGTTTTTTGGTTGGCGAGCATCGCCGCCCGGACGCTGTGGGAAGGTCCGGGCACCGGAGTCGGCAAACAGCTCTGCCAGCCAGTCCTGCCAGCTGTCACTCACACACAAACGCAGACACATGCAGACAAAAACAAGCGCCCGCACGCACAAATGCACACACTACTTACCCCACCACAACCCAACGCATCAATATAAAATGCCCTCAACATATCACCTAATGTGGTCTAGCTCTGTGTGTGTGTCTCTGTCTGTGCCTTTGTGTGTGTGTGTACGCAAATAAAGCCAAAAAGTAAAAATAAAGAAATGAAGAAATACTGTATCAGTGCGGAATATAAATACCTACACTGGGTGTACAAAACATTAAGAACACCTTCCTAATATTGAGTTGGGCCACTTTTGCCCTCAGAACAGCCTAAATTTGTCAAAGCATGGACTCTACAAGGTGTCAAAAGCGTTCAACAGGGATGCTGGCCCATGTTGACTCCAATACTTCCCACAAATCATCACCATGTATCGATCACATTTTTACTGACGCTGCAGATATTTGCTTTAACCTCTCTAGGGTCGGCGGGACGAAATTGTCCCACCTACGTAACAGCAAGTGGAATCCTGTGGCGCGTTATTCAAATACCTTAGAAATGCTATTACTTCAATTTCTCAAACATATGACTATTTTACACCATTTTAAAAACAAGACTCTCGTTAATCTAACCACACTGTCCGATTTCAAAAAGGCTTTACAACGAAAACAAAACATTAGATTATGTCAGCAAGGTACCCAGCTAGAAATAATCAGACACCCATTTTTCAAGCTAGCATATAATCTCACTTAAACCCAGAAGACAGCTAAATGCAGCACTAACCTTTGATGATCTTCATCAGATGACAACCCTAGGACATTATGTTATACAATACATGCATGTTTTGTTCAATCAAGTTCATATTTATATCAAAAACCAGCTTTTTACATTAGCATGTGACGTCCAGAACTAGCATACCCCCCGCAAACTTCCGGTGAATTTACTAAACATTTACTAAATTACTCACGATAAACGTTCACAAAAAGCATAACAATTATTTTAAGAATTATAGATACAGAACTCCTCTATGCACTCGATATGTCCGATTTTAAAATAGCTTTTCGGTGAAAGCACATTTTGCAATATTGTCAGTATATAGCCCGGCATCACAGGGCTAGCTATTTAGACACCCAGCAAGTTTAGCACTCACCAAAGTCCGATTTACTATAAGAAAAATGTTATTACCTTTGGTGTTCTTCGTCAGAATGCACTCCCAGGACTTCTACTTCAATAACAAATGTTGGTTTGGTTCAAAATAATCCATAGTTATGTTCAAATATCCTCTGTTTTGTTCGTGCGTTCAAGACACTATCCGAATAGTAAAGAAGGGTGACGAGCACGACGCATTTCGTGACAAAAGATTTCTAAATATTCCTTTACCGTACGTCGAAGCATGTCAACCGCTGTTTAAAATGAATTTTTATGCCATTTTTCTCGTAAAAAAGCGATAATATTCCCACCGGGAATCTGCGTTTAGGTAAAAAGACGAAAGAAAATAAAGCATGGGGTCGACTCGTGCATGCGCCTAAGCCCATTGTCCTCTGATCGGCCACTTGCCAAAGGCGATAATGTGTTTCAGCCTGGAGCTGCCTCGATATCATTCAGCTTTTTCCCGGGTTCTGAGAGTCTATGGGAGCCGTAGGAAGTGTCACGTAACAGCAAAGATCCTCATTCGTCAATAAAAAGAGCCAAGATGAACAAGAACTTGTCAGACAGGGCACTTCCTGTTCAGAATCTTCTCAGGTTTTTGCCTGCCATATGAGTTCTGTTATACTCACAGACACCATTCAAACAGTTTTAGAAACTTTAGGGTGTTTTCTATCCAAAGCCAATAATTATATGCATATTCTAGTTTCTGGGCAGTAGTAATAACCAGATTAAATCGGGTACGTTTTTTATCCGGCCGTGTAAATACTGCCCCCTACCCCCAACAGGTTAAAGCAGTATCCAAATCCATTTGCTGGTCTGTGGTGTGTAATGAGGAGCAACCAGACGCTGCACTTGACGCATTTATGAAAATACTTATTCCAGTTACTAATAAGAACGCACCCATTAAGAAAATGACTGTAAAAACTGTTAAATCCCCTTGGATTGATGAGGAATTTAAAAATTGTATGGCTGAGAGGGGATGAGGCAACACTATCAACCATACACATGGTTTAGTACTGTAGATATGTGGTAGTGGTGGAGTAGGGGCCTGAGGGCACACAGTGTAATGTGAAATCTGAGAATGTTTTGTAATGTTTTAAAATTGTATAAACTGCCTTAATTTGCTGGACCCTTAGCAGCAGCTAATGGGCATCCATAATAAATATAAATACAAATACATTTGTGTCAAGTTGGCTGGATGTCCTTTGGGTGGTGGACCTTTCTTTTACATTTACATGTTTTATTTTTTATTGAATATCCAAACATTCAATATACTTTCAGTGAAGCCACTCAACAACTAGACCACACCAGTCATCCAACAGACTCCCATTCAGAGCGACACCCAGAAGCATCCAGGGTCAACGTCGACAGATGTCCCACATGCCCCCCCCCCAAAACGGAGACATGAACCCTCCAAGATCCCCCCCACAGTTGCCCATAGCTGTCCCTCAACCATCCGAGACCCCTCCCACAGTCACCCCCCCCCCCCCAAGGATTTAAAATAATAATAATAATAATCTTGATATACACAGGAAACTCTTGAGTGTGAAAAACCCAGCAGCATTGCAGTTCTTGACACAAACCGGTGCGCCTGTCACCTACTACCATACCCCGTTCAAAGGCATTTAACTCTTTAGTCTTGCCCATTCACCTTCTGAATGGAACTCATACACATTCTCAATTGTCTCAAGGCTTAAAAATCCTTATTTAAACTGTCTCTTCCCCTTCATCTACACTGATTGAAGTGTATACATCAATAAGGGATCATAGCTTTCATCTGGATTCACCTGGTCAGTCTATGTCATGGAAAGAGCAGGTATTTGTACACTCAGTGTATATAATGGTGTGCATAGACAGTATGTACAGTGTATGAATAGAAAAGGTTTGTACAGCAGTAGTTATATAGGATGAGCCTTGACTAGAATACAGTATATGCAGTGCCTTCAGAAAGTTTTCAGACCCCTTGACTTTTTCCCACAAAAATGTACATTACAGCCTTTTTTGCATTACAGCCAAGCTTGTAGCGTCATACCCAAGAAGACTCGAGGCTGTAATCCCTGTCAAAGGTGCTTCAACAAAGTACTGAGTAAATAGTATGAATACTTATGTAAATGTCATATGTAAGTTTATTTTTATTTTTATTAATCAGCAAAAATAAAATCTCACCTGTTTTTGCTTTGTTGTTATGGGGTATTGTGTGTAGATTGATGAGGGGGAAAAAACAATGTAATCAATTTTAGAATAAGCCTGTAACCTAACAAAATGTGAAAAAGGTCAAAGGGTCTGAATACTTTACGAAGGCACTGTACATATACAGTGGGTAATACTGTATGAAAACATTATTTAAGAGACCAGTGTTAAGTGACTATGTACTGTATATAGGGCAAAGCAATCTCTAAGGTGCAGGGTAGAGTGCTAGGTGGTAGCCGGCTAGAAACAGTGATTAAGGTTCAGTGCAGGGTATTGGGTGGAGGCTGACTGTTTAACAGTCTGATGGCCTGGAGATAGAAGCTATTTGTCAGCCTCTTGGTCCAAGCTTTGATGCATCTTTACTGTCTCCTCCTTAGATAATAGCGGGGTGAACACGCTGTTGCGCCTTCTTCACCACACTGTCTGTGTGAAGGGACCATTTCAGGTCGTCATTGATGTGCACACCAAGGAAATTGAGGCTTTTGATCCCCTCCACTTTAGCCTCATTGTCTGTGTACATGTGTATGCAGTAGTGGAAAAAGTATCCAATTGTCATACTTTAGTAAAAGTAAAGATACTTTAATAGAAAATTACTCAAGTAAAAGTGAAAGTCACTCAGTAAAATATTACTTGAGTAAAAGTCTAAAAGTTTTTGGTTTTAAATATACTTAATTATCAAAAGTAAATGTAATTGCTAAAATATACCTAAGTATCAAAAATGTTATATGTTTGAGAAATTGAAGTAATAGGATTTTTAAGGTATTTGAAAATCGCGCCACTGGATTACACTGGCTGTTGCGTAGGTGGGACGATTACGTCCCGCCTAGCCCAGAGAGGTTAATTATATGCATATCCTAGCTTCTGAGTTTGAGTAGGAGGCCGTTTAAAATGGGCACACATTTTTTTCAAAAATCTCTGTAGCGCCCCCTATCCTAGGCGACCGTCAAGAGGTTAAAATATGTGAGTTCTTTGAAAGAACTCATTCACCAGGTCAATTCATGTCAGCATGACAAATCATTGAAGTGAGGGGAATTAATGTGTTTTTCATAGGTGAAAGTAAAAACAAAAATATTGGTATTTTCTTTCTAAATGTTAGAATTTTGGGAGTATCAATAGAAATTATGTTTGTTGAAAAGAGGAGATTGAGTGCTATATGTCAAAGCCATTTTTGAGTGCCAAGGCCAAGCCATGTGGTAGCTAGCATATTTTTCATAACGCCATTATATACATTTTAGGGCATTTCCACAAATGATGTAACAGAATAATGGTAACAGAATGACATCATTGGTCCCTATTATACAGAAATGCAAAATTATGAATGTCATTCTCTGTCATTCTCTTCATGGTGATGTTTCCTGAATAAGTACACATGGTAGAATAATGTAGAATCCTCCTCTGCATGTTTGGGTATTATTCTACATACTGGCTATTATTCTAACAAGAAACGAGACCAAATTTGGTTGGCCCGGACCGGACCAAATCTGTACCAATCATAGACGACTATGTTTCACAGGTTTGGACATCATAGTACACCACAGTTACACACAGTGGAACACAGCAGAGTAGAGTAGAGTTCAGTACAGTACAGTAGAATACAGTACAGCACAGCACAGTACAGTAGAGTATAGTTCAGTACAGAACAGTAAAGTACAGTACAGTACAGCTCTACTGTACTAAACTATACTCTACTGTTTTCTAAGACTCCTTTTCCATCTGTTTGACCAGAAATCAAAGCCTTTGTGTGTTCAACATTTTTGTAAAATGTATATATATGCCTTAATTTCTCAAGCAAATAGCCTAGACTCTTAGATTTCATTTGAGACCAAGTTTGATGTGCTCCTATTTTAATGCTCATGGGGCCTTTACATGGAAATGTCCTTGTCATAATCCAACCCATTGTAACCATATTGTTTGGGGACATTGCCACTGCAAGTATACAATAAATCCCAAGCTCTTTTGTGCTTGTGCTATAAAGAGCTCCCTTCATTGTCTACCTCTCACACATAATTTTGGAAATGTAATGTAATATGCTATTATCAAGGCATAAATGTGGAATTTTGTAAGGAATATCGTTCAATCAAAAAAAAGTTTGGCTATTTCTAAGACTCTGTATGCTATATTGCTTCATATCCTGTTACAAAAGGAATAAGCTTTTAGCAAACATTGTGACAACCAGCCCCACACTGTGTGACAACCAAGCCCACAATGGGGCTGGTTGTCACAAGTCAACAGCCAGTGGAATCGCGTGGTGCGAAATACAAATACCTAAAAAATGCTAGAACTTCAATTTCTCAAACATATGACTATTTTACACCATTTTAAAGACAAGACACTCGTTAATCTAACCACATTGTCCGATTTCAAAAAGGCTTTACAGCGAAAGCAAAACATTAGATTATGTCAGGAGAGTACCCTGCCAAAAATAATCACACAGCCATTTTCAAAGCAAGCATATATGTCCCAAAAACCAAAACCACAGCTAAATGCAGCACTAACCTTTGATGATCTTCATCAGATGACACTCCTAGGACATTATGTTATACAACACATGCATGTTTTGTTCAATCAAGTTCATATTTATATCAAAAACCAGCTTTTTACATTAGCATGTGATGTTCAGAACTAGCATACCCACCGAAAACATCCGGTGAATTTACTAAATTACTCACGATTAACGTTCACAAAATACATAACAGTTATTTTAAGAATTATAGATACAGAACTCCTTTATGCAATCGCGGTGTCAGATTTTAAAATAGCTTTTCGGCGAAAGCACATTTTGCAATATTCCTTTGCTGTTCTTCATCAGAATGCACTCCCAGGACTTCTACTTCAACAACAAATGTTGTTTTGGTTCCAAATATTCCATAATTATATTCAAATACCTCCGTTTTCTTCGTGCGTTCAGGTCAGTATCCGAAGGGTGATGCGCGAGTGCAATTTTTATGCTATTTTTCTCGTAAAATAGCGATAATATTCCAACCGGGCGACGATGTATTCATTCAAAGGCTGAAAGAAAAAAATGGAGAATTCACATGAACGCGCATCTCCAGTGTCACTGTTCTCAGCCTGACCACTCACAAAATCTCCTGCTGTTTTTCGCCCGGAGACTAGAGAGACGTCATTCCACTTTCTGGCGCCTTCTGAGAGCCAATGGAAGCCTTAGAAAATGTCTACGTTACAGCAGAGATGCTGTATTTTTGATAGAGATTCCACAGAAGGAGAACAAATTGTAAGACAGGGCACTTCCTGTATGGAATCTTCTCAGGTTTTGGCCTGCCATATGAGTTCTGTTATACTCACAGACACCATTCAAACAGTTTTAGAAACTTTAGAGTGTTTTCTATCCAAATCTACTAATTATATGCATATTCTCGTTTCTGGGCTAGAGTAGTAACCAGATTAAATCGGGTACGTTTTTTATCCGGCCGTGTCAATACTGCCCCCTACCCCCAACAGGTTAAAGGCCCTGTTGAGTCATATAAATTCACACTGCTTCCTGTAAGCAAGAAAATGCGGTGTCTCTCGCCTCTTGCCTTGCAGGGGTAAGTTAATCAACCAGCCTCCATGTATCCACCCGACTCAGAGATCATGCCAAATGGTATTTAATAAATGATGCTGTGCGGCACTGATTGCAGAAGGAATTCACCCATATGCTTCTACAACCCTCTGATGAGGTGCTTGTTTGTCACAGTGTTTTCTGTTATGCCTATTTCTGATACTGATCCCTATAGCTACAGTATGTATTCCAATCTAATGATCTGTTGAATGTCTGGCATCTCTAACAATGGGTGTCCTTGTAAGAAAAAAGTAAGTGTGTCAGATATATTTCATATCATGGAAATGTGAGAGAAATCAATGACCACGATTTACAATAGAGTTGAACTGGAGAGCTGGCAAGAAAGTCAGGAAGGAAATCAATAAAGAGTGTACATAGGCAAATCACAATACAACCCAAAGAAGATACATAAAGACAACTGTGAAAATCTGTCCTCCACTATTGCCAATCGCATGCCACACGGCAAGTGCTGGAACACGGAATCTCTATCCTTCCTCAACCCCTCTTTTTATTTTTTTTATTTTTTAGGCGTAAGTAGATTTATAGGCTAGGATTCTAGGTCTACTTACAAGCACTGTCATGAAAGTCAGCAACAAAATACATTATAGGCCAATCGCAATAAACAAAAACAACACACAGACAACAGAGAAAACCTGCCCTCTTGAAATAATGCAATCAAAATGGCCTTCCACATGCCATGGCCCAAATTTGACCCAATGAAGTTCTATCCTCGCTCCCTTGTTCTGTAGCATGTCTTTGCACATTCTGCCAGTCTGGCCAGAGGGTGCCTTGTGAGAATGAGTTGTGTGCATGTGTGTCACATTCCTGCCAATGTTATGGTTCTCCCGGCAGGTGGTGTTAGTGTATAGGTCATATAGAGTATTACGACTATAGGGCAAAAAACGGTTTGATTTTTCCTCAGCAGGTTGTGTTAATGTATAGGTCATATAGATTATTACAACGGGCAAAACACTGTTTACTGTGCACTTCCCTGTACTTGAAGCTAGTGGGCTTCAATAGGACTGTATTTAATCAAGCATAAAAACAAACGTTATACACTTTTAGTGTTGTCAGAATGCAAGTTTGGTTACCTCAACCTGACTGGAAAAATAGAAAAATGTAATTTTTATGAATGTATTCATACTATTTCATCCTTCCACAAAATATTGAATTGTTTTAAGGTTGGTCATACCATGGATAATTTAGCTATTTTAATTTAGAATTTTAGGACCCCTGTATGATTTCAAAAAATATAGGTAAAAATGATTTGATAAAGTATTGAATTTGGCCTTCATGAATAGCAAAAACGACAGTCAAAAATAAGGTTTGTTTTTCACAAGACAATGACCCAGAACACACCACAGGCTGTGTAAAGGCTATTTGACCAAGAAGGAGAGGGATGGAGTGCTGCATCAGATGACCTGGCCTCCGCAATCACCCAACCTCAATCCAATTGAGATGGTTTGGAATGAGTTGGACTGCAGCATGAAGGAAAAGAAGCAAAGAAGTGCTCAGCATATGTGGGAACTCCTTCAAGACAGTTGGAAAAGTATTCCTCATGAAGCTGGTTGAGAGAATGCCAAGAGTGTGTAAAGCTGTCATCAAGCATAGCTACTTTGAAGAATCTCAAATATATAAAATATTTTGATTTGTTTAAGACTTTTTTGGTTAATACATGATTCCATATCTGTTATTTCATAGTTTTGATGTCTTCACTACTATTCTACAACTGAGTTGTAGTAAATGTTCAGAATGATAAATATAAGACTTTTGAATAACCTAAAGAAAAACCCTTGAATGAGCAGGTGTGTCCAAACATTTTACTGGTACTGTATATATTTAAAAAATAACATATGGGGGATTGGAAATGATGCAGACAATTACATTGATGGAAGCTACAATCTATCTGCAATATTAAAGCTGATCTAACACCCCAAAAATGTAAAATTATATAAAACCTTGCTGTAGCTCTGCTACTTTCAACCACAGTTTTGGAAGGCCAACATTGGTGGATTGAGACAGCCCATGCAAAAAAGTAGATATATCAGATAACTGACGGATATTGATGGAAATGTTTGTATTATAATAATTAGATTGACGCACAGGTGTTTCAATAGACTTAAGGATTAACCAATCAGTATCCAGTATTAGACCCACCCTTTGTATAATGATATTTATAAACTGGGTGTTTCGAGCCCTGAATGCTGATTGGCTGACAGCTGTGGTATATCAGACCATGTACCACAGGTATGACAAAACATTTATTTTTACTGCTCTAATTATGTTGGTAACCATTTTGTAATAGCAATACTTTGGGGTAGTAGTATATGGTAGTATATGGCATATATCCCGCAGCTAAGGGCTGTATCCAGGCACAACGCGTTGCATCATGCTAAGGACAGCCCTTTTAGCTGTTGTATATTGGCCATATACCACACCCCCTCATGCCTTATTGCTTAAATAGAGCTCTTAGGGTTCATTTGAATAATAATAATTTGTCAGGACGCCCGTTTTAACATCCCATCTGAAAGACAGGACACCTGATTAAGGTTCCACCTGAAAGACATCACCCCAATGTCCCTATCACTGCCCTGGGGCATTGGGATATCCTTACGGGGTTTGCTCAAAAGCGGTGGTCTCGGTCTGATTCCATTCGTACCGCGGTGTGGTTCGCTGCTGGTGAGAACACAGTTGGGACCAAACACAGGAAATACAGAGCCGCGCAGTATTATTGGTTGTTTGGTTTCGAGCATTTGATAAAATGCACGCAGTACCATAACTTGAAATCTCTGAAACATTCTGTGATTAGAAGAGCATTTATCAAATCAAATGTATTTATATTGCCCTTCGTACATCAGCTGATATCTCAAAGTGATGTACAGAAACCCATCCAAAAACCCCAAACAGCAAGCAATGCAGGTGTAGAAGCATTTATGAGCACATCTGATGCAGATTAGGGGAGAATAGGGCTGTACCAGGGATATAAGATACTGAATATAGCCTATTCACGTAGCAGTTAGAGTGGCTATTGCGCTGTTTCCTCCCGCATGTTGTTGGAAGACCAAAACAAAAGTAAATGAAGTTTGGTACAAAGGGGAGAAATTTCACTTTATGCTTGTTGATAATCATAGGTGAATTTAACATGAGCATTTTTCTCCAACATCAAACAACTTGGTTTTGTTTAGTTATTTTAGTTCATTTGACATTTTGCAATGTGAAACCAACCGGACCAAATAAAAAAAATACAATGTATCAAACAATCAAACTCTGATTCAAACAATAGCTCAGAACTATGTGTGAAAATGCCCTTAGACCAGAGGGAATAGTGTCCCTAGTGGTTCACCAACACCACCTCCAGCATCATTTGGTGTCCCATCCATGGACCGACCAGAATCGACCCTGCTTAGCATCAGAAGCAAGCCAGCAGTGGGATGCAGGGTGGTATGCTGCTGGTGGAAAACAGTGTCTAGTGGTCTTCATTCCTCCTGTCCCATTTAATCAGTAACTGAATCGACATTAATTGATCAATTACGTGTCAGGGAGACTGAACAGTTGGACTGTGGCTCTGGTGGACTGAAGTTATGGAATTATACACCCCTGGTCTAACAGAAGCATGGCTGCACTGGACTGTGACCGACTATCACGTGCACTGTCACATGCGCACAGAGCCCATTGAGTCCTCAGAGGCATCTGGGTCTGGGTGACAGTGAGCAGCTTGCCTGGGTCTCTGCAGTGACACAGACTTACATCCCTACTGAAGTGTTGGAGCAAGGAGGAAATCCCCTTACTTTTCATAACACGGGACTGAGCTGGCAGTACTGCGAGGCCGAGATGAATGGGAGTACATCCGAGTGGATGGATGAGATTATCCTAGCTGGGATTTGGGGTGAGATTTAGGGTAAACGCTGCAAGGTGGGAGTACAGACAGGTTTCTACTTAAGCTTCCTGAGGCATTGGTGGAAAGACTAGCCGGTGAAATATGGTATATGAGAGAGATATAGAGAAATGGAATGTGTGTATATGAGTGTGTGTGTGTGTGTGTGTGTGTGTGTGTGTGTGTGTGAGTGTGTGTGTGTGTGTGTGTGTGTGTGTGTGTGTGTGTGTGTGTGTGTGTGTGTGTGTGTGAGAGAGAGAGAGAGAGCTAGAGACTGATGGACTGTGAGAGAGAGAGCTCAAGCTTCCATTCCATTCAATGTTTCAACCATGTCATTTCTTTCCAGCTGGAATATCCTATTTATTTTAATATACTTGGTATATTGAATAGGAATGTGGCCGTTATATCACACACATTCTCTCAGTCTGCACCCCCGCTCCTTTCAACTGTAGTGACATTGAAACCAAGCCGTCGCCCATGTGATGTGGCGGAAACGTCTAAGGTTTATTTTGAGCGTTCCAATCAGCTGTGTGGGAGTAATGGAGACTCAAAGTGCACCAAAGTCTCAATATTCAATGTTTGGTTCAGGGAACCATGGTGGCCATGGTTTTTATTTTAAATTGGACCACTCACAACTTCATGACACCTCATCATGGGTCAATATCTGTGATAGAAATTAGCAAAAGACAAAAGGCAGCAGCGTGTGGCAGAGGTGCCTTTTAACTAAGAAAGGAATTGATATTTCATTGTTGTCTTTTTAAACATTTATCCGCTTGACGTCATAGCGCGACAGCAGCGATGGCAACCACAAGGAGAATAAATTACGTAATATTAACGCTGTGGAACAAGGTGCTGGAGTGTCCCTCCATTTTTTTTGGTCCTCAGCTCTCAATTGTTCTGTTGTAACACCAATAAAAAAACACAGGCCTACTACAGACATACTGTACACTTTAAGTAACTGTAGGAAGTTCCCAAAGTGTTTGACGCCTCATGAGTCAAGACACCTCACTGGTAGGCCTATCCATTGACAACCCAAAAAAATGGCATTGCAAATCAGCAAAATGAATTATGTATCTATACATTATAAATAATCTTGGAGGAAACAGGAAATGTGAATTATTATGTGGATTATAATTAACCTGTTGGGGTTAGGGGGCAGTATTGACACGGCTGGATAAAAAACGTACCCGACTTAATACTGTAAATGTCCTGGGGACTTTAAGTAGTAACTACCTAGCAGACCGGGTTTGGTAACTGCTGGTGGTGAAGGAGACCAGACTACAGAGGTGAAGAGGGAGTTTACCCAAAAGGGCTTTGTAGATGAACACATACAAATGTAGCTTTCTGCGCATATAAAGTGAGGTCCAACCTACCATTTGGTACAATGTGCAATAGTGGGTGAGTTACTTGGCAGTTGTAATAAAGCACAAGGATGCATGATAAACAGAGTCCAGTCTCTGTAAGACGGAGGCGGTTGCATGCATATACAACAAGTCACCATAATCAATTATATAGAGAAAAGTGTCCTGAACAAGCTTCTTTCTAGCCATAAGTGGGAAGCATGCCTTATTACGAAAATAAAAACCCAATTTCAATTTAAGCTTTGTCACAAGATTATCCACATGAACTGTAAAGGACAATTTGTCATCCAATACCTAGGTATTTGTAGGATGACACTTTTTCATTGGATAAGCCACCAGATGTGACAATGCTAACGTTCTCTGGCAGAGTTCTAGCTCTGGTAAAGGTCATGAATATGCCAGAGAAGGAGCACATGAATATATGACTGTATCATCTGCACATAGATGTAACTTTGCTGGTTCCATCCCATTTCCCTAAAATGGAACCCTGGGGCACACCTCTATTAATCTCAAGAAAGCTAGACGTGTGATTGTCAGTGTATACACATTGTGTTCTGTCAGAAAGATAGTTCCTAAACCAATTTACTGCCCCTTCACTGAGACCAATGTTTCTGAGTCTAGGTAGCAACAATTCATGGTCAACTGAATCAAAGGCCTTTGATAAATCCACAAACAGAGCAGCACAATGTTGCTTTTATCAAGAACATTAATGATGTCATTTGCCACTGCCATAGCTGCAGTTATGGTGCTGTGCCCCGATCTAAAGCCAGACTGAACCCGGCTCAGTATGTTATTTTCAATTAAGAAGTTTTTTAACTGTGAGTTCATTAGGGATTCATAGACTTTGTCTAGGATAGGGAGTTTAGAGATAGGACGATCTGAGGGATCTCCACCTTTTAGCAGTGGGAGGACATAAGCTGATTTCCAAAAGTCTGGTTATGGAATTGGTCAAGAGACTCAAGTTGAAAATGTGAGCCACAGGTTCAGTAATAATACCAGCTGCTATCTTTAAAAGGTAGGGGTCAAGGTTGTCTGGACCTGCAGACTTTTTAGTGTCTTTTTAATGCCTTTAGTGCTTTATAGACCTCAGTATAAGAAACAGGTGTCACGTCCTGACCAGTAAAAGGGGTTATTTGTTATTGTAGTTTGGTCAGGGCGTGGCAGGGGGTGTTTGTTTTGTGTGTTTCGGGGTTTTCATGTATGTTCTATATTTTCCTTTTCTATGTTCATTCTATGTCCCCTATCTATGTGTTGTATTTCTTTGTTTTGGCCTGGTATGGCTCTCAATCAGGGACAGCTGTACATCGTTGTCACTGATTGGGAGCCATACTTAGGTAGCCCTTTTTTTTTGTGGGAAGTTGATTTTGCATTGCTGTTAGTAGCCTGCGAAACTGTTAGTTCGTTGTGTTGCTTCTTGTTTATTGTTTTTGCTGGTTCACCGTTTTTATTAAAATATGATGAACACAACCCACGCTGTGCCTTGGTCTCACTCTAACGACGGACGTTACAACAGGTTCAAAGTTAAAATGGTCGACACAAATCGACACAAATTCCATATAAAAATAGTCCCAGGCAGTGTCAACATCGGGAATCAGACTTATTCTGTCAATATTATGGTACAGATCATGTAAGAACACTTGCACATCAAACTGTCTAAAATGTCTTCCAAAAACATAACGTGGTTTGGCTTTGTTCATTTTTGTATTTCTAACACAAGCAATTGCACAGTAATCACTGACATCATTGCAGAATATCCCAGTCGATGTGCATTTGTGAGGGGTATTGGTTAGAATAATGTGCAATAGGGTTGATTTGTTAGATGCTCTGGTCCTGTAGGGCATTAATTAATATAATTGTAAGATACATAATGCCAAACAACTATGACTAGCTACACAGATTTACTTATTCAGGTTACCACAGCGAAATCCAATGCAGACGTTTTTATCTCAATATCAAATTATTTCTGAGAATGTCACACAAAGTGTTTCTTGGTAGTCTTAAACAAATCTACTATGAAACAAAAGTATACACCTCACAGTAGCTTTTTTTAAATTATGTTTATTAACTATGAAATTATGAAAAATATTAATAACATTCCACCATTGATGCCACTAGGTCAATTGACTGCAAGAAAGGGCTAGCTAATTTACCACATGGTGATGTCACCATGGAAGGCCAAAACTACATGCCACCAAACATGTTGAAATTTCTTTTCAAACAGCTCATACACTAAAAGTATTATTCCAACCTCATAGTGTGGAAATATATATAAAAGGGCTTCAGAGCTATAGTGTGATTGAAATTTAAATGTAATTTCCTATTGAGTTGACATATGCACCGTTTATCGTGAATGCAGTCTCCGTGAACGTGGGAACATTGCCTTTGAATTTCAATTGCGCTATAGCACAGAACTTACAAATTGACAGATTGAATCGAAGCCCTTAGTGGGGATTTTTACGTCTCAATGCAGCTGTAGCAGTATATGTCAGAACCTTGTGGCATTCACCGAACAATCTCTCTGAACAAACTGTTCAAACTCTGTTCAGCACTGAAAGTAACCCTGTCCATCATAGAAGTATTTTGCCATGCAGTAAATGGTACTACGATGTAATGGCGACATGATTGTGCCACGGTAACTCCCATACACAAAGGCCCCTCTGATAAAATGTTTCCGCATTACATATTTTCCTGAATGGAAATCATTGAAATACTCTCCACTGTCAAAAGGCCCACGAAAAGTGTTAAGGGAATTGTCACATTATTCTCATTAGGGGGGGCTCTTACACAAAGCCAATATTCATGTGTAGATAATAGTTTGTAAACACAAACTCTTATTAGTCTGATGATTCTGCCTACAAGAACACACTTAATAACAAGTTTTTATCAATGGGCTACTTATGTAATAACATGGGAACTACAAGTAAGTGCAGTGTAAAATCACTACATATTAGGTACACACTATGACAGTAAATCACTACTTAATAAACCAGTAATGCAATTTAGCAGATGTTTTTATCCAAAGCGACTTACAACTGTGAGTGCATATTTTTCATATTGATGGCCACGGCTAGAATTGAACCCATGACCCTGGTGTTTGTGCCATGCACTTATCAACTAAGCCACATGGGACCACTTACAACTGTAATGATTGTGACGTTGCCTCTTGGCCATCCCAATGGGCCCCAACTGTATAAAAAAAACACTTCTAGTTTTGGAGGTCCTCACTAGGGGGAGCCAGAGGATGTGTGGGTAACCCCCCAGAGCTCATTTAGAAATTAGCCAAGCTGTTACCGCCCACTCTATTCCATTGACACACAACACTTTGGAGGCGTAAGGAAGTTGTTTTATGCATAACAAGGTCATTAAGTTGACATTGCTGACAAACATCATGACAACGTAATGTCAGGTAAACGGTATTGGCCCTCTATGAGGAGGAAGGGATGGGTGTGTACATTTGGGTGGACATACACAGTTCTGCACCACTCAAAATGCATAGTGAAGGAGGTGTTAGTAACACATTGTGTATAATTCATTATAAAGTAATTGCAATTCCTTCTATCAACCCATAGTGCCATTTCAGACTTATAAGCATTCATAACAACTTGTGGCTCTTTTCAACAACCTTTATAAAGACTTTATAAAGCATTCATAAACTCTCATGGTTACTTATGAGAGCTTACAAATGCATTTATATGGTACCAGTAGTTGGCTCATAGCAAGTGTTGCTTAAGTAACAGTGAGTCAGAAACTGAGCGTAGCTCGGTTTCACTGGCCAGATGGCTTGGTTGCTTAAAACGAGATCTGAGTGTGTCACATAGGGAGCTAGATTGAATAAACAAGACCAGTGTCATCATGATATCAGATTAATCTGTGGTGTAGGTGGAATGATATCAAGTAGTCTACAAAAACTTAGCAAATTCTAGTAAAACTTGGCAGTGCTGCCTCTACTGTATATTGTGACTCCTGTGTGCTCCCTTTCTAAACCCTTATCATGAATTTTGCCATTTGGCCAGGTGCATTATTTGGGGGTGGTAGGGGAGTGTGAAGTTGTCAAATTGGTAGGAAGGTTGTAGCATTTGTTGAGTATTTCACTCCTGTAGGCATCACATTTTCTGAATATGTGTCACGATTCCCACCGACGGTGGCGCCCCCTCCTGCTCGGGTGGCGCTCGGCAGTCGTAGTCACCGGCCTATTAGCTGCCACTGATTCCCTTTTTGTTTTTCCCCTGTTTGTGATTGTGTGCACCTGTTCTGAGTGGGGGTGATTAGCGGGGCTATTTATATTAGCTGGTCCGCCTTTTCTTTGTGCGGGATTGCGTTTATCTGTTGTATGCTTGTGTACACGCTGGTTGTGTTTTTGCGCTAGTGCGTTGGTTTTGCGCCGACTGTGGTTTTCCCCCTGTGTTTGGGGCACTTTGTTTTGTGTGCGCTCTCATCACTGTTTGGGGTGGCTTGTGTATTTCGCCATTTGGCCCATTAAAAGCCTCTACCCTGTATTCGCTGCTTCCTGCGTTTGATTCCTCACACACGACGCCCAAGCATTACAGAATCCCGCACCACGACTATGGAGTCAACAGGAGCAGCGGCCAACCCCCTTCCCTCGATGGAGGAACGCGTGCTCCACCATACTACTGTCCTCCACCGAATCGGATCCGCGATGGATCAGATGATGGAGAGGATGGACCGATGGGAGAGGAGTGGTCTCCTCTCTCCACCTCCGGTTCCTCCGATGCAGGCCCTCCGCCTCCCACTGCGTCTGGCTCTGGCGCGCTTCGTCTGGCGCTCCCGAGGGAGTATGATGGAGCGACGGCTGGGTGCCAGGGATTTCTGCTCCAGCTCGAGCTGTACCTGGCCACCGTTAGACCTGCTCCCTCGGGAGAGGAGAGTGTGAGTGCCCTCGTTTCCTGCCTGACGGGCCGAGCTCTGGAGTGGGCAAATGCTGTCTGGAATGGTCCAGACTCGGCGAGGGACCACTACCCAGAGTTCACCCGCCGTTTTCGGGCCGTGTTCGACCACCCTCCGGAAGGAAGAGCGGTGGGTGAGCGGCTGTTCCACCTCAGGCAGGAGACGAGGAGCGCGTAGGACTTCACGCTGAAGTTCAGGTCCTTGGCTGCTGGGGCGGGGTGGAATGACAGGGCCCTTATAGACCATTACCGGTGCAGTCTCCGGGCGGACGTCCGCAGGGAGCTAGCCTGTCGAGACACCGCTCTGTCCCTGGATGAGCTTATCGATATGTCTATCCGTCTGGACAATCTGCTGGCTGCCCGCGGGCGTTCGGAAAGGGTCCTGTTCGTTCCACCCCCGTGCACCCCCGCCCCTACTCCAATGGAGGTGGGGGGGGGCTGTGCCAAGGGGCACCGGAGGAGGTGACTCCTCCTGCACCAGCTGTGGTCGGAGAGGACACACGGCCGACCAGTGCTGGAGGAGCCAGTCTGGGAGTCGAGAGGGCAGGCAGAACACTTCTCGGTCACCCCAGGTGAGTCAGCACCAGATTCACCCAGATCCCCCTGTTGGTCACGTGTTCTTACCTATTTTGTTTTCAGATTTTTTTCCCTCTTCCCAGCATAGGGCGCTAGTCGATTCAGGCGCAGCTGGGAACTTTAAGGATCGCGGACTTGCCATTAAGCTGGGCTTCCCGCGAGTGCCGATAGATACTCCCTTCCGCGTGCACTCCCTAGATAGCCGACCATTAGGGTCCGGGCTAGTCAGGGAGTCTACGGTTCCACTGGACATGGTGACGCAGGGGAATCATAAGGAACGGATTAGTTTTTTCCTTATTGATTCGCCTGCGTTTCCGGTGGTGCTGGGGGTCCCCTGGCTGGCTGATCACAATCCCTGGATTTCGTGGAAACAGGGGGTTCTCCAGGGGTGGTCAGAGGAGTGTTCAGGGAAGTGTCTAGGAGTTTCCATAGGTGCCACGTCGGTGGAGAGTCCAGACCAGGTGTCCACCGTGCGCATTCCCCCTGAATACGCCGATTTGGCGATCGCTTTCTGTAAAAAGAGGGTGACCAAATTACCACCTCATCGACAGGGGGATTGTGCGATAGATCTCCAGGTTAACGCTGCGCTTCCCAAGAGTCACGTGTACCCCTTGTCACAGGAGGAGATGGTGGCTATGGAGACATATGTCACGGAATCTCTGGGACAGGGGTACATTTGGCCCTCCATCTCACCTGCCTCCTCTAGTTTCTTTTTTTGTGAAGAAAAAGGAGGGAGGTCTGCGTCCATGCATTGATTACAGAGGTCTAAATGCGATTACGGTGGGGTTTAGTTACCCGCTACCTCTCATCGCTACGGCGGTGGAATAATTTCACAGAGCTAAGTTCTTCACAAAACTAGATCTCAGGAGCGCGTATAACCTGGTGCGTATCAAGGAGGGAGACGAGTGGAAAACCGCATTTAGTACCACATCGGGCCATTATGAGTACCTCGTCATGCCGTATGGGTTGAAGAATGCTCCAGCCGTCTTTGAATCCTTTGTAGACGAGATTCTCAGGGACATGCACGGGCAGGGCGTGATTGTCTATATCGATGATATTCTGATATATTCCGCCACCCGCATGTGTCCCTGCTGCGCAAGGTGTTTGGTAGACTGCTGGAGCATGACCTATACGTTAACCTGTTAAGGATAGGGGCAGTATTTGCACAGCCGGATAAAAAACGCACCCGATTTAATCTGGTTACTATTCCTGCCCAGTAACTAGAATATGCATATAATTAGTAGATTTGGATAGAAAACACTCTAAAGTTTCTAAAACTGTTTGAATGGTGTCTGTGAGTATAACAGAACTCATATGGCAGTCAAAACCCTGAGACAAATCCTAACAGGAAGTGGAAATCTGATGTGTGGAATCACTTTCAAGCTTTGCCATTGAAACACACAGGGACGTATTAATCATTTAGAACTTCCTAAGGCTTCCACTAGATGTCAACAGTCTTTAAAAAGTGGTTTGAGTCTTCTATGGAAGAAACTGACCCAAAGAGAGGCTTGGGAAGTTGGTCACAGGGGGAGGGCCATTACTACTATGACGCGGGCGCCCATGGGAACCCTTTTGTTCCGAAACGTTTAGTAAGACAATGCAATCGTCCGCCTTGAATATTATTGAAGCTCTGGTTGAAAAAGGCCCTAAAGATTTATGTTATACAACGTTTGACATCTTTGAACGAACGTAAATATATTTTTTTTGCACATTCGTGACGACAAGTCCCGCGCGCTTCAGTACATTATGAGTAGCCTTCGGAACACGCCAACAAGAAGGAACTATTGGTACATAAATTATTAACTTTTTAGAACAAAACTACATTTGTTGTGGACCTGGGATCCCTGGAAGTGCCTTCTGATGAAGATAATCAAAGGTAAGGGAACATTTACAATAGTATATTTGATTTTAGATGGTTCCAAGATGGCGCTAACATGTATCGCCTAGCCTATTTTTCTGAGCATACCACCTCGTTTATTGCAAAGTGTGATTTCCCAGTAAAGTTATTTTTAAATCTGGCAAAGCAGTTGCATTAACGAGATGTTAATCTATAAATCTTAGAATGACAATATTACATTTTAAAAATGTTTTCGAATAGTAATTTAGTAAATTGTAGCTCTGTTTCACCGGACGCATTTGAGGGAAAATAGTTAGTCAACTTCACGCGCCGATGTAAAATGCTGTTTTTATATATAAATATGAATTTTATCGAACAAAAGAATGCATGTATTGTGTAACATGATGTCCTAGGAGTGTCATCTGATGAAGATTGTCAAAGGTTATGTCATGTCCTGGCCAGTAAAAGGGTTAATTGTTATTGTAGTTTGGTCAGGACGTGGCAGAGGGTATTTGTTTTATGTGGTTCAGGGTGGTGTGTTAGTTAGGAGGGTGTTTGATTTATTATTTCCGGGTTTTGAGTTATGGTCTATGTTTATGTATTTCTATGTGTAGTCTAGTGAGTGTGTTTCTATGTTGAGTTAATTGGGGTGGTGTCACGTCCTGGCCAGTATAAGGTTAATTGTTTTTGTAGTTTGGTCAGGACGTGGCAGAGGGTATTTGTTTTATGAGGTTCGGGGTGTTGTGTTTGTGTAAAGGGTGTTTGATTTAGTATTTTCGGGTTTTGGTTTATGTTTAGTTAATTCTATGGTTAGTCTAGTGTGTGTGTTTCTATGTTTGGTTGATTGGGGTTGGGACTCTCAGTTGAAGGCAGGTGTTGTCTATCTGCCTTTGATTGAGAGTCCCATATATTAGGGTGTGTTTGTATGTGTTATTTGTGGGTGATTATTCTGTGTATAGCCTTGTGCCTTACCAGACTGTTTATTTGTCGAGTGTTCGTTTTTCGTGTTTTGTTATTTTGTATGTTCATTTTTGAGATTAATTAAAAATCAAGATGAGCATTCACGTACCTGCTGCGTTTTGGTCCTCATTCACCGACAACAGCCGTGACAGAATCACCCACCACTCAAGGACCAAGCAGCAGAAGAAGGAGCAGAGGGAATTCGAGTTGGACTGGCGGGAGAAATGGACCTGGGAGGAAGTTCTGGACGGGGCCGGACCTTGGCACCAGGCTGGGGATTATCGACGCCCGCAGTGGGAAATTGAGGCAGCCAAGGCAGAGAGGCGGTAGTACGAGGCCAAGTACGCGCTGAAGGAGAAGCACGAGAGGCACCCCCAAGAACATTTTTGGGGGGGGCACACGGGTAGTTTGGCTAGGCGTAAGAAGAGCCGGAAGCCAGCTACCCGTGGTTATATGGAGGAGCGTATGGGGTGGAGAGCGCTATGTTTCGCTGAGGAGCGCACTCTCACCCATACGCACGCACAGTCCGGTGCGCATTATTCCAGCCCCTCGCAGGTGCCGTGCTAGAGCGGGCATCCAGCCTGGTAGGAGGATGCCTGCGCAGCGCATCTGGTCGCCGGTACGCCTCCGAGGACCAGGCTACCCAACTCCCGCTCTACGCACGGCTACCATCAGGCCCCTGCACAGCCCAGTCTGCCCTGTACGGGAACCCCGCTCGTACAGGGCTACTAGTTCCATCCAGCCAAGACGGGTTGTGCAGGAGGTAAGATCGAGACCGACTGTGCGCCTCCATAGCCCTGGGTTTCCAGCTCCTGTCTCTCGTGCGGACCCGGAAGTGCGTCAACCCAGTCCGACTCGTCCTGTTCCCGCTCCCCGCACTAGCCTGGAGGTGCGTGTACATAATCTGGTAAGCCCAGTACCAGCACCACGCACCAGGCTACAAGTGCGTCAACCCAGCCTCGCCAGTCAACAGTCTTCATCAGAGCTGCCCGCCAGTCAACAGTCATCATCAGAGCTGCCCGCCAGTCAACAGTCATCATCAGATCTGCCCGCCAGTCAACAGTCATCGTCAGAGCTGCCCGCCAGTCAACAGTCATCGTCAGAGCTGCCCGCCAGTCAACAGTCATCGTCAGAGCTGCCCGCCAGTCAACAGTCATCGTCAGAGCTGCCCGCCAGTCAACAGTCATCGTCAGAGCTGCCCGCCAGTCAACAGTCATCGTCAGAGCTGCCCGCCAGTCAACAGTCATCGTCAGAGCTGCCCCGCCAGTCAACAGTCATCGTCAGAGCTGCCCGCCAGTCAACAGTCGTCAGAGCTGCCCGCCAGTCAACAGTCGTCAGAGCTGCCCGCCAGTCAACAGTCGCCAGAGAGGTCAGACTGCGCTGAACTGCCGGAGTGGTCAGACTGCGCTGAACTGCCGGAGTGGTCAGACTGCGCTGAACTGCCGGAGTGGTCAGACTGCGCTGAACTGCCGGAGTGGTCGTACTGCGCTGAACTGCCGGAGTGGCCAGACTGCGCTGAACTGCCGGAGTGGCCAGACTGCGCTGAACTGCCGGAGTGGCCAGACTGCGCTGAACTGCCGGAGTGGCCAGACTGCGCTGAACTGCCGGAGTGGCCAGACTGCGCTGAACTGCCGGAGTGGTCAGACTGCGCTGAACTGCCGGAGTGGTCAGACTGCGCTGAACTGCCGGAGTGGCCAGACTGCGCTGAACTGCCGGAGTGGCCAGACTGCGCTGAACTGCCGGAGTGGCCAGACTGCCCTGAACTGCCGGAGTGGCCAGACTGCCCTGAACTACCGGAGTGGCCAGACTGCCCTGAACTGCCGGAGTGGTCAGACTGCCCTGAACTGCCGGAGTGGCCAGACTGCCCTGAACTGCCGGAGTGGCCAGACTGCCCTGAACTGCCGGAGTGGCCAGACTGCCCTGAACTGCCGGAGTGGCCAGACTGCCCTGAACTGCCGGAGTGGCCAGACTGCCCTGAACTGCCGGAGTGGCCCGACTGCCCAGACTGCCCAGACTGTCCCGAATTGCCAGACTGCCCAGACTGTCCCGAATTGCCAGACTGCCCAGACTCTCCCGAATTGCCAGACTGCCCAGACTCTCCCGAATTGCCAGACTGCCCAGACTGTCCCGAATTGCCAGACTGCCCCGACTGCCCCCCGGCGATGCCAGACTGGCCCGACTGCCCCTCGGCGATGCCAGAGTGGCCCGACAGCCTGGAACGGCCGGAACCAGAGCCACCTCCAGAAATAGGTGGGTTGGGGAGGGGGGGTGTAGCACAGTGCCGTCGTTGACGGCAGCCACCCTCCCTTCCCTCCCTTTAGAAAAGGGGATTTTTTTTTTTTGGTGTTGCTTGGGGTTATTTTTTAAGGTGCTTCTGGGGTAGCACCTTTAAGGGGGGGGTACTGTCACGTCCTGGCCAGTATAAGGTTAATTGTTTTTGTAGTTTGGTCAGGACGTGGCAGAGGGTATTTGTTTTATGTGGTTCGGGGTGTTGTGTTTGTGTAAAGGGTGTTTGATTTAGTATTTCCGGGTTTTGGTTTATGTTTAGTTAATTCTATGGTTAGTCTAGTGTGTGTGTTTCTATGTTTGGTTGATTGGGGTTGGGACTCTCAGTTGAAGGCAGGTGTTGTCTATCTGCCTTTGATTGAGAGTCCCATATATTAGGGTGTGTTTGTATGTGTTATTTGTGGGTGATTATTCTGTGTATAGCCTTGTGCCTTACCAGACTGTTTATTTGTCGAGTGTTCGTTTTTCGTGTTTTGTTATTTTGTATGTTCATTTTTGAGATTAATTAAAAATCAAGATGAGCATTCACGTACCTGCTGCGTTTTGGTCCTCATTCACCGACAACAGCCGTGACAGGTGGACTTCCAATTGAAGGCAGCTGTTTGGTGTTGCCTTTGATTGGAAGTCCTATATTAGTTGGGTGTGTTTTGTCTTGTATTTGTGGGAGATTGTTCTGTGTTTAGCCTTGTGCCTTGCCAGACTGTCTGTGGATCGTTCGTTCTCTTGTTTGTTGTTTTTGGTGTTCATTTTGATTTAATAAATGTTCAAAATGAACAAACACAGTCCTGCTGCATTTTGGTCCTCCTTCACCGACGATAACCGTGACAGGTTAGTGCTGCATTTAGCTGTCTTTTGGGTATTTGTGATGCATGCTAGTTGCTTTGAAAATGGCAGTGTGATTTTTTTTGGCAGGATACTCTCCTAACATAATCTAATGTTTTGCTTTTGCTGTAAAGCCTTTTTGAAATCGGACAACGTGGTTCGATTCAGGAGAGGTGTATCTATAAAATGGTGTAAAATAGTCATATGTTTGAGAAATTGAAGTTATAGCATATTCAGGTATTTGTATTTCGCGCGACGCAAGCATCCCACGTTCCCAGACAGGTTAAGGCTGAGAAATGTGTGTTTTCCAAACCAGCCGTTTCCTTCCTGGGTTATCGCATTTCCACCACGGGGGTGGTGATGGAATGCGACCACGTTAAGGCCGTGCGTAATTGGCTGACTCCAACCACGGTGAAGGAGGTGCAGCGGTTCTTAGGCTTTGCCAATTACTACCAGAGGTTTATCCAGGGTTTTGGCCAGGTAGCGGCTCCCATTACCTCATTGCTGAAGGGGGGGCCGGTGCGTTTGCTGTGGTCGATGGAGGCGGACAGAGCCTTCAAGATGTTGAAGGCGCTGTTCACCGAAGCACCCGTGTTGGTGCATCCGGACCCGTCTCTAGCATTCATAGTAGAGGTGGACGCATCCGAGGCTGGGGTGGGTACATCCGGCAGCTAGGAGACTGAATCCGCGTCAGGCAAGGTGGGCCATGTTCTTCGCCCGGTTTAGGTTTACGATCTCTTATAGACCAGGCTCCCTGAACACGAGGGCTGACGCGCTGTCCCGTCTTTATGACACGGAGAACCGGCCCATCGATCCAACACCCATCATTCCAGCGTCTAGGCTGGTGGCACCTGTGGTATGGGAGGTGGACGCGGACATCGAGCGGGCATTAGTATTGGAACCTGCTCCTGCACGGTGTCCCGTGGGTCGCAAGTACATGCCGCTTGGTGTTTGTGATCTTTTGATTCGGTGGGCGCACACGCTACCCACTTCGGGCCATCCTGGTGTGGCGAGGACATTGCGGAGTCTCAGGGGGAAGTACTGTTAGCCCACCTTAGCACTACGGGGTGCCGGAGGACATTGTCTCTGATCGAGGTTCCCAGTTCATTTCCAGGGTCTGGAAAGCGTTTATGGAGCGGCTGGGGGTGTCGGTCAGTTTGACCTCCGGTTATCACCCCGAGAGTAATGGGCAGGCGGAGACGGTGAACCAGGAGGTGGGCAGGTTTCTGAGGTCGTATTGCCAGGACCGGCCAGGGGATTGGGCGAGGTACATTCCTTGGGCGGAGTTAGCCCAGAACTCACTTCGTCAATCCTCTACTAACTTATCACCCTTTCAGTGTGTTTTGGGTTACCAGCCAGTCCTGGCACCATGGCACCAGAGCCAGACCGAGGCTCCTGCGGTGGAGGATTGGGTACAGTGCTCCAAGGAGACCTGGAGAGCCGTCCAGGAATCCCTGAAGGAGGCCAGTGGACGGCAGAAGAGGAGTGCTGACCACCACCACATTGAGGCACCCGTGTTCGTACCGGGGGACAGGGTCTGGCTCTCGACCCGGAACCTGCCCCTCCGCATGACCTGCCGGAAGCTGGGGCCGCAGTGTGTGGGGCACTTTAAAGTCCTGAGGAGGATAAACGAGGTGTTTTATCGGTTACAACTCTCTTCCTATTACCGTATTAACCCCTCGTTTCATGTGTCTCTCCTCAGGCCGGTGGTAGCTGGTCCCCTGCAGGAAGGTGAAGTGCCGGAGGTCCCTCCGGCGTACAGCATACGGGCCATTCTGGACTCGAGACGCCGGGTGAGGGGCCTGCAGTACCTCGTTGATTGGGAGGGGTACGGTCCGGAGAAGAGGTACTGGGTGCTGGCGGAGGACGTCTTGGACCCATCCATGTTGAGGGATTTCCATCGCCTCCGTCCGGATCGCCCTGCGCCTCGCCCTCCGGGTCATCCTCGAGGCCAGTGTCGGCGCGCTGCAGGAGCCGCACGTCAGGAGGGGGGTACTGTCACGATTCACACCGACGGTGGCGCCCCCTCCTGCTCGGGTTGTGCTCAGTGGTCATCGTCACCGGCCTATTAGCTGCCACTGATTCTCTTTTTGTTTTTCCCCTGTTTGTGATTGTGTGCACCTGTTCTGAGTGGGGGTGATTAGCGGGGCTATTTATATTAGCTGGTCCACCTTTTCTTTGTGCGGGATTGCGTTTATCTGTTGTATGCTTGTGTACACGCTGGTTGTGTTTTTGCGCTAGTGCGTTGGTTTTGCGCCGACTGTGGTTTTCCCCCTGTGTTTGGGGCACACTTTTTGTGTGCGCTCTCATCACTGTTTGGGATGGCTTGTGTTTTTCACCATTTGGCCCATTAAAAGCCACTACCCTGTATTCGCTCCTTCCTGCGTTTGATTTCTCACCCACGACGCCCGAGCATTACAATATGAAGAGTTTTGATGCAGCTATCAATTTACCTTCTTTTGGTGTGTCATGTGTATCATATGTATGTATTTTCTTCAGTCATAAAATAATGTCACTGCATTATTGGTTAATCTGAAAAGACACCACCTATTCAGTAGGGCCTATAGGGCAGAGTTTTCGGCATTGTAGGTAAAAAGGTAAAGTATTGAACATACACAATTCAGTGTCATGTCTTTTAACTTGAGTTTTATCTGAACTATAGATGGTTTATCCTGGTTAACCTGTTATGGCTAGGGGGCAGTATTTTCACGGCCGGATAAAAAACGTACCTGATTTAATCTGATTGTTACTCCTGCCCAGAAACTAGAATATGCATATAATTATTAGTTTTGGATAGAAAACACTCCAAAGTTTCTAAAACTGTTTGAATGGTGTCTGTGAGTATAACAGAACTCATTTGGCAGGCCAAAACCTGAGAAGATTCCATGCAGGAAGTGCCCTGTCTGACAATTTCTTTCCCTTCTTGATTATCTCTATCCAATACAGGGGATCTCTGCTGTTACATGACACTTCCTACGGCTCCCATGGGCTCTCAGAAGGCGGCAAAAAGCTGAATCGTGGCTTTGCAGGCTCTGGCTGAAAAAGAGTAGCGCGTTTGGATAGTGGCTGGTCACAGTAGTGTGAGACTCAGGCTCGTGCCCGAGTCGACCCCATGCTTTATTTTCTTTCGTCTTTTTACCTAAACGCAGATTCCCGGTCGGAATATTATCGCTTTTTTACAAGAAAAATGGCATAAAAATTGAATTTAAACAGCGGTTGACATGCTTCGAAGTACGGTAATGGAATATTTAGAAATCTTTTGTCACGAAATGCGCCATGCGCATGACCCTTATTTACACTTCGGATAGTGTCTTGAACGCACGAACAAAACGCTGCTATTTGGATATAACAATGGATTATTTTGAACCAAACCAACATTTGTTATTGAAGTAGCAGTCCTGGGAGTGCATTCTGACGAAGAACACCAAAGGTAATCAAACTTTTCTAATTGTAAATCGGAGTTTGGTCAGGGCTAAACTTGGTGGGTGTCTAAATAGCTAGCCGTGATGGCTGGGCTATCTACTCAGAATATTGCAAAATGTGCTTTCACCAAAAAGCTATTTTAAAATCGGACACCTCGATTGCACAAAGGAGTTCTGTATCTATAATTCTTAAAATAATTGTTATGTTTTTTGTGAACGTTTATCATGAGTAATTTAGTAAATTCACCGGAGGTTTGCGGGGGGTATGCTAGTTCTGAACGTCACATGCTAATGTAAAAAGATGGTTTTTGATATAAATATGAACTTGATTGAACAAAACATGCATGTATTGTATAACATAATGTCCTAGGTGTGTCATCTGATGAAGATCATCAAAGGTTAGTGCTGCATTTAGCTGTGGTTTTGTTTTTTGTGACATTATATGCTAGCTTGAAAAATGGGTGTCTGATTATTTCTGGCTTGGTACTCTGCTGACATAATCTAATGTTTTGCTTTCGCTGTAAAGCCTTTTTGAAATCGGACAGTGTGGTTAGATAAAGGAGAGTCTTGTCTTTAAAATGCTGTAAAATAGTCATATGTTTGAAAAATTGAAGTTTTTGTATTTTTGAGGAATTTGTAATTCGCGCCAGGCCTATCATTGGATATTGGAGCAGGTGTTCCGCTAGCGGAACGTCTAGATGTAAGAGGTTAAATTAACCTGTTATGGATAGGGGGCAGTATTTTCACGGCCGGATAAAAAACGTACCCGATTTAATCTGATTATTACTCCTGCCCGGAAACTAGAATATGCATAGAATTATTAGCTTTGGATAGAAAACACTCCAAAGTTTCTAAAACGGTTTGAATGGTGTCTGTGAGTATAGCAGAACTCATTTGCAGGCCAAAACCTGAGAAGATTCTGTACAGGAAGTACCCTGTCTGACCATTTCTTGGCCTTCTTGATTATCTCTATCCAAAACAGGGGATCTCTGCTGTTACGTGACACTTCCTACGGCTCCCATGGGCTCTCAGAAGGCGGCAAAAAGCTGAATCGTGGCTTTGCAGGCCCTGGCTGAAAAACATTAGCGAGTTTGGATAGTGGCCGGTCAGAGTACTATGAGACTGAGGCTCGTGCACGAGTCGACTCCATGTTTACTTTCTCTCTCTTTGAACAAAAACCACCACTCCCGGTCGGAATATTATCACTTTTTTACGAGAAAAATTGCATAAAAATGTATTTTAACCTCTATGGGCTAGGTGGGACGCTAGCGTGCCACCCGTGGTGCACTCCATCAACAGCAGGTGCATTTCAAGAGCGGCAAATTTGAATCCAAATAAATGTCAAAATTCAAATTTTTCAAACATACAACTATTTTACACCCTTTGAAAGATAAACATCTCCTTAATCTAACCACGTTTTACGATTTCAAAAAGGTTTTACGGCGAAAGCATAAATTTAGAGTATGTTAGGACAGTACATTTACAAGAGTTGTGTGTAATGTTTTGTCAAGTCAAAGACAGGGTCACCAAAACCATAAAACCAGCTAAAATGATGCACTAACCTTTTACAATCTCCATCAGATGACACTCCTAGGACATTATGTTAGACAATGCATGCATTTTTAGTTCTATCAAGTTCATATTTATATCCAAAAACAGCGTTTTACTATGGCATTGCTGTTGAGGAAATCGTTTCCCTCCAATAACCGGCAGTCAAGTCAGCGTCACAAATTAAATAATTAAAATTAGAAAACATTGGTAAAATATTATATTGTCATTTAAAGAATTATAGATTTACATCTCTTGAACGCAATCAACTTGCCAGATTTAAAAATAACCTTACTGGGAAATCACACTTTGCAATAATCTGAGCACTGCGCCCAGAAAAATACGCGTTGCGATACAGACTAGACGTCATGTTGGGGAGATCTAAAATCGAAAATACTATGTAAATAATCCATTACCTTTGATTCTCTTCATCAGATGTCACTTCCAGGTATCACAGGTCCATAACGAATGTAGTTTTGTTCAAAAAAGCTCATCATTTATGTCCAAAAATCTCCGTCTTGTTAGCACATGATCTAAGCCAGCCGGACTTCTCGTCATGAACGAGGGGAAAAAATATATTTACGTTCGTTCAAACATGTCAAACGTTGTATAGCATAAATCATTAGGGCCTTTTTTAACCAGAACATGAATAATATTCAAGGTGGACGAATGCATACTCTTTTATAACGTATTGGATCGAGGGTACCCAACATGAACTCGCGCGCCAGGTGTCTAATGGGACATCATCGTTCCATGGCTCTTGTTCGGTCAGATCTCCCTCCAGAAGACTCAAAACACTTTGTAAAGGCTGGTGACATCTAGTGGAAGCAATAGGAAGTGCCAAAATATTCCTCAGCCCCTGTGTTTTTCAATGGGATAGGTTTAAAGGTAATACAACACATCAGGTATCCACTTCCTGTCAGAAAATGTCTCAGGGTTTTGCCTGCCAAATGAGTTCTGTTATACTCACAGACACCATTCAAACAGTTTTAGAAACTTTAGAGTGTTTTCTATCCATATATAATAAGTATATGCATATTCTAGTTACTGGGTAGGATTAGTAACCAGATTAAATCGGGTACATTTTTTTTATCCAGACGTGCAAATACTGCCCCCTAGCCCTAACAGGTTAAACAGCGGTTGACATGCTTCGAAGTACGGTAATGGAATATTTAGATTTTTTTTGTCACGAAACGCGCCGGGCGCGTAACCCTTCGTCACCCTTGGATAGTGTCTTGAACGCACGAACAAAACGCCGCTATTTGGATATAACTATGGATTATTTTGAACCAAATCAACATTTGTTACTGAAGTAGCAGTCCTGGGAGTGCATTCTGACGAAGAACACCAAAGGTAATCAAACTTTTCTAATAGTAAATCGGAGTTTGGTGAGGGTCAAACTTGGTGGGTGTCAAAATAGCTAGCCGTGATGGCTGGGCTATCTACTCAGAATATTGCAAAATGTGCTTTCACCGAAAAGCTATTTTAACATGCCCCTGGTATTTGAAAGTCCAAAATGTTGACTTTGAAGCAAGTGCTGTGAAGCGTTAAGATGAAGGCGAGAAAATCATTGGAGATTCCAGGCAAAAGTGTCTGAACTGCATCCGTGACTTCTAGTGTGCTACTTTTAACAAAACCACACAGGACCCAGAGGGCTTAGCTGTGCAGGAGGGGGGTGAGGAGTGGGGGAAGGGAAAGGAACGTAGGGTGATGTAGAAGGAGAGAAAAATCAATATTTGCTGGGTGGATGGAAATTCCCTCAGCTTTCCAGCAAGGCAATTGTCAAGAGGAGTGTTTCTGCTGCTCATTCCGGCTGTGTTAGTCTGCAGTCTTTATGGACGCTCCCCCTTTGTTTCTGATAGTAAGAATCTTCTTCTTCTCTATGTTTATTCCATGAGAGTCTTTATCATACAGATTGAAAACAGGGGAGAATCATTGGGGGGTACAATGCTTCTGATTGGGAATATGATGTGCACCCTGTGGTTTGCACATACTTCTTCATATGCGCACTGACCTTTTGTATTGTACCTCATTAGCATGTGTGTGTGTGACAGAGAGCCTATGTTCCTGATGTATTGGTGTCCCACTAGCTGCTCTTGCCTAGTGCTGATAAATGGTAGCCCACGTCTCCCCATCCCAGACTCCTTTGCTGACCCTGGCTGGTTCCTTTGGTGTGTATTGATGTAGAGACCTCTAACCAGTGTCACATGTACCCTTTCACCCTACCGATAAGTTCGTCTCAGCATAAACCAAGACTGTCAAGGCTCCACATTCTGTACTCTCACTATCTCAACTACACTGTATGACCTTCCCTCATCTTTGGAATTCAGTCGATAAATCAACATGGGGGACAGCATCAACAAACATCCATTATTTAACCCACTGTACATAAACCTAATATGGAATAACCTGCCATATAAAGTCCCTTTCGAAACGCCAGAGTGGCATTGTATAAACTAAAGCCACTTCGCAACACATCAATCATGGTCTTCAG
Organism: Salmo salar; assembly: GCF_965601325.2. Lineage (NCBI taxonomy): Eukaryota > Metazoa > Chordata > Actinopteri > Salmoniformes > Salmonidae > Salmo > Salmo salar. The sequence continues at coordinate 70,243,950 of NC_138300.1, forward strand.
CCTGGTCCGCGATGAGGCAATCAGTCAAGGTGTCACACTGAGCATGTGTCAAGCTGTGGCAGTGATAAAGGACAGGGTGAAGCCATTCTGGGCTTGGTGGATAAGCCCCCATGCTGTCTCTCAGCAGCAACTGTCAAAACTGTTGGCATCATTGATTGGACGGCGACTAGGATTAGGCCAAACCTTATTGTAGGGCAAAAGGCGCAGAAAGTTATTCAGCAAACAAACAAATAACTAACTGTTATGGAAAGAGTTTTGGATGATTGTGAAGATAATTGTAAGGATGTGCTTGTTTGCTAATACCATAGGGGGTATGTTAGAGGACCAAAACATGTAAAGATGTGACTTAAACCAAATATAAGATAGCCATTGTGTTTCAGCACCTATTTCCTTATGTAATTGCCATTTTGTAATGGTGTGTTTAGCCACCAAAACTGTTACCTTTGGTGTTATTATAGCGTATTTTGATTGCAACATATTTTCTATGCGCATTGAAATCGTATGAAAAAAATGCGATCAGCAAGTGTCATATGCTATTTTCCTCTTTGTATATTTTGCGTGGAGACACATTATCTACTAATCGGAACAGCACAATGTACTGGATTCCACGTTAATGAAAAGCTGGTTTCTAAAATAACGAGTGAACCATTTTAGGACGAAACGCATGATGCTCCAGCTGGAAAAACTGTACACGTCTTTGCCAGTATGCAGTGAGTAATGGAAAAAGAGAATAAAGATATTGAGGGAAAGGAGAAAAGCAGTTTTTCGTGTTGACTGACTCGACACAATGTATCAAGCAGAGCACAGCCCCGCGCATCGCGTCCCACGGAGTAAGGAGGATAACCTTGAGCAGGTGCACTCTTCTCCGACACTGAATCACCTGACCCTCTCGCCCTGTTCATGAGAGATCACCTGATTCACCATGCTAGCCTTTTCACACATGCATTTTTAGGGGATGCTGACTTGGTTCTCTTCCTGTGTCTCCCAGCTGGTCTCTCCACTGCCTACCAGATGGCTTGCCTTGCCCGGAAAATGTTTCACACGTTTCGGGAATGTTTGCCAAAGGACACCACCTTGTAGTGTGAGAAGATCTGGAGGGACGTCGTAGGGCCTGAAGAGTGAGGGGAGTAGGAGAGAAGTGCACTGTGCAAATGGGACATCCCTGAGAGGGCCAACTGATTGGACAAATAGCAAGCGCCTTCAAGTCGTCCATGGAAGTTGACCCATCGGAAAGGTTTGAGCAACCAAGCAGTTTATTCCTCCCACTCAGCAGCCAGTCGGGTTTCCATTTATTGTTTTCCAATGGTTCTCCATCCTCGTGCAAAATCTGACATTTCCACAGGTTTCAATTGGTTCCTGCATTCATCCAATGGACAACCAATAGTAAACTATGAGATTGATAAGTCAATGCTGTAAAATCGCTCATGTAGATCTTTAGTAAATGGGAAAAGGAATGAGTTGATATGAACACAACATTTCTGACTATCATAAAATGTATAATGGATAAATCAATAATAAAGCATTGTATTCATATTGTGTTACCATAATGTTATGGGTTTATCAATGTTGAGAGGAAATACAATAATACTTATACTTACAAAATGAACAATTGCTAAAATGTCAACTGTGACAGTGTTTTCATCTTTTAATATAATCCAGTTTTTCATCAGTTATGGCGAGAGACAATAACCCGTGTTTTTTGGTCTAATCAGATTACCAAATCTTTCTAAACACAACTTTTATGTTTTACATCAAAAGCATCAATTCACTCTACCCTACTACACCAACTTGAAAAACCATGCCCGAGTTTGTTACATTTTCAAGCCTTTGTTCTAACGCACTTAAAACCTAATGTACCACAACTCTGTCCAAAGGCTATTTAAACTACTTCACCGGGATTCGTGAGTAGGCAGTACGAGTGCCACCAGATTGACAAAACCTTTTTAATTTGTCTTTTACATTCGACACACTGCCGTCCCCAAACTCTCTCTGTTCTGCCATCCCCGAGGGGAAGAGAGAACAGAGGAAACTGTAATGCTCTCTCTCTCTCTCAATTTAACTCTCTCACTCTCATTCTTTCTCACATTTTCTCTCCCTTTCTCTCCCTCCCTTCCTCCCTCCTCCTCTCTCTCTTTCTCTCTCTGGGCACAGCAGATGTTGCTCCCGCAGCCCCAGTCTCTTTTAATAGAGACAGGCGGTGGGGGGGGTGTGCTCTCATGCGGCGCCGCCACACTACGACTTCATCACTATAAAAGGTATCCCTCAGTGATTACACTTTTATGAAACCCCCCTCCTCCCCCTTTTCTCCCCTTCGTCTCCCTACCAATCCTTGTCCCAGTTACGTTTATATGGACTGTTTCCATCAGTACCTAACAATTCATAAAATGCACCAAAGAGCCTTCGAGCTGGCGTGAGATGAGGCAAGACGAGATATGATCAGGAAGATGGTAATTAAGGCGGATCCCGAGGAGATGGAGGACTCAGATCAAGGCTTTGATGAAAGCACTGCGACACACTCTGTCACACGACTTGATACTTCCAACTATTAATGGATAGCGGTGGGAAAGGGAATGTCATTAACATGGCAGGTTTTAAACGCTCACGGACTCGTCTTCATTTATCATTGGATAAAAAGAAAGACGTCCTTATTTAGTGTTAATAGGACGTTCTCGCTTGCTCTTTGACGGGAGACAGGAGACGTATCCATGTGAAACAACCATAGATTATGTAAAAGTCATAAGAGATGAGAGCATGACACAAATTTTGTCTTGCCATTCCTGTAGATTAGCTATTTTGCAGAAAAAGAGCAGAGATATATTGAACAGAGGCAGATAAAATTGAAGTTGAAATATTTTAGGACACAACCTTGAATGATGAACAGCTTGCTGGGAGTTAGTTTGAGTGCAAAGATACAGTTGAAGTCGAAAGTTGACATACACTTAGGTTGGAGTCATTCAAATTTGTTTTTCAACCACTGCTCAAATTTCTTGTTAACCTGTTGGGTCTAGGGGGCAGCATTTGCACGTCTGGATAAAAAAAATGTACCCGATTTAATCTGGTTACTAATCCTACCCAGTAACTAGAATATGCATATACTTATTATATATGGATAGAAAACACTCTAAAGTTTCCAAAACTGTTTGAATGGTGTCTGTGAGTATAACAGAACTCATTTGGCAGGCAAAACCCTGAGACATTTTCTGACAGGAAGTGGATACCTGATGTGTTGTATTGACTTTAAACCTATCCCATTGAAAAACACAGGGGTTTAGGAATATTTTGGCACTTCCTATTGCTTCCACTAGATGTCACCAGCCTTTACAAAGTGTTTTGAGTCTTCTGGAGGGAGATCTGACCGAACAAGAGCCATGGAACGATGATGTCCCATTAGACACCTGGCGGGCTAGTTCATGTTGGGTACCCTCGTTCCAATACGTTATAAAAGAGTATGCATTCGTCCACCTTGAATATTATTCATGTTCTGGTTAAAAAAGGCCCTAATGATTTATGCTATACAACGTTTGACATGTTTGAACGAACGGAAATATATTTTTTCCCCTCGTTCATGACGAGAAGTCCGGCTGGCTTACATCATGTGCTAACGAGACGGAGATTTTTGGACATAAATGATGAGCTTTTTTGAACAAAACTACATTCGTTATGGACCTGTGATACCTGGAAGTGACATCTGATGAAGAGAATCAAAGGTAATGGATTATTTACATAGTATTTTCGATTTTAGATCTCCCCAACATGACGTCTAGTCTGTATCGCAACGCGTATTTTTCTGGGCGCAGTGCTCAGATTATTGCAAAGTGTGATTTCCCAGTAAGGTTATTTTTAAATCTGGCAAGTTGATTGCGTTCAAGAGATGTAAATCTATAATTCTTTAAATGACAATATAATATTTTACCAATGTTTTCTAATTTTAATTATTTAATTTGTTACGCTGACTTGACTGCCGGTTATTGGAGGGAAACGATTTCCTCAACATCAATGCCATAGTAAAACGCTGTTTTTGGATATAAATATGAACTTGATAGAACTAAAAATGCATGCATTGTCTAACATAATGTCCTAGGAGTGTCATCTGATGGAGATTGTAAAAGGTTAGTGCATCATTTTAGCTGGTTTTATGGTTTTGGTGACCCTGTCTTTGACTTGACAAAACATTACACACAACTCTTGTAAATGTACTGTCCTAACATACTCTAAATTTATGCTTTCGCCGTAAAACCTTTTTGAAATCGTAAAACGTGGTTAGATTAAGGAGATGTTTATCTTTCAAATGGTGTAAAATAGTTGTATTTTTGAAAAATTTGAATTTTGACATTTATTTGGATTCAAATTTGCCGCTCTTGAAATGCACCTGCTGTTGATGGAGTGCACCACGGGTGGCACGCTAGCGTCCCACCTAGCCCCAAGAGGTTAACCTGTTTAGGATAGGGGGCAGTATTTTCACGGCCGGATAAAAAACGTACCCGATTTAATCTGGTTATTACTCCTGCCCAGAAACTAGAATATGCATATATATAGAAAACACCCTAAAGTTTCTAAAACTGTTTGAATGGTGTCTGTGAGTATAACAGAACTCATATGGCAGGCCAAAACCTGAGAAGATTGCATACAGGAAGCGCCCTCTCTGACCATTTCTTGGCCTTTATGGAAAATAGAGGATCTCTGCTGTAACGTGACATTTTCTAAGGCTCCCATAGGCTCTCAGAAGGCACCAGAACGGGGAATGATGACTCTGCAGTCCCTGGCTGAAAAACAGTAGCGCATTTGGATAGTGGTCGATCTGAGAACAATGAAACGGGGCCGCGCGTGCACGTGAAGAGTCCATTTTATATTTTCAGTCTTTGAACGAAAACGACGTCTCCCGGTCGGAATATAAATTACGAGAAAAGTTGCATAAAAATTGATTTTAAACAGCGTTTGACATGCTTCGAAGTACGGTAATGGAATATTTAGAAATGTTTTGTCACGATATGCGCCGGCGCATCACCCTTCAGATAGTGTCTTGAACGCAAGAACAAAACGCCTCTATTTGGATATAACTATGGATTATTTGGAACCAAAACAACATTGGGTGTAAACTCTGACGAAGAACAGCAAAGGTAATCCAATTTTTCTTATAGTAAATCTGAGTTTGGTGAGTGCCAAACTTGGTGGGTGTCAAAATAGCTAGCCATGATGGCCAGGCTATCTACTCAGAATATTGCAAAATGTGCTTTCACCGAAAAGCTATTTTAAAATCTGACACCGCGATTGCATAATGGAGTTCTGTATCTATAATTCTTAAAATAATTGTTATGTTTTTTGTGAACGTTTATCATGAGTAATTTAGTAAATTCACCGGAAGTTTCGGTGGGTATGCTAGTTCTGAATGTCACATGCTAATGTAAAAAGCTGTTTTTTGATATAAATATGAACTTGATTGAACAAAACATGCATGTATTGTATAACATAATATCCTAGGAGTGTCATCTGATGAAGATCATCAAAGGTTCGTGCTGCATTTAGCTGTTGTTTTGGTTTTTGTGACATTATATGTTAGCTTGAAAAATGGGTGTGTGATTATTTCTGGCTGGGTACTCTCCTGACATAATCTAATGTTTTGCTTTCGTTGTAAAGCCTTTTTGAAATCGGACAATGTGATTAGATAAAGGAGAGTCTTGTCTTTAAAATGGTGTAAGATAGTGATATGTTTGAAAAATTGAAGTTTTGGGATTTCTGAGGTGTTTGTAATTCGCGCAATGCCCTATCATTGGATATTGGAGCGGTGTTCCGCTAGCGGAACATCTAGATTTAACCTGTTTAGGATAGGGGGCAGTATTGACACGGCTGGATAAAAAACATACCCGATTTAATCTGGTTACCACTCCTACCCAGTAACTAGAATATGCATATACTTATTACATATGGATAGAAAACACCCTAAATTTTCTAAAACTGTTTGAATGGTGTCTGTGAGTATAACAGAACTCAAATGGCAGGTCAAAACCTGAGAGATTCCTTTACAGGAAGTGGCCTGTCTGACCATTTCTTGAACTTCTTTTCCATCTCTATCATTTACTAAGGATCTCTGCTCTAACGTGACACTTCCCACGTCGTCCATAGGCGCTCAGAGCCCGGGAAAAAACAGAATGTCGTCATTCCAGCCCCAGGCTGAAACACATTATCGCCTTTCTCAAGTGGCCGATCAAGGGACACTGGGCTTATGCGCGTGACCCCGACCGCCCCCGCCTTTGGGATTTTTTCCTCTGTTTGCCGAAAAGGAGATTCCCTGTCGGAATATTATCGCTTTTCTACGAGAAAAATGTCGTAAAAATTGATTTTAAACAGCGGTTGACATGCTTCGAAGTACGGTAATGGAATACTTAGAATTTTATTGTCACGAATTGCGCCATGCGCGCGACACTTCTTTACTATTTCGGATAGTGTCTGGAACGCACGAACAAAACGCCGCTATTCGGATATAACGATGGATTATTTTGGACCAAACCAACATTTGTTATTGAAGTAGCAGTCCTGGGTGTGCATTCTGACGAAGACAACAAAAGGTAATCAAACTTTTATAATAGTAAATATGATTATGGTGAGTGCTAAACTTGCCGGGTGTCTAAATAGCGAGCCCGTGATGCCTGGGCTATGTATTTAGAATATTGCAAAATGTGCTTTCACCAAAAAGCTATTTTAAAATCGGACATATCGAGTGCATAGAGGAGGTCTGTATCTATAATTCTTAAAATAATCGTTATGTTTTTTGTGAACGTTTATCGTGAGTAATTTAGTAAAATGTTAGCGAATTCCCCGGAAGTTTGCGGGGGGTATGCTAGTTCTGAACGTCACATGCTAATGTAAAAAGCTGGTTTTTGATATAAATATGAACTTGATTGAACAAAACATGCATGTATTGTATAACATAATGTCCTAGGGTTGTCATCTGATGAAGATCATCAAAGGTGAGTGCTGCATTTAGCTGTCTTCTGGGTTTTGGTGACATTATATGCTGGCTTGAAAAATGGATGTCTGATTATTTCTGGCTTGGTACTCTGCTGACATAATCTAATGTTTTGCTTTCGTTGTAAAGCCTTTTTGAAATCGGACAGTGTGGTTAGATTAACGAGAGTCTTGTCTTTAAATGGCTGTAAAATAGTCATATGTTTGAGAAATTGAAGTAATAGGATTTTTAAGGTTTTGAAAATCGCGCCACAGGCTGGCAGTGGCTGCCTAGAGAGGTTAACAAACTATAGTTTTGTCAAGTCAGTTAGGACATCTACTTTGTGCATGAAACAAGTCATTTTTCCAACAATTGTTTACAGACAGATTATTTGACTTATAATTCACTATATCACAATTCCAGTGGGTCAGAAGTTTACATACACTAAGTTGACTGTGCCTTTAACTTCTTGGGGCTATGTGGGACGCTAGCGTGCCACCCGTGGTGCACCCTATCAACAGCAGGTGCATTTCAAGAGCGGCAAATTTGATACCACATAAATGTCAAAATTCAAATTTTTCAAACATACAACTATCTTACACCCTTTGAAAGATAAACATCTCCTTAATCTAACCACGTCGTCCGATTTCAAAAAGGTTTTACGGCGAAAGCATAAAGTTAGATTATGTTAGGAGAGTACATTGACAATAGCTGTGTGTAATGTTTTGTCAATTCAAAGACAGGCGTCACCAAACCATAAAACCAGCTAAAATGATGCACTAACCTTTTACAATCTCCATCAGATGACACTCCTAGGACATTATGTCAGACAATGCATGCATTTTTAGTTCTATCAAGTTCATATTTATATCCAAAAACAGCGTTTTACTATGGCATTGATGTTGAGGAAAACGTTTCCCTCCAATAACCGGCAGTCAAGTCAGCACCACAAATTAAATAATTAAAATTAGAAAACATTGGTAAAATATTATATTGTCATTTAAAGAATTATAGATTTACATCTCTTGAACGCAATCAACTTGCCAGATTTAAAAATAACCTTACTGGGAAATCACACTTTGCAATAATCTGAGCACTGCGCCCAGAAAAATATGCTTTGCTATACAGACAAACGGCCATGTTGGAGAGATCTAAAATCGAAAATACTATGTAAATAATCCATTACCTTTGATTCTCTTCATCAGATGTCACTTCCAGGAATCCCAGGTCCATAACGAATGTAGTTTTGTTCAAAAAAGCTCATCATTTATATCCAAAAAGCTCCGTGTTGTTAGCACATGATCTAAGCCAGCCGGACTTCTCGTCATGAACGAGGGGAAAAAATATATTTACGTTCGTTCAAACATGTTAAACGTTGTATAGCATAAATCATTAGTGCCTTTTTTAACCAGAACATGAATAATATTCAAGGTGGACGAATGCATTCTCTTTTATAACGTATTGGAACGAGGGTACCCAACATGAACTCGCGCGCCAGAGTCTAATCGGCCATCACCGTTCCATGGCTCTTGTTCGGTCAGATCTCACAGTAAAAGACTCAAAACACTTTGTAAAGGCTGGTGACATCTAGTGGAAGCAATAGGAAGTGCCAAAACATTAATCAACCCCTGTGTGTTTCAATGGCATAGGCTTAAAGGTAATTCAACACATCAGGTATCCACTTCCTGTCAGAAAATGTCTCAGGGTTTTGCCTGCCAAATGAGTTCTGTTATACTCACAGACACCATTCAAACAGTTTTAGAAACTTTAGGGTGTTTTCTATCCATATATAATAAGTATATGCATATTCTAGTTACTGGGTAGGATTAGTAACCAGATTAAATCGGGTACGTTTTTTTATCCAGCCGTGAAAATACTGCCCCCTAGCCCCAACAGGTTAATGGTCATTCAACACATCAGGTATCCACTTCCTGTCAGAAAATGTCTCAGGGTTTTGCCTGCCAAATGAGTTCTGTTATACTCACAGACACCATTCAAACAGTTTTTGAAACTTTATGGTGTTTTCTATCCATATATAATAAGTATATGCATATTCTAGTTACTGGGTAGGATTAGTAACCAGATGAAATTGGGTACGTTTTTTTATCCAGCCGTGAAAATACTGCCCCCTAGCCCCAACAGGTTAAACAGCTTGGGAAATTCCAGAAAATGATGTCGTGGCTGTAGAAGCTTCTGATAGGCTAATTGACATAATTTGAGTCAATTGGAGGTGTACCTGTGGATGTATTTCAAAGCCTACCTTCGAACTCAGTGCCTCTTTGCTTGACATCATGGGAAAATCAAAAGGAATCAGCCAAGACCACAGAAAAAAATGTAGACCCCTACAAGTCTGGTTCATCCTTGGGAGCAATTTCCAAACGCCTGAAGCTACCACGTTCATCTGTATAAACAATTGTACGCAAGTATAAACACCATGGGACCACGCAGCCGTCATACCGCTCAAGAAGGAAACACGTTCTGTCTCCTAGAGATGAACATACTTTTGTGTGAAAAGTGCAAATCAATCCCAGAACGACAGCAAAGGACCTTGTGAATATGCTGGAGGAAACCAGTACAAAAGCATTTATATCCACAGTAAAACGAGTCCTATCTCGACATAACCTGAAAGACTGGTCCGCACAGAATAAGCCTCTGCTCCAAAACCGCCATAAAAAAGCCAGACTATGGTTTGCAACTGCACATGGGGACAAAGATCGTACTTTTTGGAGAAATGTCCTCTGGTCTGATGAAACAAAAATAGAACTGTTTGGCCATAATGACCATCGTTATGTTTGGAGGAAAAAGGGGGAGGCCTGCAAGCTGAAGAACACCATCCCAAATGTGAAGCACGAGGGTGGCAGCATCATGTTGTGGGGGTGCTTTGCTGCAGGAGGGAAAGCAAAATGGCTTCAGGACAACAAAGTCAAGGTATTGGAAATGGTCATCACAAAGCCCTGACCTCAATTCTATAGAACATTTGTGGGCAGAAAAAAAGCGTGTGCGAGCAAGGAGGCCTACAAACCTGACTCAGTTACACCAGCTCTGTCAGGGGGGATGGGCCAAAATTCACCCAACTTATTGTGGGAAGCTTGTGGAAGGCTACCCAAAACATTTGACCCAAGTTAAAGAATTTAAAGGCAATGGTATCAAATACTAATTGAGCATATGTAAACTTCTGACCCACTGGGAATGTGATGAAAGAAATAAAAGCTGAAATAAATCATTCTCTCTTATTGTTCTGACATTTCACATTCTTAAAATAAAGTGGTGATCCGAACTGACCTAAGACAGGGAATTTTGAAGATTACATTTCAGGATTTGTGAAAAACTGAGTTGAAATGTATTTGGCTAAGGTGTATGTAAACTTTCGTCTTCAACTGTACATGCATTTACCTACATTTTAGTTGTATAATTGAATAGAATATACTAGAGTAGGATATAGGTACTATATTGTCCATTTTCAAGTTATGCCCAATGACCCCGAGACATGTGGCCAGCGACCTGCATGAGCAGGCCCCCTCGAGTTTCCACTGATGAGGGCAAAAACATGCATGTGCATTATATTAATCGAATTCCACAGCAGCAAGGTGGAAAATCTAGCAGCTGTCTGAGCTTTATATAGAAGAGCCTGGAGCGTGAGGAACCTGCAGTGACTCAAATGGCACAGAGCACTGGGCCTGAAATACTGCATAATTCCCCCCCAGCATATAGAGACCGCTCTCTCTTACACTCTCTCCTTCTCATTCTTTCTGCATCTCTGTCTGTTTATTTCTACCTCTTCCCCTTCTCTCTCACAATGCTAACCCTTTAACCTCTGTGTCTCTCCATTTCTCATTCTCTCTCCTTAACCCCTTCTATCTCCCTCCCTTTCCCACCCTCTATCCCTCCCTCCTTTTCAATGCAATCACTTTGACAGCCATCACAGTTTGGTATCTACTGTATCTTTCGCTGTCTCTCATTCTTCTTATACCTCTATATACTGTACATTCCTGTTTCCATTTCTTTATTTCTCTTTTGTTCCCTCTCTTTCACTCTGTCCCCCTCCATCTATTTCACCCTCTACCCCTTTTTTAACACAATGCCTTTGACAGCCATTACAGTGTATTGTTCTACTGTCTTCATTGTCTCAACTACCTGTAAGGGCACCAGGAGATGGCAAGATGGAAAGTTAGAACATATTCTTCTTCTTTCCTCTTCGTCTTCCACAAACACTCATGACCTTTCATCTTTAGCGTGCTTATAATTGCAGTGCCTCAGGAACTGAGAGCTCAGACAGAGAGACAAAGAGAGAGAGAGAGAGAAAGAGATAGATAGAGAGAGAAAGAGGAAACGAGAGAGAAAAGCTGCTACCTGCTCCCTGAATAGACCATCACCCCATCCCTCCTCACCTACTCATACCCCATTTTTTTTCATTTCCATCGAAGAGGCTAATATTCAGGCGCCACATGCCTCTCCCTCGTGAGCCCAATGAGTGCCGTTGTGAGTCACCCATAGATGCGGACACCTTGTCCCCTCATTTTGTGTGCAGAACAAAAAGGGTACACACACAAAACAAATGAGGAAAAGGTTAATGTATTCCAAAGCGCCTTATCTACAATGAAAGAAGACTTGTTTGCACGTTGCCGCAAACCTTCTTCGTACGTCTGTCTGGCTGGGGCAAGCAGAGGCAGACACAAATGCATCAGACAGACAACAATTGCTTCCTTGCTTACTTAATTATGCACTCCGAGAGATAACTTTTAATGCAATGTCTCTGTCTCTTGCCACCGGACCATACAGTGCATATTAAAATCACATCAGCTCTTGTCTATACATTGCAATGTGCACCTCATTACAAGCTTGTGGAGGCACTAAATTACGAGGCCGAGAGACTAGTCTGGGAAACTCCTGGATTTGATTTGATTTTAATATCTTTAAACACCATGACAAGCTATATCAACAGACATTGAAACATTCTATCAAGACTATTATTGCTCATTTCATGGACCCGCGGAAAACAAATCAGAAGCCTGATGGAGGAAGACAGGAGAAGGTTGTTGCATAGTATCTAGTTGCCTTGATGGCAATAGCTCCTTGTTTTAAATGTCAATCCAAGATGTACAATCCAAGATGGCATAGCAGTCAGACGTCCTTTGTCCTTGTCTTGTCGTGTCCTGTGTATATATATATTTACATATTTTCTTCGCATATCTTTTTATATATTTTTTTCTAAAAACTCAACTTCAAAACACTCTCCTGCAACCCGCCTCACCAATTTAAAAAAAAGTATTATTTACCTCAAATCTGAAATCCACAACAGAAGCTAGCCAGAAGTTAGCCAGTTCACTAACTAACGTTAGAATTCAGCTATCCACAGTTGGCGGTCATCAACTATCCCTTAGCTCGAAAAGCTATCGCCAGTTTTGTACAACACGACTCACACCAGAGGATACCGGACCTATTTTCTCTCCATATCCCTGGATTTCTACCGCAAGCTCTGGACATTTACACCTGGATCTTGCAGCTAGCTAGCTGCTATCCGAGTGACTATTGGCTAACGTCGGTCCCGGAGCTAAAATCAATTATTCCGGAGCTAGCCAGCTGAAGAGTTCTATCAGCCACTCCTGGGCTACAATCACCTATCCGGACCCGTTTTACTGCCGATGCGGAGCCCCATCGGGCCTTCACGACTGGACTACCGACGTTATCTGACCGAGGGAGTTATCCAACTGGCCCCTCCGTCACGACGTAACCTGAACGCCCATCTGCTGCCAGCTAATCGTTAGCTGTCTTATCGGCTGCTATCTGAATAGGTCTATCAGCCAATTTTCTTGGGCCACTATAACTATAACTATTTTGCCAATTGGATTGGTCCCCTCTACCACACGGAACACCACTAATCTACTGACAGAAACGCACGAGGTGGCTAAAAACAGACCATCTTCTGCCAACTTGCTACCCATGGCCCGGCTAGCTGTCTGAATCGCCGTGACCGCAATCGACCTCACTACTCACTGGACCCTTTTGATCACTTGGCTAAGCATGCCTCTCATTAATGTCAATATGCCTTGTCCATTGCTGTTCTGGTTAGTGTTTATTGGCTTATTTCACTGTAGAGCCTCTAGCCCTGCTCATTATACTTTATCCAACCTCTCAGTTCCACCACCCATACATGCGATGACATCACCTGGTTTCAATGATGTTTCTAGAGACAATATCTCTCTGATCATCACTCAATGCCTAGGTATACCTCCACTGTATTCACATCCTACCATACCTTTGTCTTTACATTATACCTTGAAGCTATTTTATCGCCCCCAGAAACCTGCTCCTTTTACTCTCTGTTCCGGACATCCTGGATGACCAATTCTCATAGCTTTTAGCCTTACCCTTATCCTACTCCTCCTCTGTTCCTCTGGCAATGTAGAGGTGAATCCAGGCCCTGTAGTGCCTAGCTCCACTCCTATTCACCAGGCGCTCTCTTTTGATGACTTCTGTAACTGTAATAGCCTTGGTTTCATGCATGTTAACATTAGAAGCCTCCTCCCTAAGTTTGTTTAATTCACTGCTTTAGCACACTCTGCCAACCCAGATGTCCTAGCCATGTCTGAATCACAGTCTTCCCTGTGGCTCAGTTGGTAGAGCATGGTGTTTGCAATGCCAGCATGGTGTGTGGGTTGTGGGTTTGATTCCCACGGGGGGGCAGTATAAAAAAATGCATGAAATGAAATGTATGAAAATGTATGCATTCACTACTGTAAGTCGCTCTGGATAAGAGCATCTGCTAAATGACTAAAATGTAAATGAATCCTGGCTTAGGAAGACCACCAAAAACTCTGAAATCTCCATCCCTAACTACAACATTTTCAGACAAGATAGAATGGCCATAAGGGGCGGTGTTTCAATCTACTGCAGAGATAGCCTGCAGAGTTCTGTCCTATTATCCATGTCTGTACCCAAACAATTTGAACTTATTCTTTTAAAAATCCACCTATCTAAAAATAAGTCTCTCACCGTTGCCGCCTGCAATAGACCACCCTCTGACCCCAGCTGTGCTCTGGACACCATATGTGAACAAATTGCCCCCCATCTATCTTCAGAGCTCGTGCTGCTACGTGACCTAAACTGGTACATGCTTAACCTCTCTAGGGTATGTGGGACGAAATCGTCCCACCTACTCAACAGCCAGTGGATCCTGTGGCGCGTTATTCAAATACCTTAGAAATGCTATTACTTCAATTTCTCAAACATATGACTATTTTACACCATTTTAAAGACAAGACTCTCATTAATCTAACCACACTATCCGATTTCAAAAAGGCTTTACAACGAAAGCAAAACATTAGATTATGTCAGCAGAGTACCCAGCCAGAAATAATCAGACACCCATTTTTCAAGCTAGCATATAATGTCACATAAACCCAAACCACAGCTAAATGCAGCACTAACCTTTGATGATCTTCATCAGATGACACCCCATAGGACATTATGTTATACAATACATGCATGTTTTGTTCAATCAAGTTCATATTTATATCAAAAACCAGCTTTTTACATTAGCATGTGATGTTCAGAACTAGCATTCCCACCGAACACTTCCGGTGAATTTACTAAATTACTCACGATAAATGTTCACAAAAAACATAAGAATTATTTTAAGAATTATAGATACAGAACTCCTTTATACAATCGCTATGTCCGATTTTAAAATAGGTTTTCGGCAAAAGCACATTTTGCAATATTCTGAGTAGATAGCCCAGCCATCATGGCTAGCTATTTTGAACCCCACCAAGTTTGGCCCTCACCAAACTCCGATTTACTATTAGAAAAATTTGATTACCTTTGCTGTTCTTCATCAGAATGCACTCCCAGGACTTCAGCGGTTGACATGCTTCAAAGTAGGGTAATGGAATATTTTGACATTTTTTGTCACGAAACGCGTCGGGCGCGTAACCCTTCGTCACCCTTCGGATAATGTCTTGAACGCACAACAAAACGCCACTATTTGGATATAACTATGGATTATTTGGAACCAAACCAACATTTGTTATTGAAGTAGAAGTCCTGGGAGTGCATTCTGACGAAGAACAGCAAAGGTAATCCAATTTTTCTTATACTAAATCTGACTTTGGTGAGGGCTAAACTTGGTGGGTGTCTAAATAGCTAGCCCGTGATGACGAGCTATCTACTCAGAATATTGCAAAATGTGCTTTCACCGAAAAGCTATTTTAAAATCGGACATAGCGATTGCATAAAGGAGTTCTGTATCTATAATTCTTAAAATAATTGTTATGTTTTTTGTGAACGTTTATCGTGAGTAATTTAGTAAATTCACCGGAAGTTTCGGTGGGTATGCTAGTTCTGAACGTCACATGCTAATGTAAAAACCTGTTTTTTGATATAAATATGAACTTGATTGAACAAAACATGCATGTATTGTATAACATAATGTCCTAGGAGTGTCATCTGATGAAGATCATCAAAGGTTCGTGCTGCATTTAGCTGTGGTTTGGGTTTATGTGACATTATATGCTAGCTTGAAAAATGGGTGTCTGATTATTTCTGGCTGGGTACTCTGCTGACATAATCTAATGTTTTGTTTTCGCTGTAAAGCCTTTTTGAAATCGGACAGTGTGGTTAGATAAAGGAGAGTCTTGTCTTTAAAATGGTGTAAAATAGTCATATGTTTGAAAAATTGAAGTTTTCGGATTTTCGAGGACTTTGTATTTCGCGCCACGCCCATCATTGGATATTGGAGCAGGTGTTCCGCTAGCGGAACGTCTAGATATAAGAGGTTAAATACAAGTAAAACTAAATGCATGCTCTTCAACTGATCGCTGCCTGTACCTGCCCGCTCATCCTGCATCAAAACTCTGGACGGTTCTGACTTGGAATATGTGGACAACTACAAATACCTAGGTTTCTGGTTAGACTGTAACCTCTCCCGCCAGACTCACATCAAACATCTCCAATCCAAAGTTAAATTTTGAATTGGCTTCCTATTTCGCAACAAAGCATCTTTCACTCATGCTGCTTAACCTGTTAGGGCTAGGGGGCAGTATTGACACGGCTGGATAAAAAACATACCCGATTTAATCTGGTTACCACTCCTACCCAGTAACTAGAATATGCATATACTTATTACATATGGATAGAAAACCCCCTAAAGTTTCTAAAACTGTTTGAATGGTGTCTGTGAGTATAACAGAACTCAAATGGCAGGTCAAAACTTGAGAGATTCCTTTACAGGAAGTGGCCTGTCTGACCATTTCTGGAACTTCTTTGCCATCTCTATCGTTTACTAAGGATCTCTGCTCTAACGTGACACTTCCTACGTCGTCCATAGGCGCTCAGAGCCCGGGAAAAACCTGAATGTCGTCATCCCAGCCCCAGGCTGAAACACATTATCGCCTTTCTCAAGTGGCCGATCAAGGGACTCTGGGCTTAGGCGCGTGACCTGACCGCCCCCGCCTTTGTGATTTTTTTCCTCTGTTTGCCGAAAAGGAGATTCCCGGTCGGAATATTATCGCTTTTCTACGAGAAAAATGGCATAAAAATTGATTTTAAACAGCGGTTGACATGCTTCGAAGTATGGTAATGGCACATTTAGAATTTTTTTGTCACGAATTGCGCCATGCGCACGACCCTTCTTTACCATTTCGGATAGTGTCTGGAACGCACGAACAAAACGCCGCTATTCGGATATAACGATGGATTATTTTGGACCAAACCAACATTTGTTATTGAAGTAGCAGTCCTGGGAGTGCATTCTGACGAAGACAACAAAAGGTAATCAAACTTTTATAATAGTAAATATGATTATGGTGAGTGCTAAACTTGCCGGGTGTCTAAATAGCTAGCCCGTGATGGCTGGGCTATGTACTTAGAATATTGCAAAATGTGCTTTCACCAAAAAGCTATTTTAAAATCGGACATATCGAGTGCATAGAGGTGGTCTGTATCTATAATTCTTAAAATAATTGTTATGCTTTTTGTGAACGTTTATCGTGAGTAATTTAGTAAAATGTTAGCGAATTCCCCGGAAGTTTGCGGGGGGTATGCTAGTTCTGAACGTCACATGCTAATGTAAAAAGCTGGTTTTTGATATAAATATGAACTTGATTGAACAAAACATGCATGTATTGTATAACATAATGTCCTAGGGTTGTCATCTGATGAAGATCATCAAAGGTTAGTGCTGCATTTAGCTGTCTTCTGGGTTTTTGTGACATTATATGCTAGTTTGAAAAATGGGTGTCTGATTATTTCTGGCTTGGTACTCTGCTGACATAATCTAATGTTTTGCTTTCGTTGTAAAGCCTTTTTGAAATCGGACAGTGTGGTTAGATTAACGAGAGTCTTGTCTTTAAATAGCTGTAAAATAGTCATATGTTTGAGAAATTGAAGTAATAGGATTTTTAAGGTTTTGAAAATCGCGCCACAGGCTTCAAGTGGCTGTTACGTAGGTGGGACGAATTCGTCCCGCCTAGCCCAGAGAGGTTAACATACCCTTGTAAAACTGACCATCCCACCGATCCTCGACTTCGGCGATGTCATTTACAAAATAGCCTCCAATACCCTACTCAATAAATACGATGCAGTCTATCACAGTGCCATCCGTTTTGTCACCAAAGCTCCATATACTACCCACCACTGCGACCTGTACGCTCTCGTTGGCTGGCCCTCGCTTCTTACTCGTCGCCAAACCCACTGGCTCCAGGTCATCTACAAGACCCTGCTAGGTAAAGTTATCTCAGCTTGCTGGTCACCATAGCAGCACCCACCTGTAGCATGCGCTCCAGCAGGTATATCTCTCTGGTCATCCCCAAAGCCAATTCCTCTTTCGGCCGCCTCTCCTTCCAGTTCTCTGCTGCCAATGACTGGAACGAAGTACAAAAATCTCTAAAACTGGAAACACTTATCTCACTCACTTGCTTTAACCTGTTGGGTCTAGGGGGCAGCATTTGCACGTCTGGATAAAAAAAATGTACCCAATTTAATCTGGTTACTAATCCTACCCAGTAACTAGAATATGCATATACTTATTATATATGGATAGAAAACACTCTAAAGTTTCCAAAACTGTTTGAATGGTGTCTGTGAGTATAACAGAACTCATTTGGCAGGCAAAACCCTGAGACATTTTCTGACAGGAAGTGGATACCTGATGTGTTGTATTGACTTTAAACCTATCCCATTGAAAAACACAGGGGTTTAGGAATATTTTGGCACTTCCTATTGCTTCCACTAGATGTCACCAGCCTTTACAAAGTGTTTTGAGTCTTCTGGAGGGAGATCTGACCGAACAAGAGCCATGGAACGGTGATGTCCCATTAGACACCTGGCGCGCTACTTCATGTTGGGTACCCTCGTTCCAATACGTTATAAAAGAGTATGCATTCGTCCACCTTGAATATTATTCATGTTCTGGTTAAAAAAGGCCCTAATGATTTATGCTATACAACGTTTGACATGTTTGAACGAACGGAAATATATTTTTTCCCCTCGTTCATGACGAGAAGTCCGGCTGGCTTACATCATGTGCTAACGAGACGGAGATTTTTGGACATAAATGATGAGCTTTTTTGAACAAAACTACATTCGTTATGGACCTGTGATACCTGGAAGTGACATCTGATGAAGAGAATCAAAGGTAATGGATTATTTACATAGTATTTTCGATTTTAGATCTCCCCAACATGACGTCTAGTCTGTATCGCAACGCGTATTTTTATGGGCGCAGTGCTCAGATTATTGCAAAGTGTGATTTCCCAGTAAGGTTATTTTTAAATCTGGCAAGTTGATTGCGTTCAAGAGATGTAAATCTATAATTCTTTAAATGACAATATAATATTTTACCAATGTTTTCTAATTTTAATTATTTAATTTCTGACGCTGACTTGACTGCCGGTTATTGGAGGGAAACGATTTCCTCAACATCAATGCCATAGTAAAACGCTGTTTTTGTATATAAATATGAACTTGATAGAACTAAAAATGCATGCATTGTCTAACATAATGTCCTAGGAGTGTCATCTGATGGAGATTGTAAAAGGTTAGTGCATCATTTTAGCTGGTTTTATGGTTTTGGTGACCCTGTCTTTGACTTGACAAAACATTACACACAACTCTTGTAAATGTACTGTCCTAACATACTCTAAATTTATGCTTTCGCCGTAAAACCTTTTTGAAATCGTAAAACGTGGTTAGATTAAGGAGATGTTTATCTTTCAAATGGTGTAACATAGTTGTATTTTTGAAAAATTTGAATTTTGACATTTATTTGGATTCAAATTTGCCGCTCTTGAAATGCACCTGCTGTTGATGGAGTGCACCACGGGTGGCACGCTAGCGTCCCACCTAGCCCCAAGAGGTTAAGCACCAGCTGTCAGAGCAGCTCACAGATCACTGCACCTGTACATAGCCTATCTATAATTTAGCCCAAACAACTACCTCTTCCCCTACTGTATTTATTTATTTATTTATTTTGCTCCTTTGCACCCCATTATTTCTATTTCTACTTTGCACTTTCTTCCACTGCAAATCTACCATTCCAGTGTTTTACTTGCTATATTGTATTTACTTCGCCACCATGGCCTTTTTTGCCTTTACCCCCCTATCTCACCTCATTTGCTCACTTTGTATATAGACTTATCTTTCTACTATATTATTGACTGTATGTTTGTTTCACTCCATCTGTAACTCTGTGTTGTCGTATGTGTCAAACTGCTTGCTTTATCTTGGCCAGGTCGCAATTGTAAATGAGAACTTGTTCTCAACTTGCCTACCTGGTTATAAATAAAGGTGAAATATATAAAATAAAATAAAACTCCATCTCGAAGGGCATTTGCATTTTCCCTCAAAACTTGAGACATCTGTGGCATTGTGTTGTGTGACAAAACTGCACATTTTAGAGTGGCCTTTTGTTGCCCCCAGCACAAGGTGCACATGTGTAAGGATCATGCTGTTTAATCAGCTTCTTGGTATTCCACACCTGTCAGGTGGATGGATTATCTTTGAAAAGAGAGAAATCCTCACTAACAGGAATGTAAACAAACTTTTGCACAAAATTTGAGAGAAATAACCTTTTTGTGTCTATGGAACATTTCTGGGACCTTTTATTTCAGCTCATGAAACATGGGACCAACACTTTACATGTTCCGATTATATTTCTGTTCATTATGGAACTCACCTGCAGCTCATCTTTGCTACAGTCACATCCCTTTCACCTCCTCCTATGCCACCACCAGTATTACTCAGCCGCTGACTGTGTGATCTGATTCAATGTAGCAGAATTAAATACCCACAAAATGTATTCTGTGGGTGCTAGATTGACTCAGTTCACACCGTCTGCTCTGCTGGCTGCTGAGGTTGATGCGGGGAAGGAGGAGGTCAGTGAGTGTAGCAGAGGGGTGAGTGTATAGCACAATGTGAGCTAGTTGACAGCTGAGTGCTAGGCTGCTTCTCAATTCATCCTTCCTTGATTCCTCTCTTCGCCTCCTTTTCAAAACCCATTGGAGAAGGTCAGTGGGGAGTCAACTTTGTACCTTCTCCTCCAATAAAGTTGCGATACAATACAGGTAAGGAGATGGGATGTGAGGAATCAAGGAAAGACGAAGTGAGACAAAGCCCTAATAGCCATCGTGTGGTGAGACCTAAAGTACTGTTATCCTAGCCCTACCAAGATCATGTTTTTTGGAGGACAATGGATGCTGCTTAGTGGGTATGAAGTGCTGTTACGGATAGGGGTTGCATCCTAGGTCAGACATACAGGGATTGTTACACCCACACCAGTGATCAAGGACATCAGATGTAGCTGCAGATCTGTTCAATATCATCAGACAAAATGAGAGTGAGTGACCAAATAAAACAGACAAACAGGGAATGTTCAATGGCCAAAAATACACTATAATTAAATCAAAGAATCAAAACTTTATTTAATATCATACAAATGCATACACTACCGTTCAAAAGTTTGGGGTCACTTAGAAAAATAAATTGCCCATTAAAATAACATTGAATTGATCAGAAATACAGTCTAGGCATTGTTAATGTGTTGTAAATGACTGTTGTAGTTGGAAACAGCATATTTTTTTATGGAATATCTACATAGGTGTACAGAGGCCCATTATCAGCAACCATCACTCCTGTGTTCCAATGGCACGTTGTGTTAGCTAATCCAAGTTTATCATTTTAAAGGGCTAATTTATCATTAGAAAACCCTTTTGCAATTATGTTATCAGAGCTGAAAACTGTTGTTCTGATTAAAGAAGCAATACAACTGGCCTTCTTTAGACTAGTTGAGTATCTGGAGCATCAGCATTTGTGGGTTCTATTACAGGCTCAAAATCGCCAGAAACAAATACCTTTCTTCTGAAACTCATCAGTCTATTCTTTTTCTGAGAAATGAAGGTTATTCCATGCGAGAAACTGCCAAGAAACTGAAGATCTCGTACAATGCTGTGTACTACTCCCTTCACAGAAAAGCGCAAAATGGCTCTAACCAGAATAGAAAGAGGAGTGGGAATGCCCTGGTGCACAACTGACCAAGAGGACATGTAGATTAGAGTGTCTAGTTTGAGAAACAGACGCTTCACAAGTCCTCAACTGGCAGCTTGATTAAATAGTACCCGCAAAACACCAGTCTCAATGTCAACAGTGAAGAGGCGACTCTGGGAAACTGGCCTTCTAGGCAGAGTTGCAAAGAAAAAGCCATAGCTTAGGCTGGCCAATAAAAAGAAAAGATTAAGATGGGCAAAAGAACACAGACACTGGACAGAGGAACTCTGCCTAGAAGGCCAACATCCCGGAGTCGCCTCTTCATTGTTGACGTTGAGACTGGTGTTTAAGACCAGGTAAATTAGACCAGGACTTGCTTCATTATTGTCAGGTGATATAACATTACATATTTCAGTGCAAATGTGTTTTTGTATTATCATAGTTCTCTTTGTGTCATGACTTCCGCCGAAGTCGGCTCCTCTCCTTGTTTGGGCGGCATTCGGCGGTCGACGTCACCGGCTTTCTAGCCATTGCTGCTCCATTTTTCATTGTTCCATTTGTTTTGTCTTGTTCCCTGCACACCTGGTTTACATTCCCAATCACACTGCATGTATTTATTCCTCTGTTCCCCCCCATGTCTTTGTGTGAAATTGGTGTTTGTTACGTTTTTCGTGTGTACGCGCCAGGCTGGGTTTTTCCCAGTTATTCTGTGGTTTTTCCACGAAGGATGTTTATTGTAAAACATTTGATAATTTTTGTGACTGTTTCGCGCCTTGCACTTTTACCTTTGGCTGGAGGTTTTGACGCAGTGACGTCTGTCTGTTTTATTGCCTCTGCCTAAAATAAAGTGCGTGCCTGTTCACAACCCTCTGCTCTCCTGCACCTGACTTCTCCACCAGTAGCGCACACCTTGACAATTTGGGACTGGAAATCTGTTCATTAGCTAGCTAATGTTAGCTTAGCAACTGGCTAGAAAGTTAACACGTTGTTTTTTTTAGCAGATCAAGCTAACATTTGCGTTGTAAAAAAAAATTGTCTGTCTATCCTATTTATATGTAGTTAGCTAGCGGACATTACCTAGAATAAATGGTTAACTTAAGAAACAACTTACCGTGTGCTACTCATCATCCTGGCTTCCTCCTCCTGCTGCTAACATTACTATCCATCCAGGTAATGCATGCTGCTGCAAATACTATGGCCAAAATGAGAAAATAACTACATTAACCTGTTATGGCTAGGGGGCAGTATTTTCACGGTTGGATAAAAAACATACCCGATTTAATCTGGTTACCACTCCTACCCAGTAACTAGAATATGCATATACTTATTACATATGGATAGAAAACACTCCAAAGTTTCTAAAACTGTTTGAATGGTGTCTGTGAGTATAACAGAACTCATTCGGCAGGCAAAAACCTGACAAGGTTTCAGGCAGGAAGTGGCCTGTCTGACAAGGTGTCGTTCTTCTTGTCTCTGTTTATTGAAGAGTGAGGATCTTAGCTGTCCCGTGACACTTCCTACGGCTGCCATAGGGTCTCAGAAGGTGGCAAAAAGCTGAATCGTGGCTTTGCAGGCTCTGGCTGAAAAAAAGTAGCGCGTTTGGGTAGTGGCTGGTTACAGTACTGTGAGACTCAGGTTCGTGCCCGCGTCGACCGAAAGCTTTGTTTACTTTCCTCAGTTTAGCTAAAAGGAGATTCCCGGTCGGAATATTATCGCTTTTTTATGAGAAAAATGGCATAAAAATTGATTTTAAACAGCGGTTGACATGCTTCGAAGTACGGTAATGGAATATTTAGATTTTTTTTGTCACGAATTGCGCCATGCGCGCGACCTTGATTTACCATTTCAGATAGTGTCTGGGACGCACGAACAAAACGCCGCTATTCGGATATAACGATGGATTATTTTGGACCAAACCAACATTTGTTATTGAAGTAGCAGTCCTGGGAGTGCATTCTGACGAAGACAACAAAAGGTAATGAAACTTTTATAATAGTAAAGCTGATATTGGTGAGTGCTAAACTTGCCGGGTGTCTAAATAGCTAGCCCGTGATGCCTGGGCTATGTACTTAGAATATTGCAAAATGTGCTTTCACCAAAAAGCTATTTTAAAATCGGACATATCGAGTGCATAGAGGATCTATAATTCTTAAAATAATTGTTATGCTTTTTGTGAACGTTTATCGTGAGTAATTTAGTAAAATGTTAGCGAATTCCCCGGAAGTTTGCGGGGGGTATGCTAGTTCTGAACGTCACATGCTAATGTAAAAAGCTGGTTTTTGATATAAATATGAACTTGATTGAACAAAACATGCATGTATTGTATAACATAATGTCCTAGGGTTGTCATCTGATGAAGATCATCAAAGGTGAGTGCTGCATTTAGCTGTCTTCTGGGTTTTTGTGACATTATATGCTAGCTTGAAAAATGGGTGTCTGATTATTTCTGGCTTGGTACTCTGCTGACATAATCTAATGTTTTGCTTTCGTTGTAAAGCCTTTTTGAAATCGGACAGTGTGGTTAGATAAAGGAGAGTCTTATCTTTAAAATGCTGTGAAATAGTCATATGTTTGAAAAATTGAAGTTTTTGTATTTTAGAGGAGTTTGTATTTCGCGCCACGCCCATCATTGGATATTGGAGCAGGTGTTCCGCTAGCGGAACGTCTAGATGTAAGAGGTTAAGTTTGCTAGCTAGCTGTTGACAGCAGTGATGGAACAGCTGTTGTTAAGAGCCTAAAAGTGATTACACATGCAATGCAGAGCCCACCCCACCACCCCCTCCTCCCTCGCTGTCTTTTAGTTTCATCATATTCAAAACAGGACCTTGAGGCAGCGAGAGACGGAACACTCAACCGCATTCATTTCCAGTCCTAAATGGTTAGTTTTAAAGTTCAGCAGTGAGCTATATAGATGTAGGATCTGAATTTGTTCACCCTGTTGCAGGAGAACCTTCCTGCAATGCAGGAAATAAAAAACTTGTAGTGTATTTGATGTTTTAGAAGTTGAAGTCCTGTGTGGCTCAGTTGGTAGAGCATGGTGTTTGCAATGCCATGGTTGTGGGTTCGATTCCCACGGGGGACCAGTATGGAGAGAAAATGTATGAAATGTATGCATTCACTGCTGTAAGTCGCTGTGGATAAGAGCGTATGCTAAATTACTAAAATGTAAGTCTGAAGTTTGTAATTTCCACTTTGAAATTTCAGACTTGATTTTCCCTTATGAAAAATGTGTCAACCCCTGCAAAAATGTCCATTAATCATAGCTCACATAATAATTCACATTTCCTGTTGCTGCAGGATTATTTTCCTGCTGTAGCAAACTGCCTCAAATTAAGATCCTACATCTGAGTCTCGATAGAGCAACTGTTTTTGCCATCATCATGCTGACTATGAGGCCACCACTCAGAGGAAAGTTAGCGAGATGTGTGAGGACGAGAGAAACAGTGAGTGGCTAAGTTTGCTCATTCTATCAAACTATCTAGGGAAATAAGGCAAGGTGCCTGAGGATTAGTCAAAGAGGATTTAACTGCAGGGAAACAATAAGGGTTCACACAATTAAAATGGCTTCATAAGACAATTATTATGAGGCATTAGACATTATCAGTCGCATGCCTCTTCACATAAACACATATGTGCCAGGAAAATTGCCATCCTTGTTCTTAAATTGACTTTCTTGGGACTCGCTGAGGTCAGGTTGTCATAATAAGTGGGTTAGAGGTGATCTCAGCCACTAATTGCTTGCCACATGGCATTGTTATTTCTACTAATTGCATGCTGTGATTTTCTAATGTGCTCCCCTGCCTTGGAGAATTTGAATCTGTGATGTATTAGGTCCCTAGATCAAGTTGCATAAGGAAAGGAAACCCATGGGTAAAATAAGGTCTCAAACCATTGCAGATTTACAACACTAACTGCACACCAGAGTAGAAATATATCTTCAAATTCATGTATTTGCCATGATCACTCAACTGTGTAGGGATATGAAATCCTGTTAATTCCATTGCTTACAGTATCTGATTGTAGTCATTCAATAGTGATTCAATGGCTCAGTCGGAAGGAGTGTGGAGGTTGAAACACCTGTGTTACATTCCTGCATGGACCGTAATTGAGTTTTGGTACAAGGTACCTTGTTAAAGCTACACTGTAAAATATTTTCTCTTATTAATGTTATGTCAAACAGGCAATTAACATGCTTTCCTCTTTCTCCATCTGGCAGTTTTGCTGCTGTCTTGGGCACCACCTTATATGTTACTAAGAGACAAGGAAAATACGCTAAATGCATAACTCATATGTTGACTGATGCTCCCTATGCAGCACAATGAAATAAAATGATGCTTTAATGCAAATTCAGTGGCGCCACATGTAATATTAATTCCATAGTTATTGCGTCTGGAAGCTATGTTGAAAGCTCAAAAAAAATATTGCTTGAATTATTCAATTAATTAAAAAGACTGAAATCAACAGTTGCCTTGTTTTCACTTTCCTTCTGAGGAGATTTCTCTGATTCCCTCCAAGGTTGTTAATTCTTATTTGCAGTCATGAGAAGGACCATTTGTTATGGTTGTTTTTTCCATTCTCCTTCCAATATTTATCCTTTTCCTGGTTTGGGTTGGAGAGTGAGGAGGGAGATGCTGGGAGGGCTATAGAAAATATTGGTAGCATTTTAGTTTACAGTGCTGAAATAAAAAAGTAATGTCCAGCAAGTACTAGAAAACAGGAAATAAGATGGCAACAATAATTTAAGAATGGGGTAATTACCCATTAATAGTTTGATTGTAGCTGTTAAGTACTGATATAAACAGTGATGAATTATCCTGATTGTTATGTAGGAACAAATATTTGTTACTGAAGAACCCTCAATAACAGAGAAACATTTGAGAAACCTCATCTTGTAGCTGGGTAGTTACCTTGTCGATACAATCTTATTTCGGCAATCTATTTAAAGGTGCGATATGCAGATATCACTTCTTAGACTAGCTTTCAATGCGAAAGACAGATCTATAACTCACATTACTATGTGAATTTAGTCGGGTCGACTCAAAAAGTTACATATTGCCGCTTTAAGTGAATATTATGTACTTTACCTGTTTCTTCATATGTAGTTTCACCATATTTTCAGTGTAACTACGGAGCCTAGACACTGTATACTAAAGCAACGCTTTGTTCCCCTGTTACGGTGTAAATTGCTATTACTTTTTTACTACTTTCTATAGCTAGAGGTGATATCTCCAGGAGTGATACTTGTAGTATACTTTTTGTCTTTATCTCTTATCGAGTACTCTTTTTGCTAGTCAGGGCTATCTACTTTAAGTGCTCCCTGTCTTCCTAGTGGCCTATTTGTTGTGTGAACCGCTAACTGCTATTAACTTGCAGCTGGTTGTTCAAATCAAAATTGAATCAAATTTTATTGGTCGCATGCAAATGTTATTGCGAGTGTAGCGAAATACTTGACACATCAACCAGGATTAAGGGGCAGGGTAATTTGTGACTGTTGTTGTTTAGGTAATTAGTGGCTGTATTGGAGGGGCGGATTTCTCCTCTCCTAGGCAATCAGCAATTAGTACCGCGATGTGTGCTCTTCAACTTTGCAAGGCAATTAGTATTAGTACTTCAGTCTACCCTGTTTTATCAGCGGCATCTGTAAGCAGCGGTCTCGTCGCAAAACCAAGACCGTCGCCAAAACCAAGACGGTTCTGTCGATTATTCAGCGGCGTTAAAAGAGAAATGCTCCACACAACTCTCTCACTTGAGTATCTTAACTAGTTATTTTCACATCATCTCATTTTGCTCATTTGTAACTTTGGAAACGATGTGTGTGTTTTCTGTAACTGTTCGCTCCACTCCCTGTAGGCTTTACAGAACCTCCCCACCCCTTGGCTGCAAACCTTCTGATTTAGTGTACCCTGCACGCACAACCCATGTGGAATTCCTGCAAGTAACAATCTGCGGTCAAGAACGTCAAGTTCATCTCAGCCTATGCTGCTCTTCAGTCTCTTAGCTTTTTGGCCCGGAGACATGGATCACCCCAGAGAACACTGCTACTCCAGCTGCTCTCTCTTCATCTGACTACGTTTTCTCTCATAGTCTGAGAGCATCTGGTCGTCGCGGTGATTGCCCAGGCCTACACATTTCTCCTAAGTGTAAAGTAGATTTTCTAGTTTCTCCCTCTCTCACCTGTCCATCTCCTAATTTAAATGCCATGCTGTCACTGTCACTTCTCCAATCAAGCTTAACATTGTTGTCATTTATAGCCTACCAGGTGTCCTTAGAGAGTTCCTCAATGAGCTTGACACCTTACAAGCTCATTTCCTGATGATGGCTCACCGTTTTTCATATTTGGCAACTTTAACCTCCAGTTCTAGGCCCTCTCCTCTTCTCTCTATCAACCAAGTCACTCAGCTCTGTCATATCCTCACATGGTATCTCCTATCATTGCTATGAGAATGACACTCAACTACTACTCTCCTTCCCCCTTTCTGACACCCAGGTGGCGATATGCATCTCTGAGTGCCTGGCAGATATCTCAGCTTGGATGTCGGCCCACCACCTCAACCTTGACAAGATGGAGCTGCTCTTCCTCCCGGAGAAGGCCTGCCCGCTCCAAGTCCTCTCCATCATGGGGTACAACTCCATGGTGTCCCCCTCCCAGAGTGCAAAGAACCTAGGCGTGACTCTGGACATCACCCTGTCGTTATCTGGAACATTAAATCAGTGAATTGCTCCTGTAGGTTCATGCTCTACAACATCCATAGAGTATGACCCTACCCCACACAGGAAGTGGCCCGGTCCTAATCCAGGCGCTTTTCACCTCCTGTCTGGACTACAGCAACTCGCTGTTGGCTGGGCTCCCCGTTTGTGCCATCAAAGCCCTGTAACTTATCCAGAACGCTGTAGCCCACCTGGTGTTAACCTTCTCCCATGTCACCCCACTACTCTCCCATGTCACCCCACTTCGACTGGCCTCCAGTCGAAGTTTGCATCCACTGCAATACCATGCTACTTTCCTATGGAGAAGCAAGAGGAACTCCCCCCCCCCGCCCTCCCCCAACTTCAGGCTATGCTCAAACCCTACACCAAAACCCAAGCACTCAGTTCTGCCAGCTCTGGACTCCTGGCCCTCCCACCCCTACAGGAGGGCAGCTCCTGGTCAGCCCAGTCCAAGCTCTTCTTTGTTCTGGCACCCAAATGGTGGAACCAGCTTCCCCCTGAAGCTATGAAGCTAGGACAGCACAGTCCCGCCCATCTTCAGAAACCATCTGAAACCCTACCTCTTCAAATTTTGTGAACACAGTTTTGTGAACACTTGACATTTTTTCTCCCTTACTAGCTCAGACTTTGCTGATAGCTACTTTATTGAGCAAAAATGCACACTTGCATACAAAGCATAGTCACCCGCAACAACCCACAACACACACACTCTTTCTCCTTCTAGTGGAAAAATTACCCAATTGTCATACTTGAGTAAAAGTTAAAAGACAGTTGAAGTCGGAAGTTTACATACACCTTAGCCAAATACATTTATACTCAGTTTTCATAATTCCTGACATTTAATCGTAGTAAAAATTCCCTGTCTTAGGTCAGTTAGGGTCACCACTTTATTTTAAGAATGTGAAATGTCAGAAAAAGAGTAGAGAGAATGATTTATTTCAGTTTATATTTCTTTCATCGCATTCCCAGTGGGTCAGAATTTTACAAATACTTAATTAGTTTTTGGTAGCATTGCCTTTAAATTGTTTAACTTGGGTCAAACGTTTCTGGTAGCCTTCCACAACCTTCCCACGATAAGTTGGGTGAATTTTGGCCCATTCCTCCTGATAGAGCTGGTGTAACTGAGTCAGGTTTGTAGGCCTCCTTGCTCGCACACACTTTTTCAGTTCTGCCCACACATTTTCTATGGGATTGAGGTCAGGGTTTTGTGATGGCCACTCCAATACCTTGACTTTGTTGTACTTAAGCCATTTTGCCACAACTTTGGAAGTATGCTTGGGGTCATTGTCCATTTGGAAGACCCATTTGCGACCAAGCTTTAACTTCCTGACTGATGTCTTGAGATGTTGCTTCAATATATCCACATAATTTTCCTTTGTCATGATACTATCTATTTTGTGAAGTGCACCAGTCCCTCCTGCAGCAAAGTACCCCCACAACATGAAGCTGCCACCCCCGTGCTTCATAGTTGGGATGGTGTTCTTTAGCTTGCAAGCCTCCCACTTTTTCCTCCAAACATAATGATGGTCATTATGGCCAAACAGTTCTATTTTTGTTTCATCAGACCAGAGAACATTTCACCAATAAGTACGATCTTTGTCCCCGTCTACAGTTGCAAACCGTAGTCTGGCTTTTTTATGGCGGTTTTGGAGCAGTGGCTTCTTCGTTGCTGAACATTCTTTCAGGATATGTCGATATAGGACTTGTTTTACTGTGGATACAGATACTTTTGTACTTGTTTCCTCCAGCTGTTCTTCTGGGATTGATTTGCACTTTTCGCACCAAAGTACGTTCATCTGTAGGAGACAGAGCACGTCTCCTTCCTGAGCATTATGATGCCTGCGTGGTCCCATGGTGTTTATACTTGTGTACTATTGTTTGTAGAGATGAATGTGGTACGTTCAGGAATTCGGAAATTGCTCCCTAGGATGAACCAGACTTGTGGAGGTCTACAATTGTTTTGGCAGATTTTTTGGGGATTTTCCCATGATGTCAAGCAAAGAGGCACTGAGTTTGAAGGTAGGCCTTGAAATACATCCACAGGTACACCTCCAATTGACTGAAATGATGTAAATTAGCCTATCAGAAGCTTCTAAAGCCATGACATAATTTTCTGGAATTTCCCAAGCTGTTTAAAGGCACAGTCAACTTAGTGTATGTAAACTTCTGACCAACTGGAATTGTGATACAGTGAATTATAAGTGAAATAATATGTCTGTAAACAATTGTTGGACATGTTTTTTGTGTTATGCACAAAGAGGATGTCCTAACCGACTTGCCAAAACTATAGTTTGTTAAAAATAAATTTGTGGAGTGGTTGAAAAACAAGTTTTAATGACTCCAACCTAAGTGTATTGTACCTTCATAGAAAATGACTCATGTGAAAGTCACCCGGTAAAATGCTACTTGAGTAAAAGTCTAAAAGTATTTGGTTTTAAATATACTTAATTATCAAAAGTAAATGTAAAATTATGAATAATCTCTAATTACTTAAATTAAGGAAACCAGTAGGCACAATTTTTTTGTATTTTATTTTATTTACGGATAGCCAGGAGCACACTCCAACACTCAGACGTCATTTACAAACAAATAATTTGTGTTTATTGAGTCCGCCAGATCAGAGGCCGTAGAGATGACCAGGGATGTCCTCTTGATACGTGTGTGAATTGGACAATTTTCAGGCCTTGCTAAGAATTCAAAATGTAACGAGTACTTTTGGGTGTCAGGGAAAATGTATGGAGTAAAAAGTACATAATTTCATTAAAGGATTGTAGTGAATTAAAAGTAAATGTTGTCAAAAATATTAATACTAAAGTAAAGTGCAGATACCCCAAAAAACGACATAAGTACTCTGTCTATAATATGTTGTTAACGCCCCATGTTTTCTGTGTACCTTACTGTTACATTCGGTGTAGTTTAACCTGTTTGGGATAGGGGGCAGTATTTTCACGGCCGGATGAAAAAAACTTACCCGATTTAAACTGGTTACTACTCTTGCCTAGAAACGAGAATATGCATATTATTAGTAGATTTGGATAGAAAACACTCTGAAGTTTCTAAAACTGTTTGAATGGTGTCTGTGAGTATAACAGAACTCATATGGCAGGCAGAAATCTGAGAAGATTCCAAGCAGGAAGTGGCCTGTCTGAGAATTTGTAGTTCTTCTTTCTAGTCCCTTTCGAAACTACAGTATCTGTGGGGTTACGTAGCACTTTCTAAGGCTTCCATTGACTCTCTAAAGCCTCCAGAAAGCGGATTGAGGCATCTTCTGTCTCTGGGCAGATAATAGGAGCTCAGTTTGTCAGTGGTCTGCCTGGTGACAAAGAGATTGGATATGCGTGGTCCCGCAAGCATGCTGTTTTTTCTTTTCGTCTTTGAATGAATACACTATTGTCCGGTTGGAATATTATTGCTATTTTACGAGAAAAATATCATAAAAATTGATTTTAAACAGCGTTTGACATGCTTCTAAGTACGGTAAAGTAACATTTTGACTTTTTGTGTCTCGAAATGCGCTCGCACGTTACCCTTTGGATAGTGACCTGAACGCACGAACAAAACGGAGGTAATTGGACATAACTATGGATTATTTGGAACAAAAACAACATTTCTTGTGGAAGTAGCAGTCCTGGGAGTGCATTCTAACGAAGATCAGCAAAGGTAATACAATTTTTCTAATAGTAATTCTGAGTTTAGTGAGCCCCAAACTTGGCGGGTGTCAAAATAGCTAGCCGTGATGGCTGGGCTATCTACTCAGAATATTGCAAAATGTGCTTTTGCCGAAAAGCTATTTTAAAATCGGACATAGCGATTGCATAAAGGAGTTCTGTATCTATAATTCTTAAAATAATTGTTATGTTTTTTGTGAACGTTTATCGTGAGTAATTTAGTAAATTCACTGGAAGTTTGCGATGGGTATGCTAGTTCTGAACGTCACATGCTAATGTAAAAAGCTGTTTTTTGATATAAATATGAACTTGATTGAACAAAACATGCATGTATTGTATAACATAATGTCCTAGGATTGTCATCTGATGAAGATCATCAAAGGTTAGTGCTGCATTTAGCTGTGGTTTGGGTTTGGAGTTTTGGGGTTTTTGTGACATATATGCTTGCTTGGAAAATGGCTGTGTGATTGTTTTTGGCTATGTACTCTCCTAACATAATCTAATGTTTTGCTTTCGCTGTTAAGCCTTTTTGAAATCGGACAATGTGGTTAGATTAATGAGAGTCTTGTCTTTAAAATGGTGTAAAATAGTCGTTTACATTTACATTTTAGTCATTTAGCAGACGCTCTTATCCAGAGCGACTTACAGTAGTGAATGCATACATTTCATACATTTTTTTTTCTTTCTCCGTACTGGCCCCCCGTGGGAATTGAACCCTACAACTCTGGCATTGCAAACACCATGCATTGCAAACACCATCCTCTACCAACTGAACTACATGTTTGAAAAATTTAAAATTTTGCATTTTTGAGTTTTTGTATTTCGCGCCACGTTCTTCTATTGGATATTGGCGAGGCGTTCCCCTATATGTAAGAAGTTAACCCCCTAGAGTCAATTGATGCAGAAATCGATCCGCCTCCTGTGTCTGCATCTGGATCTTAGCCTGACCCGTGATAGGAGGAACTGGCCCTGACTGACCCAGCATACTCCCCCGCCACGAGTGGCACTTCTTCTCAGCCTACCCCGGTGTCCCGAGAACCTTGCTTACCTCCTCCGTAGTGCTACGTTGGAGATTCTGGAACCTGCCGGGCATTTCTCTCCCAGTGCTCACTCATCTCTGAGCAGCAGCCTTCTTCATTCCCCTCGGACCTCTTGAATATAGCATATTTGATAATGCTGATGTCCGGGAGGGCACTCGCCTAGGTTACAGCGGTGTGGGAGCAACAGTCCACTGTTTGCCTCAGTCTGAAGGAGTTTGTGGCGGAGGTACGCCATTGCAGGCTCTGTGTGTCTTTAAGCACCGCACTGTGTCACTCCATCCTTGCTGTGTATGTGTGTGTGAGTGTGAGTGTGAGTGTGAGTGTGTGTGGTGTGTGTGTGTGTGTGTGTGTGTGTGTGTGTGTGTGTGTGTGTGTGAGAGAGCTTTTCTTTGACATCTGTTTGGAGAAATGTCTGATTTACAGTTCATGAGGGTTGCCTAATCACACATATGAAGTTTTGAAAAGATCTGACCTTTTTAACCCTTTGAAACATCACCTATGACACCATTTAAAGGCACTTCCGGTAAACATATATAAAGTAAACATATATCCTGACTGGGGTATGCTCTTACAGAATCCTGAGTTTAACCTGTTAGGGCTAGGGGGCAGCATTGACACGGCTGGATAAAAAACATACCCGATTTAATCTGGTTACCACTCCTACCCAGTAACTAGAATATGCATATACTTATTACATATGGATAGAAAACACCCTAAATTTTCTAAAACTGTTTGAATGGTGTCTGTGAGTATAACAGAACTCAAATGGCAGGTCAAAACCTGAGAGATTCCTTTACAGGAAGTGGCCTGTCTGACCATTTGTTGAACTTCTTTTCCATCTCTATCATTTACTAAGGATCTCTGCTCTAACGTGACACTTCCCACGTCGTCCATAGGCGCTCAGAGCCCGGGAAAAAACTGAATGTCGTCATTCCAGCCCCAGGCTGAAACACATTATCGCCTTTCTCAAGTGGCCCATCAAGAGACACTAGCTTATGCGCGTGACCCCGACCGCCCCCGCCTTTGGGATTTTTTCCTCTGTTTGCCGAAAAGGAGATTCCCTGTCGGAATATTATCGCTTTTCTACGAGAAAAATGTCGTAAAAATTGATTTTAAACAGCGGTTGACGTGCTTCGAAGTACGGTAATGGAATACTTAGAATTTTATTGTCACGAATTGCGCCAAGCGCGTGACACTTCTTTACTATTTCGGATAGTGTCTGGAACGCACGAACAAAACGCCGCTATTCGGATATAACGATGGATTATTTTGGACCAAACCAACATTTGTTATTGAAGTAGCTGTCCTGGGTGTGTATTCTGACGAAGACAACAAAAGGTAATGAAATTTTTATAATAGTAAATATGATTATGGTGAGTGCTAAACTTGCCGGGTGTCTAAATAGCTAGCCCGTGATGCCTGGGCTATGTACTTAGAATATTGCAAAATGTGCTTTCACCAAAAAGCTATTTTAAAATCGGACATATCGAGTGCATAGAGGAGGTCTGTATCTATAATTCTTAAAATAATTGTTATGCTTTTTGTGAACGTTTATCGTGAGTAATTTAGTAAAATGTTAGCGAATTCCCCGGAAGTT
Organism: Salmo salar; assembly: GCF_965601325.2. NCBI lineage: Eukaryota > Metazoa > Chordata > Actinopteri > Salmoniformes > Salmonidae > Salmo > Salmo salar. The sequence goes on from NC_138300.1 coordinate 70,278,384, forward strand.
TGCGGGGGGTATGCTAGTTCTGAACGTCACATGCTAATGTAAAAAGCTGGTTTTTGATATAAATATGAACTTGATTGAACAAAACATGCATGTATTGTATAACATAATGTCCTAGGGTTGTCATCTGATGAAGATCATCAAAGGTGAGTGCTGCATTTAGCTGTCTTCTGGGTTTTGGTGACATTATATGCTGGCTTGAAAAATGGGTGTCTGATTATTTCTGGCTTGGTACTCTGCTGACATAATCTAATGTTTTGCTTTCGTTGTAAAGCCTTTTTGAAATCGGACAGTGTGGTTAGATTAACGAGAGTCTTATCTTTAAATGGCTGTAAAATAGTCATATGTTTGAGAAATTGAAGTAATAGGATTTTTAAGGTTTTGAAAATCGCGCCACAGGATAGCCGTGGCTGTTACGTAGGTGGGACGAATTCGTCCCGCCTAGCCTAGAGAGGTTAAAGTCTTTATGTTACGAATTGACTGATCTACATAGGGTTGAATGCAGTGAGTTTCACAAACTGCAGGTTTGGTACATACAAACACCTTTAGGGTGAATTTAACCCCTTCCGGTTGCTCCAGGAAGCTTACCATCAACACAGGTAGACCTCACAGTGGCCTGATGGATTGTCATCGAAGACAGGTTCATAAGGCATTCATAACCCACATAGGCTTCAGGTTGAATTTAGGGGAGCAGGCAATGTATTCCTATGGGGAGAGATGTCTTTATAATCTGTGAGATGTTTTTACTGTTAAGGGTTAATGCCACACAGTGAAGGTTAGGCTTGCACAGATCAGGAGGACCTTAGGAACATTCCTGTGGTTGAATTGTCCTTCTAACCCTAACGGTTCCACCGCTGTCCCCCAAAAGCACCTGAAATTTAGGGCCAGGCTTCATTATGGGCCTACTTTTTTTCACGGCTGCTGCGCTCAGAGCGAGCTACGGTCAAGCGGGGTGTCTCGTTGAACTCGTCACGGCCTAGAGACTATGGTGATGCCAATTTTAGTGTTGATTTCAGTCTGTCATTTTGGTGATGGTTCATCACTGTTTAAACATATTGCAAATGTACAGTCACCTAGCAAGTCAGCGTCCATCAGTCAATTAGATATCATTCTGACACCAAACTGATGCCATCTGACACCAAACCCACTTTTTCCAACTCGTTTAGAAGCCAACTATCACATATTTCAGAGCAGGCCCATAATTCACAGCGCCTTTAGATTAAAGCATAATAAAAACGTAAAACATGTAGTTACGTTCTAGCTGCAGGTCCTGCTCTGACTTTATGTGTAGGCCTTTGTGAGGTGATCCCGAATCCCGAGTTACGGCTCAATAGGTCATTCGGTGCCCGAGCAACGACCTAAAGGAGAGTCTTGATAAAGGAGAGTCTTGTCTTTAAAATGGTGTAAAATAGTCATATGTTTAAGAAATTGAAGTAATAGCATTTCTAAGGTATTTGAATAATGCGCCACGGGATTCAACTGGCTGTTACGTAGGTGGGACGAAATCGTCACACTGGCCCTAGAGAAGTTAATTAAAGTTTACATGATTAGTTTATCCTCTCTGGGCTAGGCGGGACGAATTCGTCCCACCTACGTAACAGCCACTTGAAGCCTGTGGCGCGATTTTCAAAACCTTAAAAATCCTATTACTTCAATTTCTCAAACATATGACTATTATACAGCTATTTAAAGACAAGACTCTCGTTAATCTAACCACACTGTCCGATTTCAAAAAGGCTTTACAACGAAAGCAAAACATTAGATTATGTCAGCAGAGTACCAAGCCAGAAATAATCAGACACCCATTTTTCAAGCTAGCATTTAAATTGTCACCAAAACCCAGAAGACAGCTAAATGCAGCACTCACCTTTGATGATCTTCATCAGATGACAACCCTAGGACATTATGTTATATAATACATGCATGTTTTGTTCAATCAAGTTCATATTTATATCAAAAACCAGCTTTTTACATTAGCATGTGACGTTCAGAACTAGCATACCCCCCGCAAACTTCCGGGGAATTCGCTAACATTTCACTAAATTACTCACGATAAACGTTCACAAAAAGCATAACAATTATTTTAAGAATTATAGATACAGACCTCCTTTATGGACTCGATATGTCCGATTTTAAAATAGCTTTTTGGTGAAAGCACATTTTGCAATATTCTAAGTACATAGCCCAGGCATCACGGGCTAGCTATTTAGACACCCGGCAAGTTTAGCACTCACCATAATCATATTTACTATTATAAAAGTTTGATTACCTTTTGTTGTCTTCGTCAGAATGCACTCCCAGGACTGCTACTTCAATAACAAATGTTGGTTTGGTCCAAAATAATCCATCGTTATATCCGAATAGCGGCGTTTTGTTCGTGCGTTCCAGACACTATCCGAAATGGTAAAGAAGGGTCGCGCGCATGGCGCAATTCGTGACAAAAAAATTCTAAATATTCCATTACCGTACTTCGAAGCATGTCAACCGCTGTTTAAAATCTATTTTTACGCCATTTTTCTCGTAGAAAAGCGATAATATTCCGACAGGGAATCTCCTTTTCGGCAAACAGAGGAAAAAAATCACAAAGGCGGGGTCGGTCGGGTCACGCGCCTAAGCCCAGAGTCCCTTGATCGGCCACTTGAGAAAGGCGATAATGTGTTTCAGCCTGGGGCTGGGATGACGACATTCTGTTTTTTCCCGGGCTCTGAGCGCCTATGGACGACGTAGGAAGTGTCACGTTAGAGCAGAGATCCTTAGTAAAAGATAGAGATGGAAAAGAAGTTCAAGAAATGGTCAGACAGGCCACTTCCTGTAAAGGAATCTCTCAGGTTTTGACCTGCCATTTGAGTTCTGTTATACTCACAGACACCATTCAAACAGTTTTAGAAACTTTAGGGTGTTTTCTATCCATATGTAATAAGTATATGCATATTCTAGTTACTGGGTAGGAGTGGTAACCAGATTAAATCGGGTATGTTTTTTATCCAGCCGTGTCAATACTGCCCCCTAGCCCTAACAGGTTAAAGGAGCTCTGTATCTATAATTCTTCAAATAATTGTTATGTTTTTTGTGAACGTTTATCATGAGTAATTTAGTAAATTCACTGGAAGTTTGCGGTGGGTATGCTAGTTCTGAACATCACATGCTAATGTAAAAAGCTGTTTTTTGATATAAATATGAACTTGATTGAACAAAACATGCATGTATTGTATAACATAATGACCTTCGAGTGTCATCTGATGAAGATCATCAAAGGTTAGTGCTGCATTTAGCTGTGGTTTTGGTTTTTGTGACATATTCACTTGCTTTGAAAATGGCTGTGTGATTATTTTTGGCAGAGTACTCTCCTGACATAATCTAATGTTTTGCTTTCGCTGTAAAGCCTTTTTGAAATAGGAAAATGATTTTTTTAGGCTGGATCATGTTTTTGTATTGTATTGTTGTATGTTTTAATTATGTAATGTATTGATTGTTGCTGCCTTCTTGGCCAGGTCTCCCTTGAAAAAGAGACTCTGGGTCTCAATGGGCTTTCCCTGGTTAACCTTTTCACATGTGAGTTCCAAATATCTCTAACGGTAGCCCCAGTGTGAGTTGTTTAAGTCACGTGATGTCAGAATGCACTCACTGTTCCAAAATGTGATTATTACGCAACAGGACAGTTAACCTGTTATGGCTAGGGGGCAGTATTTTCACAGCTGGATAAAAAACGTACCCGATTTAATCTGATTATTACTCCTGCCCAGAAACTAGAATATGCATATAATTATTAGCTTTGGATAGAAAACACTCCAAAGTTTCTAAAACTGTTTGAATGGTGTCTGTGAGTATAACACAACTCATTAGGCAGGCCAAAACCTGAGAAGATTCTGTACAGGAAGTACCCTGTCTGACCATTTCTTGGCCTTCTTTGCCATCTCTATCCATTACAGAGGATCTCTGCTGTTACGTGACACTTCCTACGGCTCCCATGGGCTCTCAGAAGGCGGCAAAAAGCTGAATAGTGGCTTTGCAGGCTCTGGATGAAACAAAGTAGCGCGTTTGGGTAGTGGCTGGTTACAGTACTGTGAGACTCAGGCGCGTGCCCACGTCAACAGAATGCTTTGTTTTCTTTCCTCTGTTTACCTAAACGCAGATTCCCGGTCGGAATATTATCGCTTTTTTACGAGAAAAATGGCATAAAAATTGATTTTAAACAGCGGTTGGCATGCTTCGAAGTACGGTAATGGAATATTTAGAAATCTTTTGTCACGAATTGCGCCATGCTCGTGACCCTTATTTACACTTCGGATAGTGTCTAGAACGCACGAACAAAACGCCGCTATTTGGATATAACGATGGATTATTTTGGACCAAACCAACATTTGTTATTGAAGTAGCAGTCCTGGGAGTGCATTCTGACGAAGACAACAAAGGTAATCAAACTTTTGTAATAGTAAATCGGAGTTTGGTCAGGGCTAAACTTGGTCGGTGTCTAAATGGCTAGCCGTGATGGCTGGGCTATCTACTGAGAATATTGCAAAATGTGCTTTCACCGAAAAGCTATTTTAAAATCGGACATATCGAGTGCATAGAGGAGTTCTGTATCTATAATTCTTAAAATAATTGTTATGTTTTTTGTGAATGTTTATCGTGAGTAATTTAGTAAATTCACCGGATGTTTGCGGGGGGTATGCTTGTTCTGAACGTCACATGCTAATGTAAAAAAGCTGGTTTTTGATATAAATATGAACTTGATTGAACAAAACATGCATGCATTGTATAACATAATGTCCTAGGGTTGTCATCTGATGAAGATCATCAAAGGTTAGTGCTGCATTTAGCTGTGGTTTTGTTTTTTGTGACATTATATGCTAGCTTGAAAAATGGGTGTCTGATTATTTCTGGCTGGGTACTCTGCTGACATAATGTAATGTTTTGCTTTCGCTGTAAAGCCTTTTTGAAATCGGACAGTGTGGTTAGATTAAGGAGAGTCTTGTCTTTAAAATACTGTAAAATAGTCATATGTTTGAAAAATGGAAGTTTTCGGATTTTAGAGGAGTTTGTATTTCGCGCCACGCCCATCATTGGATATTGGAGCAGGTGTTCCGCTAGCGTAACGTTTTTAATAGCTTTTTGAAGAGGAGCGGAAACCCAAAGAACTTCCGGTGTGTTTGTTAACCTCTATGGGCTAGGTGGGACGCAGGCGTCCCCCCCGTGGTGCACTCCATCAACAGCAGGTGCATTTCAAGATCGGCAAATTTGAATCCAAATAAATGTCAAAATTCAAATTTTTCAAACATACAACTATTTTACACCCTTTGAAAGATAAACATCTCCTTAATCTAACCACGTTTTACGATTTCAAAAAGGTTTTACGGCGAAAGCATAAATTTAGAGTATGTTAGGACAGTACATTTACAAGAGTTGTGTGTAATGTTTTGTCAATTCAAAGACAGGGTCACCAAAACCATAAAACCAGCTAAAATGATCCACTAACCTTTTACAATCTCCATCAGATGACACTCCTAGGACATTATGTTAGACAATGCATGCATTTTTAGTTCTATCAAGTTCATATTTATATCCAAAAACAGCGTTTTACTATGGCATTGATGTTGAGGAAATCGTTTCCCTCCAATAACAGGCAGTCAAGTCAGCACCACAAATTAAATAATTAAAATTAGAAAACATTGGTAAAATATTATATTGTCATTTAAAGAATTATAGATTTACATCTCTTGAACGCAATCAACTTGCCAGATTTAAAAATAACCTCACTGGGAAATCACACTTTGCAATAATCTGAGCACTGCGCCCAGAAAAATACGCGTTGCGATACAGACTAGCCGTCATGTTGGGGAGATCTAAAATCGAAAATACTATGTAAATAATCCATTACCTTTGATTCTCTTCATCAGATGTCACTTCCAGGTATCACAGGTCCATAACGAATGTAGTTTTGTTCAAAAAAGCTCATAATTTATGTCCAAAAATCTCCGTCTTGTTAGCACATGATCTAAGCCCGCCGGACTTCACTTCATGAACGAGGGGAAAAAATATATTTACGTTCGTTCAAACATGTCAAACGTTGTATAGCATAAATCATTAGGGCCTTTTTTAACCAGAACATGAATAATATTCAAGGTGGACGAATGCATTCTCTTTTATAACGTATTGGAACGAGGGTACCCAACATGAACTCGCGCGCCAGGTGTCTAATGGGCCATCATCGTTCCATGGCTCTTGTTCGGTCAGATCTCCCTCCAGAAGACTCAAAACACTTTGTAAAGGCTGGTGACATCTAGTGGAAGCAATAGGAAGTGCCAAAATATTCCTCAGCCCCTGTGTTTTTCAATGGCATAGGTTTAAAGGTAATACAACACATCAGGTATCCACTTCCTGTCAGAAAATGTCTCAGGGTTTTGCCTGCCAAATGAGTTATGTTATACTCACAGACACCATTCAAACAGTTTTAGAAACTTTAGGGTGTTTTCTATCCATATATAATAAGTATATGCATATTCTAGTTACTGGGTAGGATCAGTAACCAGATTAAATAGGGTACATTTTTTTATCCAGCCGTGCAAATACTGCCCCCTAGCCCTAACAGGTTAACCTGTTAGGGCTAGGGGGCAGTATTTGCACGGCTGGATAAAAAAAGTGTACCCGATTTAACCTGTTGGGGCTCGGGGGCAGTATTGAGACATTTTGAAAAAAAATATGTGCCCATTTTTAACTGCCTCCTACACCAACTCAGAAGCTAGGATATGCATATTATTAACACATTCGGATAGAAAACACTCTGAATTTTCTAAAACAGTTTGAATGGTGTCTGTAAGTATAACAAAACTCATATTGCAGGCAAAAACCTGTGAAAAATAGATCCAAAAAAATGTGAATTTTGTGACTGTACTATTTAGTGTCATTGTTTTATAGATACCATAGTGAGAAAGGATTCATTTCGCAACACCTACGGCTTCCACTAGATGTCAACGATCTTTATAAAGTTGTTTGAAGCGTCTATGATAAACAGAGAGCAAATTAGAATCCAAGGAAGTTGACATGTCATCACTTCATTTTTTTGCGCCTGCGCATAAATCTGAGAAACGTGAGTTTGTCATCATTTTTTATCTAGACATAGGATAGGTTGTGTGAAAATATTACTGATGTTTAACGTTAAAAATGGACCAAAAGATTAATGCTAAACAACATTTGACATGTTTGAACGAACATAAATAGATTATTTACTAGGTTTTTTTAGCTTTTCGGTGTGATTTTACCAGCCCCACACCACGTTTTGTGGGAGCATAATGAACGCTAAGTACTTGGTGTTATTTGGACATAAATTATGAACTTTGTCAAAAGAAACCACATTTGTTCCGGACCTGGAATGCCTTCCGGACCTGGGATCCTGCCTTCTGATGGAGATAATCAAAGGTAAGGGGGTATTTACAATGTTATTATCGATTTTAGATGATGCTAACTGTATAGCATAGCCTGTTGTTCTTAGCATAGCACCCCGTTTATTGCAAAATGTGATTTCCCAGTAAAGTTATTTTGAGATCTGGCCATTCGGTAGCAATTACGAGATGATAATATATTATTCTTTGAATGACAATATTATAATTTACCAATGTTTTCGAATAGTAATTTTGTTATGTTCACCGGAAGCATTTCAGAGAAGAAAAAAATCTGAATTTCACGCTACTGTAAAATGCTGTTTTTGGATATAAATATGAACTTGATGGAACAAAAAATGCATGTATTGTATAACATAATGTCCTAGGAGTGTCATCTGATGGAGATTGACAAAAGTTAGTGCATAATTCAAGCTGGTTTCTGCTTTTGGTGATGCCTGACCTTGAATTGAAAATGGATGTTTGTACTTTTGTGGCTATGTACTGTCCTAACATAATCTAACTTTATGCTTTTGCCGTAAAGCCTCTTTGAAAATCGAACAATGTGGTTAGATTAAGGAGATGTTTATCATTTAAATTGTGTAAAATAGTTGATTGTTTGAGAAATTCCAGCCTTGTTAGCAATCCCGACTCGGGGTTCATTGCTAACCTGTAGCCCCAACAGGTTAATCTGGTTACTAATCCTACCCAGTAACTAGAATATGCATATACTTATTATATATGGATAGAAAACACTCTAAAGTTTCTAAAACTGTTTGAATGGTGTCTGTGAGTATAACAGAACTCATTTGGCAGGCAAAACCCTGAGACATTTTCTGACAGGAAGTGGATTCCTGATGTGTTGTATTACCTTTAAACCTATCCCATTGAAAAACACAGGGGCTGAGGAATATTTTGGCACTTCCTATTGCTTCCACTAGATGTCACCAGCCTTTACAAAGTGTTTTGAGTCTTCTGGAGGGAGATCTGACCGAACAAGAGCCATGGAACGATGATGGCCCATTAGACACCTGGCGCGCGAGTTCATGTTGGGTACCCTCGTTCCAATACGTTATAAAAGAGTATGCATTCGTCCACCTTGAATATTATTCATGTTCTGGTTAAAAAAGGCCCTAATGATTTATGCTATACAACGTTTGACATGTTTGAATGAACGTAAATATATTTTTTCCCCTCGTTCATGACGAGAAGTCCGGCTGGCTTAGATCATGTGCTAACAAGACGGAGATTTTTGGACATAAATGATGAGCTTTTTTGAACAAAACTACATTCGTTATGGACCTGTGATACCTGGAAGTGACATCTGATGAAGAGAATCAAAGGTAATGGATTATTTACATAGTATTTTCGATTTTAGATCTCTCCAACATGACGTCTAGTCTGTATCGCAACGCGTATTTTTCTGGGCGCAGTGCTCAGATTATTGCAAAGTGTGATTTCCCAGTAAGGTTATTTTTAAATCTGGCAAGTTGATTGCGTTCAAGAGATGTAAATCTATAATTCTTTAAATGACAATATAATATTTTACCAATGTTTTCTAATTTTAATTATTTAATTTGTGGTGTTGACTTGACTGCCGGTTATTGGAGGGAAACGATTTCCTCAACATCAATGCCATAGTAAAACGCTGTTTTTGGATATAAATATGAACTTGATAGAACTAAAAATGCATGCATTGTCTAACATAATGTCCTAGGAGTGTCATCTGATGGAGATTGTAAAAGGTTAGTGCATCATTTTAGCTGGTTTTATGGTTTTGGTGACCCTGTCTTTGAATTGACAAAACATTACACACAACTCTTGTAAATGTACTGTCCTAACATACTCTAAATTTATGCTTTCGCCGTAAAACCTTTTTGAAATCGTAAAACGTGGTTAGATTAAGGAGATGTTTATCTTTCAAAGGGTGTAAAATAGTTGTATGTTTGAAAAATTTGAATTTTGACATTTATTTGGATTCAAATTTGCCGCTCTTGAAATGCACCTGCTGTTGATGGAGTGCACCACGGGGGGGACGCTAGCGTCCCACCTAGCCCATAGAGGTTAATCAGTCATAATTAAACTGTCTCGCTGACAGGCACGAGATTCAAGTCGGAGGAGTGATATGAATTTTTGCCTCACCTTCAACAAAGGGCAGTTTTTATGATGGCTGGAGAAATCCCAGGCCCCCCATTGAATTCGATCGTCTAGGAATCCCAACCTGAGGATTAGTAGGCTAATGTTACTGGGAGAGGGTTGCGGCTCTGCTCAGCACAGCAGTCTGGTCTTGCTCTGTACAGCTAAGGACCCTTCAGCAGAATAATTAAAGCTGTGGTATGTAACTTTTTGTGCGACTGGACCAAATTCACATAAACATTTGTGTTATAGATCTGTCATTCTCATTGAAAGCAAGTCTAAGAGTCAATAAATCTGTTCTATGTGCGCTATTTCTATGCTTCCCCTTCTTAAGTTTCCTTTTTGTTTATTTTACTTTCGGTTTTGTACACTTCAAACAGCTGAAAATACAATATTTTTGTTTATGGAAAATGTATTTCGCAGCGGTTTAGATGGTACAATGATTCAATACACTATAATTGCTGGTTTTGTCACATAAACTGGAATTAAGCAAACTATTAGAATTTTAGCAACCAGGAAATGACAGTTCTTATTGGCCGAGTTCTGGTAGTACCTCCCTGTTTTAAAATATTTTCTGTGGTGACTATGTCACATGAAGAATTGTTAGAACATTAAAGAAAAACAGCGCTTGTAATGCGGATTCTGATGTTTCAAAACCACAACACAGCAGCCTACAGAAACATCAATGGCCTCTGAGAGAGTCACCTGAAGATAAAAAGGCTACAGCAAAGCCTACACAGGATGTACCCTGCCAGAAACCTGAGAAAACTCTGTTTTGTATAGACTGCTGCCATTTTTCAAAATTTTCATTTCATTTAGTATTGTAAACAATAGGGAATAAATCTACAAACAAAACTTACTTCAGTGATTAATTGAAATACACATATCAAATGGTGCTGAAACCCGGGATTTCCAAAGGGGATTAATGAAGTTTGAAGTAGATTGTGGATTGCACTGAACATGGCCCTATGCTTTTTTAACAGGTTGTTAGTTCGGGACTTATTTCCCACGTCATGTAATATGCTAAACAGATTCTGCGAGAAGAACATGCACTATCAAGCTTCATAAACACAATACTCTTTGAATGATCAACATTCAGTACAATCAGAAAAAATGATAGTTAAACCAGTGATGAAATGGGATGTATTTGTGTACTGTGTGCTAAATGTATACTGTATTTGTTACATCGTGATAAATGTTTACAATTCTGACGGATGCCGTTTGTGATGGTTCATTTCCTGCATCACGCTGGGGAATTCAGAGCAGGAACTATTTGACATTTGAAAAATAAATCAATATTAAGTGGTATTATAATGAAGCGAGAAAAAGTAGACACTCCCAGCCTGTATTTTTTCACTCCTTTCAACTTTCTCACTCTCACTAGTGACTCTCTGTGATAGAAGTACAATAGCTTTTAACAAACTCTGGTGGCCAACATTTGTTTTGCATTCTGTGCTTATAATATATTCACACAGTTGTGTGAATATATTGCCTGAGCAGAGCACACAGCGTAGTTTGTGTGTGTCCTTAGGCTAGCACAGGACTACATATTTTTAATTACTACACTCCAGCCCAATACATCTGGGGGGAGTGATGTTTTCTCTCTCGCCATTCAAGGCCGTTTAGGGTGTTTCCAGTAAGTAGTTAGCTGATGGGCAATTTTCAATGTCAAGTATTATTTGGAATATCTAGTGACTGCATGTTTCTTCATATTATGCAAAAATCATAATGACTAAATCAATCAATCATTAACCACTAACTTTTTAATATTCCCGACACACAAGAAAACAGATGAATTATGAAAAATGTAATACTTTGCCTGACTTTGACAAAGCAATGAGCTTCCATCACACATACCGTAAATACATTCCACTCTAACATTTATTTGTGCCGATATCATATTTGCATTTAATACCACCCCAATGCCTCCTTGTCAAACACTGACCTTGTGGGAATTTTAAATGTTTTTAAATGTGACGATTGTATAACCTCCAACTATACCAAAAGAGCTTGGACTTGCTCCTGCCAATTTGGAGAGTATCCAGCACAGTGAACACTGACGGGGAGTGACTTGTCCTTAGTGGTGGACGGTTTCGGCTATATGGGAGGTCAGCACCGGAGGTCAAGGCCACATGACTCATGGTCGTAGGGAGACGGAACCAATTACAGTGCTGAATAGCTGTCCAAACAATAGCCTGTGGGACCCGTGGAACTGCAGCCACACACTGACTAAGGACTATGAGAGGAGAGAGAGGACCAATCAGGTCGGTGGGTAGCGTTCCAGCTCAATTAACGCAGTCAGGTGACGAATGCATGCACACACACCAAATACATGTACACAGCTCACGGCAAACACACCTCTCGGCTCACACACACACACACACACACACACACACACACACACACAACTTGCGCCTCCAATGCTGCGGATTTGTCAGTCACACTTCAGAAACAATATCTAAAGGTTACAAAGTTAGAGTTGTGTGATATGTGTGTATTACGTAAGAAAGAATGAGAGGACTTCCAGCACTATGAGGAACTAAAATCCATGGAGGGCAGTGATGTTTCTGCTTTGTTTACAGCATAACCAATGTGATGAATGGCTCATTCTTGTCAAGCCTTAAGTGACCAGGGACACAGTTAGCCCAGGGTTCAAATACCATTATCTCGTTAAAGGGAATTAAATTACTCTCATCATGAAGAGGTAACACTGCATGAAAAGGCACATTTAGGGGTTGAACATTCTGTGCACAAGTCTGAAAGCGTTCTTCAATTCTTAGTTACTTGAATAAAACACACTTCTTGAAGGATGACAATTAATTTCACTATATACAGTAAATTATAAGTGAAATAATCTGTCTGTAAACAATTGTTGAAAAAATTACTTGTCCCATGCACAAAGTAGATGTCCCAACCGACTTGCCAAAACTATAGTTTGTTAACAAGAAATTTGTGGAGTGGTTGAAAAACAAGTTTTAATGACTCCAAACTAAGTGTATGTAAACTTCCGACTTCAACTATATATATATAGTAGATTTGGAAGATTTGGATAGAACATTTATTCCAATATATACTGCTCAAAAAATAAAGGGAACACTAAAATAACACATCCTAGATCTGAATGAATGAAATAATCTTATTAAATACTTTTTTCTTTACATAGTTGAATGTGCTGACAACAAAATCACACAAAAATAATCAATGGAAATCCAATTTATCAACCCATGGAGGTCTGGATTTGGAGTCACACTCAAAATTAAAGTGGAAAACCACACTACAGGCTGATCCAACTTTGATGTAATGTCCTTAAAACAAGTCAAAATGAGGCTCAGTAGTGTGTGTGGCCTCCACGTGCCTGTATGACCTCCCTACAACGCCTGGGCATGCTCCTGATGAGGTGGCGGATGGTCTCCTGAGGGATCTCCTCCCAGACCTGGACTAAAGCATCCGCCAACTCCTGGACAGTCTGTGGTGCAACGTGGCGTTGGTGGATGGAGCGAGACATGATGTCCCAGATGTGCTCAATTGGATTCAGGTCTGGGGAACGGGCGGGCCAGTCCATAGCATCAATGCCTTCCTCTTGCAGGAACTGCTGACACACTCCAGCCACATGAGGTCTAGCATTGTCTTGCATTAGGAGGAACCCAGGGCCAACCGCACCAGCATATGGTCTCACAAGGGGTCTGAGGATCTCATCTCGGAACCTAATGGCAGTCAGGCTACCTCTGGCGAGCACATGGAGGGCTGTGCGGCCCCCCAAAGAAATGCCACCCCACACCATGACTGACCCACTGCCAAACCGGTCATGCTGGAGGATGTTGCAGGCAGCAGAACCTTCTCCATGGCATCTCCAGACTCTGTCACGTCTGTCACGTGCTCAGTGTGAACCTGCTTCATCTGTGAAGAGCACAGGGCGCCAGTGGTGAATTTGACAATCTTGGTGTTCTCTGGCAAATGCCAAACGTCCTGCACGGTGTTGGGCTGTAAGCACAACCCCCAACTGTGGACGTTGGGCCCTCATACCACCCTCATGGAGTCTGTTTCAGACCGTTTGAGCAGACACATGCACATTTGTGGCCTGCTGGAGGTCATTTTGCAGGGCTCTGGCAGTGCTTCTCCTGCTCCTCCTTGCACAAAGGCGGAGGTAGCGGTCCTGCTGCTGGGTTGTTGCCCTCCTACGGCCTCCTCCATGTCTCCTGATGTACTGGCCTGTCTTCTGGTAGCGCCTCCATGCTCTGGACACTACGCTGACAGACACAGCAAACCTTTTTGCCACAGCTTGCATTGATGTGCCATCCTGGATGAGCTGCACTACCTGAGCCAGTTGTGTGGGTTGTAGACTCTGTCTCATGCTACCACTAGAGTGAAAGCACCGCCAGCATTCAAAAGTGACCAAAACATCAGCCAGGAAGCATAGGAACTGAGAAGTGGTCTGTGGTCACCACTGCAGAACCACTCCTTTATTGGGGGTGTCTTGCTAATTGCCTATAATTTCCACCTGTTGTCTATTCCATTTGCACAACAGCATGTGAAATTTATTGTCAATCAGTGTTGCTTCCTAAGTGGACAGTTTGATTTCACAGAAGTGTGATTGACTTGGAGTTACATTGTGTTGTTTAAGTGTTCCCTTTATTTTTTTGAGCAGTGTATATATATATATATATATATATATATATATATATATATAAAATGTCTTACAGAGCCTTTCCATAAGTCCACTAAAGTTTCTTCAACTGACGGGCTATCAGCAGGACAATAGACTTACCGAGTCCACCAAATCCATTGTTTTCTAAACGCATCTGGATGGGTCCATAATGAATTACTATGTGAATAAATATCACTGATTGACAGAAATATTGGAATAAATTAGGCTAATGAAGGCAATAAATTGTTGCTTACTGGAACACCCAAAGTCATGCAATTGTTATTATAGGATTTGAAGAAATAGTCTATTGAAATAGTGTGGTTAACCTGTTAGGGCTAGGGGGCAGTATTTGCACGGCTGGATAAAAAAAATGTACCCGATTTAATCTGGTTACTAATCCTACCCAGTAACTAGAATATGCATATACTTATTATATATGGATAGAAAACACTCTAAAGTTTCTAAAACTGTTTGAATGGTGTCTGTGAGTATAACAGAACTCATTTGGCAGGCAAAACCCTGAGACATTTTCTGACAGGAAGTGGATACCTGATGTGTTGTATTACCTTTAAACCTATCCCATTGAAAAACACAGGGGCTGAGGAATATTTTGGCACTTCCTATTGCTTCCACTAGATGTCACCAGCCTTTACAAAGTGTTTTGAGTCTTCTGGAGGGAGATCTGACCGAACAAGAGCCATGGAACGATGGTGGCCCATTAGACACCTGGCGCGCGAGTTCATGTTGGGTACCCTCGTTCCAATACGTTATAAAAGAGTATGCATTCGTCCACCTTGAATATTATTCATGTTCTGGTTAAAAAAGGCCCTAATGATTTATGCTATACAACGTTTGACATGTTTGAACGAACGTAAATATATTTTTTCCCCTCGTTCATGACGAGAAGTCCGGCTGGCTTAGATCATGTGCTAACAAGACGGAGATTTTTGGACATAAATGATGAGCTTTTTTGAACAAAACTACATTCGTTATGGACCTGTGATACCTGGAAGTGACATCTGATGAAGAGAATCAAAGGTAATGGATTATTTACATAGTATTTTCGATTTTAGATCTCCCCAACATGACGTCTAGTCTGTATCGTAATGCATATTTTTCTGGGCGCAGTGCTCAGATTATTGCAAAGTGTGATTTCCCAGTAAGGTTATTTTTAATTAAATCTGGCAAGTTGATTGCGTTCAAGAGATGTAAATCTATAATTCTTTAAATGACAATATAATATTTTACCAATGTTTTCTAATTTTAATTATTTCATTTGTGACGCTGACTTGACTGCCGGTTATTGGAGGGAAACGATTTCCTCAACATCAATGCCATAGTAAAACGCTGTTTTTGGATATAAATATGAACTTGATAGAACTAAAAATGCATGCATTGTCTAACATAATGTCCTAGGAGTGTCATCTGATGGAGATTGTAAAAGGTTAGTGCATCATTTTAGCTGGTTTTATGGTTTTGGTGACCCTGTCTTTGACTTGACAAAACATTACACACAACTCTTGTAAATGTATTGTCCTAACATACTCTAAATTTATGCTTTCGCCGTAAAACCTTTTTGAAATCGTAAAACGTGGTTAGATTAAGGAGATGTTTATCTTTCAAAGGGTGTAAAATAGTTGTATGTTTGAAAAATTTGAATTTTGACATTTATTTGGATTTAAATTTGCCGCTCTTGAAATGCACCTGCTGTTGATGGAGTGCACCACGGGTGGCACGCTAGCGTCCCACCTAGCCCATAGAGGTTAAACAGCGGTTGACATGCTTCGAAGTACGGTAATGGAATATTTAGAATTTTTTTGTCACGAAATGCGTCGTGCGCATCACCCTTCTTTACCATTCGGATAGTGTCTTGAACGCACGAACAAAACAGAGGATATTTGAACATAACTATGGATTATTTTGAACCAAACCAACATTTGTTATTGAAGTAGAAGTCCTGGGAGTGCATTTTGACGAAGAACAGCAAAGGTAATAACATTTTTCTTATAGTAAATCTGACTTTGGTCAGGGCTAAACTTGGTGGCTGTCTAAATAGCTAGCCCTGTGATGCTTGGCTATCTACTCAGAATATTGCAAAATGTGCTTTCACCGAAAAGCTATTTTAAAATCTGACATAGCGAGTGCATAGAGGAGTTCTGTATCTATAATTCTTAAAATAATTATGTTTTTTGTGAACGTTTATCGTGAGTAATTTAGTAAATTCACCGGAAGTTTGCTAGTTCGCTAGTTCTGAACGTCACATGCTAATATAAAAAGCTGGTTTTTGATATAAATATGAACTTGATTGAACAAAACATGCATGTATTGTATAACATAATGTCCTAGGGTTGTCATCTGATGAAGATCATCAAAGGTTAGTGCTGCATTTAGCTGTGGTTTGGGTTTATGTGACATTATATGCTAGCTTGAAAAATGGGTGTCTGATTATTTCTGGCTGGGTACTCTGCTGACATAATCTAATGTTTTGCTTTCGTTGTAAAGCCTTTTTGAAATCGGACAGTGTGGTTAGATTAACGAGAGTCTTGTCTTTAAAATGGTGTAAAATAGTCATATGTTTGAAAAATTGAAGTAATAGCATTTCTAAGGTATTTGAATAACGCGCCACGGGATTCAACTGGCTGTTGAGTAGGTGGGATGATTTCGTCCCGCCGACCCTAGAGAGGTTAAAAAATGCTCCTTAGCTCTTGGAGTCCCATAGCTTGCTGGACATAATTTTTTTAGCATTTCTATTTGAAGAGGGACGCAATAGAACTCCAGGTAGTTTGAAAGAGCGAACGAGCAATGGCGGTAGGCTATAGAAGTTATTTATTTACACCGATATCAATTCAATCTTCGTGAAGAGAAATGAAAGTCTTCCACATCTAATTCTAGTGCTATATTATTCAAGGATGTCATTACAATGATGAAGATAAGGACTATGAAACGTATTTCATTTAACTGTTGAAAGCAAGGAAGGAATGAAGCAACAATAGAGAGAGAAAGAGGAGGTAGGCTAATAACATCAGATTATGAAAGGTATACTCTATATGTCTGTCTACTTATTATACAAATAGGCCCTATTATATTTCAAAATTAAAATTCGCTAGTGTATACTTTGTCAGCCACATATGCTGCACCAGAATCGCATGTTCTCTCCCTGCTTTATCATGGTTTGAACAATGTGTGAACAATGTGCATAATTCCAGTCCATATAACCATATAATACAATATAGTACAATAATACAGTTCACTCTCCAAAAAAATTGCCAACTGGAGCTAGTTTCATTTATTTACTCAAGGCTACATCTATGGGCTTTTATGTTTTTCTGTCGTGTGTAATGTGCAGCAGCCTAAATCATATACAGAATGTATTGGATAACGGCACAATCATTTGGGCTTTTTTGGGCTTGGGCTCATTAAATGTCTTTAATGTAGGGCTCATAAAATGTATTTAATGTATGGCTCATACACCTATTTATATGCTTTATAAAGTTTTTGAATAACACTTCCGGTTTTGGCCGCGAAATACAAAGTTACCCAGGAGAAAAGTGATTTATTCGCAGGATGGAACATTTGTAAAATAATGGGAAAATATTCAACCCTAGTGTGTATCATCAATGGTCCACCACCCAAAGGACATCCAGCCAACTTGACACAACTTGGGGAAGCATTGAAGTCAACATGGGCCAGCAACCCTGTGGAACGCTTTTGTCACCTTGTAGAGTCTATGCCCTAAATAATTTAGGTTGTTCTGCGGGCAAAAGGAGGGGGGGGGGGGTGTTCCTAATGTTTGGTATACTCACTGTATACTCTACTGTGTTCCACTGTACTGCAAAGTCCTGTACTGAACTATACTCTACTTTTTTTTACTGTACTGTATTCTACTGGGCTCTACTGTACTGTAACGTCAACTTCTGAAGCAATCATTGACGTCTGGGACAAATTAAGGCCGGTCCTGACATCTGTGGATGTTGAAATCAAGGCCAGGGCGGACTGACCAAATTTCAACATCCACAGAGGTCCGGTGTCGGATGGTGGGTGAGGATGCTGATTACACTAAATGGAAAGAAAGGGGGATCATGGGTAGTTGTCAGTAAGTACTTGGAGAGGTGACATTAACTTGAGAAAGCGAGAAAAGAGAGATAGGGAGGAGTTGTCCAGACTTTTCAATCTTGCTTTGACTACCAGATGCGAAAAAGAGAAAGAAAACAGTTATCAGCTGAACCAAGTAGTATGCCAGTGGGAGGACAGCAGCACATGACCCAACTGTGGTTTGTGACTGCTATGATTTCCCTTTGTACCCAATTCAATTGCAGAAATTCCCTTACCATTTTTTGTAACAGAATTTTGAGTTTTAATCACTTAATAATTCATAAACAAAATTGATATCAGTAAAAACACTAACGAATTGATAGGTATACCTTTACTTGTTACTTCTGTGAACTTTTATTATCCTCCCTCCTCATGAGTGTAACGAGTGCACGGAGACTCCCTGAACTTGCTTCCCGACTGAGTGTTTTAATAAATAAAAAAACAATGAACACGAACCACAAACAACGCACCAACATGAAAACAGAGTCAATAACACCTGAGGAAAGAACCAAGGGGAATGACAGATGATCAAGGAGGTGATGGAGTCCAGGTGAGTGTCATGAGGAGCAGGTGTGCGAGACGATGGTGACCGGTGTGCGGGATAATCAGCAGCCTGATGACCTAGAGGCCGGAGAGGGAGTATACGTGACAATGAGGGAGAGAAATGTGAAGATATCTTAAAGATAAGTGAATTTTTGGTAACAGAATTTCAAGGCACAATGCTGCTCGCAGAAGAAAATATTGATATTAGTTGGCAGGAGTCTTCACTTCAACATTATTGTGTTTCGATGTATTTCTAATACCTTTTCAGACTTTTTCTGGAAGATGTTTTTTAAACCCCCCCCTTTCCATCTGTTTGACAAGAAATCAAAGTCTTCCTTATTTCTTAGTATTAGGATGTAAAATGGTTTGAAAATGTATGCATGCCTTAATTTCTCAAAAGTATAGATGCTTAGATTTCATTTTACACCCAATTTGACATGCTCTTATGAACTTCACATGTTGGTGCTCATTGGTCCTTTTACATGGAAATAAACAGTAATAACTGGATACAGTCACCCTGATCTTGACTTGTGATTGCCTTCAAAGACTGGTGTGCGACAACCAAGAAGTGCTGTTTTTCACTGCAGTGGGAGTGGACTGTAATTTGTCACTCCAGAGGTGACACATCCCAGGGAAGGCGATAAACTGAAAAAGCTGGTATTGTTATAGAAAATATGCTTGAAACAGAGAGAATGTGTGATACGTCAGAAGCTGTTGGTCCAGAATGGTGTTGCTCCTTGCATTGCTGCCAGCTGTTTAAAGTTTATGGTTCTTGGAAAACTAGATGAGGTGCCATGGAAATCAATGTTTCTGGCGTTTAAAAATCTTTACCCACTTCATCCGCAGAGAACTTCAATACTTGGCACGGACATCAAGAATAGATCCAGGCATTTTCATCGAAAAACCCATGCTATTAAAATCCTACTGTCATACCGCTCCTAGTTAAAGCATTTGCACTCCACGTGTAAGCACTGGGGCGAACATAAAAGTAAAGTCTAGAACCAAGCAACCCCCCTCCTCACCATATACAGTTGAAGTGGGAAGTTTACATACACTTAGGTTGGAGTCATTAAAACTCGTTTTTCAAACACTCCACACATTCCTTGTAAGCAAACTATAGTTTTGACAAGTCGAAATGGACATCTACTTCGTGCATGACACAAGTCGTTTTTCCAACAATTGTTTACAGACAGATTATTTCATTTATTAGTCACTGTATCACAATTCCAGTTGGTCAGAAGTTTACATATACTAAGTTGACTGTGCCTTTAAACAGCTTGGTAAATTCCAGAAAATGATGGCATGGCTTTTCAAGCTTCTGATAGGCTAATTGACATAATTTGAGTCAATTGGAGGTGTACCTGTGGATGTATTTCAAGGCCTACCTTCAAACTCAGTGCCTCTATGCATGATATCAAAAGAAATCAGCCAAGACCTCAGAAAAACAATATTGTAGACCTCCTCAAGTCTGGTTCATCCTTGGGAGCAATTTCCAAACACCTAAAGGTACTGCGTTCATCTGTACAAACAATAGTATGCAAGTATAAACACCATGGGACCACGCAGCCGTCATACCGCTCAGGAAGGAGACGCGTTCTGTCTCCTAGAGATGAACGTACTTTGGTGCGAAAAGTGCAAATCTATCCCAGAACAACAGCAAAGGACCTTGTGAATATGCTGGAGGAAACAGTTACATAAGTATCTATATCCACAGTAAAACGAGTCCTATATCGACATAGGCTGAAAGGCCACTCAGCAAGGAAGAAGCCACTGCTCCAAAACCGCCATAAAAAAAGCCAGACTACGGTTTGCAAATGCACATGGGGACAAAGATCATACTTTTTGGAGAAATGTCCTCTGGTCTGATGAAACAAAAATAGAACTGTTTGGCCGTAATGACTATCGTTATGTTTTCAAGAAAAAGGGGGAGGCTTGAAGCCGAAGAACACCATCCCAACTGTGAAGCACGGTGCTGGCAGCATCATGTTGTGGGGGTGCTTTGCTACAGGAGGGACAGGTGCACTTCACAAAATAGATGGCATCATGAGAAAGAAAATTATGTGAATATATTGAAGCAACATCTCAAGACATCAGTCAGGAAGTTAAAGCTTGGTCGCAAATGGGCCTTCCAAATGGACAATGACCCCAAGCATACTTCCAAAGTTGTGGCAAAATGGCTTAAGGACAACAAAGTCAAGGAATTGGAGTGGCCATCACAAAGGCCTGACCTCAATCCTATATAAAATGTGTGGGCAGAACTGAAAAAGCGTGTGCAAGCAAGGAGGCCTATAAACCTGACTCAGTTACACCAGCTCTGTCAGGAGGAATGGGCCAAAATTCACCCAACTTATTTTGGGAGGCTTGTGGAAGGCTACATGAAATAAATGTTTGACCCAAGTTAAACAATTTAAAGGTTATGCTACCAAATACTAATTGAGTTTATGAAAACGTCTGACCCACTGGGAATGTGATGAAAGAAATGAAAGCTGGAATAAACCATTATCTCTACTATTATTCTGACATCTCACATTCTTAAAATAAAGTGGTGATCCTAACTGATCTAAAACAGGGAAATTTTACATGGATTAAATGTCAGGAATTGTGAAAAACTGAGTTTAAATGTATTTTGCTAAGGTTTATGTAAACTTCCGACTTCAACTGTACCTCTTACCTCCCCCACATAATTTGGTTCTAAGCCAAGAACTGTTCCTCTTACCTGTCACCTTATTTTAAATTAAACCTTATTTCAGGCGCCGGGTGATAATCCTCCTTGGGATCTCAGTGAAAGAAGTAACAGGTTTTTGTTGCCTGAAATTAAGGCCTACCTTTCCAAATGAAGGCCCACCTCACACAGCAATAACAATATAGACTTGTCCACTCTATCACAGACATAACCACAGAATCAGAAGTGTAATATCTTCTTTCCATTTTACAACTTGGAATAGATTTTCTTGTCTTCCGTATTGTTGTTCTGCACTAAAGGCCTGCTGTTGCATTTGTCATGTCTGTGTACATGTGTTGTTGTACTGTATGTGTACAGCTTTGTGTGTTGCATGTTTGTGTTTGTGTTATGGCTACAAAGGGCTCCCGAGTGGCACAACATCTCAGTGCTAGAGGCGTCACGCAGACCCTGGTTTGATTCCAGGCTGTATCACAACTGGCCGTGATTGGGAGTCCCATAGGGCGGCGAACAATTGGCTTAGAGTTGTCCAGGTTAGGCTGTCATTGTAAATAAGAATTTGTACTTAACTGGCTTGCCTAGTTAAAAATAAAATGTTTGTGTTTATGCATGGACGTGTATATACCAGTGTACTTAATTTTGTTCCCACATAACCTCTCTCACCGCTAACCACTCAGTTCCTTTGTTTCATAGCCTTGCAGGATATCAGCCATATTGCCACCTCTACCAATTACCAGAGCCCTCACTTAAAATGCATTCAAAAATGTGATTTTCCTGTGTGCAAATATATTTGGCATATTTGGGATAAGAACAGGTCAAATAACAATAATATATGCTTAAAAATATATGAAATGTATTTCAAAATACATATGCTGAAGTAATTTGGATGATTTTTTCAAAATCCCAACTTTGACACTGGAAGTATGATAGATAACGACAATCGTAAAAATTATATGTGGCCTTTCTATACACTTGTAGTATGTTGACACCAAATTTCATGTATTTACATCAAACAGAATTTGTTCTGTGGCACATTTTGATATTCTACTAAATATTGTGCAAGGACATGAATGTGTTTATTGGGGTTGTTAAATTGAGCTGTCAGCAGAGGTTGTATGTCCATCTTGAATCTTTAGCTCAAAGATTAATTCACTCTGCTACCTGTTGACGGACTGGATAAAGCAGTGTGCATAATCTCAAAAATAACACGTCTAAGGAATGGATAATACCCTCATATTTGCTTAAGATATCCTATCCGTTATCTTAACCTCTTACATCTAGACATTCCGCTAGCGGAACACCTGCTCCAATGTCCAATGATAGGCGTGGCGCGAATTACAAATTCCTCAAAAATACAAAAACTTCAATTTTTCAAACATATGACTATTTCACAGCATTTTAAAGACAAGACTCTCCTTTATCTAACCACACTGTCCGATTTCAAAAAGGCTTTACAGCGAAAGCAAAACATTAGATTATGTCAGCAGAGTACCAAGCCAGAAATAATCAGACACCCATTTTTCAAGCTAGCATATAATGTCACAAAAACCCAGAAGACAGCTAAATGCAGCACTAACCTTTGATGATCTTCATCAGATGACACACCTAGGACATTATGTTGTACAATACATGCATTTTTTTTTCAATCAAGTTCATATTTATATAAAAAAACTGCTTTTTACATTAGCATGTGACGTTCAGAACTAGCAAACTTCCGGGGAATTTGCTAACAATTTACTAAATTACTCACGATAAACGTTCACAAAAAGCATAACAATTATTTTAAGAATTATAGATACAGAACTCCTCTATGCACTCAATATGTCCGATTTTAAAATAGCTTTTTTGGTGAAAGCACATTTTGCAATATTCTAAGTACATAGCCCAGCCATCACGGGCTAGCTATTTAGACACCCGGCAAGTTTAGCACTCACCAATATCAGATTTACTATTATAAAAATTTGATTACCTTTTGTTGTCTTCGTCAGAATGCACTCCCAGGACTGCTACTTCAATAACAAATGTTGGTTTGGTCCAAAATAATCCATTGTTATATCCGAATAGCGGCGTTTTGTTCGTGAGTCCCAGACACTATCCGAAATGGTAAATCAGGGTCGCGCGCATGGCGCAATTCGTGACAAAAAAAATCTAAATATTCCATTACCGTACTTCGAAGCATGTCAACCGCTGTTTAAAATCCATTTTTATGCCATTTTTCTCGTAAAAAAGCGATAATATTCCGACCGGGAATGTCCATTTAGCTAAACAGAGGAAAGAAAACAAAGCTTTCGGTCGACGCGGGCACGAGCCTGAGTCTCACAGTACTGTAACCAGCCACTACCCAAACGTGCTACTTTGTTTCAGCCAGAGCCTGCAAAGCCACGATTCAGCGTTTTGCCGCCTTCTGAGAGCCTATGGCAGCCGTAGGAAGTGTCACGGGACAGCTAAGATCCTCACTCTTCAATAAACAGAGACAAGAAGAACGACACCTTGTCAGACAGGCCACTTCCTGCATGAAATCTTCTCAGGTTTTTGCCTGCCATATGAGTTCTGTTATACTCACAGACACCATTCAAACAGTTTTAGAAACTTTAGGGTGTTTTCTATCCAAAGCCAATAATTATATGCATATTCTAGTTACTGGGCAGGAGTAGTAACCAGATTAAATCGGGTACGTTTTTTATCCAGCCGTGAAAATACTGCCCCCTAGCCATAACAGGTTAATAGCCTCCAGTGGTTGATGATGAGCAGCAACTAGCTCGCATTGAACTGGTGGAGAGCATTCATTTCGCTCTGATGTTTGTCTTTCAGTTTTTTGGAAATGAAGGGCATCCCATTTCAGAGAGGAACTTTAGACTTTCCATATCTGAGCAACCTGTTTTCCAGGTGATTCTCAAAGCAACAGAAGCCCTACCTGAAACACTTTTTTGTGCTCCTTTAGAATCCCCTTGTTTTTTTTAACCTCTTGACGGTCGCCTAGGATAGGGGGCGCTACAGCGATTTTTGAAAATAAATTGTGCCCATTTTAAACGGCCTCCTACTCAAACTCAGAAGCTAGGATATGCATATAATTAATACTTGTGGATAGAAAACACCCTAACGTTTCTAAAACTGTTTGAATGGTGTCTGTGAGTATAACAGAACTCATATGGCAGTAAAAACCCCGAGACCGATCGTAACAGGATGTGGAATTCTGAATTGCGGACTCAACTTCATCACTTTGCCAATAACTCACACCATGAGCAATGGTTCATTGAGCGCTTCCTATTGCTTCCACTAGATGTCCCCAGTCTTTACAAAGTGGTTTGAGTCTCCTACTGTGAAAACTGACTGAATGAGACACTGTGGAAAGTGGTCACATGAGGAGGGCCATCACCATTATGACGCCGGCGCCCCTGGCTACCCTCCCCTTTCGAAACGTTTTGAAAGACAATGCAATTGTCCCCCTTGAATCTTATTGGAGCTCTGGTTGAAAAAGGCCCTAAAGATTTATGTTATACAACGTTTGACATGTTTGAACGAACCTAAAAAAATAAAAAATGCATTTTATTGAAAGAGAAGGCCCGCGGCCGACGGATCTTTTGGTGCAGCCTTCAGAACGCGCTAACAAGAACAAGCTATTGGGACGTAAAGGATTAACTTTTTCGAACGAAAATACATTTGTTGTGGACCTGGGATTCCTGGAAGTGCTTTCTGATGGAGATAATCAAAGGTAAGGGATTATTGACAATAGTATACAAGAGTAGATTTGATATGCGATTGTTCCAAGATGGCGCTGACCTGTGACGGTAGCCTATTTTTCTGAGTATCGTTATTGTCGTTATCTATCATACTTCCAGTGTCAAAGTTGGGATTTTGAAAAAATCATCCAAATTACTTCAGCATATGTATTTTGAAATACATTTCATATATTTTTAAGCATATATTATTGTTATTTGACCTGTTCTTTTCCCAAATATGCCAAATATATTTGCACACAGGAAAATCACATTTTTGAATGCATTATAATAAGTGAGGGCTCTGGTAATTGGTAGAGGTGGCAATATGGCTGATATCCTGCAAGGCTATGAAACAAAGGAACTGAGTGGTTAGCGGTGAGAGAGGTATGTGGGAACAAAATTAACCTCTTGGGGCTAGGTGGGACGCTAGCGTGCCACCCGTGGTGCACTCCATCAACAGCAGGTGCATTTCAAGAGCGGCAAATTTGAATCCAAATAAATGTCAAAATTCAAATTTTTCAAAAATACAACTATGTTACACCATTTGAAAGATAAACATCTCCTTAATCTAACCACGTTTTACGATTTCAAAAAGGTTTTACGGCGAAAGCATAAATTTAGAGTATGTTAGGACAGTACATTTACAAGAGTTGTGTGTAATGTTTTGTCAAGTCAAAGACAGGGTCACCAAAACCATAAAACCAGCTAAAATGATACACTAACCTTTTACAATCTCCATCAGATGACACTCCTAGGACATTATGTTAGACAATGCATGCATTTTTAGTTCTATCAAGTTCATATTTATATACAAAAACAGCGTTTTACTATGGCATTGATGTTGAGGAAATCGTTTCCCTCCAATAACCGGCAGTCAAGTCAGCGTCACAAATTAAATAATTAAAATTAGAAAACATTGGTAAAATATTATATTGTCATTTAAAGAATTATAGATTTACATCTTTTGAACGCAATCAACTTGCCAGATTTAAAAATAACCTTACTGGGAAATCACACTTTGCAATAATCTGAGCACTGTGCCCAGAAAAATACGCGTTGCGATACAGACTAGACGTCATGTTGGGGAGATCTAAAATCGAAAATACTATGTAAATAATCCATTACCTTTGATTCTCTTCATCAGATGTCACTTCCAGGTATCACAGGTCCATAACGAATGTAGTTTTGTTCAAAAAAGCTCATCATTTATGTCCAAAAATCTCCGTCTCGTTAGCACATGATGTAAGCCAGCCGGACTTCTCGTCATGAACGAGGGGAAAAAATATATTTCCGTTCGTTCAAACATGTCAAACGTTGTATAGCATAAATCATTAGGGCCTTTTTTAACCAGAACATGAATAATATTCAAGGTGGACGAATGCATAGTCTTTTATAACGTATTGGAACGAGGGTACCCAACATGAAGTAGCGCGCCAGGTGTCTAATGGGACATCACCGTTCCATGGCTCTTGTTCGGTCAGATCTCCCTCCAGAAGACTCAAAACACTTTGTAAAGGCTGGTGACATCTAGTGGAAGCAATAGGAAGTGCCAAAATATTCCTAAACCCCTGTGTTTTTCAATGGGATAGGTTTAAAGTCAATACAACACATCAGGTATCCACTTCCTGTCAGAAAATGTCTCAGGGTTTTGCCTGCCAAATGAGTTCTGTTATACTCACAGACACCATTCAAACAGTTTTGGAAACTTTAGAGTGTTTTCTATCCATATATAATAAGTATATGCATATTCTAGTTACTGGGTAGGATTAGTAACCAGATTAAATCGGGTACATTTTTTTTATCCAGACGTGCAAATGCTGCCCCCTAGACCCAACAGGTTAAGTACACTGGTATATACACGTCCATGCATAAACACAAACATTTTATTTTTAACTAGGCAAGCCAGTTAAGTACAAATTCTTATTTACAATGACAGCCTAACCTGGACAACTCTAAGCCAATTGTTCGCCGTCCTATGGGACTCCCAATCACGGCCAGTTGCGATACAGCCTGGAATCAAACCAGGGTCTGCGTGACGCCTCTAGCACTGAGATGTTGTGCCACTCGGGAGCCCTTTGTAGCCATAACACAAACACAAACATGCAACACACAAAGGCCACCTAATTCTGATATAGGTCTTCAAAGCTCTTTGTTTGTACCACAATATTATAGTTCATGATTATGGATAGTCCTGAATTAATTGTGAATAATGATGAGTGAGAAAGTTATTTCTGCGTCTAACTTTCTCAATCATTATTTACGATTCATTCAGGACTGTCCGCAATCATTGTTGCATCCACATGAATGTAGAAGTGTTTTGAAACAGTATATTCTTATTTACAATAAAAGTGACTCCAAAATGACAATACATTATTTACCATTCATTTCTATTGGGCACAAAGTATATCTGAAACAATCAAAACAAACAGCACATGCATCCAACAAGTTTGTAGAGTCACAAGCTTGATATAATTATTGCTTGCTAGGAATATTGGACCAAATACTAAACATTTGACTTCTTAATACACATACAGTAAGTGAGTTTGTCCCAATACTTTTGTACAAAATGTGCTGTCATTTCTAAACGGTTCATGTGTTATGGATGAAAATACCCTCAAATTAAGATGACAGTCTGCACTTTAACCTCATACTCATTTGCCATTTCAAATCCAAAGTGCTGGAGTACAGAACCAAAACATAAAATGTGTCACTGTACCAATACTTTTGAAGCTAGTTAGTTTATGAGTGGATTTTTACTTTGTAAGGGAAAACCCCCCTAATTTGGACAAAATAACATGGGAACATATTGGCATAGCACGAATCATACACACGATTGTAAATACCACCGAAAGCGGTCCATCTCCGGGCCAATCATATGGCAATTTTCCGATGGCAATTGCCAATTGTAACACCCCAAATTTCATTTAGATGGCGAGCGCGCTCCACCATGGTTTTTCATACAGCAAATGATACCCAAGTCTACACCCAAAGGTCAGATTTTGATAATATGCTTTTGCTTGTGCACAAGGCATATGTTTTGTGCATTTTGAATATGATTTCATATGAAAAAAGTGACATTTTTGTTTTCATTTTTTTGCAAAATGACATGTGCAATGCTTTTTTTGTCAAATATGAAAGTATTGAATGTGCCAAATCACAGCAAATATCCAATAGATGGCTAGAGCTCTCCGCAGTGAATTTTCATATTGCAAATGTAACACAATTCAAGACCCAAGAGTCAAATTTTGAAAAAATGACATATTTTTTAAAAACTTTTCAACCCCTTAAAAAGTGGTTTCTGGACCGTTTTTCGATTTTTTTTTTCGATTGTTATGTCAATTACACATGTATAAGAGCTGTATGAACATGCTAATGACGTTTTTTATTGACATAATTTTTTGGGTTGTTTTTGCTTGTGCATAAGGCATATGTTTTGTGCATTTGGAATATGATTTCATAGGAAGTTAAAAGTGACATATTTGCTTGTGCATAAGGCATATGTTTTGTGCATTTGGAATATGATTTCATAGGAAGTCAAAAGTGACATATTTGCTTGTGCATAAGGCATATTATTTGTGCATTTGGAATATGATTTCATAGGAAGTCAAAAGTGACATCTTTTTTTCTTTTTTTTGCCAAATGCCATTAGAAATGTGCAAATGAAATTTCCAATTATTTTTTGTCAATTATACGTGTATGAAAGTATTGAATGTGCCAAATCAGGATGTTTGTCCGTTTGCCATGTACGATCATAGGAAGTCGGTTTCCAAAACAAAAGTCAGTGAACCATAGTCCAAATGGCATTTATACTGACCAAATGATATATAGCCCTATGTTAAGCCATGAATCAATGCAGACAGTCTACTTGTCATGTATGATGAGGGAGAAGTGGGACTCTGTTGCTTTAAACATTTTTAACGAATTTGACATGCTCAGAATGCATAATTGACTGGCCCGATGATCTCGGGATGGCCGTGCAGTGACTGTGGTTCCTCTCCATCGCTCGTTGTGTTGATTTCATCATGTCAACTTTGGTGATATTTTTTGCTGTTGAATCATATTGCAAATGCGCGTTACATTTGCAATATAGCGCGTTACTTTGCAATATGATTCAATGGGCATTTAGCATCACGAATTTAGGCATGCTCAAAATACTGCAGAAATGCATAATTGACTGGCCCGATGATCTCGGTATGGCCGGACAGTGACTGTGGTTCCTCTCCATGGCTTGATGGTGACATGAGAGAAGTGGGACTGTCGTTTTTTAGCGATTTTTTGGAAAAATGTCCAAAATGAATAGGGGCGCCCCATATTGGATGGGCACTGATGGAAGGTGCTCCCTACCCAACCATGGACCACTTGCACCCCCCTAAAGGCATTTAAAACCCTTCTAAAAAAAAATCCTGGTAACACATTTCGGGTCACCATGTGCACGGATGCGCATTACCGATATGTTTCAATGGGCCTCAACATCACGAATTTGGCATGCTCAAAAACCCTGCAGAAATGCATAATTGACTGTCCCAATGAACTGGGGATGGCCGTGCAGTGACTGTGGTTCCTCTCTATCGCTCATTGTGTTGATTTCATCATGTCAACTTTGGTGATATTTTTTGCTTTTGAATCATGTTGCAAATGCACGTTACGTTTGCAATATTGCGCGTTACATTTGCAATCTGATTCATCATGTCAACTTTGGTGATATTTATTGCTGTTGAATCATATTGCAAACGCGCGTTACTGTGGTTCCTCTCCATTGCTCGTCACCCAGCAGTCAGCGTCCATCAGTCAATTAGATGTCATTCTGACACCAAACTGATACCATATGACACCAAATCCACTTTTTCCAACTCGTATAGAAGCCAACTATCACATATGTCAGAGAAGGCCCATAATTCACAGTGCTTTCAATTTTAACCATAAAAAAACATAAAACACATAGTTACGTTATAGCTGTGGGTCCAGCTCTGACAATATGTGTAGGCCTATGTGAGGCGACCCCGAATCCCAAGTTTCGGCTCGATAGGTCATTCGGTGCCCGAGCAATGGCCTTAATTGGTGCTGAAAATCCACTTTTTCAGGGCGTTACTACGGGGTCCCTGAATGAGCTATCGGAAAGAGACATTGGGGTCCGTCTCTATGGGCCGAGGCGGTTTCAATGCACCTAGTCTTGAGAATCTGGGACATGTCGCCATGTCCGTGATATTCAAAATGAATTGAACATATTGCAAATGCACGAGGCGGTTTCTCGGTCTGAGAACCTTCTAGAGCCACATAAATCACCGTGCACTATCGACTTGAGCTCTAGAACAGGTTTCTAAAATTTCGGAGCTCTAGGTCTGACGGTTCTTGAATCGTTTGAACGAAAATAACTATTGAAGGCGGTATAAGCCTCTAAGCCCCACACTATGTCCCTATGGACAAATTGTGTGTGTGTGTGTTTTAGTTTTTTGGGAAAAAGAATAGACACACGTTGTCTTTGGGGTAAGGATAAACAGAATCCTGAATATGAAGTCTCTACCTTAAGAATTGACTGAATAACAGATGGTTGAGTTGCGTGATTTTCACTATCTGCTGGTTGGCCATATGACAATAGCTCTTGGGTGTTTTTAACAACTTCCGGTTGTCACAGGAAGTTCTTACTCAACACACGTTGTCTTTGGGGTAGACATAAACAGAATCCTAAATAAGAAGTCTCTACATTAAGAATTGACTGAATGACAGATGGTTGAGTTGCGTGATTTTCACTCTGTGCGTTTTATATGACAATAGCTCTAGGCTGTTTTTAACCACTTCCGGTTGTCAAAGGAAGCTCTTGCTCCACACACGTTCTCTTTGGGGTAGACATAAACAGATTCCTGAATATGAAGTCTCTACCTTAAGAATTGACTGAATAACAGATGGTTGAGTTGCGTGATTTTCACTATCTGCTGGTTGGCCATATGACAATAGCTCTTGGGTGTTTTTAACAACTTCCGGTTGTCACAGGAAGCTCTTGCTCCACACACGTAGCCTTTGGGTAGACATAAACAGAATCCTAAATATGAAGTCTCTACCTTAAGAATTGACTGAATGACAGATGGTTGAGTTGCGTGATTTTCACTCTTTGCGTTTTATATGACAATAGCTCTAGGCTGTTTTTAACCACTTCCGGTTGTCAAAGGAAGCTCTTGCTCCACACACGTTGTCTTTGGGATAGACATAAACAGAATCCTGAATATGAAGTCTCTACCTTAAGAATTGACTGAATAACAGATGGTTGAGTTGCGTGATTTTCACTATCTACTGGTTGGCCATATGACAATAGCTCTAGGCTGTTTTTAACAACTTCCGGTTGTCACAGGAAGCTCTTGCTCCACACACGTTGTCTTTGGGGTAGACATAAACAGAATCCTGAATATGAAGTCTCTACCTTAAGAATTGACTGAATGACAGATGGTTGAGTTGCGTGATTTTCACTATGTGCGTTTTATATGACAATAGCTCTAGGCTGTTTTTAACCACTTCCGGTTGTCACATGAAGCTCTTGCTCCACACACGTTGTCTTTGGGGTAGACATAAACAGAATCCTGAATATGAAGTCTCTACCTTAAGAATTGACTGAATAACAGATGGTTGAGTTGCGTGATTTTCACTATCTGCTGGTTGGCCATATGACAATAGCTCTTGGGTGTTTTTAACAACTTCCGGTTGTCACAGGAAGCTCTTGCTCCACACACGTTGCCTTTGGGGTAGACATAAACAGAATCCTGAATATGAAGTCTCTACCTTAAGAATTGACTGAATGACAGATGGTTGAGTTGCTTGATTTTCACTATGTGCGTTTTATATGACAATAGCTCTAGGCTTTTTTTTAACAACTTCCGATTGTCACAGGAAGCTCTTGCTCCACACACGTTGTCTTTGGGGTATACATAAACAGAATCCTGAATATGAAGTCTCTACCTTAAGAATTGACTGAATAGTACATGGTTGAGTTGCGTGATTTCCACTATCTGATGTTTGGCCATATGACAATAGCTCTTGGGTGTTTTTAACAACTTACGGTTGTCACAGGAAGTTCTTACTCAACACACGTTGTCTTTGGGGTAGACATAAACAGAATCCTGAATAAGAAGTCTCTACCTTAAGAATTGACTGAATGACAGATGGTTGAGTTGCGTGATTTTCACTATGTGCGTTTAATATGACAATAGCTCTAGGCTGTTTTTAACCACTTCCGGTTGTCACAGGAAGCTCTTGCTCCACACACGTTGTCTTTGGGATAGACATAAACAGAATCCTGAATATGAAGTCTCTACCTTAAGAATTGACTAAATAACAGATGGTTGAGTTGCTTGATTTTCACTATCTACTGGTTGGCCATATGACAATAGCTCTAGGCTGTTTTTAACAACTTCCGGTTGTCACAGGAAGCTCTTGCTCCACACACGTTGTCTTTGGGGTAGACATAAACAGAATCCTGAATATGAAGTCTCTACCTTAAGAATTGACTTAATAACAGATGGTTGAGTTGAGTGATTTTCACTATCTGCATGTTGGCCATATGACAATAGCTCTTGGGTGTTTTTAACACCTTCCGGTTGTCACAGGAAGCTCTTGCACCACACACGTTGCCTTTGGGGTAGACATAAACAGAATCCTGAATATGAAGTCTCTACCTTAAGAATTGACTGAATGACAGATGGTTGAGTTGCTTGATTTTCACTATGTGCGTTTTATATGACAATAGCTCTAGGCTGTTTTTAACCACTTCCGGTTGTCACAGGAAGCTCTTGCTCCACACACGTTGTCTTTGGGGTAGACATAAACAGAATCCTGAATATGAAGTCTCTACCTTAAGAATTGACTGAATAACAGATGGTTGAGTTGCGTGATTTTAACTATCTGCTGGTTGGCCATATGACAATAGCTCTTGGGTGTTTTTAACAACTTCCGGTTGTCAAAGGAAGTTCTTACTCAACACACGTTGTCATTTGGGTAGACATAAACAGAATCCTGAATATGAAGTCTCTACCTTAAGAATTGACTGAATGACAGATGGTTGAGTTGCGTGATTTTCACTCTGTGCGTTTTATATGACAATAGGTCTAGGCTGTTTTTAACCACTTCCGGTTGTCACAGGAAGCTCTTGCTCCACACACGTTGTCATTTGGGTAGACATAAACAGAATCCTAAATATGAAGTCTCTACCTTAAGAATTGACTGAATGACAGATGGTTGAGTTGCGTGATTTTCACTCTTTGCGTTTTATATGACAATAGCTCTAGGCTGTTTTTAACCACTTCCGGTTGTCAAAGGAAGCTCTTGCTCCACACACGTTGTCTTTGGGATAGACATAAACAGAATCCTGAATATGAAGTCTCTACCTTAAGAATTGACTGAATAACAGATGGTTGAGTTGCGTGATTTTCACTATCTACTGGTTGGCCATATGACAATAGCTCTAGGCTGTTTTTAACAACTTCCGGTTGTCACAGGAAGCTCTTGCTCCACACACGTTGTCTTTGGGGTAGACATAAACAGAATCCTGAATATGAAGTCTCTACCTTAAGAATTGACTGAATGACAGATGGTTGAGTTGCGTGATTTTCACTATGTGCGTTTTATATGACAATAGCTCTAGGCTGTTTTTAACCACTTCCGGTTGTCACATGAAGCTCTTGCTCCACACACGTTGTCTTTGGGGTAGACATAAACAGAATCCTGAATATGAAGTCTCTACCTTAAGAATTGACTGAATAACAGATGGTTGAGTTGCGTGATTTTCACTATCTGCTGGTTGGCCATATGACAATAGCTCTTGGGTGTTTTTAACAACTTCCGGTTGTCACAGGAAGCTCTTGCTCCACACACGTTGCCTTTGGGGTAGACATAAACAGAATCCTGAATATGAAGTCTCTACCTTAAGAATTGACTGAATGACAGATGGTTGAGTTGCTTGATTTTCACTATGTGCGTTTTATATGACAATAGCTCTAGGCTTTTTTTTAACAACTTCCGGTTGTCACAGGAAGCTCTTGCTCCACACACGTTGTCTTTGGGGTAGACATAAACAGAATCCTGAATATGAAGTCTCTACCTTAAGAATTGACTTAATAACAGATGGTTGAGTTGAGTGATTTTCACTATCTGCATGTTGGCCATATGACAATAGCTCTTGGGTGTTTTTAACAACTTCCGGTTGTCACAGGAAGCTCTTGCACCACACACGTTGCCTTTGGGGTAGACATAAACAGAATCCTGAATATGAAGTCTCTACCTTAAGAATTGACTGAATGACAGATGGTTGAGTTGCTTGATTTTCACTATGTGCGTTTTATATGACAATAGCTCTAGGCTGTTTTTAACCACTTCCGGTTGTCACAGGAAGCTCTTGCTCCACACACGTTGTCTTTGGGGTAGACATAAACAGAATCCTGAATATGAAGTCTCTACCTTAAGAATTGACTGAATAACAGATGGTTGAGTTGCGTGATTTTAACTATCTGCTGGTTGGCCATATGACAATAGCTCTTGGGTGTTTTTAACAACTTCCGGTTGTCAAAGGAAGTTCTTACTCAACACACGTTGTCATTTGGGTAGACATAAACAGAATCCTGAATATGAAGTCTCTACCTTAAGAATTGACTGAATGACAGATGGTTGAGTTGCGTGATTTTCACTCTGTGCGTTTTATATGACAATAGGTCTAGGCTGTTTTTAACCACTTCCGGTTGTCACAGGAAGCTCTTGCTCCACACACGTTGTCTTTGGGGTAGACATAAACAGAATCCTGAATATGAAGTCTCTACCTTAAGAATTGACTGAATAACAGATGGTTGAGTTGCGTGATTTTCACTATCTGCTGGTTGGCCATATGACAATAGCTCTAGGCTGTTTTTAACAACTTCCGGTTGTCACAGGAAGCTCTTGCTCCACACACTTAGCCTTTGGGGTACACATAAACAGAATCCTGAATATGAAGTCTCTACCTTAAGAATTGACTGAATGACAGATGGTTGAGTTGCGTGATTTTCACTCTGTGCGTTTTATATGACAATAGCTCTAGGCTGTTTTTAACCACTTCCGGTTGTCAAAGGAAGCTCTTGCTCCACACACGTTGTCTTTGGGATAGACATTAACAGAATCCTGAATATGAAGTCTCTACCTTAAGAATTGATTGAATAACAGATGGTTGAGTTGCGTGATTTTCACTATCTGCTGGTTGGCCATATGACAATAGCTCTAGGCTGTTTTTAACAACTTCCGGTTGTCACAGGAAGCTCTTGCTCCACACACTTAGCCTTTGGGGTACACATAAACAGAATCCTGAATATGAAGTCTCTACCTTAAGAATTGACTGAATGACAGATGGTTGAGTTGCGTGATTTTCACTCTGTGCGTTTTATATGACAATAGCTCTAGGCTGTTTTTAACCACTTCCGGTTGTCAAAGGAAGCTCTTGCTCCACACACGTTGTCTTTGGGATAGACATAAACAGAATCCTGAATATGAAGTCTCTACCTTAAGAATTGACTGAATAACAGATGGTTGAGTTGCGTGATTTTCACTATCTACTGGTTGGCCATATGCCAATAGCTCTAGGCTGTTTTTAACAACTTCCGGTTATCACAGGAAGCTCTTGCTCCACACACGTTGTCTTTGGGGTAGACATAAACAGAATCCTGAATATGAAGTCTCTACCTTAAGAATTGACTGAATAACAGATGGTTGAGTTGCGTGATTTTCACTCTCTGCTGGTTGGCCATATGACAATAGCTCTAGGCTGTTTTTAACAACTTCCGGTTGTCACAGGAAGCTCTTGCTCCACACACGTAGCCTTTGGGGTACACATAAACAGAATCCTGAATATGAAGTCTCTACCTTAAGAATTGACTGAATGACAGATGGTTGAGTTGCGTGATTTTCACTCTGTGCGTTTTATATGACAATAGCTCTAGGCTGTTTTTAACCACTTCCGGTTGTCAAAGGAAGCTCTTGCTCCACACACGTTGTCTTTGGGATACACATAAACAGAATCCTGAATATGAAGTCTCTACCTTAAGAATTGATTGAATAACAGATGGTTGAGTTGCGTGATTTTCACTATCTGCTGGTTGGCCATATGACAATAGCTCTAGGCTGTTTTTAACAACTTCCGGTTGTCACAGGAAGCTCTTGCTCCACACACTTAGCCTTTGGGGTACACATAAACAGAATCCTGAATATGAAGTCTCTACCTTAAGAATTGACTGAATGACAGATGGTTGAGTTGCGTGATTTTCACTCTGTGCGTTTTATATGACAATAGCTCTAGGCTGTTTTTAACCACTTCCGGTTGTCAAAGGAAGCTCTTGCTCCACACACGTTGTCTTTGGGATAGACATAAACAGAATCCTGAATATGAAGTCTCTACCTTAAGAATTGATTGAATAACAGATGGTTGAGTTGCGTGATTTTCACTATCTACTGGTTGGCCATATGCCAATAGCTCTAGGCTGTTTTTAACAACTTCCGGTTATCACAGGAAGCTCTTGCTCCACACACGTTGTCTTTGGGGTAGACATAAACAGAATCCTGAATATGAAGTCTCTACCTTAAGAATTGACTGAATAACAGATGGTTGAGTTGCGTGATTTTCACTCTCTGCTGGTTGGCCATATGACAATAGCTCTAGGCTGTTTTTAACAACTTCCGGTTGTCACAGGAAGCTCTTGCTCCACACACGTAGCCTTTGGGGTACACATAAACAGAATCCTGAATATGAAGTCTCTACCTTAAGAATTGACTGAATGACAGATGGTTGAGTTGCGTGATTTTCACTCTGTGCGTTTTATATGACAATAGCTCTAGGCTGTTTTTAACCACTTCCGGTTGTCAAAGGAAGCTCTTGCTCCACACACGTTGTCTTTGGGATACACATAAACAGAATCCTGAATATGAAGTCTCTACCTTAAGAATTGATTGAATAACAGATGGTTGAGTTGCGTGATTTTCACTATCTGCTGGTTGGCCATATGACAATAGCTCTAGGCTGTTTTTAACAACTTCCGGTTGTCACAGGAAGCTCTTGCTCCACACACTTAGCCTTTGGGGTACACATAAACAGAATCCTGAATATGAAGTCTCTACCTTAAGAATTGACTGAATGACAGATGGTTGAGTTGCGTGATTTTCACTCTGTGCGTTTTATATGACAATAGCTCTAGGCTGTTTTTAACCACTTCCGGTTGTCAAAGGAAGCTCTTGCTCCACACACGTTGTCTTTGGGATAGACATAAACAGAATCCTGAATATGAAGTCTCTACCTTAAGAATTGATTGAATAACAGATGGTTGAGTTGCGTGATTTTCACTATCTACTGGTTGGCCATATGCCAATAGCTCTAGGCTGTTTTTAACAACTTCCGGTTATCACAGGAAGCTCTTGCTCCACACACGTTGTCTTTGGGGTAGACATAAACAGAATCCTGAATATGAAGTCTCTACCTTAAGAATTGACTGAATAACAGATGGTTGAGTTGCGTGATTTTCACTCTCTGCTGGTTGGCCATATGACAATAGCTCTAGGCTGTTTTTAACAACTTCCGGTTGTCACAGGAAGCTCTTGCTCCACACACGTAGCCTTTGGGGTACACATAAACAGAATCCTGAATATGAAGTCTCTACCTTAAGAATTGACTGAATGACAGATGGTTGAGTTGCGTGATTTTCACTCTGTGCGTTTTATATGACAATAGCTCTAGGCTGTTTTTAACCACTTCCGGTTGTCAAAGGAAGCTCTTGCTCCACACACGTTGTCTTTGGGATACACATAAACAGAATCCTGAATATGAAGTCTCTACCTTAAGAATTGACTGAATA
Source organism: Salmo salar (assembly GCF_965601325.2). Taxonomy (NCBI): domain Eukaryota; kingdom Metazoa; phylum Chordata; class Actinopteri; order Salmoniformes; family Salmonidae; genus Salmo; species Salmo salar. Next base: position 70,316,417 of record NC_138300.1, read on the forward strand.
ACAGATGGTTGAGTTGCGTGATTTTCACTATCTACTGGTTGGCCATATGACAATAGCTCTAGGCTGTTTTTAACAACTTCCGGTTGTCACAGGAAGCTCTTGCTCCACACACGTTGTCTTTGGGGTAGACATAAACAGAATCCTGAATATGAAGTCTCTACCTTAAGAATTGACTGAATAACAGATGGTTGAGTTGCGTGATTTTAACTATCTGCTGGGTGGCCATATGACAATAGCTCTTGGGTGTTTTTAACAACTTCCGGTTGTCACAGGAAGTTCTTACTCAACACACGTTGTCATTTGGGTAGACATAAACAGAATCCTGAATATGAAGTCTCTACCTTAAGAATTGACTGAATGACAGATGGTTGAGTTCCGTGATTTTCACTCTGTGCGTTTTATATGACAATAGCTCTAGGCTGTTTTTAACCACTTCCGGTTGTCAAAGGAAGCTCTTGCTCCACACACGTTGTCTTTGGGATACACATAAACAGAATCCTGAATATGAAGTCTCTACCTTAAGAATTGACTGAATAACAGATGGTTGAGTTGCGTGATTTTCACTATCTACTGGTTGGCCATATGACAATAGCTCGAGGCTGTTTTTAACAACTTCCGGTTGTCACAGGAAGCTCTTGCTCCACACACGTTGTCTTTGGGGTAGACATAAACAGAATCCTGAATATGAAGTCTCTACCTTAAGAATTGACTGAATAACAGATGGTTGAGTTGCGTGATTTTAACTATCTGCTGGTTGGCCATATGACAATAGCTCTTGGGTGTTTTTAACAACTTCCGGTTGTCACAGGAAGTTCTTACTCAACACACGTTGTCATTTGGGTAGACATAAACAGAATCCTGAATATGAAGTCTCTACCTTAAGAATTGACTGAATGACAGATGGTTGAGTTGCGTGATTTTCACTCTGTGCGTTTTATATGACAATAGCTCTAGGCTGTTTTTAACCACTTCCGGTTGTCAAAGGAAGCTCTTGCTCCACACACGTTGTCTTTGGGATAGACATAAACAGAATCCTGAATATGAAGTCTCTACCTTAAGAATTGACTGAATAACAGATGGTTGAGTTGCGTGATTTTCACTATCTGCTGGTTGGCCATATGACAATAGCTCTAGGCTGTTTTGAACAACTTCCGGTTGTCACAGGAAGCTCTTGCTCCGCACACGTTGTCTTTGGGGTAGACATAAACAGAATCCTGAATATGAAGTCTCTACCTTAAGAATTGACTGAATGACAGATGGTTGAGTTGCATGATTTTCACTATGTGCGTTTTATATGACAATAGCTCTAGGCTGTTTTTAACCACTTCCGGTTGTCACAGGAAGCTCTTGCTCCACACACGTTGTCTTTGGGGTAGACATAAACAGAATCCTGAATATGAAGTCTCTACCTTAACCTGTTAGGGCTAGGGGGCAGCATTGACACGGCTGGATAAAAAACATACCCGATTTAATCTGGTTACCACTCCTACTCAGTAACTAGAATATGCATATACTTATTACATATGGATAGAAAACACCCTAAATTTTCTAAAACTGTTTGAATGGTGTCTGTGAGTATAACAGAACTCAAATGGCAGGTCAAAACCTGAGAGATTCCTTTACAGGAAGTGGCCTGTCTGACCATTTCTGGAACTTCTTTGCCATCTCTATCATTTACTAAGGATCTCTGCTCTAACGTGACACTTCCCACGTCGTCCATAGGCTCTCATAGCCCGGGAAAAAAGAGAATGTCGTCATTCCAGCCCCAGGCTGAAACACATTATCGCCTTTCTCAAGTGGCCCATCAAGAGACACTAGCTTATGCGCGTGACCCCGACCGCCCCCGCCTTTGGGATTTTTTCCTCTGTTTGCCGAAAAGGAGATTCCCTGTCGGAATTTTACCGCTTTTCTACGAGAAAAATGACGTAAAAATTGATTTTAAACAGCGGTTGACATGCTTCGACGTACGGCAATTGAATACTTTGAATTTTATTGTCAGGAATTGCGCCAAGCGCGCGACACTTCTTTACTATTTCGGATAGTGTCTGGAACGCACGAACAAAACGCCGCTATTCGGATATAACGATGGATTATTTTGGACCAAACCAACATTTGTTATTGAAGTAGACGTCCTGGGTGTGCATTCTGACGAAGACAACAAAAGGTAATGACATTTTTATAATAGTAAATATGATTATGGTGAGTGCTAAACTTGCCGGGTGTCTAAATAGCGAGCCCGTGATGCCTGGGCTATATACTTAGAATATTGCAAAATGTGCTTTCACCAAAAAGCTATTTTAAAATCGGACATATCGAGTGCATAGAGGAGGTCTGTATCTATAATTCTTAAAATAATTGTTATGCTTTTTGTGAACGTTTATCGTGAGTAATTTAGTAAAATGTTAGCGAATTCCCCGTAAGTTTGCGGGGGGTATGCTAGTTCTGAACGTCACATGCTAATGTAAAAAGCTGGTTTTTGATATAAATATGAACTTGATTGAACAAAACATGCATGTATTGTATAACATAATGTCCTAGGGTTGTCATCTGATGAAGATCATCAAAGGTGAGTGCTGCATTTAGCTGTCTTCTGGGTTTTGGTGACATTATATGCTGGCTTGAAAAATGGGTGTCTGATTATTTCTGGCTTGGTACTCTGCTGACATAATCTAATGTTTTGCTTTCGTTGTAAAGCCTTTTTGAAATCGGACAGTGTGGTTAGATTAACGAGAGTCTTATCTTTAAATGGCTGTAAAATAGTCATATGTTTGAGAAATTGAAGTAATAGGATTTTGAAGATTTTGAAAATCGCGCCACAGGCTGGCAGTGGATGTTACGTAGGTGGGACGAATTCGTCCCGCCGGTCCCATAGAGGTTAAGAATTGACTGAATAACAGATGGTTGAGTTGCGTGATTTTCACTATCTGCTGGTTGGCCATATGACAATAGCTCTAGGCTGTTTTGAACAACTTCCGGTTGTCACAGGAAGCTCTTGCTCCGCACACGTTGTCTTTGGGGTAGACATAAACAGAATCCTGAATATGAAGTCTCTACCTTAAGAATTGACTGAATGACAGATGGTTGAGTTGCATGATTTTCACTATGTGCGTTTTATATGACAATAGCTCTAGGCTGTTTTTAACCACTTCCGGTTGTCACAGGAAGCTCTTGCTCCACACACGTTGTCTTTGGGGTAGACATAAACAGAATCCTGAATATGAAGTCTCTACCTTAAGAATTGACTGAATAACAGATGGTTGAGTTGCGTGATTTTAACTATCTGCTGGTTGGCCATATGACAATAGCTCTTGGGTGTTTTTAACAACTTCCGGTTGTCACAGGAAGTTCTTACTCAACACACGTTGTCATTTGGGTAGACATAAACAGAATCCTGAATATGAAGTCTCTACCTTAAGAATTGACTGAATGACAGATGGTTGAGTTGCGTGATTTTCACTCTGTGCGTTTTATATGACAATAGGTCTAGGCTGTTTTTAACCACTTCCGGTTGTCACAGGAAGCTCTTGCTCCACACACGTTGTCTTTGGGGTAGACATAAACAGAATCCTGAATATGAAGTCTCTACCTTAAGAATTCACTGAATAACAGATGGTTGAGTTGCGTGATTTTCACTATCTGCTCGTTGGCCATATGACAATAGCTCTAGGCTGTTTTTAACAACTTCCGGTTGTCACAGGAAGCTCTTGCTCCACACACTTAGCCTTTGGGGTACACATAAACAGAATCCTGAATATGAAGTCTCTACCTTAAGAATTGACTGAATGACAGATGGTTGAGTTGCGTGATTTTCACTCTGTGCGTTTTATATGACAATAGCTCTAGGCTGTTTTTAACCACTTCCGGTTGTCAAAGGAAGCTCTTGCTCCACACACGTTGTCTTTGGGATAGACATAAACAGAATCCTGAATATGAAGTCTCTACCTTAAGAATTGACTGAATAACAGATGGTTGAGTTGCGTGATTTTCACTATCTACTGGTTGGCCATATGCCAATAGCTCTAGGCTGTTTTTAACAACTTCCGGTTATCACAGGAAGCTCTTGCTCCACACACGTTGTCTTTAGGGTAGACATAAACAGAATCCTGAATATGAAGTCTCTACCTTAAGAATTGACTTAATAACAGATGGTTGAGTTGCGTGATTTTCACTCTCTGCTGGTTGGCCATATGACAATAGCTCTAGGCTGTTTTTAACAACTTCCGGTTGTCACAGGAAGCTCTTGCTCCACACACGTAGCCTTTGGGGTACACATAAACAGAATCCTGAATATGAAGTCTCTACCTTAAGAATTGACTGAATGACAGATGGTTGAGTTGCGTGATTTTCACTCTGAGCGTTTTATATGACAATAGCTCTAGGCTGTTTTTAACCACTTCCGGTTGTCAAAGGAAGCTCTTGCTCCACACACGTTGTCTTTGGGATACACATAAACAGAATCCTGAATATGAAGTCTCTAACTTAAGAATTGACTGAATAACAGATGGTTGAGTTGCGTGATTTTCACTATCTACTGGTTGGCCATATGCCAATAGCTCTAGGCTGTTTTTAACAACTTCCGGTTATCACAGGAAGCTCTTGCTCCACACACGTTGTCTTTAGGGTAGACATAAACAGAATCCTGAATATGAAGTCTCTACCTTAAGAATTGACTGAATAACAGATGGTTGAGTTGCGTGATTTTCACTCTCTGCTGGTTGGCCATATGACAATAGCTCTAGGCTGTTTTTAACAACTTCCGGTTGTCACAGGAAGCTCTTGCTCCACACACGTAGCCTTTGGGGTACACATAAACAGAATCCTGAATATGAAGTCTCTACCTTAAGAATTGACTGAATGACAGATGGTTGAGTTGCGTGATTTTCACTCTGAGCGTTTTATATGACAATAGCTCTAGGCTGTTTTTAACCACTTCCGGTTGTCAAAGGAAGCTCTTGCTCCACACACGTTGTCTTTGGGATACACATAAACAGAATCCTGAATATGAAGTCTCTACCTTAAGAATTGACTGAATAACAGATGGTTGAGTTGCGTGATTTTCACTATCTACTGGTTGGCCATATGACAATAGCTCTAGGCTGTTTTTAACAACTTCCGGTTGTCACAGGAAGCTCTTGCTCCACACACGTTGTCTTTGGGGTAGACATAAACAGAATCCTGAATATGAAGTCTCTACCTTAAGAATTGACTGAATAACAGATGGTTGAGTTGCGTGATTTTAACTATCTGCTGGTTGGCCATATGAAAATAGCTCTTGGGTGTTTTTTACAACTTCCGGTTGTCACAGGAAGTTCTTACTCAACACACGTTGTCATTTGGGTAGACATAAACAGAATCCTGAAGATGAAGTCTCTACCTTAAGAATTGACTGAATGACAGATGGTTGAGTTGCTTGATTTTCACTCTGTGCGTTTTATATGACAATAGCTCTAGGCTGTTTTTAACCACTTCCGGTTGTCAAAGGAAGCTCTTGCTCCACACACGTTGTCTTTGGGATAGACATAAACAGAATCCTGAATATGAAGTCTCTACCTTAAGAATTGACTGAATAACAGATGGTTGAGTTGCGTGATTTTCACTATCTACTGGTTGGCCATATGCCAATAGCTCTAGGCTGTTTTTAACAACTTCCGGTTATCACAGGAAGCTCTTGCTCCACACACGTTGTCTTTGGGGTAGACATAAACAGAATCCTGAATATGAAGTCTCTACCTTAAGAATTGACTGAATAACAGATGGTTGAGTTGCGTGATTTTCACTATCTGCTGGTTGGCCATATGACAATAGCTCTAGGCTGTTTTTAACAACTTCCGGTTGTCACAGGAAGCTCTTGCTCCACACACGTAGCCTTTGGGGTACACATAAACAGAATCCTGAATATGAAGTCTCTACCTTAAGAATTGACTGAATGACAGATGGTTGAGTTGCGTGATTTTCACTCTGTGCGTTTTATATGACAATAGCTCTAGGCTGTTTTTAACCACTTCCGGTTGTCAAAGGAAGCTCTTGCTCCACACACGTTGTCTTTGGGATAGACATAAACAGAATCCTGAATATGAAGTCTCTACCTTAAGAATTGACTGAATAACAGATGGTTGAGTTGCGTGATTTTCACTATCTACTGGTTGGCCATATGCCAATAGCTCTAGGCTGTTTTTAACAACTTCCGGTTATCACAGGAAGCTCTTGCTCCACACACGTTGTCTTTAGGGTAGACATAAACAGAATCCTGAATATGAAGTCTCTACCTTAAGAATTGACTGAATAACAGATGGTTGAGTTGCGTGATTTTCACTCTCTGCTGGTTGGCCATATGACAATAGCTCTAGGCTGTTTTTAACAACTTCCGGTTGTCACAGGAAGCTCTTGCTCCACACACGTAGCCTTTGGGGTACACATAAACAGAATCCTGAATATGAAGTCTCTACCTTAAGAATTGACTGAATGACAGATGGTTGAGTTGCGTGATTTTCACTCTGAGCGTTTTATATGACAATAGCTCTAGGCTGTTTTTAACCACTTCCGGTTGTCAAAGGAAGCTCTTGCTCCACACACGTTGTCTTTGGGATACACATAAACAGAATCCTGAATATGAAGTCTCTACCTTAAGAATTGACTGAATAACAGATGGTTGAGTTGCGTGATTTTCACTATCTACTGGTTGGCCATATGACAATAGCTCTAGGCTGTTTTTAACAACTTCCGGTTGTCACAGGAAGCTCTTGCTCCACACACGTTGTCTTTGGGGTAGACATAAACAGAATCCTGAATATGAAGTCTCTACCTTAAGAATTGACTGAATAACAGATGGTTGAGTTGCGTGATTTTAACTATCTGCTGGTTGGCCATATGACAATAGCTCTTGGGTGTTTTTAACAACTTCCGGTTGTCACAGGAAGTTCTTACTCAACACACGTTGTCATTTGGGTAGACATAAACAGAATCCTGAAGATGAAGTCTCTACCTTAAGAATTGACTGAATGACAGATGGTTGAGTTGCTTGATTTTCACTCTGTGCGTTTTATATGACAATAGCTCTAGGCTGTTTTTAACCACTTCCGGTTGTCAAAGGAAGCTCTTGCTCCACACACGTTGTCTTTGGGATAGACATAAACAGAATCCTGAATATGAAGTCTCTACCTTAAGAATTGACTGAATAACAGATGGTTGAGTTGCGTGATTTTCACTATCTACTGGTTGGCCATATGCCAATAGCTCTAGGCTGTTTTTAACAACTTCCGGTTATCACAGGAAGCTCTTGCTCCACACACGTTGTCTTTGGGGTAGACATAAACAGAATCCTGAATATGAAGTCTCTACCTTAAGAATTGACTGAATAACAGATGGTTGAGTTGCGTGATTTTCACTATCTGCTGGTTGGCCATATGACAATAGCTCTAGGCTGTTTTTAACAACTTCCGGTTGTCACAGGAAGCTCTTGCTCCACACACGTAGCCTTTGGGGTACACATAAACAGAATCCTGAATATGAAGTCTCTACCTTAAGAATTGACTGAATGACAGATGGTTGAGTTGCGTGATTTTCACTCTGTGCGTTTTATAAGACAATAGCTCTAGACTGTTTTTAACCACTTCCGGTTGTCAAAGGAAGCTCTTGCTCCACACACGTTGTCTTTGGGATAGACATAAACAGAATCCTGAATATGAAGTCTCTACGTTAAGAATTGACTGAATAACAGATGGTTGAGTTGCGTGATTTTCACTCTCTGCTGGTTGGCCATATGACAATAGCTCTAGGCTGTTTTTAACAACTTCCGGTTGTCACAGGAAGCTCTTGCTCCACACACGTAGCCTTTGGGGTACACATAAACAGAATCCTGAATATGAAGTCTCTACCTTAAGAATTGACTGAATGACAGATGGTTGAGTTGCGTGATTTTCACTCTGAGCGTTTTATATGACAATAGCTCTAGGCTGTTTTTAACCACTTCCGGTTGTCAAAGGAAGCTCTTGCTCCACACACGTTGTCTTTGGGATACACATAAACAGAATCCTGAATATGAAGTCTCTACCTTAAGAATTGACTGAATAACAGATGGTTGAGTTGCGTGATTTTCACTATCTACTGGTTGGCCATATGACAATAGCTCTAGGCTGTTTTTAACAACTTCCGGTTGTCACAGGAAGCTCTTGCTCCACACACGTTGTCTTTGGGTAGACATAAACAGAATCCTGAATATGAAGTCTCTACCTTAAGAATTGACTGAATAACAGATGGTTGAGTTGCGTGATTTTAAATATCTGCTGGTTGGCCATATGACAATAGCTCTTGGGTGTTTTTAACAACTTCCGGTTGTCACAGGAAGTTCTTACTCAACACACGTTGTCATTTGGGTAGACATAAACAGAATCCTGAATATGAAGTCTCTACCTTAAGAATTGACTGAATGACAGATGGTTGAGTTGCGTGATTTTCACTCTGTGCGTTTTATATGACAATAGCTCTAGGCTGTTTTTAACCACTTCCGGTTGTCAAAGGAAGCTCTTGCTCCACACACTTAGCCTTTGGGGTACACATAAACAGAATCCTGAATATGAAGTCTCTACCTTAAGAATTGACTGAATGACAGATGGTTGAGTTGCGTGATTTTCACTCTGTGCGTTTTATATGACAATAGCTCTAGGCTGTTTTTAACCACTTCCGGTTGTCAAAGGAAGCTCTTGCTCCACACACGTTGTCTTTGGGATAGACATAAACAGAATCCTGAATATGAAGTCTCTACCTTAAGAATTGACTGAATAACAGATGGTTGAGTTGCGTGATTTTCACTCTCTGCTGGTTGGCCATATGACAATAGCTCTAGGCTGTTTTTAACAACTTCCGGTTGTCACAGGAAGCTCTTGCTCCACACACGTAGCCTTTGGGGTACACATAAACAGAATCCTGAATATGAAGTCTCTACCTTAAGAATTGACTGAATAACAGATGGTTGAGTTGCGTGATTTTCACTATCTACTGGTTGGCCATATGACAATAGCTCTAGGCTGTTTTTAACAACTTCCGGTTGTCACAGGAAGCTCTTGCTCCACACACGTTGTCTTTGGGGTAGACATAAACAGAATCCTGAATATGAAGTCTCTACCTTAAGAATTGACTGAATAACAGATGGTTGAGTTGCGTGATTTTAACTATCTGCTGGTTGGCCATATGACAATAGCTCTTGGGTGTTTTTAACAACTTCCGGTTGTCACAGGAAGTTCTTACTCAACACACGTTGTCATTTGGGTAGACATAAACAGAATCCTGAAGATGAAGTCTCTACCTTAAGAATTGACTGAATGACAGATGGTTGAGTTGCTTGATTTTCACTCTGTGCGTTTTATATGACAATAGCTCTAGGCTGTTTTTAACCACTTCCGGTTGTCAAAGGAAGCTCTTGCTCCACACACGTTGTCTTTGGGATAGACATAAACAGAATCCTGAATATGAAGTCTCTACCTTAAGAATTGACTGAATAACAGATGGTTGAGTTGCGTGATTTTCACTATCTACTGGTTGGCCATATGCCAATAGCTCTAGGCTGTTTTTAACAACTTCCGGTTATCACAGGAAGCTCTTGCTCCACACACGTTGTCTTTGGGGTAGACATAAACAGAATCCTGAATATGAAGTCTCTACCTTAAGAATTGACTGAATAACAGATGGTTGAGTTGCGTGATTTTCACTATCTGCTGGTTGGCCATATGACAATAGCTCTAGGCTGTTTTTAACAACTTCCGGTTGTCACAGGAAGCTCTTGCTCCACACACGTAGCCTTTGGGGTACACATAAACAGAATCCTGAATATGAAGTCTCTACCTTAAGAATTGACTGAATGACAGATGGTTGAGTTGCGTGATTTTCACTCTGTGCGTTTTATATGACAATAGCTCTAGACTGTTTTTAACCACTTCCGGTTGTCAAAGGAAGCTCTTGCTCCACACACGTTGTCTTTGGGATAGACATAAACAGAATCCTGAATATGAAGTCTCTACCTTAAGAATTGACTGAATAACAGATGGTTGAGTTGCGTGATTTTCACTATCTACTGATTGGCCATATGACAATAGCTCTAGGCTGTTTTTAACAACTTCCGGTTGTCACAGGAAGCTCTTGCTCCACACACGTTGTCTTTGGGGTAGACATAAACAGAATCCTGAATATGAAGTCTCTACCTTAAGAATTGACTGAATAACAGATGGTTGAGTTGCGTGATTTTAACTATCTGCTGGTTGGCCATATGACAATAGCTCTTGGGTGTTTTTAACAACTTCCGGTTGTCACAGGAAGTTCTTACTCAACACACGTTGTCATTTGGGTAGACATAAACAGAATCCTGAATATGAAGTCTCTACCTTAAGAATTGACTGAATGACAGATGGTTGAGTTGCGTGATTTTCACTCTGTGCGTTTTATATGACAATAGCTCTAGGCTGTTTTTAACCACTTCCGGTTGTCAAAGGAAGCTCTTGCTCCACACACGTTGTCTTTGGGATAGACATAAACAGAATCCTGAATATGAAGTCTCTACCTTAAGAATTGACTGAATAACAGATGGTTGAGTTGCGTGATTTTCACTATCTACTGGTTGGCCATATGACAATAGCTCTAGGCTGTTTTTAACAACTTCCGGTTGTCACAGGAAGCTCTTGCTCCACACACGTTGTCTTTGGGGTAGACATAAACAGAATCCTGAATATGAAGTCTCTACCTTAAGAATTGACTGAATAACAGATGGTTGAGTTGCGTGATTTTCACTATCTACTGGTTGGCCATATGACAATAGCTCTTGGGTGTTTTTAACAACTTCCGGTTGTCACAGGAAGTTCTTACTCAACACACGTTGTCATTTGGGTAGACATAAACAGAATCCTGAATATGAAGTCTCTACCTTAAGAATTGACTGAATGACAGATGGTTGAGTTGCGTGATTTTCACTCTGTGCGTTTTATATGACAATAGCTCTAGGCTGTTTTTAACCACTTCCGGTTGTCAAAGGAAGCTCTTGCTCCACACACGTTGTCTTTGGGATAGACATAAACAGAATCCTGAATATGAAGTCTCTACCTTAAGAATTGACTGAATAACAGATGGTTGAGTTGCGTGATTTTCACTATCTACTGGTTGGCCATATGACAATAGCTCTAGGCTGTTTTTAACAACTTCCGGTTGTCACAGGAAGCTCTTGCTCCACACACTTAGCCTTTGGGGTACACATAAACAGAATCCTGAATATGAAGTCTCTACCTTAAGAATTGACTGAATGACAGATGGTTGAGTTGCGTGATTTTCACTCTGTGCGTTTTATATGACAATAGCTCTAGGCTGTTTTTAACCACTTCCGGTTGTCAAAGGAAGCTCTTGCTCCACACACGTTGTCTTTGGGATAGACATAAACAGAATCCTGAATATGAAGTCTCTACCTTAAGAATTGACTGAATAACAGATGGTTGAGTTGCGTGATTTTCACTATCTACTGGTTGGCCATATGCCAATAGCTCTAGGCTGTTTTTAACAACTTCCGGTTATCACAGGAAGCTCTTGCTCCACACACGTTGTCTTTGGGGTAGACATAAACAGAATCCTGAATATGAAGTCTCTACCTTAAGAATTGACTGAATAACAGATGGTTGAGTTGCGTGATTTTCACTCTCTGCTGGTTGGCCATATGACAATAGCTCTAGGCTGTTTTTAACAACTTCCGGTTGTCACAGGAAGCTCTTGCTCCACACACGTAGCCTTTGGGGTACACATAAACAGAATCCTGAATATGAAGTCTCTACCTTAAGAATTGACTGAATGACAGATGGTTGAGTTGCGTGATTTTCACTCTGAGCGTTTTATATGACAATAGCTCTAGGCTGTTTTTAACCACTTCCGGTTGTCAAAGGAAGCTCTTGCTCCACACACGTTGTCTTTGGGATACACATAAACAGAATCCTGAATATGAAGTCTCTACCTTAAGAATTGACTGAATAACAGATGGTTGAGTTGCGTGATTTTCACTATCTACTGGTTGGCCATATGACAATAGCTCTAGGCTGTTTTTAACAACTTCCGGTTGTCACAGGAAGCTCTTGCTCCACACACGTTGTCTTTGGGGTAGACATAAACAGAATCCTGAATATGAAGTCTCTACCTTAAGAATTGACTGAATAACAGATGGTTGAGTTGCGTGATTTTCACTATCTACTGGTTGGCCATATGACAATAGCTCTAGGCTGTTTTTAACAACTTCCGGTTGTCACAGGAAGCTCTTGCTCCACACACTTAGCCTTTGGGGTACACATAAACAGAATCCTGAATATGAAGTCTCTACCTTAAGAATTGACTGAATGACAGATGGTTGAGTTGCGTGATTTTCACTCTTTGCGTTTTATATGACAATAGCTCTAGGCTGTTTTTAACCACTTCCGGTTGTCAAAGGAAGCTCTTGCTCCACACACGTTGTCTTTGGGATAGACATAAACAGAATCCTGAATATGAAGTCTCTACCTTAAGAATTGACTGAATAACAGATGGTTGAGTTGCGTGATTTTCACTATCTACTGGTTGGCCATATGCCAATAGCTCTAGGCTGTTTTTAACAACTTCCGGTTATCACAGGAAGCTCTTGCTCCACACACGTTGTCTTTGGGGTAGACATAAACAGAATCCTGAATATGAAGTCTCTACCTTAAGAATTGACTGAATAACAGATGGTTGAGTTGCGTGATTTTCACTATCTGCTGGTTGGCCATATGACAATAGCTCTAGGCTGTTTTTAACAACTTCCGGTTGTCACAGGAAGCTCTTGCTCCACACACGTAGCCTTTGGGGTACACATAAACAGAATCCTGAATATGAAGTCTCTACCTTAAGAATTGACTGAATGACAGATGGTTGAGTTGCGTGATTTTCACTCTGAGCGTTTTATATGACAATAGCTCTAGGCTGTTTTTAACCACTTCCGGTTGTCAAAGGAAGCTCTTGCTCCACACACGTTGTCTTTGGGATACACATAAACAGAATCCTGAATATGAAGTCTCTACCTTAAGAATTGACTGAATAACAGATGGTTGAGTTGCGTGATTTTCACTATCTACTGGTTGGCCATATGACAATAGCTCTAGGCTGTTTTTAACAACTTCCGGTTGTCACAGGAAGCTCTTGCTCCACACACGTTGTCTTTGGGGTAGACATAAACAGAATCCTGAATATGAAGTCTCTACCTTAAGAATTGACTGAATAACAGATGGTTGAGTTGCGTGATTGTAACTATCTGCTGGTTGGCCATATGACAATAGCTCTTGGGTGTTTTTAACAACTTCCGGTTGTCACAGGAAGTTCTTACTCAACACACGTTGTCATTTGGGTAGACATAAACAGAATCCTGAAGATGAAGTCTCTACCTTAAGAATTGACTGAATGACAGATGGTTGAGTTGCTTGATTTTCACTCTGTGCGTTTTATATGACAATAGCTCTAGGCTGTTTTTAACCACTTCCGGTTGTCAAAGGAAGCTCTTGCTCCACACACGTTGTCTTTGGGATAGACATAAACAGAATCCTGAATATGAAGTCTCTACCTTAAGAATTGACTGAATAACAGATGGTTGAGTTGCGTGATTTTCACTATCTACTGGTTGGCCATATGCCAATAGCTCTAGGCTGTTTTTAACCACTTCCGGTTATCACAGGAAGCTCTTGCTCCACACACGTTGTCTTTGGGGTAGACATAAACAGAATCCTGAATATGAAGTCTCTACCTTAAGAATTGACTGAATAACAGATGGTTGAGTTGCGTGATTTTCACTATCTGCTGGTTGGCCATATGACAATAGCTCTAGGCTGTTTTTAACAACTTCCGGTTGTCACAGGAAGCTCTTGCTCCACACACGTAGCCTTTGGGGTACACATAAACAGAATCCTGAATATGAAGTCTCTACCTTAAGAATTGACTGAATGACAGATGGTTGAGTTTCGTGATTTTCACTCTGTGCGTTTTATATGACAATAGCTCTAGACTGTTTTTAACCACTTCCGGTTGTCAAAGGAAGCTCTTGCTCCACACACGTTGTCTTTGGGATAGACATAAACAGAATCCTGAATATGAAGTCTCTACCTTAAGAATTGACTGAATAACAGATGGTTGAGTTGCGTGATTTTCACTATCTACTGATTGGCCATATGACAATAGCTCTAGGCTGTTTTTAACAACTTCCGGTTGTCACAGGAAGCTCTTGCTCCACACACGTTGTCTTTGGGGTAGACATAAACAGAATCCTGAATATGAAGTCTCTACCTTAAGAATTGACTGAATAACAGATGGTTGAGTTGCGTGATTTTAACTATCTGCTGGTTGGCCATATGACAATAGCTCTTGGGTGTTTTTAACAACTTCCGGTTGTCACAGGAAGTTCTTACTCAACACACGTTGTCATTTGGGTAGACATAAACAGAATCCTGAATATGAAGTCTCTACCTTAAGAATTGACTGAATGACAGATGGTTGAGTTGCGTGATTTTCACTCTGTGCGTTTTATATGACAATAGCTCTAGGCTGTTTTTAACCACTTCCGGTTGTCAAAGGAAGCTCTTGCTCCACACACGTTGTCTTTGGGATAGATATAAACAGAATCCTGAATATGAAGTCTCTACCTTAAGAATTGACTGAATAACAGATGGTTGAGTTGCGTGATTTTCACTATCTACTGGTTGGCCATATGACAATAGCTCTAGGCTGTTTTTAACAACTTCCGGTTGTCACAGGAAGCTCTTGCTCCACACACGTTGTCTTTGGGGTAGACATAAACAGAATCCTGAATATGAAGTCTCTACCTTAAGAATTGACTGAATAACAGATGGTTGAGTTGCGTGATTTTAACTATCTGCTGGTTGGCCATATGACAATAGCTCTTGGGTGTTTTTAACAACTTCCGGTTGTCACAGGAACTTCTTACTCAACACACGTTGTCATTTGGGTAGACATAAACAGAATCCTGAATATGAAGTCTCTACCTTAAGAATTGACTGAATGACAGATGGTTGAGTTGCGTGATTTTCACTCTGTGCGTTTTATATGACAATAGCTCTAGGCTGTTTTTAACCACTTCCGGTTGTCACAGGAAGCTCTTGCTCCACACACGTTGTCTTTGGGGTAGACATAAACAGAATCCTGAATATGAAGTCTCTACCTTAAGAATTGACTGAATAACAGATGGTTGAGTTGCGTGATTTTCACTATCTGCTGGTTGGCCATATGACAATAGCTCTAGGCTGTTTTTAACAACTTCCGGTTGTCACAGGAAGCTCTTGCTCCACACACGTAGCCTTTGGGGTACACATAAACAGAATCCGGAATATTACGTCTCTACCTTAAGAATTGACTGAATGACAGATGGTTGAGTTGCGTGATTTTCACTCTGTGCGTTTTATATGACAATAGCTCTAGGCTGTTTTTAACCACTTCCGGTTGTCAAAGGAAGCTCTTGCTCCACACACGTTGTCTTTGGGATAGACATAAACAGAATCCTGAATATGAAGTCTCTACCTTAAGAATTGACTGAATAACAGATGGTTGAGTTGCGTGATTTTCACTATCTACTGGTTGGCCATATGACAATAGCTCTAGGCTGTTTTTAACAACTTCCGGTTGTCACAGGAAGCTCTTGCTCCACACACGTTGTCTTTGGGGTAGACATAAACAGAATCCTGAATATGAAGTCTCTACCTTAAGAATTGACTGAATAACAGATGGTTGAGTTGCGTGATTTTAACTATCTGCTGGTTGGCCATATGACAATAGCTCTTGGGTGTTTTTAACAACTTCCGGTTGTCACAGGAAGTTCTTACTCAACACACATTGTCATTTGGGTAGACATAAAGAGAATCCTGAATATGAAGTCTCTACCTTAAGAATTGACTGAATGACAGATGGTTGAGTTGCGTGATTTTCACTCTGTGCGTTTTATATGACAATAGCTCTAGGCTGTTTTTAACCACTTCCGGTTGTCAAAGGAAGCTCTTGCTCCACACACGTTGTCTTTGGGATAGACATAAACAGAATCCTGAATATGAAGTCTCTACCTTAAGAATTGACTGAATAACAGATGGTTGAGTTGCGTGATTTTCACTATCTACTGGTTGGCCATATGACAATAGCTCTAGGCTGTTTTTAACAACTTCCGGTTGTCACAGGAAGCTCTTGCTCCACACACGTTGTCTTTGGGGTAGACATAAACAGAATCCTGAATATGAAGTCTCTACCTTAAGAATTGACTTAATAACAGATGGTTGAGTTGAGTGATTTTCACTATCTGCATGTTGGCCATATGACAATAGCTCTTGGGTGTTTTTAACACCTTCCGGTTGTCACAGGAAGCTCTTGCACCACACACGTTGCCTTTGGGGTAGACATAAACAGAATCCTGAATATGAAGTCTCTACCTTAAGAATTGACTGAATGACAGATGGTTGAGTTGCTTGATAATCACTATGTGCGTTTTATATGACAATAGCTCTAGGCTGTTTTTAACAACTTCCGGTTGTCACAGGAAGCTCTTGCTCCACACACGTAGCCTTTGGGGTACACATAAACAGAATCCGGAATATTACGTCTCTACCTTAAGAATTGACTGAATGACAGATGGTTGAGTTGCGTGATTTTCACTCTGTGCGTTTTATATGACAATAGCTCTAGGCTGTTTTTAACCACTTCCGGTTGTCAAAGGAAGCTCTTGCTCCACACACGTTGTCTTTGGGATAGACATAAACAGAATCCTGAATATGAAGTCTCTACCTTAAGAATTGACTGAATAACAGATGGTTGAGTTGCGTGATTTTCACTATCTACTGGTTGGCCATATGACAATAGCTCTAGGCTGTTTTTAACAACTTCCGGTTGTCACAGGAAGCTCTTGCTCCACACACGTTGTCTTTGGGGTAGACATAAACAGAATCCTGAATATGAAGTCTCTACCTTAAGAATTGACTGAATAACAGATGGTTCAGTTGCGTGATTTTCACTATCTACTGATTGGCCATATGACAATAGCTCTAGGCTGTTTTTAACAACTTCCGGCTGTCACAGGAAGCTCTTGCTCCACACACGTTGTCTTTGGGGTAGACATAAACAGAATCCTGAATATGAAGTCTCTACCTTAAGAATTGACTGAATAACAGATGGTTGAGTTGCGTGATTTTAACTATCTGCTGGTTGGCCATATGACAATAGCTCTTGGGTGTTTTTAACAACTTCCGGTTGTCACAGGAAGTTCTTACTCAACACACGTTGTCATTTGGGTAGACATAAACAGAATCCTGAATATGAAGTCTCTACCTTAAGAATTGACTGAATGACAGATGGTTGAGTTGCGTGATTTTCACTCTGTGCGTTTTATATGACAATAGCTCTAGGCTGTTTTTAACCACTTCCGGTTGTCAAAGGAAGCTCTTGCTCCACACACGTTGTCTTTGGGATAGACATAAACAGAATCCTGAATATGAAGTCTCTACCTTAAGAATTGACTGAATAACAGATGGTTGAGTTGCGTGATTTTCACTATCTACTGGTTGGCCATATGACAATAGCTCTAGGCTGTTTTTAACAACTTCCGGTTGTCACAGGAAGCTCTTGCTCCACACACGTTGTCTTTGGGGTAGACATAAACAGAATCCTGAATATGAAGTCTCTACCTTAAGAATTGACTTAATAACAGATGGTTGAGTTGAGTGATTTTCACTATCTGCATGTTGGCCATATGACAATAGCTCTTGGGTGTTTTTAACACCTTCCGGTTGTCACAGGAAGCTCTTGCACCACACACGTTGCCTTTGGGGTAGACATAAACAGAATCCTGAATATGAAGTCTCTACCTTAAGAATTGACTGAATGACAGATGGTTGAGTTGCTTGATAATCACTATGTGCGTTTTATATGACAATAGCTCTAGGCTGTTTTTAACAACTTCCGGTTGTCACAGGAAGCTCTTGCTCCACACACGTAGCCTTTGGGGTACACATAAACAGAATCCGGAATATTACGTCTCTACCTTAAGAATTGACTGAATGACAGATGGTTGAGTTGCGTGATTTTCAGACTGTGCGTTTTATATGACAATAGCTCTAGGCTGTTTTTAACCACTTCCGGTTGTCAAAGGAAGCTCTTGCTCCACACACGTTGTCTTTGGGATAGACATAAACAGAATCCTGAATATGAAGTCTCTACCTTAAGAATTGACTGAATAACAGATGGTTGAGTTGCGTGATTTTCACTATCTACTGGTTGGCCATATGACAATAGCTCTAGGCTGTTTTTAACAACTTCCGGTTGTCACAGGAAGCTCTTGCTCCACACACGTTGTCTTTGGGGTAGACATAAACAGAATCCTGAATATGAAGTCTCTACCTTAAGAATTGACTGAATAACAGATGGTTGAGTTGCGTGATTTTAACTATCTGCTGGTTGGCCATATGACAATAGCTCTTGGGTGTTTTTAACAACTTCCGGTTGTCACAGGAAGTTCTTACTCAACACACGTTGTCATTTGGGTAGACATAAACAGAATCCTGAATATGAAGTCTCTACCTTAAGAATTGACTGAATGACAGATGGTTGAGTTGCGTGATTTTCACTCTGTGCGTTTTATATGACAATAGCTCTAGGCTGTTTTTAACCACTTCCGGTTGTCAAAGGAAGCTCTTGCTCCACACACGTTGTCTTTGGGATAGACATAAACAGAATCCTGAATATGAAGTCTCTACCTTAAGAATTGACTGAATAACAGATGGTTGAGTTGCGTGATTTTCACTATCTACTGGTTGGCCATATGACAATAGCTCTAGGCTGTTTTTAACAACTTCCGGTTGTCACAGGAAGCTCTTGCTCCACACACGTTGTCTTTGGGGTAGACATAAACAGAATCCTGAATATGAAGTCTCTACCTTAAGAATTGACTTAATAACAGATGGTTGAGTTGAGTGATTTTCACTATCTGCATGTTGGCCATATGACAATAGCTCTTGGGTGTTTTTAACACCTTCCGGTTGTCACAGGAAGCTCTTGCACCATACACGTTGCCTTTGGGGTAGACATAAACAGAATCCTGAATATGAAGTCTCTACCTTAAGAATTGACTGAATGACAGATGGTTGAGTTGCTTGATAATCACTATGTGCGTTTTATATGACAATAGCTCTAGGCTTTTTTTTAACAACTTCCGATTGTCACAGGAAGCTCTTGCTCCACACACGTTGTCTTTGGGGTATACTTAAACAGAATCCTGAATATGAAGTCTCTACCTTAAGAATTGACTGAATGGTACATGGTTGAGTTGCTTGATTTTCACTATCTGCTGTTTGGCCATATGACAATAGCTCTTGGGTGTTTTTAACAACTTCCGGTTGTCACAGGAAGTTCTTACTCAACACACGTTGTCATTTGGGTAGACATAAACAGAATCCTGAATATGAAGACTCTACCTTAAGAATTGACTGAATGACAGATGGTTGAGTTGCGTGATTTTCACTCTGTGCGTTTTATATGACAATAGGTCTAGGCTGTTTTTAACCACTTCCGGTTGTCACAGGAAGCTCTTGCTCCACACACGTTGTCTTTGGGGTAGACATAAACAGAATCCTGAATATGAAGTCTCTACCTTAAGAATTGACTGAATAACAGATGGTTGAGTTGCGTGATTTTCACTATCTGCTGGTTGGCCATATGACAATAGCTCTAGGCTGTTTTTAACAACTTCCGGTTGTCACAGGACGCTCTTGCTCCACACACGTAGCCTTTGGGGTACACATAAACAGAATCCGGAATATTACGTCTCTACCTTAAGAATTGACTGAATGACAGATGGTTGAGTTGCGTGATTTTCACTCTGTGCGTTTTATATGACAATAGCTCTAGGCTGTTTTTAACCACTTCCGGTTGTCAAAGGAAGCTCTTGCTCCACACACGTTGTCTTTGGGATAGACATAAACAGAATCCTGAATATGAAGTCTCTACCTTAAGAATTGACTGAATAACAGATGGTTGAGTTGCGTGATTTTCACTATCTACTGGTTGGCCATATGACAATAGCTCTAGGCTGTTTTTAACAACTTCCGGTTGTCACAGGAAGCTCTTGCTCCACACACGTTGTCTTTGGGGTAGACATAAACAGAATCCTGAATATGAAGTCTCTACCTTAAGAATTGACTGAATAACAGATGGTTGAGTTGCGTGATTTTAACTATCTGCTGGTTGGCCATATGACAATAGCTCTTGGGTGTTTTTAACAACTTCCGGTTGTCACAGGAAGTTCTTACTCAACACACATTGTCATTTGGGTAGACATAAAGAGAATCCTGAATATGAAGTCTCTACCTTAAGAATTGACTGAATGACAGATGGTTGAGTTGCGTGATTTTCACTCTGTGCGTTTTATATGACAATAGCTCTAGGCTGTTTTTAACCACTTCCGGTTGTCAAAGGAAGCTCTTGCTCCACACACGTTGTCTTTGGGATAGACATAAACAGAATCCTGAATATGAAGTCTCTACCTTAAGAATTGACTGAATAACAGATGGTTGAGTTGCGTGATTTTCACTATCTACTGGTTGGCCATATGACAATAGCTCTAGGCTGTTTTTAACAACTTCCGGTTGTCACAGGAAGCTCTTGCTCCACACACGTTGTCTTTGGGGTAGACATAAACAGAATCCTGAATATGAAGTCTCTACCTTAAGAATTGACTTAATAACAGATGGTTGAGTTGAGTGATTTTCACTATCTGCATGTTGGCCATATGACAATAGCTCTTGGGTGTTTTTAACACCTTCCGGTTGTCACAGGAAGCTCTTGCACCACACACGTTGCCTTTGGGGTAGACATAAACAGAATCCTGAATATGAAGTCTCTACCTTAAGAATTGACTGAATGACAGATGGTTGAGTTGCTTGATAATCACTATGTGCGTTTTATATGACAATAGCTCTAGGCTGTTTTTAACAACTTCCGGTTGTCACAGGAAGCTCTTGCTCCACACACGTAGCCTTTGGGGTACACATAAACAGAATCCGGAATATTACGTCTCTACCTTAAGAATTGACTGAATGACAGATGGTTGAGTTGCGTGATTTTCACTCTGTGCGTTTTATATGACAATAGCTCTAGGCTGTTTTTAACCACTTCCGGTTGTCAAAGGAAGCTCTTGCTCCACACACGTTGTCTTTGGGATAGACATAAACAGAATCCTGAATATGAAGTCTCTACCTTAAGAATTGACTGAATAACAGATGGTTGAGTTGCGTGATTTTCACTATCTACTGGTTGGCCATATGACAATAGCTCTAGGCTGTTTTTAACAACTTCCGGTTGTCACAGGAAGCTCTTGCTCCACACACGTTGTCTTTGGGGTAGACATAAACAGAATCCTGAATATGAAGTCTCTACCTTAAGAATTGACTGAATAACAGATGGTTCAGTTGCGTGATTTTCACTATCTACTGATTGGCCATATGACAATAGCTCTAGGCTGTTTTTAACAACTTCCGGCTGTCACAGGAAGCTCTTGCTCCACACACGTTGTCTTTGGGGTAGACATAAACAGAATCCTGAATATGAAGTCTCTACCTTAAGAATTGACTGAATAACAGATGGTTGAGTTGCGTGATTTTAACTATCTGCTGGTTGGCCATATGACAATAGCTCTTGGGTGTTTTTAACAACTTCCGGTTGTCACAGGAAGTTCTTACTCAACACACGTTGTCATTTGGGTAGACATAAACAGAATCCTGAATATGAAGTCTCTACCTTAAGAATTGACTGAATGACAGATGGTTGAGTTGCGTGATTTTCACTCTGTGCGTTTTATATGACAATAGCTCTAGGCTGTTTTTAACCACTTCCGGTTGTCAAAGGAAGCTCTTGCTCCACACACGTTGTCTTTGGGATAGACATAAACAGAATCCTGAATATGAAGTCTCTACCTTAAGAATTGATTGAATAACAGATGGTTGAGTTGCGTGATTTTCACTATCTACTGGTTGGCCATATGACAATAGCTCTAGGCTGTTTTTAACAACTTCCGGTTGTCACAGGAAGCTCTTGCTCCACACACGTTGTCTTTGGGGTAGACATAAACAGA
Organism: Salmo salar; assembly: GCF_965601325.2. NCBI lineage: Eukaryota > Metazoa > Chordata > Actinopteri > Salmoniformes > Salmonidae > Salmo > Salmo salar. Next base: position 70,338,549 of record NC_138300.1, read on the forward strand.
ATCCTGAATATGAAGTCTCTACCTTAAGAATTGACTTAATAACAGATGGTTGAGTTGAGTGATTTTCACTATCTGCATGTTGGCCATATGACAATAGCTCTTGGGTGTTTTTAACACCTTCCGGTTGTCACAGGAAGCTCTTGCACCATACACGTTGCCTTTGGGGTAGACATAAACAGAATCCTGAATATGAAGTCTCTACCTTAAGAATTGACTGAATGACAGATGGTTGAGTTGCTTGATAATCACTATGTGCGTTTTATATGACAATAGCTCTAGGCTTTTTTTTAACAACTTCCGATTGTCACAGGAAGCTCTTGCTCCACACACGTTGTCTTTGGGGTATACTTAAACAGAATCCTGAATATGAAGTCTCTACCTTAAGAATTGACTGAATGGTACATGGTTGAGTTGCTTGATTTTCACTATCTGCTGTTTGGCCATATGACAATAGCTCTTGGGTGTTTTTAACAACTTCCGGTTGTCACAGGAAGTTCTTACTCAACACACGTTGTCATTTGGGTAGACATAAACAGAATCCTGAATATGAAGACTCTACCTTAAGAATTGACTGAATGACAGATGGTTGAGTTGCGTGATTTTCACTCTGTGCGTTTTATATGACAATAGGTCTAGGCTGTTTTTAACCACTTCCGGTTGTCACAGGAAGCTCTTGCTCCACACACGTTGTCTTTGGGGTAGACATAAACAGAATCCTGAATATGAAGTCTCTACCTTAAGAATTGACTGAATAACAGATGGTTGAGTTGCGAGATTTTCACTATCTGCTGGTTGGCCATATGACAATAGCTCTAGGCTGTTTTTAACAACTTCCGGTTGTCACAGGAAGCTCTTGCTCCACACACTTAGCCTTTGGGGTACACATAAACAGAATCCTGAATATGAAGTCTCTACCTTAAGAATTGACTGAATGACAGATGGTTGAGTTGCGTGATTTTCACTCTGTGCGTTTTATATGACAATAGCTCTAGTCTGTTTTTAACCACTTCCGGTTGTCAAAGGAAGCTCTTGCTCCACACACGTTGTCTTTGGGATAGACATAGACATAAACAGAATCCTGAATATGAAGTCTCTACCTTAAGAATTGACTGAATAACAGATGGTTGAGTTGCGTGATTTTCACTATCTACTGGTTGGCCATATGCCAATAGCTCTAGGCTGTTTTTAACAACTTCCGGTTATCACAGGAAGCTCTTGCTCCACACACGTTGTCTTTGGGGTAGACATAAACAGAATCCTGAATATGAAGTCTCTACCTTAAGAATTGACTGAATAACAGATGGTTGAGTTGCGTGATTTTCACTATCTGCTGGTTGGCCATATGACAATAGCTCTAGGCTGTTTTTAACAACTTCCGGTTGTCACAGGAAGCTCTTGCTCCACACACGTAGCCTTTGGGGTACACATAAACAGAATCCTGAATATGAAGTCTCTACCTTAAGAATTGACTGAATGGTACATGGTTGAGTTGCTTGATTTTCACTATCTGCTGTTTGGCCATATGACAATAGCTCTTGGGTGTTTTTAACAACTTACGGTTGTCACCGGAAGTTCTTACTCAACACACGTTGTCTTTGGGGTAGACATAAACAGAATCCTGAATAAGAAGTCTCTACCTTCAGAATTGACTGAATGACAGATGGTTGAGTTGCGTGATTTTCACTCTGTGCGTTTAATATGACAATAGCTCTAGGCTGTTTTTAACCACTTCCAGTTGTCACAGGAAGCTCTTGCTCCACACACGTTGTCTTTGGGATAGACATAGACATAAACAGAATCCTGAATATGAAGTCTCTACCTTAAGAATTGACTGAATAACAGATGGTTGAGTTGCGTGATTTTCACTATCTACTGGTTGGCCATATGCCAATAGCTCTAGGCTGTTTTTAACAACTTCCGGTTATCACAGGAAGCTCTTGCTCCACACACGTTGTCTTTGGGGTAGACATAAACAGAATCCTGAATATGAAGTCTCTACCTTAAGAATTGACTGAATAACAGATGGTTGAGTTGCGTGATTTTCACTATCTGCTGGTTGGCCATATGACAATAGCTCTAGGCTGTTTTTAACAACTTCCGGTTGTCACAGGAAGCTCTTGCTCCACACACGTAGCCTTTGGGGTACACATAAACAGAATCCTGAATATGAAGTCTCTACCTTAAGAATTGACTGAATGGTACATGGTTGAGTTGCTTGATTTTCACTATCTGCTGTTTGGCCATATGACAATAGCTCTTGGGTGTTTTTAACAACTTACGGTTGTCACCGGAAGTTCTTACTCAACACACGTTGTCTTTGGGGTAGACATAAACAGAATCCTGAATAAGAAGTCTCTACCTTCAGAATTGACTGAATGACAGATGGTTGAGTTGCGTGATTTTCACTCTGTGCGTTTAATATGACAATAGCTCTAGGCTGTTTTTAACCACTTCCAGTTGTCACAGGAAGCTCTTGCTCCACACACGTTGTCTTTGGGGTAGACATAAACAGAATCCTGAATATGAAGTCTCTACCTTAAGAATTGACTGAATAACAGATGGTTGAGTTGTGTGATTTTCACTATCTGCTGGTTGGCCATATGACAATAGCTCTAGGCTGTTTTGAACAACTTCCAGTTGTCACAGGAAGCTCTTGCTCCGCACACGTTGTCTTTGGGGTAGACATAAACAGAATCCTGAATATGAAGTCTCTACCTTAAGAATTGACTGAATGACAGATGGTTGAGTTGCTTGATAATCACTATGTGCGTTTTATATGACAATAGCTCTAGGCTTTTTTTTAACAACTTCCGATTGTCACAGGAAGCTCTTGCTCCACACACGTTGTCTTTGGGGTAGACATAAACAGAATCCTGAATATGAAGTCTCTACCTTAAGAATTGACTGAATGACAGATGGTTGAGTTGCGTGATTTTCACTCTGTGCGTTTTATATGACAATAGCTCTAGGCTGTTTTTAACCACTTCCGGTTGTCAAAGGAAGCTCTTGCTCCACACACGTTGTCTTTGGGATAGACATAAACAGAATCCTGAATATGAAGTCTCTACCTTAAGAATTGACTGAATAACAGATGGTTGAGTTGCGTGATTTTCACTATCTACTGGTTGGCCATATGCCAATAGCTCTAGGCTGTTTTTAACAACTTCCGGTTATCACAGGAAGCTCTTGCTCCACACACGTTGTCTTTGGGGTAGAAATAAACAGAATCCTGAATATGAAGTCTCTACCTTAAGAATTGACTGAATAACAGATGGTTGAGTTGCGTGATTTTCACTATCTGCTGGTTGGCCATATGACAATAGCTCTAGGCTGTTTTTAACAACTTCCGGTTGTCACAGGAAGCTCTTGCTCCACACACGTAGCCTTTGGGGTACACATAAACAGAATCCTGAATATGAAGTCTCTACCTTAAGAATTGACTGAATGACAGATGGTTGAGTTGCGTGATTTTCACTCTGTGCGTTTTATATGACAATAGCTCTAGGCTGTTTTTAACCACTTCCGGTTGTCAAAGGAAGCTCTTGCTCCACACACGTTGTCTTTGGGATACACATAAACAGAATCCTGAATATGAAGTCTCTACCTTAAGAATTGACTGAATAACAGATGGTTGAGTTGCGTGATTTTCACTATCTACTGGTTGGCCATATGACAATAGCTCTAGGCTGTTTTTAACAACTTCCGGTTGTCACAGGAAGCTCTTGCTCCACACACGTTGTCTTTGGGGTAGACATAAACAGAATCCTGAATATGAAGTCTCTACCTTAAGAATTGACTTAATAACAGATGGTTGAGTTGAGTGATTTTCACTATCTGCATGTTGGCCATATGACAATAGCTCTTGGGTGTTTTTAACACCTTCCGGTTGTCACAGGAAGCTCTTGCACCACACACGTTGCCTTTGGGGTAGACATAAACAGAATCCTGAATATGAAGTCTCTACCTTAAGAATTGACTGAATGACAGATGGTTGAGTTGCTTGATAATCACTATGTGCGTTTTATATGACAATAGCTCTAGGCTTTTTTTTAACAACTTCCGATTGTCACAGGAAGCTCTTGCTCCACACACGTTGTCATTTGGGTAGACATAAACAGAATCCTGAATATGAAGTCTCTACCTTAAGAATTGACTGAATGACAGATGGTTGAGTTGCGTGATTTTCACTCTGTGCGTTTTATATGACAATAGGTCTAGGCTGTTTTTAACCACTTCCGGTTGTCACAGGAAGCTCTTGCTCCACACACGTTGTCTTTGGGATAGACATAAACAGAATCCTGAATATGAAGTCTCTACCTTAAGAATTGACTGAATAACAGATGGTTGAGTTGCGAGATTTTCACTATCTGCTGGTTGGCCATATGACAATAGCTCTAGGCTGTTTTTAACAACTTCCGGTTGTCACAGGAAGCTCTTGCTCCACACACTTAGCCTTTGGGGTACACATAAACAGAATCCTGAATATGAAGTCTCTACCTTAAGAATTGACTGAATGACAGATGGTTGAGTTGCGTGATTTTCACTCTGTGCGTTTTATATGACAATAGCTCTAGGCTGTTTTTAACCACTTCCGGTTGTCAAAGGAAGCTCTTGCTCCACACACGTTGTCTTTGGGATAGACATAAACAGAATCCTGAATATGAAGTCTCTACCTTAAGAATTGACTGAATAACAGATGGTTGAGTTGCGTGATTTTCACTATCTACTGGTTGGCCATATGCCAATAGCTCTAGGCTGTTTTTAACAACTTCCGGTTATCACAGGAAGCTCTTGCTCCACACACGTTGTCTTTGGGGTAGACATAAACAGAATCCTGAATATGAAGTCTCTACCTTAAGAATTGACTGAATAACAGATGGTTGAGTTGCGTGATTTTCACTATCTGCTGGTTGGCCATATGACAATAGCTCTAGGCTGTTTTTAACAACTTCCGCTTGTCACAGGAAGCTCTTGCTCCACACACGTAGCCTTTGGGGTACACATAAACAGAATCCTGAATATGAAGTCTCTACCTTAAGAATTGACTGAATGACAGATGGTTGAGTTGCTTGATAATCACTATGTGCGTTTTATATGACAATAGCTCTAGGCTTTTTTTTAACAACTTCCGATTGTCACAGGAAGCTCTTGCTCCACACACGTTGTCTTTGGGGTATACATAAACAGAATCCTGAATATGAAGTCTCTACCTTAAGAATTGACTGAATGGTACATGGTTGAGTTGCTTGATTTTCACTATCTGCTGTTTGGCCATATGACAATAGCTCTTGGGTGTTTTTAACAACTTCCGGTTGTCACAGGAAGTTCTTACTCAACACACGTTGTCATTTGGGTAGACATAAACAGAATCCTGAATATGAAGTCTCTACCTTAAGAATTGACTGAATGACAGATGGTTGATTTGCGTGATTTTCACTCTGTGCGTTTTATATGACAATAGGTCTAGGCTGTTTTTAACCACTTCCGGTTGTCACAGGAAGCTCTTGCTCCACACACGTTGTCTTTGGGGTAGACATAAACAGAATCCTGAATATGAAGTCTCTACCTTAAGAATTGACTGAATAACAGATGGTTGAGTTGCGAGATTTTCACTATCTGCTGGTTGGCCATATGACAATAGCTCTAGGCTGTTTTTAACAACTTCCGGTTGTCACAGGAAGCTCTTGCTCCACACACTTAGCCTTTGGGGTACACATAAACAGAATCCTGAATATGAAGTCTCTACCTTAAGAATTGACTGAATGACAGTTGTTTGAGTTGCGTGATTTTCACTCTGTGCGTTTTATATGACAATAGCTCTAGGCTGTTTTTAACCACTTCCGGTTGTCAAAGGAAGCTCTTGCTCCACACACGTTGTCTTTGGGATAGACATAAACAGAATCCTGAATATGAAGTCTCTACCTTAAGAATTGACTGAATAACAGATGGTTGAGTTGCATGATTTTCACTATCTACTGGTTGGCCATATGCCAATAGCTCTAGGCTGTTTTTAACAACTTCCGGTTATCACAGGAAGCTCTTGCTCCACACACGTTGTCTTTGGGGTAGACATAAACAGAATCCTGAATATGAAGTCTCTACCTTAAGAATTGACTGAATAACAGATGGTTGAGTTGCGTGATTTTCACTATCTGCTGGTTGGCCATATGACAATAGCTCTAGGCTGTTTTTAACAACTTCCGGTTGTCACAGGAAGCTCTTGCTCCACACACGTAGCCTTTGGGGTACACATAAACAGAATCCTGAATATGAAGTCTCTACCTTAAGAATTGACTGAATGGTACATGGTTGAGTTGCTTGATTTTCACTATCTGCTGTTTGGCCATATGACAATAGCTCTTGGGTGTTTTTAACAACTTACGGTTGTCACAGGAAGTTCTTACTCAACACACGTTGTCTTTGGGGTAGACATAAACAGAATCCTGAATAAGAAGTCTCTACCTTCAGAATTGACTGAATGACAGATGGTTGAGTTGCGTGATTTTCACTCTGTGCGTTTAATATGACAATAGCTCTAGGCTGTTTTTAACCACTTCCAGTTGTCACAGGAAGCTCTTGCTCCACACACGTTGTCTTTGGGGTAGACATAAACAGAATCCTGAATATGAAGTCTCTACCTTAAGAATTGACTGAATAACAGATGGTTGAGTTGTGTGATTTTCACTATCTGCTGGTTGGCCATATGACAATAGCTCTAGGCTGTTTTGAACAACTTCCGGTTGTCACAGGAAGCTCTTGCTCCGCACACGTTGTCTTTGGGGTAGACATAAACAGAATCCTGAATATGAAGTCTCTACCTTAAGAATTGACTGAATGACAGATGGTTGAGTTGCATGATTTTCACTATGTGCGTTTTATATGACAATAGCTCTAGGCTGTTTTTAACCACTTCCGGTTGTCACAGGAAGCTCTTGCTCCACACACGTTGTCTTTGGGGTAGACATAAACAGAATCCTGAATATGAAGTCTCTACCTTAAGAATTGACTGAATAACAGATGGTTGAGTTGCGTGATTTTACTATCTGCTGGTTGGCCATATGACAATAGCTCTTGGGTGTTTTTAACAACTTCCGGTTGTCACAGGAAGTTCTTACTCAACACACGTTGTCATTTGGGTAGACATAAACAGAATCCTGAATATGAAGTCTCTACCTTAAGAATTGACTGAATGACAGATGGTTGAGTTGCGTGATTTTCACTCTGTGCGTTTTATATGACAATAGGTCTAGGCTGTTTTTAACCACTTCCGGTTGTCACAGGAAGCTCTTGCTCCACACACGTTGTCTTTGGGGTAGACATAAACAGAATCCTGAATATGAAGTCTCTACCTTAAGAATTGACTGAATAACAGATGGTTGAGTTGCGTGATTTTCACTATCTGCTGGTTGGCCATATGACAATAGCTCTAGGCTGTTTTTAACAACTTCCGGTTGGCACAGGAAGCTCTTGCTCCACACACTTAGCCTTTGGGGTACACATAAACAGAATCCTGAATATGAAGTCTCTACCTTAAGAATTGACTGAATGACAGATGGTTGAGTTGCGTGATTTTCACTCTGTGCGTTTTATATGACAATAGCTCTAGGCTGTTTTTAACCACTTCCGGTTGTCAAAGGAAGCTCTTGCTCCACACACGTTGTCTTTGGGATAGACATAAACAGAATCCTGAATATGAAGTCTCTACCTTAAGAATTGACTGAATAACAGATGGTTGAGTTGCGTGATTTTCACTATCTACTGGTTGGCCATATGCCAATAGCTCTAGGCTGTTTTTAACAACTTCCGGTTATCACAGGAAGCTCTTGCTCCACACACGTTGTCTTTGGGGTAGACATAAACAGAATCCTGAATATGAAGTCTCTACCTTAAGAATTGACTGAATAACAGATGGTTGAGTTGCGTGATTTTCACTATCTGCTGGTTGGCCATATGACAATAGCTCTAGGCTGTTTTTAACAACTTCCGGTTGTCACAGGAAGCTCTTGCTCCACACACGTAGCCTTTGGGGTACACATAAACAGAATCCTGAATATGAAGTCTCTACCTTAAGAATTGACTGAATGGTACATGGTTGAGTTGCTTGATTTTCACTATCTGCTGTTTGGCCATATGACAATAGCTCTTGGGTGTTTTTAACAACTTACGGTTGTCACAGGAAGTTCTTACTCAACACACGTTGTCTTTGGGGTAGACATAAACAGAATCCTGAATAAGAAGTCTCTACCTTCAGAATTGACTGAATGACAAATGGTTGAGTTGCATGATTTTCACTATGTGCGTTTTATATGACAATAGCTCTAGGCTGTTTTTAACCACTTCCGGTTGTCACAGGAAGCTCTTGCTCCACACACGTTGTCTTTGGGGTAGACATAAACAGAATCCTGAATATGAAGTCTCTACCTTAAGAATTGACTGAATAACAGATGGTTGAGTTGCGTGATTTTACTATCTGCTGGTTGGCCATATGACAATAGCTCTTGGGTGTTTTTAACAACTTCCGGTTGTCACAGGAAGTTCTTACTCAACACACGTTGTCATTTGGGTAGACATAAACAGAATCCTGAATATGAAGTCTCTACCTTAAGAATTGACTGAATGACAGATGGTTGAGTTGCGTGATTTTCACTCTGTGCGTTTTATATGACAATAGGTCTAGGCTGTTTTTAACCACTTCCGGTTGTCACAGGAAGCTCTTGCTCCACACACGTTGTCTTTGGGGTAGACATAAACAGAATCCTGAATATGAAGTCTCTACCTTAAGAATTGACTGAATAACAGATGGTTGAGTTGCGTGATTTTCACTATCTGCTGGTTGGCCATATGACAATAGCTCTAGGCTGTTTTTAACAACTTCCGGTTGGCACAGGAAGCTCTTGCTCCACACACTTAGCCTTTGGGGTACACATAAACAGAATCCTGAATATGAAGTCTCTACCTTAAGAATTGACTGAATGACAGATGGTTGAGTTGCGTGATTTTCACTCTGTGCGTTTTATATGACAATAGCTCTAGGCTGTTTTTAACCACTTCCGGTTGTCAAAGGAAGCTCTTGCTCCACACACGTTGTCTTTGGGATAGACATAAACAGAATCCTGAATATGAAGTCTCTACCTTAAGAATTGACTGAATAACAGATGGTTGAGTTGCGTGATTTTCACTATCTACTGGTTGGCCATATGCCAATAGCTCTAGGCTGTTTTTAACAACTTCCGGTTATCACAGGAAGCTCTTGCTCCACACACGTTGTCTTTGGGGTAGACATAAACAGAATCCTGAATATGAAGTCTCTACCTTAAGAATTGACTGAATAACAGATGGTTGAGTTGCGTGATTTTCACTATCTGCTGGTTGGCCATATGACAATAGCTCTAGGCTGTTTTTAACAACTTCCGGTTGTCACAGGAAGCTCTTGCTCCACACACGTAGCCTTTGGGGTACACATAAACAGAATCCTGAATATGAAGTCTCTACCTTAAGAATTGACTGAATGGTACATGGTTGAGTTGCTTGATTTTCACTATCTGCTGTTTGGCCATATGACAATAGCTCTTGGGTGTTTTTAACAACTTACGGTTGTCACAGGAAGTTCTTACTCAACACACGTTGTCTTTGGGGTAGACATAAACAGAATCCTGAATAAGAAGTCTCTACCTTCAGAATTGACTGAATGACAAATGGTTGAGTTGCATGATTTTCACTATGTGCGTTTTATATGACAATAGCTCTAGGCTGTTTTTAACCACTTCCGGTTGTCACAGGAAGCTCTTGCTCCACACACGTTGTATTTGGGGTAGACATAAACAGAATCCTGAATATGAAGTCTCTACCTTAAGAATTGACTGAATAACAGATGGTTGAGTTGCGTGATTTTACTATCTGCTGGTTGGCCATATGACAATAGCTCTTGGGTGTTTTTAACAACTTCCGGTTGTCACAGGAAGTTCTTACTCAACACACGTTGTCATTTGGGTAGACATAAACAGAATCCTGAATATGAAGTCTCTACCTTAAGAATTGACTGAATAACAGATGGTTGAGTTGCGTGATTTTACTATCTGCTGGTTGGCCATATGCCAATAGCTCTAGGCTGTTTTTAACAACTTCCGGTTATCACAGGAAGCTCTTGCTCCACACACGTTGTCTTTGGGGTAGACATAAACAGAATCCTGAATATGAAGTCTCTACCTTAAGAATTGACTGAATAACAGATGGTTGAGTTGCGTGATTTTCACTATCTGCTGGTTGGCCATATGACAATAGCTCTAGGCTGTTTTTAACAACTTCCGGTTGTCACAGGAAGCTCTTGCTCCACACACGTAGCCTTTGGGGTACACATAAACAGAATCCTGAATATGAAGTCTCTACCTTAAGAATTGACTGAATGGTACATGGTTGAGTTGCTTGATTTTCACTATCTGCTGTTTGGCCATATGACAATAGCTCTTGGGTGTTTTTAACAACTTACGGTTGTCACAGGAAGTTCTTACTCAACACACGTTGTCTTTGGGGTAGACATAAACAGAATCCTGAATAAGAAGTCTCTACCTTCAGAATTGACTGAATGACAGATGGTTGAGTTGCGTGATTTTCACTCTGTGCGTTTAATATGACAATAGCTCTAGGCTGTTTTTAACCACTTCCAGTTGTCACAGGAAGCTCTTGCTCCACACACGTTGTCTTTGGGGTAGACATAAACAGAATCCTGAATATGAAGTCTCTACCTTAAGAATTGACTGAATAACAGATGGTTGAGTTGTGTGATTTTCACTATCTGCTGGTTGGCCATATGACAATAGCTCTAGGCTGTTTTGAACAACTTCCGGTTGTCACAGGAAGCTCTTGCTCCGCACACGTTGTCTTTGGGGTAGACATAAACAGAATCCTGAATATGAAGTCTCTACCTTAAGAATTGACTGAATGACAGATGGTTGAGTTGCATGATTTTCACTATGTGCGTTTTATATGACAATAGCTCTAGGCTGTTTTTAACCACTTCCGGTTGTCACAGGAAGCTCTTGCTCCACACACGTTGTCTTTGGGGTAGACATAAACAGAATCCTGAATATGAAGTCTCTACCTTAAGAATTGACTGAATAACAGATGGTTGAGTTGCGTGATTTTACTATCTGCTGGTTGGCCATATGACAATAGCTCTTGGGTGTTTTTAACAACTTCCGGTTGTCACAGGAAGTTCTTACTCAACACACGTTGTCATTTGGGTAGACATAAACAGAATCCTGAATATGAAGTCTCTACCTTAAGAATTGACTGAATGACAGATGGTTGAGTTGCGTGATTTTCACTCTGTGCGTTTTATATGACAATAGGTCTAGGCTGTTTTTAACCACTTCCGGTTGTCACAGGAAGCTCTTGCTCCACACACGTTGTCTTTGGGGTAGACATAAACAGAATCCTGAATATGAAGTCTCTACCTTAAGAATTGACTGAATAACAGATGGTTGAGTTGCGTGATTTTCACTATCTGCTGGTTGGCCATATGACAATAGCTCTAGGCTGTTTTTAACAACTTCCGGTTGGCACAGGAAGCTCTTGCTCCACACACTTAGCCTTTGGGGTACACATAAACAGAATCCTGAATATGAAGTCTCTACCTTAAGAATTGACTGAATGACAGATGGTTGAGTTGCGTGATTTTCACTCTGTGCGTTTTATATGACAATAGCTCTAGGCTGTTTTTAACCACTTCCGGTTGTCAAAGGAAGCTCTTGCTCCACACACGTTGTCTTTGGGATAGACATAAACAGAATCCTGAATATGAAGTCTCTACCTTAAGAATTGACTGAATAACAGATGGTTGAGTTGCGTGATTTTCACTATCTACTGGTTGGCCATATGCCAATAGCTCTAGGCTGTTTTTAACAACTTCCGGTTATCACAGGAAGCTCTTGCTCCACACACGTTGTCTTTGGGGTAGACATAAACAGAATCCTGAATATGAAGTCTCTACCTTAAGAATTGACTGAATAACAGATGGTTGAGTTGCGTGATTTTCACTATCTGCTGGTTGGCCATATGACAATAGCTCTAGGCTGTTTTTAACAACTTCCGGTTGTCACAGGAAGCTCTTGCTCCACACACGTAGCCTTTGGGGTACACATAAACAGAATCCTGAATATGAAGTCTCTACCTTAAGAATTGACTGAATGGTACATGGTTGAGTTGCTTGATTTTCACTATCTGCTGTTTGGCCATATGACAATAGCTCTTGGGTGTTTTTAACAACTTACGGTTGTCACAGGAAGTTCTTACTCAACACACGTTGTCTTTGGGGTAGACATAAACAGAATCCTGAATAAGAAGTCTCTACCTTCAGAATTGACTGAATGACAAATGGTTGAGTTGCATGATTTTCACTATGTGCGTTTTATATGACAATAGCTCTAGGCTGTTTTTAACCACTTCCGGTTGTCACAGGAAGCTCTTGCTCCACACACGTTGTCTTTGGGGTAGACATAAACAGAATCCTGAATATGAAGTCTCTACCTTAAGAATTGACTGAATAACAGATGGTTGAGTTGCGTGATTTTACTATCTGCTGGTTGGCCATATGACAATAGCTCTTGGGTGTTTTTAACAACTTCCGGTTGTCACAGGAAGTTCTTACTCAACACACGTTGTCATTTGGGTAGACATAAACAGAATCCTGAATATGAAGTCTCTACCTTAAGAATTGACTGAATGACAGATGGTTGAGTTGCGTGATTTTCACTCTGTGCGTTTTATATGACAATAGGTCTAGGCTGTTTTTAACCACTTCCGGTTGTCACAGGAAGCTCTTGCTCCACACACGTTGTCTTTGGGGTAGACATAAACAGAATCCTGAATATGAAGTCTCTACCTTAAGAATTGACTGAATAACAGATGGTTGAGTTGCGTGATTTTCACTATCTGCTGGTTGGCCATATGACAATAGCTCTAGGCTGTTTTTAACAACTTCCGGTTGGCACAGGAAGCTCTTGCTCCACACACTTAGCCTTTGGGGTACACATAAACAGAATCCTGAATATGAAGTCTCTACCTTAAGAATTGACTGAATGACAGATGGTTGAGTTGCGTGATTTTCACTCTGTGCGTTTTATATGACAATAGCTCTAGGCTGTTTTTAACCACTTCCGGTTGTCAAAGGAAGCTCTTGCTCCACACACGTTGTCTTTGGGATAGACATAAACAGAATCCTGAATATGAAGTCTCTACCTTAAGAATTGACTGAATAACAGATGGTTGAGTTGCGTGATTTTCACTATCTACTGGTTGGCCATATGCCAATAGCTCTAGGCTGTTTTTAACAACTTCCGGTTATCACAGGAAGCTCTTGCTCCACACACGTTGTCTTTGGGGTAGACATAAACAGAATCCTGAATATGAAGTCTCTACCTTAAGAATTGACTGAATAACAGATGGTTGAGTTGCGTGATTTTCACTATCTGCTGGTTGGCCATATGACAATAGCTCTAGGCTGTTTTTAACAACTTCCGGTTGTCACAGGAAGCTCTTGCTCCACACACGTAGCCTTTGGGGTACACATAAACAGAATCCTGAATATGAAGTCTCTACCTTAAGAATTGACTGAATGGTACATGGTTGAGTTGCTTGATTTTCACTATCTGCTGTTTGGCCATATGACAATAGCTCTTGGGTGTTTTTAACAACTTACGGTTGTCACAGGAAGTTCTTACTCAACACACGTTGTCTTTGGGGTAGACATAAACAGAATCCTGAATAAGAAGTCTCTACCTTCAGAATTGACTGAATGACAAATGGTTGAGTTGCATGATTTTCACTATGTGCGTTTTATATGACAATAGCTCTAGGCTGTTTTTAACCACTTCCGGTTGTCACAGGAAGCTCTTGCTCCACACACGTTGTATTTGGGGTAGACATAAACAGAATCCTGAATATGAAGTCTCTACCTTAAGAATTGACTGAATAACAGATGGTTGAGTTGCGTGATTTTACTATCTGCTGGTTGGCCATATGACAATAGCTCTTGGGTGTTTTTAACAACTTCCGGTTGTCACAGGAAGTTCTTACTCAACACACGTTGTCATTTGGGTAGACATAAACAGAATCCTGAATATGAAGTCTCTACCTTAAGAATTGACTGAATAACAGATGGTTGAGTTGCGTGATTTTACTATCTGCTGGTTGGCCATATGACAATAGCTCTTGGGTGTTTTTAACAACTTCCGGTTGTCACAGGAAGTTCTTACTCAACACACGTTGTCATTTGGGTAGACATAAACAGAATCCTGAATATGAAGTCTCTACCTTAAGAATTGACTGAATGACAGATGGTTGAGTTGCATGATTTTCACTATGTGCGTTTTATATGACAATAGCTCTAGGCTGTTTTTAACCACTTCCGGTTGTCACAGGAAGCTCTTGCTCCACACACGTTGTCTTTGGGGTAGACATAAACAGAATCCTGAATATGAAGTCTCTACCTTAAGAATTGACTGAATAACAGATGGTTGAGTTGCGTGATTTTACTATCTGCTGGTTGGCCATATGACAATAGCTCTTGGGTGTTTTTAACAACTTCCGGTTGTCACAGGAAGTTCTTACTCAACACACGTTGTCATTTGGGTAGACATAAACAGAATCCTGAATATGAAGTCTCTACCTTAAGAATTGACTGAATGACAGATGGTTGAGTTGCGTGATTTTCACTCTGTGCGTTTTATATGACAATAGCTCTAGGCTGTTTTTAACCACTTCCGGTTGTCAAAGGAAGCTCTTGCTCCACACACGTTGTCTTTGGGATAGACATAAACAGAATCCTGAATATGAAGTCTCTACCTTAAGAATTGACTGAATAACAGATGGTTGAGTTGCGTGATTTTCACTATCTACTGGTTGGCCATATGCCAATAGCTCTAGGCTGTTTTTAACAACTTCCGGTTATCACAGGAAGCTCTTGCTCCACACACGATGTCTTTGGGGTAGACATAAACAGAATCCTGAATATGAAGTCTCTACCTTAAGAATTGACTGAATAACAGATGGTTGAGTTGCGTGATTTTCACTATCTGCTGGTTGGCCATATGACAATAGCTCTAGGCTGTTTTTAACAACTTCCGGTTGTCACAGGAAGCTCTTGCTCCACACACGTAGCTTTTGGGGTACACATAAACAGAATCCTGAATATGAAGTCTCTACCTTAAGAATTGACTGAATGACAGATGGTTGAGTTGCGTGATTTTCACTCTGTGCGTTTTATATGACAATAGCTCTAGGCTGTTTTTAACCACTTCCGGTTGTCAAAGGAAGCTCTTGCTCCACACACGTTGTCTTTGGGATACACATAAACAGAATCCTGAATATGAAGTCTCTACCTTAAGAATTGACTGAATAACAGATGGTTGAGTTGCGTGATTTTCACTATCTACTGGTTGGCCATATGACAATAGCTCTAGGCTGTTTTTAACAACTTCCGGTTGTCACAGGAAGCTCTTGCTCCACACACGTTGTCTTTGGGGTAGACATAAACAGAATCCTGAATATGAAGTCTCTACCTTAAGAATTGACTGAATAACAGATGGTTGAGTTGCGTGATTTTAACTATCTGCTGGTTGGCCATATGACAATAGCTCTTGGGTGTTTTTAACAACTTCCGGTTGTCACAGGAAGTTCTTACTCAACACACGTTGTCATTTGGGTAGACATAAACAGAATCCTGAATATGAAGTCTCTACCTTAAGAATTGACTGAATGACAGATGGTTGAGTTGCGTGATTTTCACTCTGTGCGTTTTATATGACAATAGCTCTAGGCTGTTTTTAACCACTTCCGGTTGTCAAAGGAAGCTCTTGCTCCACACACGTTGTCTTTGGGATAGACATAAACAGAATCCTGAATATGAAGTCTCTACCTTAAGAATTGACTGAATAACAGATGGTTGAGTTGCGTGATTTTCACTATCTGCTGGTTGGCCATATGACAATAGCTCTAGGCTGTTTTGAACAACTTCCGGTTGTCACAGGAAGCTCTTGCTCCGCACACGTTGTCTTTGGGGTAGACATAAACAGAATCCTGAATATGAAGTCTCTACCTTAAGAATTGACTGAATGACAGATGGTTGAGTTGCATGATTTTCACTATGTGCGTTTTATATGACAATAGCTCTAGGCTGTTTTTAACCACTTCCGGTTGTCACAGGAAGCTCTTGCTCCACACACGTTGTCTTTGGGTAGACATAAACAGAATCCTGAATATGAAGTCTCTACCTTAAGAATTGACTGAATAACAGATGGTTGAGTTGCGTGATTTTAACTATCTGCTGGTTGGCCATATGACAATAGCTCTTGGGTGTTTTTAACAACTTCCGGTTGTCACAGGAAGTTCTTACTCAACACACGTTGTCATTTGGGTAGACATAAACAGAATCCTGAATATGAAGTCTCTACCTTAAGAATTGACTGAATGACAGATGGTTGAGTTGCGTGATTTTCACTCTGTGCGTTTTATATGACAATAGGTCTAGGCTGTTTTTAACCACTTCCGGTTGTCACAGGAAGCTCTTGCTCCACACCCGTTGTCTTTGGGGTAGACATAAACAGAATCCTGAATATGAAGTCTCTACCTTAAGAATTGACTGAATAACAGATGGTTGAGTTGCGTGATTTTCACTATCTGCTGGTTGGCCATATGACAATAGCTCTAGGCTGTTTTTAACAACTTCCGGTTGTCACAGGAAGCTCTTGCTCCACACACTTAGCCTTTGGGGTACACATAAACAGAATCCTGAATATGAAGTCTCTACCTTAAGAATTGACTGAATGACAGATGGTTGAGTTGCGTGATTTTCACTCTGTGCGTTTTATATGACAATAGCTCTAGGCTGTTTTTAACCACTTCCGGTTGTCAAAGGAAGCTCTTGCTCCACACACGTTGTCTTTGGGATAGACATAAACAGAATCCTGAATATGAAGTCTCTACCTTAAGAATTGACTGAATAACAGATGGTTGAGTTGCGTGATTTTCACTATCTACTGGTTGGCCATATGCCAATAGCTCTAGGCTGTTTTTAACAACTTCCGGTTATCACAGGAAGCTCTTGCTCCACACACGTTGTCTTTGGGGTAGACATAAACAGAATCCTGAATATGAAGTCTCTACCTTAAGAATTGACTGAATAACAGATGGTTGAGTTGCGTGATTTTAACTATCTGCTGGTTGGCCATATGACAATAGCTCTTGGGTGTTTTTAACAACTTCCGGTTGTCACAGGAAGTTCTTACTCAACACACGTTGTGATTTGGGTAGACATAAACAGAATCCTGAATATGAAGTCTCTACCTTAAGAATTGACTGAATGACAGATGGTTGAGTTGCGTGATTTTCACTCTGTGCGTTTTATATGACAATAGCTCTAGGCTGTTTTTAACCACTTCCGGTTGTCAAAGGAAGCTCTTGCTCCACACACGTTGTCTTTGGGATAGACATAAACAGAATCCTGAATATGAAGTCTCTACCTTAAGAATTGACTGAATAACAGATGGTTGAGTTGCGTGATTTACACTATCTGCTGGTTGGCCATATGACAATAGCTCTAGGCTGTTTTGAACAACTTCCGGTTGTCACAGGAAGCTCTTGCTCCGCACACGTTGTCTTTGGGGTAGACATAAACAGAATCCTGAATATGAAGTCTCTACCTTAAGAATTGACTGAATGACAGATGGTTGAGTTGCATGATTTTCACTATGTGCGTTTTATATGACAATAGCTCTAGGCTGTTTTTAACCACTTCCGGTTGTCACAGGAAGCTCTTGCTCCACAAACGTTGTCTTTGGGGTAGACATAAACAGAATCCTGAATATGAAGTCTCTACCTTAAGAATTGACTGAATAACAGATGGTTGAGTTGCGTGATTTTCACTATCTACTGGTTGGCCATATGCCAATAGCTCTAGGCTGTTTTTAACAACTTCCGGTTATCACAGGAAGCTCTTGCTCCACACACGTTGTCTTTGGGGTAGACATAAACAGAATCCTGAATATGAAGTCTCTACCTTAAGAATTGACTGAATAACAGATGGTTGAGTTGCGTGATTTTAACTATCTGCTGGTTGGCCATATGACAATAGCTCTTGGGTGTTTTTAACAACTTCCGGTTGTCACAGGAAGTTCTTACTCAACACACGTTGTGATTTGGGTAGACATAAACAGAATCCTGAATATGAAGTCTCTACCTTAAGAATTGACTGAATGACAGATGGTTGAGTTGCGTGATTTTCACTCTGTGCGTTTTATATGACAATAGCTCTAGGCTGTTTTTAACCACTTCCGGTTGTCAAAGGAAGCTCTTGCTCCACACACGTTGTCTTTGGGATAGACATAAACAGAATCCTGAATATGAAGTCTCTACCTTAAGAATTGACTGAATAACAGATGGTTGAGTTGCGTGATTTACACTATCTGCTGGTTGGCCATATGACAATAGCTCTAGGCTGTTTTGAACAACTTCCGGTTGTCACAGGAAGCTCTTGCTCCGCACACGTTGTCTTTGGGGTAGACATAAACAGAATCCTGAATATGAAGTCTCTACCTTAAGAATTGACTGAATGACAGATGGTTGAGTTGCATGATTTTCACTATGTGCGTTTTATATGACAATAGCTCTAGGCTGTTTTTAACCACTTCCGGTTGTCACAGGAAGCTCTTGCTCCACAAACGTTGTCTTTGGGGTAGACATAAACAGAATCCTGAATATGAAGTCTCTACCTTAAGAATTGACTGAATAACAGATGGTTGAGTTGCGTGATTTTAACTATCTGCTGGTTGGCCATATGACAATAGCTCTTGGGTGTTTTTAACAACTTCCGGTTGTCACAGGAAGTTCTTACTCAACACACGTTGTCATTTGGGTAGACATAAACAGAATCCTGAATATGAAGTCTCTACCTTAAGAATTGACTGAATGACAGATGGTTGAGTTGCGTGATTTTCACTCTGTGCGTTTTATATGACAATAGGTCTAGGCTGTTTTTAACCACTTCCGGTTGTCACAGGAAGCTCTTGCTCCACACCCGTTGTCTTTGGGGTAGACATAAACAGAATCCTGAATATGAAGTCTCTACCTTAAGAATTGACTGAATAACAGATGGTTGAGTTGCGTGATTTTCACTATCTGCTGGTTGGCCATATGACAATAGCTCTAGGCTGTTTTTAACAACTTCCGGTTGTCACAGGAAGCTCTTGCTCCACACACTTAGCCTTTGGGGTACACATAAACAGAATCCTGAATATGAAGTCTCTACCTTAAGAATTGACTGAATGACAGATGGTTGAGTTGCGTGATTTTCACTCTGTGCGTTTTATATGACAATAGCTCTAGGCTGTTTTTAACCACTTCCGGTTGTCAAAGGAAGCTCTTGCTCCACACACGTTGTCTTTGGGATAGACATAAACAGAATCCTGAATATGAAGTCTCTACCTTAAGAATTGACTGAATAACAGATGGTTGAGTTGCGTGATTTTCACTATCTACTGGTTGGCCATATGCCAATAGCTCTAGGCTGTTTTTAACAACTTCCGGTTATCACAGGAAGCTCTTGCTCCACACACGTTGTCTTTGGGGTAGACATAAACAAAATCCTGAATATGAAGTCTCTACCTTAAGAATTGACTGAATAACAGATGGTTGAGTTGCGTGATTTACACTATCTGCTGGTTGGCCATATGACAATAGCTCTAGGCTGTTTTGAACAACTTCCGGTTGTCACAGGAAGCTCTTGCTCCGCACACGTTGTCTTTGGGGTAGACATAAACAGAATCCTGAATATGAAGTCTCTACCTTAAGAATTGACTGAATGACAGATGGTTGAGTTGCATGATTTTCACTATGTGCGTTTTATATGACAATAGCTCTAGGCTGTTTTTAACCACTTCCGGTTGTCACAGGAAGCTCTTGCTCCACAAACGTTGTCTTTGGGGTAGACATAAACAGAATCCTGAATATGAAGTCTCTACCTTAAGAATTGACTGAATAACAGATGGTTGAGTTGCGTGATTTTAACTATCTGCTGGTTGGCCATATGACAATAGCTCTTGGGTGTTTTTAACAACTTCCGGTTGTCACAGGAAGTTCTTACTCAACACACGTTGTCATTTGGGTAGACATAAACAGAATCCTGAATATGAAGTCTCTACCTTAAGAATTGACTGAATGACAGATGGTTGAGTTGCGTGATTTTCACTCTGTGCGTTTTATATGACAATAGGTCTAGGCTGTTTTTAACCACTTCCGGTTGTCACAGGAAGCTCTTGCTCCACACCCGTTGTCTTTGGGGTAGACATAAACAGAATCCTGAATATGAAGTCTCTACCTTAAGAATTGACTGAATAACAGATGGTTGAGTTGCGTGATTTTCACTATCTGCTGGTTGGCCATATGACAATAGCTCTAGGCTGTTTTTAACAACTTCCGGTTGTCACAGGAAGCTCTTGCTCCACACACTTAGCCTTTGGGGTACACATAAACAGAATCCTGAATATGAAGTCTCTACCTTAAGAATTGACTGAATGACAGATGGTTGAGTTGCGTGATTTTCACTCTGTGCGTTTTATATGACAATAGCTCTAGGCTGTTTTTAACCACTTCCGGTTGTCAAAGGAAGCTCTTGCTCCACACACGTTGTCTTTGGGATAGACATAAACAGAATCCTGAATATGAAGTCTCTACCTTAAGAATTGACTGAATAACAGATGGTTGAGTTGCGTGATTTTCACTATCTACTGGTTGGCCATATGCCAATAGCTCTAGGCTGTTTTTAACAACTTCCGGTTATCACAGGAAGCTCTTGCTCCACACACGTTGTCTTTGGGGTAGACATAAACAGAATCCTGAATATGAAGTCTCTACCTTAAGAATTGACTGAATAACAGATGGTTGAGTTGCGTGATTTTCACTATCTGCTGGTTGGCCATATGACAATAGCTCTAGGCTGTTTTTAACAACTTCCGGTTGTCACAGGAAGCTCTTGCTCCACACACGTAGCCTTTGGGGTACACATAAACAGAATCCTGAATATGAAGTCTCTACCTTAAGAATTGACTGAATGACAGATGGTTGAGTTGCGTGATTTTCACTCTGTGCGTTTTATATGACAATAGCTCTAGGCTGTTTTTAACCACTTCCGGTTGTCAAAGGAAGCTCTTGCTCCACACACGTTGTCTTTGGGATACACATAAACAGAATCCTGAATATGAAGTCTCTACCTTAAGAATTGACTGAATAACAGATGGTTGAGTTGCGTGATTTTCACTATCTACTGGTTGGCCATATGACAATAGCTCTAGGCTGTTTTTAACAACTTCCGGTTGTCACAGGAAGCTCTTGCTCCACACACGTTGTCTTTGGGGTAGACATAAACAGAATCCTGAATATGAAGTCTCTACCTTAAGAATTGACTGAATAACAGATGGTTGAGTTGCGTGATTTTAACTATCTGCTGGTTGGCCATATGACAATAGCTCTTGGGTGTTTTTAACAACTTCCGTTTGTCACAGGAAGTTCTTACTCAACACACGTTGTCATTTGGGTAGACATAAACAGAATCCTGAATATGAAGTCTCTACCTTAAGAATTGACTGAATAACAGATGGTTGAGTTGCGTGATTTTCACTATCTGCTGGTTGGCCATATGACAATAGCTCTAGGCTGTTTTTAACAACTTCCGGTTGTCACAGGAAGCTCTTGCTCCACACACTTAGCCTTTGGGGTACACATAAACAGAATCCTGAATATGAAGTCTCTACCTTAAGAATTGACTGAATGACAGATGGTTGAGTTGCGTGATTTTCACTCTGTGCGTTTTATATGACAATAGCTCTAGGCTGTTTTTAACCACTTCCGGTTGTCAAAGGAAGCTCTTGCTCCACACACGTTGTCTTTGGGATAGACATAAACAGAATCCTGAATATGAAGTCTCTACCTTAAGAATTGACTGAATAACAGATGGTTGAGTTGCGTGATTTTCACTATCTACTGGTTGGCCATATGCCAATAGCTCTAGGCTGTTTTTAACAACTTCCGGTTATCACAGGAAGCTCTTGCTCCACACACGTTGTCTTTGGGGTAGACATAAACAGAATCCTGAATATGAAGTCTCTACCTTAAGAATTGACTGAATAACAGATGGTTGAGTTGCGTGATTTTCACTATCTGCTGGTTGGCCATATGACAATAGCTCTAGGCTGTTTTTAACAACTTCCGGTTGTCACAGGAAGCTCTTGCTCCACACACGTAGCCTTTGGGGTACACATAAACAGAATCCTGAATATGAAGTCTCTACCTTAAGAATTGACTGAATGACAGATGGTTGAGTTGCTTGATAATCACTATGTGCGTTTTATATGACAATAGCTCTAGGCTTTTTTTTAACAACTTCCGATTGTCACAGGAAGCTCTTGCTCCACACACGTTGTCTTTGGGGTATACTTAAACAGAATCCTGAATATGAAGTCTCTACCTTAAGAATTGACTGAATGGTACATGGTTGAGTTGCTTGATTTTCACTATCTGCTGTTTGGCCATATGACAATAGCTCTTGGGTGTTTTTAACAACTTCCGGTTGTCACAGGAAGTTCTTACTCAACACACGTTGTCATTTGGGTAGACATAAACAGAATCCTGAATATGAAGACTCTACCTTAAGAATTGACTGAATGACAGATGGTTGAGTTGCGTGATTTTCACTCTGTGCGTTTTATATGACAATAGGTCTAGGCTGTTTTTAACCACTTCCGGTTGTCACAGGAAGCTCTTGCTCCACACACGTTGTCTTTGGGGTAGACATAAACAGAATCCTGAATATGAAGTCTCTACCTTAAGAATTGACTGAATAACAGATGGTTGAGTTGCGTGATTTTCACTATCTGCTGGTTGGCCATATGACAATAGCTCTAGGCTGTTTTTAACAACTTCCGGTTGTCACAGGACGCTCTTGCTCCACACACGTAGCCTTTGGGGTACACATAAACAGAATCCGGAATATTACGTCTCTACCTTAAGAATTGACTGAATGACAGATGGTTGAGTTGCGTGATTTTCACTCTGTGCGTTTTATATGACAATAGCTCTAGGCTGTTTTTAACCACTTCCGGTTGTCAAAGGAAGCTCTTGCTCCACACACGTTGTCTTTGGGATAGACATAAACAGAATCCTGAATATGAAGTCTCTACCTTAAGAATTGACTGAATAACAGATGGTTGAGTTGCGTGATTTTCACTATCTACTGGTTGGCCATATGACAATAGCTCTAGGCTGTTTTTAACAACTTCCGGTTGTCACAGGAAGCTCTTGCTCCACACACGTTGTCTTTGGGGTAGACATAAACAGAATCCTGAATATGAAGTCTCTACCTTAAGAATTGACTGAATAACAGATGGTTGAGTTGCGTGATTTTAACTATCTGCTGGTTGGCCATATGACAATAGCTCTTGGGTGTTTTTAACAACTTCCGGTTGTCACAGGAAGTTCTTACTCAACACACATTGTCATTTGGGTAGACATAAAGAGAATCCTGAATATGAAGTCTCTACCTTAAGAATTGACTGAATGACAGATGGTTGAGTTGCGTGATTTTCACTCTGTGCGTTTTATATGACAATAGCTCTAGGCTGTTTTTAACCACTTCCGGTTGTCAAAGGAAGCTCTTGCTCCACACACGTTGTCTTTGGGATAGACATAAACAGAATCCTGAATATGAAGTCTCTACCTTAAGAATTGACTGAATAACAGATGGTTGAGTTGCGTGATTTTCACTATCTACTGGTTGGCCATATGACAATAGCTCTAGGCTGTTTTTAACAACTTCCGGTTGTCACAGGAAGCTCTTGCTCCACACACGTTGTCTTTGGGGTAGACATAAACAGAATCCTGAATATGAAGTCTCTACCTTAAGAATTGACTTAATAACAGATGGTTGACGTGAGTGATTTTCACTATCTGCATGTTGGCCATATGACAATAGCTCTTGGGTGTTTTTAACACCTTCCGGTTGTCACAGGAAGCTCTTGCACCACACACGTTGCCTTTGGGGTAGACATAAACAGAATCCTGAATATGAAGTCTCTACCTTAAGAATTGACTGAATGACAGATGGTTGAGTTGCTTGATAATCACTATGTGCGTTTTATATGACAATAGCTCTAGGCTGTTTTTAACAACTTCCGGTTGTCACAGGAAGCTCTTGCTCCACACACGTAGCCTTTGGGGTACACATAAACAGAATCCGGAATATTACGTCTCTACCTTAAGAATTGACTGAATGACAGATGGTTGAGTTGCGTGATTTTCACTCTGTGCGTTTTATATGACAATAGCTCTAGGCTGTTTTTAACCACTTCCGGTTGTCAAAGGAAGCTCTTGCTCCACACACGTTGTCTTTGGGATAGACATAAACAGAATCCTGAATATGAAGTCTCTACCTTAAGAATTGACTGAATAACAGATGGTTGAGTTGCGTGATTTTCACTATCTACTGGTTGGCCATATGACAATAGCTCTAGGCTGTTTTTAACAACTTCCGGTTGTCACAGGAAGCTCTTGCTCCACACACGTTGTCTTTGGGGTAGACATAAACAGAATCCTGAATATGAAGTCTCTACCTTAAGAATTGACTGAATAACAGATGGTTCAGTTGCGTGATTTTCACTATCTACTGATTGGCCATATGACAATAGCTCTAGGCTGTTTTTAACAACTTCCGGCTGTCACAGGAAGCTCTTGCTCCACACACGTTGTCTTTGGGGTAGACATAAACAGAATCCTGAATATGAAGTCTCTACCTTAAGAATTGACTGAATAACAGATGGTTGAGTTGCGTGATTTTAACTATCTGCTGGTTGGCCATATGACAATAGCTCTTGGGTGTTTTTAACAACTTCCGGTTGTCACAGGAAGTTCTTACTCAACACACGTTGTCATTTGGGTAGACATAAACAGAATCCTGAATATGAAGTCTCTACCTTAAGAATTGACTGAATGACAGATGGTTGAGTTGCGTGATTTTCACTCTGTGCGTTTTATATGACAATAGCTCTAGGCTGTTTTTAACCACTTCCGGTTGTCAAAGGAAGCTCTTGCTCCACACACGTTGTCTTTGGGATAGACATAAACAGAATCCTGAATATGAAGTCTCTACCTTAAGAATTGACTGAATAACAGATGGTTGAGTTGCGTGATTTTCACTATCTACTGGTTGGCCATATGACAATAGCTCTAGGCTGTTTTTAACAACTTCCGGTTGTCACAGGAAGCTCTTGCTCCACACACGTTGTCTTTGGGGTAGACATAAACAGAATCCTGAATATGAAGTCTCTACCTTAAGAATTGACTTAATAACAGATGGTTGAGTTGAGTGATTTTCACTATCTGCATGTTGGCCATATGACAATAGCTCTTGGGTGTTTTTAACACCTTCCGGTTGTCACAGGAAGCTCTTGCACCATACACGTTGCCTTTGGGGTAGACATAAACAGAATCCTGAATATGAAGTCTCTACCTTAAGAATTGACTGAATGACAGATGGTTGAGTTGCTTGATAATCACTATGTGCGTTTTATATGACAATAGCTCTAGGCTTTTTTTTAACAACTTCCGATTGTCACAGGAAGCTCTTGCTCCACACACGTTGTCTTTGGGGTATACTTAAACAGAATCCTGAATATGAAGTCTCTACCTTAAGAATTGACTGAATGGTACATGGTTGAGTTGCTTGATTTTCACTATCTGCTGTTTGGCCATATGACAATAGCTCTTGGGTGTTTTTAACAACTTCCGGTTGTCACAGGAAGTTCTTACTCAACACACGTTGTCATTTGGGTAGACATAAACAGAATCCTGAATATGAAGACTCTACCTTAAGAATTGACTGAATGACAGATGGTTGAGTTGCGTGATTTTCACTCTGTGCGTTTTATATGACAATAGGTCTAGGCTGTTTTTAACCACTTCCGGTTGTCACAGGAAGCTCTTGCTCCACACACGTTGTCTTTGGGGTAGACATAAACAGAATCCTGAATATGAAGTCTCTACCTTAAGAATTGACTGAATAACAGATGGTTGAGTTGCGAGATTTTCACTATCTGCTGGTTGGCCATATGACAATAGCTCTAGGCTGTTTTTAACAACTTCCGGTTGTCACAGGAAGCTCTTGCTCCACACACTTAGCCTTTGGGGTACACATAAACAGAATCCTGAATATGAAGTCTCTACCTTAAGAATTGACTGAATGACAGATGGTTGAGTTGCGTGATTTTCACTCTGTGCGTTTTATATGACAATAGCTCTAGTCTGTTTTTAACCACTTCCGGTTGTCAAAGGAAGCTCTTGCTCCACACACGTTGTCTTTGGGATAGACATAGACATAAACAGAATCCTGAATATGAAGTCTCTACCTTAAGAATTGACTGAATAACAGATGGTTGAGTTGCGTGATTTTCACTATCTACTGGTTGGCCATATGCCAATAGCTCTAGGCTGTTTTTAACAACTTCCGGTTATCACAGGAAGCTCTTGCTCCACACACGTTGTCTTTGGGGTAGACATAAACAGAATCCTGAATATGAAGTCTCTACCTTAAGAATTGACTGAATAACAGATGGTTGAGTTGCGTGATTTTCACTATCTGCTGGTTGGCCATATGACAATAGCTCTAGGCTGTTTTTAACAACTTCCGGTTGTCACAGGAAGCTCTTGCTCCACACACGTAGCCTTTGGGGTACACATAAACAGAATCCTGAATATGAAGTCTCTACCTTAAG
Source organism: Salmo salar (assembly GCF_965601325.2). Lineage (NCBI taxonomy): Eukaryota > Metazoa > Chordata > Actinopteri > Salmoniformes > Salmonidae > Salmo > Salmo salar. The sequence continues at coordinate 70,365,359 of NC_138300.1, forward strand.
AATTGACTGAATGGTACATGGTTGAGTTGCTTGATTTTCACTATCTGCTGTTTGGCCATATGACAATAGCTCTTGGGTGTTTTTAACAACTTACGGTTGTCACCGGAAGTTCTTACTCAACACACGTTGTCTTTGGGGTAGACATAAACAGAATCCTGAATAAGAAGTCTCTACCTTCAGAATTGACTGAATGACAGATGGTTGAGTTGCGTGATTTTCACTCTGTGCGTTTAATATGACAATAGCTCTAGGCTGTTTTTAACCACTTCCAGTTGTCACAGGAAGCTCTTGCTCCACACACGTTGTCTTTGGGATAGACATAGACATAAACAGAATCCTGAATATGAAGTCTCTACCTTAAGAATTGACTGAATAACAGATGGTTGAGTTGCGTGATTTTCACTATCTACTGGTTGGCCATATGCCAATAGCTCTAGGCTGTTTTTAACAACTTCCGGTTATCACAGGAAGCTCTTGCTCCACACACGTTGTCTTTGGGGTAGACATAAACAGAATCCTGAATATGAAGTCTCTACCTTAAGAATTGACTGAATAACAGATGGTTGAGTTGCGTGATTTTCACTATCTGCTGGTTGGCCATATGACAATAGCTCTAGGCTGTTTTTAACAACTTCCGGTTGTCACAGGAAGCTCTTGCTCCACACACGTAGCCTTTGGGGTACACATAAACAGAATCCTGAATATGAAGTCTCTACCTTAAGAATTGACTGAATGGTACATGGTTGAGTTGCTTGATTTTCACTATCTGCTGTTTGGCCATATGACAATAGCTCTTGGGTGTTTTTAACAACTTACGGTTGTCACCGGAAGTTCTTACTCAACACACGTTGTCTTTGGGGTAGACATAAACAGAATCCTGAATAAGAAGTCTCTACCTTCAGAATTGACTGAATGACAGATGGTTGAGTTGCGTGATTTTCACTCTGTGCGTTTAATATGACAATAGCTCTAGGCTGTTTTTAACCACTTCCAGTTGTCACAGGAAGCTCTTGCTCCACACACGTTGTCTTTGGGGTAGACATAAACAGAATCCTGAATATGAAGTCTCTACCTTAAGAATTGACTGAATAACAGATGGTTGAGTTGTGTGATTTTCACTATCTGCTGGTTGGCCATATGACAATAGCTCTAGGCTGTTTTGAACAACTTCCAGTTGTCACAGGAAGCTCTTGCTCCGCACACGTTGTCTTTGGGGTAGACATAAACAGAATCCTGAATATGAAGTCTCTACCTTAAGAATTGACTGAATGACAGATGGTTGAGTTGCTTGATAATCACTATGTGCGTTTTATATGACAATAGCTCTAGGCTTTTTTTTAACAACTTCCGATTGTCACAGGAAGCTCTTGCTCCACACACGTTGTCTTTGGGGTAGACATAAACAGAATCCTGAATATGAAGTCTCTACCTTAAGAATTGACTGAATGACAGATGGTTGAGTTGCGTGATTTTCACTCTGTGCGTTTTATATGACAATAGCTCTAGGCTGTTTTTAACCACTTCCGGTTGTCAAAGGAAGCTCTTGCTCCACACACGTTGTCTTTGGGATAGACATAAACAGAATCCTGAATATGAAGTCTCTACCTTAAGAATTGACTGAATAACAGATGGTTGAGTTGCGTGATTTTCACTATCTACTGGTTGGCCATATGCCAATAGCTCTAGGCTGTTTTTAACAACTTCCGGTTATCACAGGAAGCTCTTGCTCCACACACGTTGTCTTTGGGGTAGAAATAAACAGAATCCTGAATATGAAGTCTCTACCTTAAGAATTGACTGAATAACAGATGGTTGAGTTGCGTGATTTTCACTATCTGCTGGTTGGCCATATGACAATAGCTCTAGGCTGTTTTTAACAACTTCCGGTTGTCACAGGAAGCTCTTGCTCCACACACGTAGCCTTTGGGGTACACATAAACAGAATCCTGAATATGAAGTCTCTACCTTAAGAATTGACTGAATGACAGATGGTTGAGTTGCGTGATTTTCACTCTGTGCGTTTTATATGACAATAGCTCTAGGCTGTTTTTAACCACTTCCGGTTGTCAAAGGAAGCTCTTGCTCCACACACGTTGTCTTTGGGATACACATAAACAGAATCCTGAATATGAAGTCTCTACCTTAAGAATTGACTGAATAACAGATGGTTGAGTTGCGTGATTTTCACTATCTACTGGTTGGCCATATGACAATAGCTCTAGGCTGTTTTTAACAACTTCCGGTTGTCACAGGAAGCTCTTGCTCCACACACGTTGTCTTTGGGGTAGACATAAACAGAATCCTGAATATGAAGTCTCTACCTTAAGAATTGACTTAATAACAGATGGTTGAGTTGAGTGATTTTCACTATCTGCATGTTGGCCATATGACAATAGCTCTTGGGTGTTTTTAACACCTTCCGGTTGTCACAGGAAGCTCTTGCACCACACACGTTGCCTTTGGGGTAGACATAAACAGAATCCTGAATATGAAGTCTCTACCTTAAGAATTGACTGAATGACAGATGGTTGAGTTGCTTGATAATCACTATGTGCGTTTTATATGACAATAGCTCTAGGCTTTTTTTTAACAACTTCCGATTGTCACAGGAAGCTCTTGCTCCACACACGTTGTCATTTGGGTAGACATAAACAGAATCCTGAATATGAAGTCTCTACCTTAAGAATTGACTGAATGACAGATGGTTGAGTTGCGTGATTTTCACTCTGTGCGTTTTATATGACAATAGGTCTAGGCTGTTTTTAACCACTTCCGGTTGTCACAGGAAGCTCTTGCTCCACACACGTTGTCTTTGGGATAGACATAAACAGAATCCTGAATATGAAGTCTCTACCTTAAGAATTGACTGAATAACAGATGGTTGAGTTGCGAGATTTTCACTATCTGCTGGTTGGCCATATGACAATAGCTCTAGGCTGTTTTTAACAACTTCCGGTTGTCACAGGAAGCTCTTGCTCCACACACTTAGCCTTTGGGGTACACATAAACAGAATCCTGAATATGAAGTCTCTACCTTAAGAATTGACTGAATGACAGATGGTTGAGTTGCGTGATTTTCACTCTGTGCGTTTTATATGACAATAGCTCTAGGCTGTTTTTAACCACTTCCGGTTGTCAAAGGAAGCTCTTGCTCCACACACGTTGTCTTTGGGATAGACATAAACAGAATCCTGAATATGAAGTCTCTACCTTAAGAATTGACTGAATAACAGATGGTTGAGTTGCGTGATTTTCACTATCTACTGGTTGGCCATATGCCAATAGCTCTAGGCTGTTTTTAACAACTTCCGGTTATCACAGGAAGCTCTTGCTCCACACACGTTGTCTTTGGGGTAGACATAAACAGAATCCTGAATATGAAGTCTCTACCTTAAGAATTGACTGAATAACAGATGGTTGAGTTGCGTGATTTTCACTATCTGCTGGTTGGCCATATGACAATAGCTCTAGGCTGTTTTTAACAACTTCCGCTTGTCACAGGAAGCTCTTGCTCCACACACGTAGCCTTTGGGGTACACATAAACAGAATCCTGAATATGAAGTCTCTACCTTAAGAATTGACTGAATGACAGATGGTTGAGTTGCTTGATAATCACTATGTGCGTTTTATATGACAATAGCTCTAGGCTTTTTTTTAACAACTTCCGATTGTCACAGGAAGCTCTTGCTCCACACACGTTGTCTTTGGGGTATACATAAACAGAATCCTGAATATGAAGTCTCTACCTTAAGAATTGACTGAATGGTACATGGTTGAGTTGCTTGATTTTCACTATCTGCTGTTTGGCCATATGACAATAGCTCTTGGGTGTTTTTAACAACTTCCGGTTGTCACAGGAAGTTCTTACTCAACACACGTTGTCATTTGGGTAGACATAAACAGAATCCTGAATATGAAGTCTCTACCTTAAGAATTGACTGAATGACAGATGGTTGATTTGCGTGATTTTCACTCTGTGCGTTTTATATGACAATAGGTCTAGGCTGTTTTTAACCACTTCCGGTTGTCACAGGAAGCTCTTGCTCCACACACGTTGTCTTTGGGGTAGACATAAACAGAATCCTGAATATGAAGTCTCTACCTTAAGAATTGACTGAATAACAGATGGTTGAGTTGCGAGATTTTCACTATCTGCTGGTTGGCCATATGACAATAGCTCTAGGCTGTTTTTAACAACTTCCGGTTGTCACAGGAAGCTCTTGCTCCACACACTTAGCCTTTGGGGTACACATAAACAGAATCCTGAATATGAAGTCTCTACCTTAAGAATTGACTGAATGACAGTTGTTTGAGTTGCGTGATTTTCACTCTGTGCGTTTTATATGACAATAGCTCTAGGCTGTTTTTAACCACTTCCGGTTGTCAAAGGAAGCTCTTGCTCCACACACGTTGTCTTTGGGATAGACATAAACAGAATCCTGAATATGAAGTCTCTACCTTAAGAATTGACTGAATAACAGATGGTTGAGTTGCATGATTTTCACTATCTACTGGTTGGCCATATGCCAATAGCTCTAGGCTGTTTTTAACAACTTCCGGTTATCACAGGAAGCTCTTGCTCCACACACGTTGTCTTTGGGGTAGACATAAACAGAATCCTGAATATGAAGTCTCTACCTTAAGAATTGACTGAATAACAGATGGTTGAGTTGCGTGATTTTCACTATCTGCTGGTTGGCCATATGACAATAGCTCTAGGCTGTTTTTAACAACTTCCGGTTGTCACAGGAAGCTCTTGCTCCACACACGTAGCCTTTGGGGTACACATAAACAGAATCCTGAATATGAAGTCTCTACCTTAAGAATTGACTGAATGGTACATGGTTGAGTTGCTTGATTTTCACTATCTGCTGTTTGGCCATATGACAATAGCTCTTGGGTGTTTTTAACAACTTACGGTTGTCACAGGAAGTTCTTACTCAACACACGTTGTCTTTGGGGTAGACATAAACAGAATCCTGAATAAGAAGTCTCTACCTTCAGAATTGACTGAATGACAGATGGTTGAGTTGCGTGATTTTCACTCTGTGCGTTTAATATGACAATAGCTCTAGGCTGTTTTTAACCACTTCCAGTTGTCACAGGAAGCTCTTGCTCCACACACGTTGTCTTTGGGGTAGACATAAACAGAATCCTGAATATGAAGTCTCTACCTTAAGAATTGACTGAATAACAGATGGTTGAGTTGTGTGATTTTCACTATCTGCTGGTTGGCCATATGACAATAGCTCTAGGCTGTTTTGAACAACTTCCGGTTGTCACAGGAAGCTCTTGCTCCGCACACGTTGTCTTTGGGGTAGACATAAACAGAATCCTGAATATGAAGTCTCTACCTTAAGAATTGACTGAATGACAGATGGTTGAGTTGCATGATTTTCACTATGTGCGTTTTATATGACAATAGCTCTAGGCTGTTTTTAACCACTTCCGGTTGTCACAGGAAGCTCTTGCTCCACACACGTTGTCTTTGGGGTAGACATAAACAGAATCCTGAATATGAAGTCTCTACCTTAAGAATTGACTGAATAACAGATGGTTGAGTTGCGTGATTTTACTATCTGCTGGTTGGCCATATGACAATAGCTCTTGGGTGTTTTTAACAACTTCCGGTTGTCACAGGAAGTTCTTACTCAACACACGTTGTCATTTGGGTAGACATAAACAGAATCCTGAATATGAAGTCTCTACCTTAAGAATTGACTGAATGACAGATGGTTGAGTTGCGTGATTTTCACTCTGTGCGTTTTATATGACAATAGGTCTAGGCTGTTTTTAACCACTTCCGGTTGTCACAGGAAGCTCTTGCTCCACACACGTTGTCTTTGGGGTAGACATAAACAGAATCCTGAATATGAAGTCTCTACCTTAAGAATTGACTGAATAACAGATGGTTGAGTTGCGTGATTTTCACTATCTGCTGGTTGGCCATATGACAATAGCTCTAGGCTGTTTTTAACAACTTCCGGTTGGCACAGGAAGCTCTTGCTCCACACACTTAGCCTTTGGGGTACACATAAACAGAATCCTGAATATGAAGTCTCTACCTTAAGAATTGACTGAATGACAGATGGTTGAGTTGCGTGATTTTCACTCTGTGCGTTTTATATGACAATAGCTCTAGGCTGTTTTTAACCACTTCCGGTTGTCAAAGGAAGCTCTTGCTCCACACACGTTGTCTTTGGGATAGACATAAACAGAATCCTGAATATGAAGTCTCTACCTTAAGAATTGACTGAATAACAGATGGTTGAGTTGCGTGATTTTCACTATCTACTGGTTGGCCATATGCCAATAGCTCTAGGCTGTTTTTAACAACTTCCGGTTATCACAGGAAGCTCTTGCTCCACACACGTTGTCTTTGGGGTAGACATAAACAGAATCCTGAATATGAAGTCTCTACCTTAAGAATTGACTGAATAACAGATGGTTGAGTTGCGTGATTTTCACTATCTGCTGGTTGGCCATATGACAATAGCTCTAGGCTGTTTTTAACAACTTCCGGTTGTCACAGGAAGCTCTTGCTCCACACACGTAGCCTTTGGGGTACACATAAACAGAATCCTGAATATGAAGTCTCTACCTTAAGAATTGACTGAATGGTACATGGTTGAGTTGCTTGATTTTCACTATCTGCTGTTTGGCCATATGACAATAGCTCTTGGGTGTTTTTAACAACTTACGGTTGTCACAGGAAGTTCTTACTCAACACACGTTGTCTTTGGGGTAGACATAAACAGAATCCTGAATAAGAAGTCTCTACCTTCAGAATTGACTGAATGACAAATGGTTGAGTTGCATGATTTTCACTATGTGCGTTTTATATGACAATAGCTCTAGGCTGTTTTTAACCACTTCCGGTTGTCACAGGAAGCTCTTGCTCCACACACGTTGTCTTTGGGGTAGACATAAACAGAATCCTGAATATGAAGTCTCTACCTTAAGAATTGACTGAATAACAGATGGTTGAGTTGCGTGATTTTACTATCTGCTGGTTGGCCATATGACAATAGCTCTTGGGTGTTTTTAACAACTTCCGGTTGTCACAGGAAGTTCTTACTCAACACACGTTGTCATTTGGGTAGACATAAACAGAATCCTGAATATGAAGTCTCTACCTTAAGAATTGACTGAATGACAGATGGTTGAGTTGCGTGATTTTCACTCTGTGCGTTTTATATGACAATAGGTCTAGGCTGTTTTTAACCACTTCCGGTTGTCACAGGAAGCTCTTGCTCCACACACGTTGTCTTTGGGGTAGACATAAACAGAATCCTGAATATGAAGTCTCTACCTTAAGAATTGACTGAATAACAGATGGTTGAGTTGCGTGATTTTCACTATCTGCTGGTTGGCCATATGACAATAGCTCTAGGCTGTTTTTAACAACTTCCGGTTGGCACAGGAAGCTCTTGCTCCACACACTTAGCCTTTGGGGTACACATAAACAGAATCCTGAATATGAAGTCTCTACCTTAAGAATTGACTGAATGACAGATGGTTGAGTTGCGTGATTTTCACTCTGTGCGTTTTATATGACAATAGCTCTAGGCTGTTTTTAACCACTTCCGGTTGTCAAAGGAAGCTCTTGCTCCACACACGTTGTCTTTGGGATAGACATAAACAGAATCCTGAATATGAAGTCTCTACCTTAAGAATTGACTGAATAACAGATGGTTGAGTTGCGTGATTTTCACTATCTACTGGTTGGCCATATGCCAATAGCTCTAGGCTGTTTTTAACAACTTCCGGTTATCACAGGAAGCTCTTGCTCCACACACGTTGTCTTTGGGGTAGACATAAACAGAATCCTGAATATGAAGTCTCTACCTTAAGAATTGACTGAATAACAGATGGTTGAGTTGCGTGATTTTCACTATCTGCTGGTTGGCCATATGACAATAGCTCTAGGCTGTTTTTAACAACTTCCGGTTGTCACAGGAAGCTCTTGCTCCACACACGTAGCCTTTGGGGTACACATAAACAGAATCCTGAATATGAAGTCTCTACCTTAAGAATTGACTGAATGGTACATGGTTGAGTTGCTTGATTTTCACTATCTGCTGTTTGGCCATATGACAATAGCTCTTGGGTGTTTTTAACAACTTACGGTTGTCACAGGAAGTTCTTACTCAACACACGTTGTCTTTGGGGTAGACATAAACAGAATCCTGAATAAGAAGTCTCTACCTTCAGAATTGACTGAATGACAGATGGTTGAGTTGCGTGATTTTCACTCTGTGCGTTTTATATGACAATAGCTCTAGGCTGTTTTTAACCACTTCCGGTTGTCACAGGAAGCTCTTGCTCCACACACGTTGTATTTGGGGTAGACATAAACAGAATCCTGAATATGAAGTCTCTACCTTAAGAATTGACTGAATAACAGATGGTTGAGTTGCGTGATTTTACTATCTGCTGGTTGGCCATATGACAATAGCTCTTGGGTGTTTTTAACAACTTCCGGTTGTCACAGGAAGTTCTTACTCAACACACGTTGTCATTTGGGTAGACATAAACAGAATCCTGAATATGAAGTCTCTACCTTAAGAATTGACTGAATAACAGATGGTTGAGTTGCGTGATTTTACTATCTGCTGGTTGGCCATATGACAATAGCTCTTGGGTGTTTTTAACAACTTCCGGTTGTCACAGGAAGCTCTTGCTCAACACACGTTGTCATTTGGGGTAGACATAAACAGAATCCTGAATATGAAGTCTCTACCTTAAGAATTGACTGAATGACAGATGGTTGAGTTGCATGATTTTCACTATGTGCGTTTTATATGACAATAGCTCTAGGCTGTTTTTAACCACTTCCGGTTGTCACAGGAAGCTCTTGCTCCACACACGTTGTCTTTGGGGTAGACATAAACAGAATCCTGAATATGAAGTCTCTACCTTAAGAATTGACTGAATAACAGATGGTTGAGTTGCGTGATTTTACTATCTGCTGGTTGGCCATATGACAATAGCTCTTGGGTGTTTTTAACAACTTCCGGTTGTCACAGGAAGTTCTTACTCAACACACGTTGTCATTTGGGTAGACATAAACAGAATCCTGAATATGAAGTCTCTACCTTAAGAATTGACTGAATGACAGATGGTTGAGTTGCGTGATTTTCACTCTGTGCGTTTTATATGACAATAGGTCTAGGCTGTTTTTAACCACTTCCGGTTGTCACAGGAAGCTCTTGCTCCACACACGTTGTCTTTGGGGTAGACATAAACAGAATCCTGAATATGAAGTCTCTACCTTAAGAATTGACTGAATAACAGATGGTTGAGTTGCGTGATTTTCACTATCTGCTGGTTGGCCATATGACAATAGCTCTAGGCTGTTTTTAACAACTTCCGGTTGGCACAGGAAGCTCTTGCTCCACACACTTAGCCTTTGGGGTACACATAAACAGAATCCTGAATATGAAGTCTCTACCTTAAGAATTGACTGAATGACAGATGGTTGAGTTGCGTGATTTTCACTCTGTGCGTTTTATATGACAATAGCTCTAGGCTGTTTTTAACCACTTCCGGTTGTCAAAGGAAGCTCTTGCTCCACACACGTTGTCTTTGGGATAGACATAAACAGAATCCTGAATATGAAGTCTCTACCTTAAGAATTGACTGAATAACAGATGGTTGAGTTGCGTGATTTTCACTATCTACTGGTTGGCCATATGCCAATAGCTCTAGGCTGTTTTTAACAACTTCCGGTTATCACAGGAAGCTCTTGCTCCACACACGTTGTCTTTGGGGTAGACATAAACAGAATCCTGAATATGAAGTCTCTACCTTAAGAATTGACTGAATAACAGATGGTTGAGTTGCGTGATTTTCACTATCTGCTGGTTGGCCATATGACAATAGCTCTAGGCTGTTTTTAACAACTTCCGGTTGTCACAGGAAGCTCTTGCTCCACACACGTAGCCTTTGGGGTACACATAAACAGAATCCTGAATATGAAGTCTCTACCTTAAGAATTGACTGAATGACAGATGGTTGAGTTGCGTGATTTTCACTCTGTGCGTTTTATATGACAATAGCTCTAGGCTGTTTTTAACCACTTCCGGTTGTCAAAGGAAGCTCTTGCTCCACACACGTTGTCTTTGGGATACACATAAACAGAATCCTGAATATGAAGTCTCTACCTTAAGAATTGACTGAATAACAGATGGTTGAGTTGCGTGATTTTCACTATCTACTGGTTGGCCATATGACAATAGCTCTAGGCTGTTTTTAACAACTTCCGGTTGTCACAGGAAGCTCTTGCTCCACACACGTTGTCTTTGGGGTAGACATAAACAGAATCCTGAATATGAAGTCTCTACCTTAAGAATTGACTGAATAACAGATGGTTGAGTTGCGTGATTTTCACTATCTGCTGGTTGGCCATATGACAATAGCTCTTGGGTGTTTTTAACAACTTCCGGTTGTCACAGGAAGTTCTTACTCAACACACGTTGTCATTTGGGTAGACATAAACAGAATCCTGAATATGAAGTCTCTACCTTAAGAATTGACTGAATGACAGATGGTTGAGTTGCGTGATTTTCACTCTGTGCGTTTTATATGACAATAGCTCTAGGCTGTTTTTAACCACTTCCGGTTGTCAAAGGAAGCTCTTGCTCCACACACGTTGTCTTTGGGATAGACATAAACAGAATCCTGAATATGAAGTCTCTACCTTAAGAATTGACTGAATAACAGATGGTTGAGTTGCGTGATTTTCACTATCTGCTGGTTGGCCATATGACAATAGCTCTAGGCTGTTTTGAACAACTTCCGGTTGTCACAGGAAGCTCTTGCTCCGCACACGTTGTCTTTGGGGTAGACATAAACAGAATCCTGAATATGAAGTCTCTACCTTAAGAATTGACTGAATGACAGATGGTTGAGTTGCATGATTTTCACTATGTGCGTTTTATATGACAATAGCTCTAGGCTGTTTTTAACCACTTCCGGTTGTCACAGGAAGCTCTTGCTCCACACACGTTGTCTTTGGGTAGACATAAACAGAATCCTGAATATGAAGTCTCTACCTTAAGAATTGACTGAATAACAGATGGTTGAGTTGCGTGATTTTCACTATCTGCTGGTTGGCCATATGACAATAGCTCTTGGGTGTTTTTAACAACTTCCGGTTGTCACAGGAAGTTCTTACTCAACACACGTTGTCATTTGGGTAGACATAAACAGAATCCTGAATATGAAGTCTCTACCTTAAGAATTGACTGAATGACAGATGGTTGAGTTGCGTGATTTTCACTCTGTGCGTTTTATATGACAATAGGTCTAGGCTGTTTTTAACCACTTCCGGTTGTCACAGGAAGCTCTTGCTCCACACCCGTTGTCTTTGGGGTAGACATAAACAGAATCCTGAATATGAAGTCTCTACCTTAAGAATTGACTGAATAACAGATGGTTGAGTTGCGTGATTTTCACTATCTGCTGGTTGGCCATATGACAATAGCTCTAGGCTGTTTTTAACAACTTCCGGTTGTCACAGGAAGCTCTTGCTCCACACACTTAGCCTTTGGGGTACACATAAACAGAATCCTGAATATGAAGTCTCTACCTTAAGAATTGACTGAATGACAGATGGTTGAGTTGCGTGATTTTCACTCTGTGCGTTTTATATGACAATAGCTCTAGGCTGTTTTTAACCACTTCCGGTTGTCAAAGGAAGCTCTTGCTCCACACACGTTGTCTTTGGGATAGACATAAACAGAATCCTGAATATGAAGTCTCTACCTTAAGAATTGACTGAATAACAGATGGTTGAGTTGCGTGATTTTCACTATCTACTGGTTGGCCATATGCCAATAGCTCTAGGCTGTTTTTAACAACTTCCGGTTATCACAGGAAGCTCTTGCTCCACACACGTTGTCTTTGGGGTAGACATAAACAGAATCCTGAATATGAAGTCTCTACCTTAAGAATTGACTGAATAACAGATGGTTGAGTTGCGTGATTTTAACTATCTGCTGGTTGGCCATATGACAATAGCTCTTGGGTGTTTTTAACAACTTCCGGTTGTCACAGGAAGTTCTTACTCAACACACGTTGTGATTTGGGTAGACATAAACAGAATCCTGAATATGAAGTCTCTACCTTAAGAATTGACTGAATGACAGATGGTTGAGTTGCGTGATTTTCACTCTGTGCGTTTTATATGACAATAGCTCTAGGCTGTTTTTAACCACTTCCGGTTGTCAAAGGAAGCTCTTGCTCCACACACGTTGTCTTTGGGATAGACATAAACAGAATCCTGAATATGAAGTCTCTACCTTAAGAATTGACTGAATAACAGATGGTTGAGTTGCGTGATTTACACTATCTGCTGGTTGGCCATATGACAATAGCTCTAGGCTGTTTTGAACAACTTCCGGTTGTCACAGGAAGCTCTTGCTCCGCACACGTTGTCTTTGGGGTAGACATAAACAGAATCCTGAATATGAAGTCTCTACCTTAAGAATTGACTGAATGACAGATGGTTGAGTTGCATGATTTTCACTATGTGCGTTTTATATGACAATAGCTCTAGGCTGTTTTTAACCACTTCCGGTTGTCACAGGAAGCTCTTGCTCCACAAACGTTGTCTTTGGGGTAGACATAAACAGAATCCTGAATATGAAGTCTCTACCTTAAGAATTGACTGAATAACAGATGGTTGAGTTGCGTGATTTTCACTATCTACTGGTTGGCCATATGCCAATAGCTCTAGGCTGTTTTTAACAACTTCCGGTTATCACAGGAAGCTCTTGCTCCACACACGTTGTCTTTGGGGTAGACATAAACAGAATCCTGAATATGAAGTCTCTACCTTAAGAATTGACTGAATAACAGATGGTTGAGTTGCGTGATTTTAACTATCTGCTGGTTGGCCATATGACAATAGCTCTTGGGTGTTTTTAACAACTTCCGGTTGTCACAGGAAGTTCTTACTCAACACACGTTGTCATTTGGGTAGACATAAACAGAATCCTGAATATGAAGTCTCTACCTTAAGAATTGACTGAATGACAGATGGTTGAGTTGCGTGATTTTCACTCTGTGCGTTTTATATGACAATAGGTCTAGGCTGTTTTTAACCACTTCCGGTTGTCACAGGAAGCTCTTGCTCCACACACGTTGTCTTTGGGGTAGACATAAACAGAATCCTGAATATGAAGTCTCTACCTTAAGAATTGACTGAATAACAGATGGTTGAGTTGCGTGATTTTCACTATCTGCTGGTTGGCCATATGACAATAGCTCTAGGCTGTTTTTAACAACTTCCGGTTGGCACAGGAAGCTCTTGCTCCACACACTTAGCCTTTGGGGTACACATAAACAGAATCCTGAATATGAAGTCTCTACCTTAAGAATTGACTGAATGACAGATGGTTGAGTTGCGTGATTTTCACTCTGTGCGTTTTATATGACAATAGCTCTAGGCTGTTTTTAACCACTTCCGGTTGTCAAAGGAAGCTCTTGCTCCACACACGTTGTCTTTGGGATAGACATAAACAGAATCCTGAATATGAAGTCTCTACCTTAAGAATTGACTGAATAACAGATGGTTGAGTTGCGTGATTTTCACTATCTACTGGTTGGCCATATGCCAATAGCTCTAGGCTGTTTTTAACAACTTCCGGTTATCACAGGAAGCTCTTGCTCCACACACGATGTCTTTGGGGTAGACATAAACAGAATCCTGAATATGAAGTCTCTACCTTAAGAATTGACTGAATAACAGATGGTTGAGTTGCGTGATTTTCACTATCTGCTGGTTGGCCATATGACAATAGCTCTAGGCTGTTTTTAACAACTTCCGGTTGTCACAGGAAGCTCTTGCTCCACACACGTAGCTTTTGGGGTACACATAAACAGAATCCTGAATATGAAGTCTCTACCTTAAGAATTGACTGAATGACAGATGGTTGAGTTGCGTGATTTTCACTCTGTGCGTTTTATATGACAATAGCTCTAGGCTGTTTTTAACCACTTCCGGTTGTCAAAGGAAGCTCTTGCTCCACACACGTTGTCTTTGGGATACACATAAACAGAATCCTGAATATGAAGTCTCTACCTTAAGAATTGACTGAATAACAGATGGTTGAGTTGCGTGATTTTCACTATCTACTGGTTGGCCATATGACAATAGCTCTAGGCTGTTTTTAACAACTTCCGGTTGTCACAGGAAGCTCTTGCTCCACACACGTTGTCTTTGGGGTAGACATAAACAGAATCCTGAATATGAAGTCTCTACCTTAAGAATTGACTGAATAACAGATGGTTGAGTTGCGTGATTTTAACTATCTGCTGGTTGGCCATATGACAATAGCTCTTGGGTGTTTTTAACAACTTCCGGTTGTCACAGGAAGTTCTTACTCAACACACGTTGTCATTTGGGTAGACATAAACAGAATCCTGAATATGAAGTCTCTACCTTAAGAATTGACTGAATGACAGATGGTTGAGTTGCGTGATTTTCACTCTGTGCGTTTTATATGACAATAGCTCTAGGCTGTTTTTAACCACTTCCGGTTGTCAAAGGAAGCTCTTGCTCCACACACGTTGTCTTTGGGATAGACATAAACAGAATCCTGAATATGAAGTCTCTACCTTAAGAATTGACTGAATAACAGATGGTTGAGTTGCGTGATTTTCACTATCTGCTGGTTGGCCATATGACAATAGCTCTAGGCTGTTTTGAACAACTTCCGGTTGTCACAGGAAGCTCTTGCTCCGCACACGTTGTCTTTGGGGTAGACATAAACAGAATCCTGAATATGAAGTCTCTACCTTAAGAATTGACTGAATGACAGATGGTTGAGTTGCATGATTTTCACTATGTGCGTTTTATATGACAATAGCTCTAGGCTGTTTTTAACCACTTCCGGTTGTCACAGGAAGCTCTTGCTCCACACACGTTGTCTTTGGGTAGACATAAACAGAATCCTGAATATGAAGTCTCTACCTTAAGAATTGACTGAATAACAGATGGTTGAGTTGCGTGATTTTAACTATCTGCTGGTTGGCCATATGACAATAGCTCTTGGGTGTTTTTAACAACTTCCGGTTGTCACAGGAAGTTCTTACTCAACACACGTTGTCATTTGGGTAGACATAAACAGAATCCTGAATATGAAGTCTCTACCTTAAGAATTGACTGAATGACAGATGGTTGAGTTGCGTGATTTTCACTCTGTGCGTTTTATATGACAATAGGTCTAGGCTGTTTTTAACCACTTCCGGTTGTCACAGGAAGCTCTTGCTCCACACCCGTTGTCTTTGGGGTAGACATAAACAGAATCCTGAATATGAAGTCTCTACCTTAAGAATTGACTGAATAACAGATGGTTGAGTTGCGTGATTTTCACTATCTGCTGGTTGGCCATATGACAATAGCTCTAGGCTGTTTTTAACAACTTCCGGTTGTCACAGGAAGCTCTTGCTCCACACACTTAGCCTTTGGGGTACACATAAACAGAATCCTGAATATGAAGTCTCTACCTTAAGAATTGACTGAATGACAGATGGTTGAGTTGCGTGATTTTCACTCTGTGCGTTTTATATGACAATAGCTCTAGGCTGTTTTTAACCACTTCCGGTTGTCAAAGGAAGCTCTTGCTCCACACACGTTGTCTTTGGGATAGACATAAACAGAATCCTGAATATGAAGTCTCTACCTTAAGAATTGACTGAATAACAGATGGTTGAGTTGCGTGATTTTCACTATCTACTGGTTGGCCATATGCCAATAGCTCTAGGCTGTTTTTAACAACTTCCGGTTATCACAGGAAGCTCTTGCTCCACACACGTTGTCTTTGGGGTAGACATAAACAGAATCCTGAATATGAAGTCTCTACCTTAAGAATTGACTGAATAACAGATGGTTGAGTTGCGTGATTTTAACTATCTGCTGGTTGGCCATATGACAATAGCTCTTGGGTGTTTTTAACAACTTCCGGTTGTCACAGGAAGTTCTTACTCAACACACGTTGTGATTTGGGTAGACATAAACAGAATCCTGAATATGAAGTCTCTACCTTAAGAATTGACTGAATGACAGATGGTTGAGTTGCGTGATTTTCACTCTGTGCGTTTTATATGACAATAGCTCTAGGCTGTTTTTAACCACTTCCGGTTGTCAAAGGAAGCTCTTGCTCCACACACGTTGTCTTTGGGATAGACATAAACAGAATCCTGAATATGAAGTCTCTACCTTAAGAATTGACTGAATAACAGATGGTTGAGTTGCGTGATTTACACTATCTGCTGGTTGGCCATATGACAATAGCTCTAGGCTGTTTTGAACAACTTCCGGTTGTCACAGGAAGCTCTTGCTCCGCACACGTTGTCTTTGGGGTAGACATAAACAGAATCCTGAATATGAAGTCTCTACCTTAAGAATTGACTGAATGACAGATGGTTGAGTTGCATGATTTTCACTATGTGCGTTTTATATGACAATAGCTCTAGGCTGTTTTTAACCACTTCCGGTTGTCACAGGAAGCTCTTGCTCCACAAACGTTGTCTTTGGGGTAGACATAAACAGAATCCTGAATATGAAGTCTCTACCTTAAGAATTGACTGAATAACAGATGGTTGAGTTGCGTGATTTTCACTATCTACTGGTTGGCCATATGCCAATAGCTCTAGGCTGTTTTTAACAACTTCCGGTTATCACAGGAAGCTCTTGCTCCACACACGTTGTCTTTGGGGTAGACATAAACAGAATCCTGAATATGAAGTCTCTACCTTAAGAATTGACTGAATAACAGATGGTTGAGTTGCGTGATTTTAACTATCTGCTGGTTGGCCATATGACAATAGCTCTTGGGTGTTTTTAACAACTTCCGGTTGTCACAGGAAGTTCTTACTCAACACACGTTGTGATTTGGGTAGACATAAACAGAATCCTGAATATGAAGTCTCTACCTTAAGAATTGACTGAATGACAGATGGTTGAGTTGCGTGATTTTCACTCTGTGCGTTTTATATGACAATAGCTCTAGGCTGTTTTTAACCACTTCCGGTTGTCAAAGGAAGCTCTTGCTCCACACACGTTGTCTTTGGGATAGACATAAACAGAATCCTGAATATGAAGTCTCTACCTTAAGAATTGACTGAATAACAGATGGTTGAGTTGCGTGATTTACACTATCTGCTGGTTGGCCATATGACAATAGCTCTAGGCTGTTTTGAACAACTTCCGGTTGTCACAGGAAGCTCTTGCTCCGCACACGTTGTCTTTGGGGTAGACATAAACAGAATCCTGAATATGAAGTCTCTACCTTAAGAATTGACTGAATGACAGATGGTTGAGTTGCATGATTTTCACTATGTGCGTTTTATATGACAATAGCTCTAGGCTGTTTTTAACCACTTCCGGTTGTCACAGGAAGCTCTTGCTCCACAAACGTTGTCTTTGGGGTAGACATAAACAGAATCCTGAATATGAAGTCTCTACCTTAAGAATTGACTGAATAACAGATGGTTGAGTTGCGTGATTTTAACTATCTGCTGGTTGGCCATATGACAATAGCTCTTGGGTGTTTTTAACAACTTCCGGTTGTCACAGGAAGTTCTTACTCAACACACGTTGTCATTTGGGTAGACATAAACAGAATCCTGAATATGAAGTCTCTACCTTAAGAATTGACTGAATGACAGATGGTTGAGTTGCGTGATTTTCACTCTGTGCGTTTTATATGACAATAGGTCTAGGCTGTTTTTAACCACTTCCGGTTGTCACAGGAAGCTCTTGCTCCACACCCGTTGTCTTTGGGGTAGACATAAACAGAATCCTGAATATGAAGTCTCTACCTTAAGAATTGACTGAATAACAGATGGTTGAGTTGCGTGATTTTCACTATCTGCTGGTTGGCCATATGACAATAGCTCTAGGCTGTTTTTAACAACTTCCGGTTGTCACAGGAAGCTCTTGCTCCACACACTTAGCCTTTGGGGTACACATAAACAGAATCCTGAATATGAAGTCTCTACCTTAAGAATTGACTGAATGACAGATGGTTGAGTTGCGTGATTTTCACTCTGTGCGTTTTATATGACAATAGCTCTAGGCTGTTTTTAACCACTTCCGGTTGTCAAAGGAAGCTCTTGCTCCACACACGTTGTCTTTGGGATAGACATAAACAGAATCCTGAATATGAAGTCTCTACCTTAAGAATTGACTGAATAACAGATGGTTGAGTTGCGTGATTTTCACTATCTACTGGTTGGCCATATGCCAATAGCTCTAGGCTGTTTTTAACAACTTCCGGTTATCACAGGAAGCTCTTGCTCCACACACGTTGTCTTTGGGGTAGACATAAACAAAATCCTGAATATGAAGTCTCTACCTTAAGAATTGACTGAATAACAGATGGTTGAGTTGCGTGATTTACACTATCTGCTGGTTGGCCATATGACAATAGCTCTAGGCTGTTTTGAACAACTTCCGGTTGTCACAGGAAGCTCTTGCTCCGCACACGTTGTCTTTGGGGTAGACATAAACAGAATCCTGAATATGAAGTCTCTACCTTAAGAATTGACTGAATGACAGATGGTTGAGTTGCATGATTTTCACTATGTGCGTTTTATATGACAATAGCTCTAGGCTGTTTTTAACCACTTCCGGTTGTCACAGGAAGCTCTTGCTCCACAAACGTTGTCTTTGGGGTAGACATAAACAGAATCCTGAATATGAAGTCTCTACCTTAAGAATTGACTGAATAACAGATGGTTGAGTTGCGTGATTTTAACTATCTGCTGGTTGGCCATATGACAATAGCTCTTGGGTGTTTTTAACAACTTCCGGTTGTCACAGGAAGTTCTTACTCAACACACGTTGTCATTTGGGTAGACATAAACAGAATCCTGAATATGAAGTCTCTACCTTAAGAATTGACTGAATGACAGATGGTTGAGTTGCGTGATTTTCACTCTGTGCGTTTTATATGACAATAGGTCTAGGCTGTTTTTAACCACTTCCGGTTGTCACAGGAAGCTCTTGCTCCACACCCGTTGTCTTTGGGGTAGACATAAACAGAATCCTGAATATGAAGTCTCTACCTTAAGAATTGACTGAATAACAGATGGTTGAGTTGCGTGATTTTCACTATCTGCTGGTTGGCCATATGACAATAGCTCTAGGCTGTTTTTAACAACTTCCGGTTGTCACAGGAAGCTCTTGCTCCACACACTTAGCCTTTGGGGTACACATAAACAGAATCCTGAATATGAAGTCTCTACCTTAAGAATTGACTGAATGACAGATGGTTGAGTTGCGTGATTTTCACTCTGTGCGTTTTATATGACAATAGCTCTAGGCTGTTTTTAACCACTTCCGGTTGTCAAAGGAAGCTCTTGCTCCACACACGTTGTCTTTGGGATAGACATAAACAGAATCCTGAATATGAAGTCTCTACCTTAAGAATTGACTGAATAACAGATGGTTGAGTTGCGTGATTTTCACTATCTACTGGTTGGCCATATGCCAATAGCTCTAGGCTGTTTTTAACAACTTCCGGTTATCACAGGAAGCTCTTGCTCCACACACGTTGTCTTTGGGGTAGACATAAACAGAATCCTGAATATGAAGTCTCTACCTTAAGAATTGACTGAATAACAGATGGTTGAGTTGCGTGATTTTCACTATCTGCTGGTTGGCCATATGACAATAGCTCTAGGCTGTTTTTAACAACTTCCGGTTGTCACAGGAAGCTCTTGCTCCACACACGTAGCCTTTGGGGTACACATAAACAGAATCCTGAATATGAAGTCTCTACCTTAAGAATTGACTGAATGACAGATGGTTGAGTTGCGTGATTTTCACTCTGTGCGTTTTATATGACAATAGCTCTAGGCTGTTTTTAACCACTTCCGGTTGTCAAAGGAAGCTCTTGCTCCACACACGTTGTCTTTGGGATACACATAAACAGAATCCTGAATATGAAGTCTCTACCTTAAGAATTGACTGAATAACAGATGGTTGAGTTGCGTGATTTTCACTATCTACTGGTTGGCCATATGACAATAGCTCTAGGCTGTTTTTAACAACTTCCGGTTGTCACAGGAAGCTCTTGCTCCACACACGTTGTCTTTGGGGTAGACATAAACAGAATCCTGAATATGAAGTCTCTACCTTAAGAATTGACTGAATAACAGATGGTTGAGTTGCGTGATTTTAACTATCTGCTGGTTGGCCATATGACAATAGCTCTTGGGTGTTTTTAACAACTTCCGTTTGTCACAGGAAGTTCTTACTCAACACACGTTGTCATTTGGGTAGACATAAACAGAATCCTGAATATGAAGTCTCTACCTTAAGAATTGACTGAATAACAGATGGTTGAGTTGCGTGATTTTCACTATCTGCTGGTTGGCCATATGACAATAGCTCTAGGCTGTTTTTAACAACTTCCGGTTGTCACAGGAAGCTCTTGCTCCACACACTTAGCCTTTGGGGTACACATAAACAGAATCCTGAATATGAAGTCTCTACCTTAAGAATTGACTGAATGACAGATGGTTGAGTTGCGTGATTTTCACTCTGTGCGTTTTATATGACAATAGCTCTAGGCTGTTTTTAACCACTTCCGGTTGTCAAAGGAAGCTCTTGCTCCACACACGTTGTCTTTGGGATAGACATAAACAGAATCCTGAATATGAAGTCTCTACCTTAAGAATTGACTGAATAACAGATGGTTGAGTTGCGTGATTTTCACTATCTACTGGTTGGCCATATGCCAATAGCTCTAGGCTGTTTTTAACAACTTCCGGTTATCACAGGAAGCTCTTGCTCCACACACGTTGTCTTTGGGGTAGACATAAACAGAATCCTGAATATGAAGTCTCTACCTTAAGAATTGACTGAATAACAGATGGTTGAGTTGCGTGATTTTCACTATCTGCTGGTTGGCCATATGACAATAGCTCTAGGCTGTTTTTAACAACTTCCGGTTGTCACAGGAAGCTCTTGCTCCACACACGTAGCCTTTGGGGTACACATAAACAGAATCCTGAATATGAAGTCTCTACCTTAAGAATTGACTGAATGACAGATGGTTGAGTTGCGTGATTTTCACTCTGTGCGTTTTATATGACAATAGCTCTAGGCTGTTTTTAACCACTTCCGGTTGTCAAAGGAAGCTCTTGCTCCACACACGTTGTCTTTGGGATACACATAAACAGAATCCTGAATATGAAGTCTCTACCTTAAGAATTGACTGAATAACAGATGGTTGAGTTGCGTGATTTTCACTATCTACTGGTTGGCCATATGACAATAGCTCTAGGCTGTTTTTAACAACTTCCGGTTGTCACAGGAAGCTCTTGCTCCACACACGTTGTCTTTGGGGTAGACATAAACAGAATCCTGAATATGAAGTCTCTACCTTAAGAATTGACTGAATAACAGATGGTTGAGTTGCGTGATTTTAACTATCTGCTGGTTGGCCATATGACAATAGCTCTTGGGTGTTTTTAACAACTTCCGTTTGTCACAGGAAGTTCTTACTCAACACACGTTGTCATTTGGGTAGACATAAACAGAATCCTGAATATGAAGTCTCTACCTTAAGAATTGACTGAATAACAGATGGTTGAGTTGCGTGATTTTCACTATCTGCTGGTTGGCCATATGACAATAGCTCTAGGCTGTTTTTAACAACTTCCGGTTGTCACAGGAAGCTCTTGCTCCACACACGTAGCCTTTGGGGTACACATAAACAGAATCCTGAATATGAAGTCTCTACCTTAAGAATTGACTGAATGACAGATGGTTGAGTTGCGTGATTTTCACTCTGTGCGTTTTATATGACAATAGCTCTAGACTGTTTTTAACCACTTCCGGTTGTCAAAGGAAGCTCTTGCTCCACACACGTTGTCTTTGGTATAGACATAAACAGAATCCTGAATATGAAGTCTCTACCTTTAGAATTGACTGAATAACAGATGGTTGAGTTGCGTGATTTTCACTATCTACTGATTGGCCATATGACAATAGCTCTAGGCTGTTTTTAACAACTTCCGGTTGTCACAGGAAGCTCTTGCTCCACACACGTTGTCTTTGGGGTAGACATAAACAGAATCCTGAATATGAAGTCTCTACCTTAAGAATTGACTGAATAACAGATGGTTGAGTTGGGTGATTTTAACTATCTGCTGGTTGGCCATATGACAATAGCTCTTGGGTGTTTTTAACAACTTCCGGTTGTCACAGGAAGTTCTTACTCAACACACGTTGTCATTTGGGTAGACATAAACAGAATCCTGAATATGAAGTCTCTACCTTAAGAATTGACTGAATGACAGATGGTTGAGTTGCGTGATTTTCACTCTGTGCGTTTTATATGACAATAGCTCTAGGCTTTTTTTAACCACTTCCGGTTGTCAAAGGAAGCTCTTGCTCCACACACGTTGTCTTTGGGATAGACATAAACAGAATCCTGAATATGAAGTCTCTACCTTAAGAATTGACTGAATAACAGATGGTTGAGTTGCGTGATTTTAACTATCTACTGGTTGGCCATATGACAATAGCTCTAGGCTGTTTTTAACAACTTCCGGTTGTCACAGGAAGCTCTTGCTCCACACACGTTGTCTTTGGGGTAGACATAAACAGAATCCTGAATATGAAGTCTCTACCTTAAGAATTGACTGAATAACAGATGGTTGAGTTGCGTGATTTTAACTATCTGCTGGTTGGCCATATGACAATAGCTCTTGGGTGTTTTTAACAACTTCCGGTTGTCACAGGAACTTCTTACTCAACACACGTTGTCATTTGGGTAGACATAAACAGAATCCTGAATATGAAGTCTCTACCTTAAGAATTGACTGAATAACAGATGGTTGAGTTGCGTGATTTTCACTATCTGCTGGTTGGCCATATGACAATAGCTCTAGGCTGTTTTTAACAACTTCCGGTTGTCACAGGAAGCTCTTGCTCCACACACGTAGCCTTTGGGGTACACATAAACAGAATCCTGAATATGAAGTCTCTACCTTAAGAATTGACTGAATGACAGATGGTTGAGTTGCGTGATTTTCACTCTGTGCGTTTTATATGACAATAGCTCTAGACTGTTTTTAACCACTTCCGGTTGTCAAAGGAAGCTCTTGCTCCACACACGTTGTCTTTGGTATAGACATAAACAGAATCCTGAATATGAAGTCTCTACCTTAAGAATTGACTGAATAACAGATGGTTGAGTTGCGTGATTTTCACTATCTACTGATTGGCCATATGACAATAGCTCTAGGCTGTTTTTAACAACTTCCGGTTGTCACAGGAAGCTCTTGCTCCACACACGTTGTCTTTGGGGTAGACATAAACAGAATCCTGAATATGAAGTCTCTACCTTAAGAATTGACTGAATAACAGATGGTTGAGTTGGGTGATTTTAACTATCTGCTGGTTGGCCATATGACAATAGCTCTTGGGTGTTTTTAACAACTTCCGGTTGTCACAGGAAGTTCTTACTCAACACACGTTGTCATTTGGGTAGACATAAACAGAATCCTGAATATGAAGTCTCTACCTTAAGAATTGACTGAATGACAGATGGTTGAGTTGCGTGATTTTCACTCTGTGCGTTTTATATGACAATAGCTCTAGGCTGTTTTTAACCACTTCCGGTTGTCAAAGGAAGCTCTTGCTCCACACACGTTGTCTTTGGGATAGACATAAACAGAATCCTGAATATGAAGTCTCTACCTTAAGAATTGACTGAATAACAGATGGTTGAGTTGCGTGATTTTAACTATCTACTGGTTGGCCATATGACAATAGCTCTAGGCTGTTTTTAACAACTTCCGGTTGTCACAGGAAGCTCTTGCTCCACACACGTTGTCTTTGGGGTAGACATAAACAGAATCCTGAATATGAAGTCTCTACCTTAAGAATTGATTGAATAACAGATGGTTGAGTTGCGTGATTTTAACTATCTGCTGGTTGGCCATATGACAATAGCTCTTGGGTGTTTTTAACAACTTCCGGTTGTCACAGGAACTTCTTACTCAACACACGTTGTCATTTGGGTAGACATAAACAGAATCCTGAATATGAAGTCTCTACCTTAAGAATTGACTGAATGACAGATGGTTGAGTTGCGTGATTTTCACTCTGTGCGTTTTATATGACAATAGCTCTAGGCTGTTTTTAACCACTTCCGGTTGTCACAGGAAGCTCTTGCTCCACACACGTTGTCTTTGGGGTAGACATAAACAGAATCCTGAATATGAAGTCTCTACCTTAAGAATTGACTGAATACCAGATGGTTGAGTTGCGTGATTTTCACTATCTGCTGGTTGGCCATATGACAATAGCTCTAGGCTGTTTTTAACAACTTCCGGTTGTCACAGGAAGCTCTTGCTCCACACACGTAGCCTTTGGGGTACACATAAACAGAATCCGGAATATTACGTCTCTACCTTAAGAATTGACTGAATGACAGATGGTTGAGTTGCGTGATTTTCACTCTGTGCGTTTTATATGACAATAGCTCTAGGCTGTTTTTAACCACTTCCGGTTGTCAAAGGAAGCTCTTGCTCCACACACGTTGTCTTTGGGATAGACATAAACAGAATCCTGAATATGAAGTCTCTACCTTAAGAATTGACTGAATAACAGATGGTTGAGTTGCGTGATTTTCACTATCTACTGATTGGCCATATGACAATAGCTCTAGGCTGTTTTTAACAACTTCCGGTTGTCACAGGAAGCTCTTGCTCCACACACGTTGTCTTTGGGGTAGACATAAACAGAATCCTGAATATGAAGTCTCTACCTTAAGAATTGACTGAATAACAGATGGTTGAGTTGCGTGATTTTAACTATCTGCTGGTTGGCCATATGACAATAGCTCTTGGGTGTTTTTAACAACTTCCGGTTGTCACAGGAAGCTCTTGCTCCACACACGTAGCCTTTGGGGTACACATAAACAGAATCCGGAATATTACGTCTCTACCTTAAGAATTGACTGAATGACAGATGGTTGAGTTGCGTGATTTTCACTCTGTGCGTTTTATATGACAATAGCTCTAGACTGTTTTTAACCACTTCCGGTTGTCAAAGGAAGCTCTTGCTCCACACACGTTGTCTTTGGGATAGACATAAACAGAATCCTGAATATGAAGTCTCTACCTTAAGAATTGACTGAATAACAGATGGTTGAGTTGCGTGATTTTCACTATCTACTGATTGGCCATATGACAATAGCTCTAGGCTGTTTTTAACAACTTCCGGTTGTCACAGGAAGCTCTTGCTCCACACACGTTGTCTTTGGGGTAGACATAAACAGAATCCTGAATATGAAGTCTCTACCTTAAGAATTGACTGAATAACAGATGGTTGAGTTGCGTGATTTTAACCTCTTGGGGCTAGGTGGGACGCTAGCGTGCCACCCGTGGTGCACTCCATCAACAGCAGGTGCATTTCAAGAGCGGCAAATTTGAATCCAAATAAATGTCAAAATTCAAATTTTTCAAAAATACAACTATGTTACACCATTTGAAAGATAAACATCTCCTTAATCTAACCACGTTTTACGATTTCAAAAAGGTTTTACGGCGAAAGCATAAATTTAGAGTATGTTAGGACAGTACATTTACAAGAGTTGTGTGTAATGTTTTGTCAAGTCAAAGACAGGGTCACCAAAACCATAAAACCAGCTAAAATGATGCACTACCCTTTTACAATCTCCATCAGATGACACTCCTAGGACATTATGTTAGACAATGCATGCATTTTTAGTTCTATCAAGTTCATATTTATATACAAAAACAGCGTTTTACTATGGCATTGATGTTGAGGAAATCGTTTCCCTCCAATAACCGGCAGTCAAGTCAGCGTCAGAAATTAAATAATTAAAATTAGAAAACATTGGTAAAATATTATATTGTCATTTAAAGAATTATAGATTTACATCTCTTGAACGCAATCAACTTGCCAGATTTAAAAATAACCTTACTGGGAAATCACACTTTGCAATAATCTGAGCACTGCGCCCAGAAAAATACGCGTTGCGATACAGACTAGACGTCATGTTGGGGAGATCTAAAATCGAAAATACTATGTAAATAATCCATTACCTTTGATTCTCTTCATCAGATGTCACTTCCAGGTATCACAGGTCCATAACGAATGTAGTTTTGTTCAAAAAAGCTCATCATTTATGTCCAAAAATCTCCGTCTCGTTAGCACATGATGTAAGCCAGCCGGACTTCTCGTCATGAACGAGGGGAAAAAATATATTTCCGTTCGTTCAAACATGTCAAACGTTGTATAGCATAAATCATTAGGGCCTTTTTTAACCAGAACATGAATAATATTCAAGGTGGACGAATGCATACTCTTTTATAACGTATTGGAACGAGGGTACCCAACATGAACTAGCGCGCCAGGTGTCTAATGGGACATCACCGTTCCATGGCTCTTGTTCGGTCAGATCTCCCTCCAGAAGACTCAAAACACTTTGTAAAGGCTGGTGACATCTAGTGGAAGCAATAGGAAGTGCCAAAATATTCCTAAACCCCTGTGTTTTTCAATGGGATAGGTTTAAAGTCAATACAACACATCAGGTATCCACTTCCTGTCAGAAAATGTCTCAGGGTTTTGCCTGCCAAATGAGTTCTGTTATACTCACAGACACCATTCAAACAGTTTTGGAAACTTTAGAGTGTTTTCTATCCATATATAATAAGTATATGCATATTCTAGTTACTGGGTAGGATTAGTAACCAGATTAAATCGGGTACATTTTTTTTATCCAGACGTGCAAATGCTGCCCCCTAGACCCAACAGGTTAACTATCTGCTGGTTGGCCATATGACAATAGCTCTTGGGTGTTTTTAACAACTTCCGGTTGTCACAGGAAGTTCTTACTCAACACACGTTGTCATTTGGGTAGACATAAACAGAATCCTGAATATGAAGTCTCTACCTTAACCTCTTGGGGCTAGGTGGGACGCTAGCGTGCCACCCGTGGTGCACTCCATCAACAGCAGGTGCATTTCAAGAGCGGCAAATTTGAATCCAAATAAATGTCAAAATTCAAATTTTTCAAAAATACAACTATGTTACACCATTTGAAAGATAAACATCTCCTTAATCTAACCACGTTTTACGATTTCAAAAAGGTTTTACGGCGAAAGCATAAATTTAGAGTATGTTAGGACAGTACATTTACAAGAGTTGTGTGTAATGTTTTGTCAAGTCAAAGACAGGGTCACCAAAACCATAAAACCAGCTAAAATGATACACTAACCTTTTACAATCTCCATCAGATGACACTCCTAGGACATTATGTTAGACAATGCATGCATTTTTAGTTCTATCAAGTTCATATTTATATACAAAAACAGCGTTTTACTATGGCATTGATGTTGAGGAAATCGTTTCCCTCCAATAACCGGCAGTCAAGTCAGCGTCACAAATTAAATAATTAAAATTAGAAAACATTGGTAAAATATTATATTGTCATTTAAAGAATTATAGATTTACATCTTTTGAACGCAATCAACTTGCCAGATTTAAAAATAACCTTACTGGGAAATCACACTTTGCAATAATCTGAGCACTGTGCCCAGAAAAATACGCGTTGCGATACAGACTAGACGTCATGTTGGGGAGATCTAAAATCGAAAATACTATGTAAATAATCCATTACCTTTGATTCTCTTCATCAGATGTCACTTCCAGGTATCACAGGTCCATAACGAATGTAGTTTTGTTCAAAAAAGCTCATCATTTATGTCCAAAAATCTCCGTCTCGTTAGCACATGATGTAAGCCAGCCGGACTTCTCGTCATGAACGAGGGGAAAAAATATATTTCCGTTCGTTCAAACATGTCAAACGTTGTATAGCATAAATCATTAGGGCCTTTTTTAACCAGAACATGAATAATATTCAAGGTGGACGAATGCATACTCTTTTATAACGTATTGGAACGAGGGTACCCAACATGAACTAGCGCGCCAGGTGTCTAATGGGACATCACCGTTCCATGGCTCTTGTTCGGTCAGATCTCCCTCCAGAAGACTCAAAACACTTTGTAAAGGCTGGTGACATCTAGTGGAAGCAATAGGAAGTGCCAAAATATTCCTAAACCCCTGTGTTTTTCAATGGGATAGGTTTAAAGTCAATACAACACATCAGGTATCCACTTCCTGTCAGAAAATGTCTCAGGGTTTTGCCTGCCAAATGAGTTCTGTTATACTCACAGACACCATTCAAACAGTTTTAGAAACTTTAGAGTGTTTTCTATCCATATATAATAAGTATATGCATATTCTAGTTACTGGGTAGGATTAGTAACCAGATTAAATCGGGTACATTTTTTTTATCCAGACGTGCAAATGCTGCCCCCTAGACCCAACAGGTTAACTATCTGCTGGTTGGCCATATGACAATAGCTCTTGGGTGTTTTTAACAACTTCCGGTTGTCACAGGAAGTTCTTACTCAACACACGTTGTCATTTGGGTAGACATAAACAGAATCCTGAATATGAAGTCTCTACCTTAACCTCTTGGGGCTAGGTGGGACGCTAGCGTGCCACCCGTGGTGCACTCCATCAACAGCAGGTGCATTTCAAGAGCGGCAAATTTGAATCCAAATAAATGTCAAAATTCAAATTTTTCAAAAATACAACTATGTTACACCATTTGAAAGATAAACATCTCCTTAATCTAACCACGTTTTACGATTTCAAAAAGGTTTTACGGCGAAAGCATAAATTTAGAGTATGTTAGGACAGTACATTTACAAGAGTTGTGTGTAATGTTTTGTCAAGTCAAAGACAGGGTCACCAAAACCATAAAACCAGCTAAAATGATACACTAACCTTTTACAATCTCCATCAGATGACACTCCTAGGACATTATGTTAGACAATGCATGCATTTTTAGTTCTATCAAGTTCATATTTATATACAAAAACAGCGTTTTACTATGGCATTGATGTTGAGGAAATCGTTTCCCTCCAATAACCGGCAGTCAAGTCAGCGTCACAAATTAAATAATTAAAATTAGAAAACATTGGTAAAATATTATATTGTCATTTAAAGAATTATAGATTTACATCTTTTGAACGCAATCAACTTGCCAGATTTAAAAATAACCTTACTGGGAAATCACACTTTGCAATAATCTGAGCACTGTGCCCAGAAAAATACGCGTTGCGATACAGACTAGACGTCATGTTGGGGAGATCTAAAATCGAAAATACTATGTAAATAATCCATTACCTTTGATTCTCTTCATCAGATGTCACTTCCAGGTATCACAGGTCCATAACGAATGTAGTTTTGTTCAAAAAAGCTCATCATTTATGTCCAAAAATCTCCGTCTCGTTAGCACATGATGTAAGCCAGCCGGACTTCTCGTCATGAACGAGGGGAAAAAATATATTTCCGTTCGTTCAAACATGTCAAACGTTGTATAGCATAAATCATTAGGGCCTTTTTTAACCAGAACATGAATAATATTCAAGGTGGACGAATGCATAGTCTTTTATAACGTATTGGAACGAGGGTACCCAACATGAAGTAGCGCGCCAGGTGTCTAATGGGACATCACCGTTCCATGGCTCTTGTTCGGTCAGATCTCCCTCCAGAAGACTCAAAACACTTTGTAAAGGCTGGTGACATCTAGTGGAAGCAATAGGAAGTGCCAAAATATTCCTAAACCCCTGTGTTTTTCAATGGGATAGGTTTAAAGTCAATACAACACATCAGGTATCCACTTCCTGTCAGAAAATGTCTCAGGGTTTTGCCTGCCAAATGAGTTCTGTTATACTCACAGACACCATTCAAACAGTTTTGGAAACTTTAGAGTGTTTTCTATCCATATATAATAAGTATATGCATATTCTAGTTACTGGGTAGGATTAGTAACCAGATTAAATCGGGTACATTTTTTTTATCCAGACGTGCAAATGCTGCCCCCTAGACCCAACAGGTTAAGAATTGACTGAATGACAGATGGTTGAGTTGCGTGATTTTCACTCTGTGCGTTTTATATGACAATAGCTCTAGGCTGTTTTTAACCACTTCCGGTTGTCAAAGGAAGCTCTTGCTCCACACACGTTGTCTTTGGGATAGACATAAACAGAATCCTGAATATGAAGTCTCTACCTTAAGAATTGACTGAATAACAGATGGTTGAGTTGCGTGATTTTAACTATCTACTGGTTGGCCATATGACAATAGCTCTAGGCTGTTTTTAACAACTTCCGGTTGTCACAGGAAGCTCTTGCTCCACACACGTTGTCTTTGGGGTAGACATAAACAGAATCCTGAATATGAAGTCTCTACCTTAAGAATTGACTGAATAACAGATGGTTGAGTTGCGTGATTTTAACTATCTGCTGGTTGGCCATATGACAATAGCTCTTGGGTGTTTTTAACAACTTCCGGTTGTCACAGGAACTTCTTACTCAACACACGTTGTCATTTGGGTAGACATAAACAGAATCCTGAATATGAAGTCTCTACCTTAAGAATTGACTGAATGACAGATGGTTGAGTTGCGTGATTTTCACTCTGTGCGTTTTATATGACAATAGCTCTAGGCTGTTTTTAACCACTTCCGGTTGTCACAGGAAGCTCTTGCTCCACACACGTTGTCTTTGGGGTAGACATAAACAGAATCCTGAATATGAAGTCTCTACCTTAAGAATTGACTGAATACCAGATGGTTGAGTTGCGTGATTTTCACTATCTGCTGGTTGGCCATATGACAATAGCTCTAGGCTGTTTTTAACAACTTCCGGTTGTCACAGGAAGCTCTTGCTCCACACACGTAGCCTTTGGGGTACACATAAACAGAATCCTGAATATGAAGTCTCTACCTTAAGAATTGACTGAATAACAGATGGTTGAGTTGCGTGATTTTAACTATCTGCTGGTTGGCCATATGACAATAGCTCTTGGGTGTTTTTAACAACTTCCGGTTGTCACAGGAACTTCTTACTCAACACACGTTGTCATTTGGGTAGACATAAACAGAATCCTGAATATGAAGTCTCTACCTTAAGAATTGACTGAATGACAGATGGTTGAGTTGCGTGATTTTCACTCTGTGCGTTTTATATGACAATAGCTCTAGGCTGTTTTTAACCACTTCCGGTTGTCACAGGAAGCTCTTGCTCCACACAC
Organism: Salmo salar; assembly: GCF_965601325.2. Lineage (NCBI taxonomy): Eukaryota > Metazoa > Chordata > Actinopteri > Salmoniformes > Salmonidae > Salmo > Salmo salar. The sequence continues at coordinate 70,396,528 of NC_138300.1, forward strand.
GTTGTCTTTGGGGTAGACATAAACAGAATCCTGAATATGAAGTCTCTACCTTAAGAATTGACTGAATACCAGATGGTTGAGTTGCGTGATTTTAACTATCTGCTGGTTGGCCATATGACAATAGCTCTTGGGTGTTTTTAACAACTTCCGGTTGTCACAGGAAGTTCTTACTCAACACACGTTGTCATTTGGGTAGACATAAACAGAATCCTGAATATGAAGTCTCTACCTTAAGAATTGACTGAATGACAGATGGTTGAGTTGCGTGATTTTCACTCTGTGCGTTTTATATGACAATAGCTCTAGGCTGTTTTTAACCACTTCCGGTTGTCAAAGGAAGCTCTTGCTCCACACACGTTGTCTTTGGGATAGACATAAACAGAATCCTGAATATGAAGTCTCTACCTTAAGAATTGACTGAATAACAGATGGTTGAGTTGCGTGATTTTCACTATCTACTGGTTGGCCATATGACAATAGCTCTAGGCTGTTTTTAACAACTTCTGGTTGTCACAGGAAGCTCTTGCTCCACACACGTAGCCTTTGGGGTACACATAAACAGAATCCGGAATATGAAGTCTCTACCTTAAGAATTGACTGAATGACAGATGGTTGAGTTGCGTGATTTTCACTCTGTGCGTTTTATATGACAATAGCTCTAGGCTGTTTTTAACCACTTCCGGTTGTCAAAGGAAGCTCTTGCTCCACACACGTTGTCTTTGGGATAGACATAAACAGAATCCTGAATATGAAGTCTCTACCTTAAGAATTGACTGAATAACAGATGGTTGAGTTGCGTGATTTTCACTATCTGCTGGTTGGCCATATGACAATAGCTCTAGGCTGTTTTTAACAACTTCCGGTTGTCACAGGAAGCTCTTGCTCCACACACGTAGCCTTTGGGGTAAACATAAACAGAATCCGGAATATTACGTCTCTACCTTAAGAATTGACTGAATGACAGATGGTTGAGTTGCGTGATTTTCACTCTGTGCGTTTTATATGACAATAGCTCTAGGCTGTTTTTAACCACTTCCGGTTGTCAAAGGAAGCTCTTGCTCCACACACGTTGTCTTTGGGATAGACATAAACAGAATCCTGAATATGAAGTCTCTACCTTAAGAATTGACTGAATAACAGATGGTTGAGTTGCGTGATTTTAACTATCTACTGGTTGGCCATATGACAATAGCTCTAGGCTGTTTTTAACAACTTCCGGTTGTCACAGGAAGCTCTTGCTCCACACACGTTGTCTTTGGGGTAGACATAAACAGAATCCTGAATATGAAGTCTCTACCTTAAGAATTGACTGAATAACAGATGGTTGAGTTGCGTGATTTTAACTATCTGCTGGTTGGCCATATGACAATAGCTCTTGGGTGTTTTTAACAACTTCCGGTTGTCACAGGAACTTCTTACTCAACACACGTTGTCATTTGGGTAGACATAAACAGAATCCTGAATATGAAGTCTCTACCTTAAGAATTGACTGAATGACAGATGGTTGAGTTGCTTGATTTTCACTCTGTGCGTTTTATATGACAATAGCTCTAGGCTGTTTTTAACCACTTCCGGTTGTCACAGGAAGCTCTTGCTCCACACACGTTGTCTTTGGGGTAGACATAAACAGAATCCTGAATATGAAGTCTCTACCTTAAGAATTGACTGAATACCAGATGGTTGAGTTGCGTGATTTTCACTATCTGCTGGTTGGCCATATGACAATAGCTCTAGGCTGTTTTTAACAACTTCCGGTTGTCACAGGAAGCTCTTGCTCCACACACGTAGCCTTTGGGGTACACATAAACAGAATCCGGAATATGAAGTCTCTACCTTAAGAATTGAATGAATGACAGATGGTTGAGTTGCGTGATTTTCACTCTGTGCGTTTTATATGACAATAGCTCTAGGCTGTTTTTAACCACTTCCGGTTGTCACAGGAAGCTCTTGCTCCACACACGTTGTCTTTGGGGTAGACATAAACAGAATCCTGAATATGAAGTCTCTACCTTAAGAATTGACTGAATAACAGATGGTTGAGTTGCGTGATTTTAACTATCTGCTGGTTGGCCATATGACAATAGCTCTTGGGTGTTTTTAACAACTTCCGGTTGTCACAGGAAGTTCTTACTCAACACACTTTGTCATTTGGGTAGACATAAACAGAATCCTGAATATGAAGTCTCTACCTTAAGAATTGACTGAATAACAGATGGTTGAGTTGCGTGATTTTAACTATCTGCTGGTTGGCCATATGACAATAGCTCTTGGGTGTTTTTAACAACTTCCGGTTGTCACAGGAAGTTCTTACTCAACACACGTTGTCATTTGGGTAGACATAAACAGAATCCTGAATATGAAGTCTCTACCTTAAGAATTGACTGAATGACAGATGGTTGAGTTGCGTGATTTTCACTCTGTGCGTTTTATATGACAATAGCTCTAGGCTGTTTTTAACCACTTCCGGTTGTCAAAGGAAGCTCTTGCTCCACACACGTTGTCTTTGGGATAGACATAAACAGAATCCTGAATATGAAGTCTCTACCTTAAGAATTGACTGAATAACAGATGGTTGAGTTGCGTGATTTTAACTATCTACTGGTTGGCCATATGACAATAGCTCTAGGCTGTTTTTAACAACTTCCGGTTGTCACAGGAAGCTCTTGCTCCACACACGTTGTCTTTCGGGTAGACATAAACAGAATCCTGAATATGAAGTCTCTACCTTAAGAATTGACTGAATAACAGATGGTTGAGTTGCGTGATTTTAACTATCTGCTGGTTGGCCATATGACAATAGCTCTTGGGTGTTTTTAACAACTTCCGGTTGTCACAGGAACTTCTTACTCAACACACGTTGTCATTTGGGTAGACATAAACAGAATCCTGAATATGAAGTCTCTACCTTAAGAATTGACTGAATGACAGATGGTTGAGTTGCGTGATTTTCACTCTGTGCGTTTTATATGACAATAGCTCTAGGCTGTTTTTAACCACTTCCGGTTGTCAAAGGAAGCTCTTGCTCCACACACGTTGTCTTTGGGATAGACATAAACAGAATCCTGAATATGAAGTCTCTACCTTAAGAATTGACTGAATAACAGATGGTTGAGTTGCGTGATTTTCACTATCTGCTGGTTGGCCATATGACAATAGCTCTAGGCTGTTTTTAACAACTTCCGGTTGTCACAGGAAGCTCTTGCTCCACACACGTAGCCTTTGGGGTAAACATAAACAGAATCCGGAATATTACGTCTCTACCTTAAGAATTGACTGAATGACAGATGGTTGAGTTGCGTGATTTTCACTCTGTGCGTTTTATATGACAATAGCTCTAGGCTGTTTTTAACCACTTCCGGTTGTCAAAGGAAGCTCTTGCTCCACACACGTTGTCTTTGGGATAGACATAAACAGAATCCTGAATATGAAGTCTCTACCTTAAGAATTGACTGAATAACAGATGGTTGAGTTGCGTGATTTTAACTATCTACTGGTTGGCCATATGACAATAGCTCTAGGCTGTTTTTAACAACTTCCGGTTGTCACAGGAAGCTCTTGCTCCACACACGTTGTCTTTGGGATAGACATAAACAGAATCCTGAATATGAAGTCTCTACCTTAAGAATTGACTGAATAACAGATGGTTGAGTTGCGTGATTTTAACTATCTACTGGTTGGCCATATGACAATAGCTCTAGGCTGTTTTTAACAACTTCCGGTTGTCACAGGAAGCTCTTGCTCCACACACGTTGTCTTTGGGGTAGACATAAACAGAATCCTGAATATGAAGTCTCTACCTTAAGAATTGACTGAATAACAGATGGTTGAGTTGCGTGATTTTAACTATCTGCTGGTTGGCCATATGACAATAGCTCTAGGCTGTTTTTAACAACTTCCGGTTGTCACAGGAAGCTCTTGCTCCACACACGTTGTCATTTGGGATAGACATAAACAGAATCCTGAATATGAAGTCTCTACCTTAAGAATTGACTGAATGACAGATGGTTGAGTTGCGTGATTTTCACTCTGTGCGTTTTATATGACAATAGCTCTAGGCTGTTTTTAACCACTTCCGGTTGTCACAGGAAGCTCTTGCTCCACACACGTTGTCTTTGGGGTAGACATAAACAGAATCCTGAATATGAAGTCTCTACCTTAAGAATTGACTGAATAACAGATGGTTGAGTTGCGTGATTTCCACTATCTGCTGTTTGGCCATATGACAAAAGCTCTTGGGTGTTTTTAACAACTTACGGTTGTCACAGGAAGTTCTTACTCAACACACGTTGTCTTTGGGGTAGACATAAACAGAATCCTGAATAAGAAGTCTCTACCTTAAGAATTGACTGAATGACAGATGGTTGAGTTGCGTGATTTTCACTATGTGCGTTTTATATGACAATAGCTCTAGGCTGTTTTTAAACACTTCCGGTTGTCACAGGAAGCTCTTGCTCCACACACGTTGTCTTTGGGGTAGACATAAACAGAATCCTGAATATGAAGTCTCTACCTTAAGAATTGACTGAATAACAGATGGTTGAGTTGCGTGATTTTAACTATCTGCTAGTTGGCCATATGACAATAGCTCTTGGGTGTTTTTAACAACTTCCGGTTGTCACAGGAAGTTCTTACTCAACACACGTTGTCTTTTGGGTAGACATAAACAGAATCCTGAATATGAAGTCTCTACCTTAAGAATTGACTGAATTACAGATGGTTGAGTTGCGTGATTTTCACTCTGCGTTTTATATGACAATAGCTCTAGGCTGTTTTTAACCACTTCCGGTTGTCACAGGAAGCTCTAGCTCCTAACACGTTGTCTTTGGGGTAGACATAAACAGAATCCTGAATATGAAGTCTCCACCGTACCTTAAAACATCCATAAAACACTAATTCTTCATCCCACTGACTTGGGATCAACGTGGGGTGCTCCCACAGTGGTGAAGGAGGTGGTTATGGCCTTTAAAAGTATTTAAAACCGTTTTGAAAATGTAGACTTGGTAACCCACAATTAAAACAGGTGCATACGGACACGTCCCCACCGTACCTTAAAACATCCATAAAACACTCATTCTTCATCCCACTGACTTGAGATCAACGTGGGGTGCTCCCACAGTGGTGAAGGAGGTGGTTATGGCCTTTAAAAGTATTTAAAACCGTTTTGAAAATTTAGACTCGGTAACCCACAATTAAAACAGGTGCATACGGACACGTCCCCACCGTACCTTAAAACATCCATAAAACACTCATTCTTCATCCCACTGACTTGGGATCAACGTGGGGTGCTCCCACGGTGGTGAAGGAGGTGGTCATGTCCTTTAAAAGTATTTAAAACCATTTTTAAAAAATGGTCCTGGTAACACAAAAATGTGCAATATTGCGCGTTACGTTTGCAATATTGCGCGTTACGTTTGCAAAATGATTCATCATGTCAACTTTGGTGATATTTTTTTGCCGTTGAATCATATTGCAAATGCACGTTACATTTGCAATATTGCGCGTTACGTTTGCAATATGATTCAATGGGCATTTAGCATCACAAATGTAGGCATGCTCAAAAATACTGCAGAAATGCATAATTGACTGGCCCGATGAACTCGGGATGGCCGGGCAGTGACTGTGGTTCCTCTCCATTGCTCGTCACCCAGCAGTCAGCGTCCATCAGTCAATTAGATATCATTCTGACATCAAACTGATACCATCTGACACCAAATCCACTTTTTCCAACTCGTATAGAAGCCAACTATCACATATGTCAGAGAAGGCCCATAATTCACAGTGCTTTCAATTTTAACGATAAAAAACATAAAACACATAGCTACGTTATAGCTGCGGGTCCAGCTCTGACAATATGTGTAGGCCTATGTGAGGCGACCCCGAATCCCAAGTTTCGGCTCGATAGGTCATTCGGTGCCCGAGCAATGGCCTTAATTGGTGCTGAAAATCCACTTTTTCAGGGCGTTACTACGGGGTCCCTGAATGAGCTATCGGACAGAGACATTGGGGTCCGTCTCTATGGGCCGAGGCGGTTTCAATGCACCTAGTCTTGCGAATCTGGGACATTTCTACATGTCGCCATGTCCGTGATATTCAAAATGAATTGAACATATTGCAAATGCACGAGGCGGTTTCTCGGTCTGAGAACCGTCTAGAGCCACATAAATCACCGTGCACTATCGACTTGAGCTCTAGAACAGGTTTCTAAAATTTCGGAGCTCTAGGTCTGACGGTTCTTGAATCGTTTGAACGAAAATAACTATTGAAGGTGTTATAAGACTCTAAACCCCACACTATGTCCCTATGGACCAATTGTGTGTGTGTGTTTTAGTTTTTTTGCAAAAAGAATAGACACATGTTGTCTTTGGGGTAGGGATAAACAGAATCCTGAATATGAAGTCTCTACCTTAAGAATTGACTGAATGACAGATGGTTGAGTTGCGTGATTTTCAATATGTGCAGGTTAAATGACAATAGCTCTTGGCTGTTTTTAACCACTTCCGGTTGTCACAGGAAGTTCTTACTCAACACACGTTGTCTTTGGGGTAGACATAAACAGAATCCTGAATATGAAGTCTCTACCTTAAGAATTGACTGAATGACAAATGGTTGAGTTGCGTGATTTTCACTATGTGCAGGTTAAATGACAATAGCTCTTGGCTGTTTTTAACCACTTCCGGTTGTCACAGGAAGTTCTTACTCAACACACGTTGTCTTTGGGGTAGACATAAACAGAATCCTGAATAAGAGGTCTCTACCTTAAGAATTGACTGAATGACAGATGGTTGAGTTGCGTGATTTTCACAATGTGCAGGTTAAATGACAATAGCTCTTGGCTTTTTTAACCACTTCCGGTTGTCACAGGAAGTTCTTACTCAACACACGTTGTCTTTGGGGTAGACATAAACATAATCCTGAATATGAAGTCTCTACCTTAACCTCTTGGGGCTAGGTGGGACGCTAGCGTGCCACCCGTGGTGCACTCCATCAACAGCAGGTGCATTTCAAGAGCGGCAAATTTGAATCCAAATAAATGTCAAAATTCAAATTTTTCAAAAATACAACTATGTTACACCATTTGAAAGATAAACATCTCCTTAATCTAACCACGTTTTACGATTTCAAAAAGGTTTTACGGCGAAAGCATAAATTTAGAGTATGTTAGGACAGTACATTTACAAGAGTTGTGTGTAATGTTTTGTCAAGTCAAAGACAGGGTCATCAAAACCATAAAACCAGCTAAAATGATGCACTAACCTTTTACAATCTCCATCAGATGACACTCCTAGGACATTATGTTAGACAATGCATGCATTTTTAGTTCTATCAAGTTCATATTTATATCCAAAAACAGCGTTTTACTATGGCATTGATGTTGAGGAAATCGTTTCCCTCCAATAACCGGCAGTCAAGTCAGCGTCAGAAATTAAATAATTAAAATTAGAAAACATTGGTAAAATATTATATTGTCATTTAAAGAATTATAGATTTACATCTCTTGAACGCAATCAACTTGCCAGATTTAAAAATAACCTTACTGGGAAATCACACTTTGCAATAATCTGAGCACTGCGCCCAGAAAAATACGCGTTGCGATACAGACTAGACGTCATGTTGGGGAGATCTAAAATCGAAAATACTATGTAAATAATCCATTACCTTTGATTCTCTTCATCAGATGTCACTTCCAGGTATCACAGGTCCATAACGAATGTAGTTTTGTTCAAAAAAGCTCATCATTTATGTCCAAAAATCTCCGTCTCGTTAGCACATGATCTAAGCCAGCCGGACTTCTCGTCATGAACGAGGGGAAAAAATATATTTCCGTTCGTTCAAACATGTCAAACGTTGTATAGCATAAATCATTAGGGCCTTTTTTAACCAGAACATGAATAATATTCAAGGTGGACGAATGCATACTCTTTTATAACGTATTGGAACGAGGGTACCCAACATGAACTAGCGCGCCAGGTGTCTAATGGGACATCACCGTTCCATGGCTCTTGTTCGGTCAGATCTCCCTCCAGAAGACTCAAAACACTTTGTAAAGGCTGGTGACATCTAGTGGAAGCAATAGGAAGTGCCAAAATATTCCTAAACCCCTGTGTTTTTCAATGGGATAGGTTTAAAGACAATACAACACATCAGGTATCCACTTCCTGTCAGAAAATGTCTCAGGGTTTTGCCTGCCAAATGAGTTCTGTTATACTCACAGACACCATTCAAACAGTTTTGGAAACTTTAGAGTGTTTTCTATCCATATATAATAAGTATATGCATATTCTAGTTACTGGGTAGGATTAGTAACCAGATTAAATCGGGTACATTTTTTTTATCCAGACGTGCAAATGCTGCCCCCTAGACCCAACAGGTTAAGAATTGACTGAATGACAGATCGTTGAGTTGCGTGATTTTCACTATGTGCAGGTTAAATGACAATAGCTCTAGGCTGTTTTTAACCACTTCCGGTTATCACAGGAAGTTCTTACTCAACACACGTTGTCTTTGGGGTAGACATAAACAGAATCTTGAATAAGAAGTCTCTACCTTAAGAATTGACTGAATGACAGATGGTTGAGTTGCGTGATTTTCACTATCTGCTGGTTGGCCATATGACAATAGCTCTAGGCTGTTTTTAACAACTTCCGGTTGTCACAGGAAGCTCTTGCTCCACACACGTAGCCTTTGGGGTACACATTAACAGAATCCTGAATATGAAGTCTCTACCTTAAGAATTGACTGAATGACAGATGGTTGAGTTGCGTGATTTTCACTCTGTGCGTTTTATATGACAATAGCTCTTGGCTGTTTTTAACAACTTCCGGTTATCACAGGAAGCTCTTGCTCCACACACGTTGTCTTTGGGGTAGACATAAACAGAATCCTGAATATGAAGTCTCTACCTTAAGAATTGACTGAATAACAGATGGTTGAGTTGCGTGATTTTAACTATCTACTGGTTGGCCATATGACAATAGCTCTTGGGTGTTTTTAACAACTTCCGGTTGTCACAGGAAGTTCTTACTCAACACACGTTGTCTTTTGGGTAGACATAAACAGAATCCTGAATATGAAGTCTCTACCTTAAGAATTGACTGAATGACAGATGGTTGAGTTGCGAGATTTTCACTCTGTGCGTTTTATATGACAATAGCTCTTGGCTGTTTTTAACAACTTCCGGTTATCACAGGAAGCTCTTGCTCCACACACGTTGTCTTTGGGGTAGACATAAACAGAATCCTGAATATGAAGTCTCTACCTTAAGAATTGACTGAATAACAGATGGTTGAGTTGCGTGATTTTAACTATCTACTGGTTGGCCATATGACAATAGCTCTTGGGTGTTTTTAACAACTTCCGGTTGTCACAGGAAGTTCTTACTCAACACACGTTGTCTTTTGGGTAGACATAAACAGAATCCTGAATATGAAGTCTCTACCTTAAGAATTGACTGAATGACAGATGGTTGAGTTGCGAGATTTTCACTCTGTGCGTTTTATATGACAATAGCTCTAGGCTGTTTTTAACCACTTCCGGTTGTCACAGGAAGCTCTTGCTCCACACACGTTGTCTTTGGGGTAGACATAAACAGAATCCTGAATATCAAGTCTCTACCTTAAGAATTGACTGAATAACAGATGGTTGAGTTGCGTGATTTTAACTATCTGCTGGTTGGCCATATGACAATAGCTCTTGGGTGTTTTTAACAACTTCCGGTTGTCACAGGAAGTTCTTACTCAACACACTTTGTCATTTGGGTAGACATAAACAGAATCCTGAATATGAAGTCTCTACCTTAAGAATTGACTGAATGACAGATGGTTGAGTTGCGTGATTTTCACTCTGCGTTTTATATGACAATAGCTCTAGGCTGTTTTTAACCACTTCCGGTTGTCAAAGGAAGCTCTTGCTCCACACACGTTGTCTTTGGGATAGACATAAACAGAATCCTGAATATGAAGTCTCTACCTTAAGAATTGACTGAATAACAGATGGTTGAGTTGCGTGATTTTAACTATCTACTGGTTGGCCATATGACAATAGCTCTAGGCTGTTTTTAACAACTTCCGGTTGTCACAGGAAGCTCTTGCTCCACACACGTTGTCTTTGGGGTAGACATAAACAGAATCCTGAATATGAAGTCTCTACCTTAAGAATTGACTGAATAACAGATGGTTGAGTTGCGTGATTTTAACTATCTGCTGGTTGGCCATATGACAATAGCTCTTGGGTGTTTTTAACAACTTCCGGTTGTCACAGGAACTTCTTACTCAACACACGTTGTCATTTGGGTAGACATAAACAGAATCCTGAATATGAAGTCTCTACCTTAAGAATTGACTGAATGATAGATGGTTGAGTTGCTTGATTTTCACTCTGTGCGTTTTATATGACAATAGCTCTAGGCTGTTTTTAACCACTTCCGGTTGTCACAGGAAGCTCTTGCTCCACACACGTTGTCTTTGGGGTAGACATAAACAGAATCCTGAATATGAAGTCTCTACCTTAAGAATTGACTGAATACCAGATGGTTGAGTTGCGTGATTTTCACTATCTGCTGGTTGGCCATATGACAATAGCTCTAGGCTGTTTTTAACAACTTCCGGTTGTCACAGGAAGCTCTTGCTCCACACACGTAGCCTTTGGGGTACACATAAACAGAATCCGGAATATGAAGTCTCTACCTTAAGAATTGACTGAATGACAGATGGTTGAGTTGCGTGATTTTCACTCTGTGCGTTTTATATGACAATAGCTCTAGGCTGTTTTTAACCACTTCCGGTTGTCACAGGAAGCTCTTGCTCCACACACGTTGTCTTTGGGGTAGACATAAACAGAATCCTGAATATGAAGTCTCTACCTTAAGAATTGACTGAATAACAGATGGTTGAGTTGCGTGATTTTAACTATCTGCTGGTTGGCCATATGACAATAGCTCTTGGGTGTTTTTAACAACTTCCGGTTGTCACAGGAAGTTCTTACTCAACACACTTTGTCATTTGGGTAGACATAAACAGAATCCTGAATATGAAGTCTCTACCTTAAGAATTGACTGAATAACAGATGGTTGAGTTGCGTGATTTTAACTATCTGCTGGTTGGCCATATGACAATAGCTCTTGGGTGTTTTTAACAACTTCCGGTTGTCACAGGAAGTTCTTACTCAACACACGTTGTCATTTGGGTAGACATAAACAGAATCCTGAATATGAAGTCTCTACCTTAAGAATTGACTGAATGACAGATGGTTGAGTTGCGTGATTTTCACTCTGTGCGTTTTATATGACAATAGCTCTAGGCTGTTTTTAACCACTTCCGGTTGTCAAAGGAAGCTCTTGCTCCACACACGTTGTCTTTGGGATAGACATAAACAGAATCCTGAATATGAAGTCTCTACCTTAAGAATTGACTGAATAACAGATGGTTGAGTTGCGTGATTTTAACTATCTACTGGTTGGCCATATGACAATAGCTCTAGGCTGTTTTTAACAACTTCCGGTTGTCACAGGAAGCTCTTGCTCCACACACGTTGTCTTTCGGGTAGACATAAACAGAATCCTGAATATGAAGTCTCTACCTTAAGAATTGACTGAATAACAGATGGTTGAGTTGCGTGATTTTAACTATCTGCTGGTTGGCCATATGACAATAGCTCTTGGGTGTTTTTAACAACTTCCGGTTGTCACAGGAACTTCTTACTCAACACACGTTGTCATTTGGGTAGACATAAACAGAATCCTGAATATGAAGTCTCTACCTTAAGAATTGACTGAATGACAGATGGTTGAGTTGCGTGATTTTCACTCTGTGCGTTTTATATGACAATAGCTCTAGGCTGTTTTTAACCACTTCCGGTTGTCAAAGGAAGCTCTTGCTCCACACACGTTGTCTTTGGGATAGACATAAACAGAATCCTGAATATGAAGTCTCTACCTTAAGAATTGACTGAATAACAGATGGTTGAGTTGCGTGATTTTCACTATCTGCTGGTTGGCCATATGACAATAACTCTAGGCTGTTTTTAACAACTTCCGGTTGTCACAGGAAGCTCTTGCTCCACACACGTAGCCTTTGGGGTAAACATAAACAGAATCCGGAATATTACGTCTCTACCTTAAGAATTGACTGAATGACAGATGGTTGAGTTGCGTGATTTTCACTCTGTGCGTTTTATATGACAATAGCTCTAGGCTGTTTTTAACCACTTCCGGTTGTCAAAGGAAGCTCTTGCTCCACACACGTTGTCTTTGGGATAGACATAAACAGAATCCTGAATATGAAGTCTCTACCTTAAGAATTGACTGAATAACAGATGGTTGAGTTGCGTGATTTTAACTATCTACTGGTTGGCCATATGACAATAGCTCTAGGCTGTTTTTAACAACTTCCGGTTGTCACAGGAAGCTCTTGCTCCACACACGTTGTCTTTGGGATAGACATAAACAGAATCCTGAATATGAAGTCTCTACCTTAAGAATTGACTGAATAACAGATGGTTGAGTTGCGTGATTTTAACTATCTACTGGTTGGCCATATGACAATAGCTCTAGGCTGTTTTTAACAACTTCCGGTTGTCACAGGAAGCTCTTGCTCCACACACGTTGTCTTTGGGGTAGACATAAACAGAATCCTGAATATGAAGTCTCTACCTTAAGAATTGACTGAATAACAGATGGTTGAGTTGCGTGATTTTAACTATCTACTGGTTGGCCATATGACAATAGCTCTTGGGTGTTTTTAACAACTTCCGGTTGTCACAGGAAGTTCTTACTCAACACACGTTGTCTTTTGGGTAGACATAAACAGAATCCTGAATATGAAGTCTCTACCTTAAGAATTGACTGAATGACAGATGGTTGAGTTGCGAGATTTTCACTCTGTGCGTTTTATATGACAATAGCTCTTGGCTGTTTTTAACAACTTCCGGTTATCACAGGAAGCTCTTGCTCCACACACGTTGTCTTTGGGGTAGACATAAACAGAATCCTGAATATGAAGTCTCTACCTTAAGAATTGACTGAATAACAGATGGTTGAGTTGCGTGATTTTAACTATCTACTGGTTGGCCATATGACAATAGCTCTTGGGTGTTTTTAACAACTTCCGGTTGTCACAGGAAGTTCTTACTCAACACACGTTGTCTTTTGGGTATACATAAACAGAATCCTGAATATGAAGTCTCTACCTTAAGAATTGACTGAATGACAGATGGTTGAGTTGCGAGATTTTCACTCTGTGCGTTTTATATGACAATAGCTCTAGGCTGTTTTTAACCACTTCCGGTTGTCACAGGAAGCTCTTGCTCCACACACGTTGTCTTTGGGGTAGACATAAACAGAATCCTGAATATCAAGTCTCTACCTTAAGAATTGACTGAATAACAGATGGTTGAGTTGCGTGATTTTCACTATCTGCTGGTTGGCCATATGACAATAGCTCTAGGCTGTTTTTAACAACTTCCGGTTATCACAGGAAGCTCTTGCTCCACACACGTAGCCTTTGGGGTACACATAAACAGAATCCTGAATATGAAGTCTCTACCTTAAGAATTGACTGAATGACAGATGGTTGAGTTTCGTGATTTTCACTCTGTGCGTTTTATATGACAATAGCTCTAGGCTGTTTTTAACCACTTCCGGTTGTCAAAGGAAGCTCTTGCTCCACACACGTTGTCTTTGGGATAGACATAAACAGAATCCTGAATATGAAGTCTCTACCTTAAGAATTGACTGAATAACAGATGGTTGAGTTGCGTGATTTTCACTATCTACTGGTTGGCCATATGACAATAGCTCTAGGCTGTTTTTAACAACTTCCGGTTGTCACAGGAAGCTCTTGCTCCACACACGTTGTCTTTGGGGTAGACATAAACAAAATCCTGAATATGAAGTCTCTACCTTAAGAATTGACTGAATAACAGATGGTTGAGTTGCGTGATTTTAACTATCTGCTGGTTGGCCATATGACAATAGCTCTTGGGTGTTTTTAACAACTTCCGGTTGTCACAGGAAGTTCTTACTCAACACACGTTGTCTTTTGGGTAGACATAAACAGAATCCTGAATATGAAGTCTCTACCTTAAGAATTGACTGAATGACAGATGGTTGAGTTGCGTGATTTTCACTCTGTGCGTTTTATATGACAATAGCTCTAGGCTGTTTTTAACCACTTCCGGTTGTCACAGGAAGCTCTTGCTCCACACACGTTGTCTTTGGGGTAGACATAAACAGAATCCTGAATATGAAGTCTCCACCGTACCTTAAAACATCCATAAAACACTAATTCTTCATCCCACTGACTTGGGATCAACGTGGGGTGCTCCCACAGTGGTGAAGGAGGTGGTTATGGCCTTTAAAAGTATTTAAAACCGTTTTGAAAATGTAGACTTGGTAACCCACAATTAAAACAGGTGCATACGGACACGTCCCCACCGTACCTTAAAACATCCATAAAACACTCATTCTTCATCCCACTGACTTGAGATCAACGTGGGGTGCTCCCACAGTGGTGAAGGAGGTGGTTATGGCCTTTAAAAGTATTTAAAACCGTTTTGAAAATTTAGACTTGGTAACCCACAATTAAAACAGGTGCATACGGACACGTCCCCACCGTACCTTAAAACATCCATAAAACACTCATTCTTCATCCCACTGACTTGGGATCAACGTGGGGTGCTCCCACGGTGGTGAAGGAGGTGGTCATGTCCTTTAAAAGTATTTAAAACCATTTTTAAAAAATGGTCCTGGTAACACAAAAATGTGCAATATTGCGCGTTACGTTTGCAATATTGCGCGTTACGTTTGCAATATGATTCATCATGTCAACTTTGGTGATATTTTTTTGCCGTTGAATCATATTGCAAATGCACGTTACATTTGCAATATTGCGCGTTACGTTTGCAATATGATTCAATGGGCATTTAGCATCACAAATGTAGGCATGCTCAAAAATACTGCAGAAATGCATAATTGACTGGCCCGATGAACTCGGGATGGCCGGGCAGTGACTGTGGTTCCTCTCCATTGCTCGTCACCCAGCAGTCAGCGTCCATCAGTCAATTAGATATCATTCTGACACCAAACTGATACCATCTGACACCAAATCCACTTTTTCCAACTCGTATAGAAGCCAACTATCACATATGTCAGAGAAGGCCCATAATTCACAGTGCTTTCAATTTTAACGATAAAAAACATAAAACACATAGCTACGTTATAGCTGCGGGTCCAGCTCTGACAATATGTGTAGGCCTATGTGAGGCGACCCCGAATCCCAAGTTTCGGCTCGATAGGTCATTCGGTGCCCGAGCAATGGCCTTAATTGGTGCTGAAAATCCACTTTTTCAGGGCGTTACTACGGGGTCCCTGAATGAGCTATCGGACAGAGACATTGGGGTCCGTCTCTATGGGCCGAGGCGGTTTCAATGCACCTAGTCTTGCGAATCTGGGACATTTCTACATGTCGCCATGTCCGTGATATTCAAAATGAATTGAACATATTGCAAATGCACGAGGCGGTTTCTCGGTCTGAGAACCGTCTAGAGCCACATAAATCACCGTGCACTATCGACTTGAGCTCTAGAACAGGTTTCTAAAATTTCGGAGCTCTAGGTCTGACGGTTCTTGAATCGTTTGAACGAAAATAACTATTGAAGGTGTTATAAGACTCTAAACCCCACACTATGTCCCTATGGACCAATTGTGTGTGTGTGTTTTAGTTTTTTTGCAAAAAGAATAGACACATGTTGTCTTTGGGGTAGGGATAAACAGAATCCTGAATATGAAGTCTCTACCTTAAGAATTGACTGAATGACAGATGGTTGAGTTGCGTGATTTTCAATATGTGCAGGTTAAATGACAATAGCTCTTGGCTGTTTTTAACCACTTCCGGTTGTCACAGGAAGTTCTTACTCAACACACGTTGTCTTTGGGGTAGACATAAACAGAATCCTGAATATGAAGTCTCTACCTTAAGAATTGACTGAATGACAAATGGTTGAGTTGCGTGATTTTCACTATGTGCAGGTTAAATGACAATAGCTCTTGGCTTTTTTTAACCACTTCCGGTTGTCACAGGAAGTTCTTACTCAACACACGTTGTCTTTGGGGTAGACATAAACAGAATCCTGAATAAGAGGTCTCTACCTTAAGAATTGACTGAATGACAGATGGTTGAGTTGCGTGATTTTCACAATGTGCAGGTTAAATGACAATAGCTCTTGGCTTTTTTAACCACTTCCGGTTGTCACAGGAAGTTCTTACTCAACACACGTTGTCTTTGGGGTAGACATAAACATAATCCTGAATATGAAGTCTCTACCTTAACCTGTTGGGTCTAGGGGGCAGCATTTGCACGTCTGGATAAAAAAAATGTACCCGATTTAATCTGGTTACTAATCCTACCCAGTAACTAGAATATGCATATACTTATTATATATGGATAGAAAACACTCTAAAGTTTCCAAAACTGTTTGAATGGTGTCTGTGAGTATAACAGAACTCATTTGGCAGGCAAAACCCTGAGACATTTTCTGACAGGAAGTGGATACCTGATGTGTTGTATTGACTTTAAACCTATCCCATTGAAAAACACAGGGGTTTAGGAATATTTTGGCACTTCCTATTGCTTCCACTAGATGTCACCAGCCTTTACAAAGTGTTTTGAGTCTTCTGGAGGGAGATCTGACCGAACAAGAGCCATGGAACGTTGATGTCCCATTAGACACCTGGCGCGCTAGTTCATGTTGGGTACCCTCGTTCCAATACGTTATAAAAGAGTATGCATTCGTCCACCTTGAATATTATTCATGTTCTGGTTAAAAAAGGCCCTAATGATTTATGCTATACAACGTTTGACATGTTTGAACGAACGGAAATATATTTTTTCCCCTCGTTCATGACGAGAAGTCCGGCTGGCTTAGATCATGTGCTAACGAGACGGAGATTTTTGGACATAAATGATGAGCTTTTTTGAACAAAACTACATTCGTTATGGACCTGTGATACCTGGAAGTGACATCTGATGAAGAGAATCAAAGGTAATGGATTATTTACATAGTATTTTCGATTTTAGATCTCCCCAACATGACGTCTAGTCTGTATCGCAACGCGTATTTTTCTGGGCGCAGTGCTCAGATTATTGCAAAGTGTGATTTCCCAGTAAGGTTATTTTTAAATCTGGCAAGTTGATTGCGTTCAAAAGATGTAAATCTATAATTCTTTAAATGACAATATAATATTTTACCAATGTTTTCTAATTTTAATTATTTAATTTGTGACGCTGACTTGACTGCCGGTTATTGGAGGGAAACGATTTCCTCAACATCAATGCCATAGTAAAACGCTGTTTTTGGATATAAATATGAACTTGATAGAACTAAAAATGCATGCATTGTCTAACATAATGTCCTAGGAGTGTCATCTGATGGAGATTGTAAAAGGTTAGTGCATCATTTTAGCTGGTTTTATGGTTTTGGTGACCCTGTCTTTGACTTGACAAAACATTACACACAACTCTTGTAAATGTACTGTCCTAACATACTCTAAATTTATGCTTTCGCCGTAAAACCTTTTTGAAATCGTAAAACGTGGTTAGATTAAGGAGATGTTTATCTTTCAAATGGTGTAACATAGTTGTATTTTTGAAAAATTTGAATTTTGACATTTATTTGGATTCAAATTTGCCGCTCTTGAAATGCACCTGCTGTTGATGGAGTGCACCACGGGTGGCACGCTAGCGTCCCACCTAGCCCCAAGAGGTTAAGAATTGACTGAATGACAGATGGTTGAGTTGCGTGATTTTCACTATGTGCAGGTTAAATGACAATAGCTCTAGGCTGTTTTTAACCACTTCCGGTTATCACAGGAAGTTCTTACTCAACACACGTTGTCTTTGGGGTAGACATAAACAGAATCTTGAATAAGAAGTCTCTACCTTAATAATTGACTGAATAACAGATGGTTGAGTTGCGTGATTTTCACTATCTGCTGGTTGGCCATATGACAATAGCTCTAGGCTGTTTTTAACAACTTCCGGTTGTCACAGGAAGCTCTTGCTCCACACACTTTGTCTTTCGGGTAGACATAAACTGAATCCAAAATATGAAGTCTCTACCTTAAGAATTGCCTGAATGACAAATGGTTGAGTTGCGTGATTTTCACTATGTGCAGGTTAAATGACAATAGCTCTTGGCTTTTTTAACCACTTCCGGTTGTCACAGGAAGTTCTTACTCAACACACGTTGTCTTTGGGGTAGACATAAACATAATCCTGAATATGAAGTCTCTACCTTAAGAATTGACTTAATGACAGATGGTTGAGTTGCGTGATTTTCACTATGTGCAGGTTAAATGACAATAGCTCTAGGCTGTTTTTAACCACTTCCGGTTATCACAGGAAGTTCTTACTCAACACACGTTGTCTTTGGGGTAGACATAAACAGAATCTTGAATAAGAAGTCTCTACCTTAAGAATTGACTGAATGACAGATGGTTGAGTTGCGTGATTTTCACTATCTGCTGGTTGGCCAAATGACAATTGCTCTTGGGTGTTTTTAACAACTTCCGGTTGTCACAGGAAGTTCTTACTCAACACACGTTGTCTTTGGGGTAGACATAAACAGAATCCTGAATATGAAGTCTCTACCTTAAGAATTGACTGAAAACAGATGTTTGAGTTGCGTGATTTTCACTATGTGCGTTTTATATGACAATAGCTCTAGGCTTTTTTAACAACTTCCGGTTGTCACAGGAAGCTCTTGCTCCACACACGTTGTCTTTGGGGTAGACATAAACGGAATCCAGAATATGAAGTCTCTACCTTAATAATTGACTGAATAACAGATGGTTGAGTTGCGTGATTTTCACTATCTGCTGGTTGGCCATATGACAATAGCTCTAGGCTGTTTTTAACAACTTCCGGTTGTCACAGGAAGCTCTTGCTCCACACACTTTGTCTTTCGGGTAGACATAAACTGAATCCAAAATATGAAGTCTCTACCTTAATAATTGACTGAATAACAGATGGTTGAGTTGCGTGATTTTCACTATCTGCTGGTTGGCCATATGACAATAGCTCTAGGCTGTTTTTAACAACTTCCGGTTGTCACAGGAAGCTCTTGCTCCACACACGTTGTCTTTGGGGTAGACATAAGAAGGTGGGGACTCGGGTGTAAAGTACCACCATCATCCGTTAATCCACGGGTGTGGACTTAGTCTCTGAGCGGAAAGCGGCAGGGTAACCAGGTGCACATAGGTTGTTTCGGGTGACCAGGTGCACACAGGTCGTTTCGGGTGACCAGGTGCACATAGGTCGTTTCGGTCGACCAGGTGCACGCGGTTCGTAGCTGCGGGGCTATATGCTTTAGTGTCCGGGGAAGGGTGCTTAAGTGTGGGTGCCCTGGTTCGGATGGTGTACCAGGTTGTGGAGGTTGGGGGTATCCCCCATTGGAGGTCATGCCCATAGAGAGGGGTGTTGACCCGGTTAGTGAGTGTAGGCTAAGGTGCCTGGAGGTCCAAGGCTCCAGGGAGTAAGCTCTACTCTCATGCCTGGAGAGATGGGTGTTCCTTGGAGAGTGGGTGAAGGCCTAGAGGCCTGGAGGTCCGTAGTTCCACTGTCCTTAAGGGGGGCAGAGCAGTCAGCCTCTCTGGAGGTTGGCTGCTCTGTCCCCCTTTTTTTTGGCCTGGTAACCCAAAATAAAACCAGGTGCATATCCTACGGACACGTCCCCACCGTACCTTAAAACATCCATAAAACACTAACTCTTCATCCCACTGACTTGGGATCAACGTGGGGTGCTCCCACAGTGGTGAAGGAGGTGGTTATGGCCTTTAAAAGTATTTAAAACCGTTTTGAAAATTTAGACTTGGTAACCCACAATTAAAACAGGTGCATACGGACACGTCCCCACCGTACCTTAAAACATCCATAAAACACTCATTCTTCATCCCACTGACTTGGGATCAACGTGGGGTGCTCCCACGGTGGTGAAGGAGGTGGTCATGTCCTTTAAAAGTATTTAAAACCGTTTTTAAAAAATGGTCCTGGTAACACAAAAATGTGCAATATTGCGCATTACGTTTGCAATATTGCGCGTTACGTTTGTAATATGATTCATCATGTCAACTTTGGTGATATTTTTTAGCCGTTGAATCATATTGCAAATGCACGTTACATTTGCAATATTCCGTGTTACGTTTGCAATATGATTCAATGGGCATTTAGCATCACAAATGTAGGCATGCTCAAAAATACTGCAGAAATGCATAATTGACTGGCCCGATGAACTCGGGATGGCCAGGCAGTGACTGTGGTTCCTCTCCAATGCTTGTCACCCAGCAGTCAGCGTCCATCAGTCAATTAGATATCATTCTGTCACCAAACTGATACCATCTGACACCAAATCCACTTTTTCCAACTCGTATAGAAGCCAACTATCACATATGTCAGAGAAGGCCCATAATTCACAGTGCTTTCAATTTTAACCATAAAAAACATAAAACACATAGCTACGTTATAGCTGCGGGTCCAGCTTTGACAATATGTGTAGGCCTATGTGAGGCGACCCCGAATCCCAAGTTTCGTCTCGATAGGTCATTCGGTGCCCGAGCAATGGCCTTAATTGGTGCTGAAAATCCACTTTTTCAGGGCGTTACTACGGGGTCCCTGAATGAGCTATCTGACAGAGACATTGGGGTCCGTCTCTATGGGCCGAGGCGGTTTCAATGCACCTAGTCTTGCGAATCTGGGACATTTCTACATGTCACCATGTCCGTGATATTCAAAATGAATTGAACATATTGCAAATGCACGAGGCGGTTTCTCGGTCTGAGAACCTTCTAGAGCCACATAAATCACCGTGCACTATCAACTTGAGCTCTAGAACAGTTTTCAAAAATTTCGGAGCTCTAGGTCTGACGGTTCTTGAATCGTTTGAACGAAAATAACTATTGAATGTGGTATAAGACTCTAAGCCCCACACTATGTCCCTATGGACCAATTGTGTGTGTGTGTTTTAGTTTTTTTGCAAAAAGAATAGACACACGTTGTCTTTGGGGTAGGGATAAACAGAATCCTGAATATGAAGTCTCTACCTTAAGAATTGACTGAATGACAGATGGTTGAGTTGTGTGATTTTCACTATGTGCAGGTTAAATGACAATAGCTCTTGGCTGTTTTTAACCACTTCCGGTTGTCACAGGAAGTTCTTACTCAACACACATTGTCTTTGGGGTAGACATAAACAGAATGCTGAATCAGAAGTCTCTACCTTAAGAATTGACTGAATGACAGATGGTTGAGTTGCGTGATTTTCACTATGTGCAGGTTAAATGACAATAGCTCTTGGCTGTTTTTAACCACTTCCGGTTGTCACAGGAAGTTCTTACTCAACACACGTTGTCTTTGGGGTAGACATAAACAGAATCCCGAATATGAAGTCTCTACCTTAATAATTGACTGAATGACAGATGGTTGAGTTGCGTGATTTTCACTATGTGCGTTTTATATGACAATAGCTCTAGGCTTTTTTTTAACAACTTCCGGTTGTCACAGGAAGCTCTTGCTCCACACACGTTGTCATTGGGGTAGACATAAACAGAATCCTGAATATGAAGTCTCTACCTTAAGAATTGACTGAATGGCACATGGTTGAGTTGCGCGATTTTCACTATCTGCTGGTTGGCCATATGACAATAGCTCTAGGCTGTTTTTAACAACTTCCGGTTGTCACAGGAAGTTCTTGCTCCACACACGTTGTCTTTGGGGTAGACATAAACATAATCCTGAATATGAAGTCTCTACCTTAAGAATTGACTGAATGACAGATGGTTGAGTTGCGTGATTTTCACTATGTGCGTATTATATGACAATATCTCTAGGCTGTTTTTAACCACTTCCGGTTGTCACAGGAAGCTCTTGCTCCACACACGTTGTCTTTGGGGTAGACATAAACAGAATCCAGAAAATGAAGTCTCTACCTTAAGAATTGACTGAATAACAGATGGTTGAGTTGCGTTATTTTCACTATCTGCTGGTTGGCCATATGACAATAGCTCTAGGCTGTTTTTAACCACTTCCGGTTGTCACAGGAAGCTCTTGCTCCACACACGTTGTCTTTGGGGTAGACATAAACAGAATCCTGAATAAGAAGTCTCTACCTTAAAAATTGACTGAATGACACATGGTTGAGTTGGTGATTTTCACTATGTGCAGGTTATATTACAATAGCTCTAGGGTGTTTTTAACAACTTCCGGTGGCTCCAGGAACCTTAGAATCGACACAGGTAGACCTCACAGTAGCCTGATGGATTGTTATAGAAGACAGGTTCATAATGCATTCATAACCCACATAGGCTTCAGGTTGAATTTTGGAGAATAGTGTATGTGTTCCTATGGGGAGAGAAGTCATTGCACACAGTTTGATCTAAAAACCTTCTTTTCACTGTGAAGGGTTAATGCCACAGGGTCAAGGTTAGGCTTGCACAGATCGGGAGGACCTCAGGAATGCTCCTGGTTCCTCTCCATCGCTCGTTGTGTTGATTTCATCATGTCAACTTTGGTGATATTTTTTGCTGTTGAATCATATTGCAAATACGCGGATGCGCATTTGCAATATGATTCAATGGGCATTTAGCATCACGTATTTGGCATGCTCAAAAACACTGCAGAAATGCATAATCGACTGTCCCGATGAACTGGGGATGACCGTGCAGTGACTGTGGTTCCTCTCCATGGCTTGATGGTGACATGAGAGAAGTGGGACTGTTGTTTTTTAGCAGTTTTTTGAAAAATGTCCAAAATGACTAGTGGCGCCCCATACTGGATGGGCACTGATGGAAGGTGCTCCCTACCCAACCGTGGACCCCTTGCACCACCCTAAAGGCATTTAAAACCATTCAAAAAAAATCATCCTGGTAACCCATTTCGGGTCACCATGTGCACTGATGCTCATTTGCAATATGTTTCAATGGATCTCAACATCACGAATTTGGCATGCTCAAAAACACTGCAGAAATGCAAAATCGACTGTCCCGATGAACTGGGGATGGCCATGCAGTGACTGTGGTTCCTCTCCATGGCTTGATGGTGACATGAGAGAAGTGGGAGTGTCGTTTATTAGCAATTTTTTGAAAAATGTCCAAAATGACTAGGGGCGCCCCATACTGGATGGGCACTGATGGAAGGTGTTCCCTACCCAACCGTGGACCCCTTGCACCACCCTAAAGGCATTTAAAACCATTCTAAAAAATTAATCCTGGTAACCCATTTCGGGTCACCATGTGCACTGATGCGCATTTGCAATATGTTTCAATGGATCTCAACATCACGAATTTGGCATGCTCAAAAAAACTGCAGAAATGCAAAATCGACGGTCCCGATGAACTGGGGATGGCCGTGCAGTGACTGTGGTTCCTTTCCATGACTTGATGGTTACATGAGAGAAGTGGGACTGTTGTTTTTTAACAATTTTTTGAAAAATATCCCAAATGACTAGGGGCGCCCCATACTGGATGGGCACTGATGGAAGGTGCTCCCTACCCAACCGTGGACCCCTTGCACCCCCCTAAAGGCATTTAAAACCATTCTAAAAAATTAATCCTGGTAACCCATTTCGGGTCACCATGTGCACGGATGCGCATTTGCAATATGTTTCAATGGATCTCAACATCACGAATTTGGCATGCTAAAAAACACTGCAGAAATGCAAAATTGACTGTCCCGATGAACTGGGGATGGCCGTGCAGTGACTGTGGTTCCTCTCTATCGCTCATTGTGTTGATTTCATCATGTCAACTTTGGTGATATTTTTTGCTGTTGAATCATATTGCAGACGCGCGTTACGTTTGCAATATTGCGCGTTACGTTTGCAATATGATTCATCATGTCAACTTTGGTGATATTTTTTGCTGTTGAATCATATTGCAAATGCACGTTACATTTGCAATATTGCGCGTTACGTTTGCAATATGATTCAATGGGCATTTAGCATCACGAATTTATGCATGCTCAAAAATACTGCAGAAATGTATAATTGACTGGCCCGATGAACTCGGGATGGCCGGGCAGTGACTGTGGTTCCTCTCCATTGCTCGTCACCCAGCAGTCAGCGTCCATCAGTCAATTAGATGTCATTCTGACACCAAACTGATACCATCTGACACCAAATCCACTTTTTCCAACTCGTATAGAAGCCAACTATCACATATGTCAGAGAAGGCCCATAATTCACAGTGCTTTCAATTTTAACTATAAAAAAAACATAAACACATAGCTACGTTATAGCTATGGGTCCAGCTCTGACAATATGTGTAGGCCTATGTGAGGCGACCCCGAATCCCAAGTTTCGGCTCGATAGGTCATTCGGTGCCCGAGCAATGGCCTTAATTGGTGCTGAAAATCCACTTTTTCAGGGCGTTACTACGGGGTCCCTGAATGAGCTATCGGACAGAGACATTGGGGTCCGTCTCTATAGGTCGAGGCGGTTTCAATGCACCTAGTCTTGCGACTCTGGGACATTTCTACATGTCGCCATGTCCATCATATTCAAAATGAATTGAACATATTGCAAATGCACGAGGCGGTTTCTCGGTCTGAGAACCTTCTAGAGCCACATAAATCACCGTGCAGTATCGACTTGAGCTCTAGAACAGGTTTCTAAAATTTTGGAGCTCTAGGTCTGACGGTTCTTGAATTGTTTGAACGAAAATAACTATTGAAGGTGGTATAAGCCTCTAAGCCCCACACTATGTCCCTATGGCCAAATTGTGTGTGTGTGTTTTAGTTTTTTTTGCAAAAAGAATAGACACACGTTGTCTTTGGGATAGTCATATACAGAATGCTGAATATGAAGTCTCTACCTTAAGAATTGACTGAATGACAGATGGTTGAGTTGCGTGATTTTCACTATGTGCAGGTTAAATGACAATAGCTCTTGGCTGTTTTTAACCACTTCCGGTTGTCACAGGAAGCTCTTGCTCCACACACGTTGTCTTTGGGGTAGACATAAACAGAATCCTGAATATGAAGTCTCTACCTTAAGAATTGACTGAATGACAGATGGTTGAGTTGCGTGATTTTCACTATCTGCTGGTTGGCCATATGACAATAGCTCTAGGCTGTTTCTAACAACTTCCGGTTGTCACAGGAAGCTCTTGCTCCACACACGTTGTCTTTGGGGTACACATAAACATAATCCTGAATATGAACTCTCTACCTTAAAAATGGACTGAATGACAGATGGTTGAGTTGCGTGATTTTCACTATCTGCAGGTTGCTTATATGACAATAGCTCTAGGGTGATTTTAACAACTTCCGGTTGCTCCAGGAACCTTAGAATCGACACAGGTAGACCTCACAGTAGCCTGATGGATTGTTATAGAAGACAGGTTCATAAGGCATTCATAACCCACATAGACTTCAGGTTGAATTTAGGAGAATTGTCAATGTATTCCTATGGGGAGAGAAGTCATTGCACACTTTTTGATCTAAACACCTTCTTTTTACTGTGAAGGGTTAATGCCACAGGGTCAAGGTTAGGCTTGCACAGATCGGGAGGACCTCAGGAACGCTCCTGAGGTTGAATTGTGCTTCTAACCCTAACGGTTCTCTCACTGTCACCCAAAAGCACTTGACATATTGGTGCAGGCATCATTTTGGGTCTAGTTCTCTCACGGTCACTGCGCTCAGACCGAGCGAGCTACGGTCAAGCGGGGTGTCTCATTGAACTCAGCACAGCCTAGAGATAATGGTAATGCCATTGCAGGCTCTTTGTGTCTTTAAGCACCGCACTGTGTCACTCCGTCCTTGCTGTGTGTGTGTGTGAGAGAGCTTTTCTTTGACATCTGATGGGATATATGACTGAATTACAGTTCATGTGGGTTGCCTAGTCACACATATGAAGTTGTGGAAAGATCTGACCTTTTTAACCCTTCAAAACAGCCCCTATGACACCATTTTAAGGCACTTCTGGTTGACACAGGAATCTGAACGTTAGGCTCTTATAGAATATTGAGTTTTAGGTCTTTATGTTAAGAACTGACTTATTTACAGAGGGTTGAACAAGTGTGTGTTGTTTCAGAAAATCACAGAAAATCACAGAAATCTCGCAGAGCTCCGAAACCCGCCTTAACGGACTCATCTGAACACGCTGCAACTGGATATGTAACTTTTTTGGGAAAAAAAACTCCTATTGTTGAATATCACCAATGTGTCATTGTACAATTTCTCTGAAATGAACATTGGTAAATGCATGGTTCCTTTTTTCCTGACACCGTAGGCTCATGTAGTTTGATGTGAAGCGGTCAAATCAGCACTCTATTTTCCTGTTTGACTTTTAATCCCAGAAAAATAGCCTTAACTCGAAAAGCGTCGAGGCCTCGACTCCATCCTGTTCGGGGCCAACTGCCCATAATGCCAAACCCACGCAGACCGAGTTTCGTCTTCGAATTCTTTTCCGTTTAGGAGAAAAATCCGTGTCGTGATTGGTGATATATGTTACATTTGCAATATGATTCCGTTCGCCCTCTCGTGGAATAATCCGGGACTGCAAAAAAATGACCATTATTAAACGGAAACGGAAGGTCCGAGAGACTCCGTTCGATGACTTCCTGGAAGATCCGGCCCCCGTGAGCGGCCCGACGCCGTCCGCGGATTTTTCGGACGTAGTCGGACGTCTAGTAAGGGAGCGTACATTTGCAACATGCACTTTCTCACTAACCACACAGCTGGCGCACGAGAGTTCCCTTCATGTATGAAAGGGTAATCTGCTGTTGGACATTTTTGGGCTTATAAATTAAGGATTCTTGAAGAATATAACTTATGTCTCATGACCTTAGTTCAACTGTCGTACCTCATCAGATCCCAAAGTATAGGTTTGTTTTACTCCAATGTTTGTAAACAAAGTAAATGTAAAGAAACACTGTATAGCCTCAAAACACAGTTTAAACTGTAATGTTAATATCATGGATTAATATCATGGATGAATCGTGTCCTTGCATCCTTAGCTGTGTATGAATTTGAATGGTTACATTTATCCAGCCCCATTCCTCAGCTATGTACCAAAACGGTGGCCTGAGACCACTTTGTTATTCTTTCAACTGCATGATTGCCACTTTAAATAGGATATTTTGGTTCCGTTTCACAGTTTTATACAGCCCTGGATCAAGTGAAGGATACATCCCGTGTGACCAGTATGGAGTCATCAATTGAGTGTACTTATGGTTGGAATGTACTGACAAGATAGGCTGCTGCTGGGAATCTGGACAGATCTTTGAAAGGTGTTATGTCAAGTACACGGATCTAAAGTCGGATGAGATTACTTTGTCTCTGGCCTCTTCCTCTGTCATCCTGCTCTAAAGAGATATTACATTTTTACAACCTGAATACACACCATATGACAGCCGCTGAAAATGAAATGGAAAAGTTGACTTGCAAATCCTAGACCCCGGGCTATCTAACACCCTGTTAGCATGTCGACACCTTGGTTGAAGAAAAATACTTGGGTCCTTCACAGTCGGACATTGAAGACTAAGCTTGCCCGGATAATGCCTATTTCTGACGTC
This sequence comes from Salmo salar, assembly GCF_965601325.2. NCBI lineage: Eukaryota > Metazoa > Chordata > Actinopteri > Salmoniformes > Salmonidae > Salmo > Salmo salar. The sequence continues at coordinate 70,424,084 of NC_138300.1, forward strand.
TTCCTAGTAGTGAGATTACAGAGCTGTCAGCTCGCTGCAATGGCAGTGTGTGACCACTCTGGACCCTGCCAACCAGAAGGTACCTCTGAAGCTGGCATCCTGGCATTGAGACTGTGACACACTGCTACAGCACACAGGGCCAGACCTGCTGATTATTGGAATTGCTGCCACGCAGAGACCTCCACGAATCTCCTCTGCTTTCCCCAGTCAAGATGTAATCAGCAATCAGACAGGCTGAAATAATTTCCTCTTCAGGTAGCGTAGTCAGCTATTTAACATTATTAAGTCCAATTTGCTGAACATAGAACTGTACAGATTGCAGGGAACTTGCCTCCATTGGGGCAAATGTCCTTAGCTGGGTTATGTTATTGATGGGTTTAAGTACTACAGTGCTTTCAGAAAGTATTCACACCCCTTGACTTTTTCCACATTTTGTTTTGTTAGAGCCTGAATTTAAAATGGGTTCAATTGAGATGTTGTGTCACTGATCTACACACAATACCCCATAGTGTCAAAGTAGAATTACATTTTGAGAACATTTTATAAGTTAATTAAAAATGAAAAGCTGAAATGTCTTGAATCAATAAGTATTCAACCCTTTTGTTATGGCAAGCCTAAATAACCTCTCTAGGGTATGTGGGACGAAATCGTCCCACCTACTCAACAGCCAGTGGAATCCCGTGGCGCGTTATTCAAATACCTTAGAAATGCTATTACTTAAATTTCTCGAACATATGACTATTTTACACCATTTTAAAGACAAGACTCTCGTTAATCTAACCACACTGTCCGATTTCAAAAAGGCTTTACAACGAAAGCAAAACATTAGATTATGTCAGCAGAGTACCCAGACAGAAATAATCAGACACCCATTTTTCAAGCTAGCATATAATGTCACATAAACCCAAACCACAGCTAAATGCAGCACTAACCTTTGATGATCTTCATCAGATGACAATCCTAGGACATTATGTTATACAATACATGCATGTTTTGTTCAATCAAGTTCATATTTATATCAAAACCCAGCTTTTTACATTAGCATGTGACGTTCAGAACTAGCATACCCACCGCAAACTTCTGGTGAATTTACTAAATTACTCACGATAAACGTTCACAAAAAACATAACAATTATTTTAAGAATTATAGATACAGAACTCCTTTATGCAATCGCTATGTCCGATTTTAAAATAGCTTTTCGGCAAAAGCACATTTTGCAATATTCTGTGTAGATAGCCCAGCTATCACAGCTAGCTAATTTGACACCCACCAAGTTTGGCCCTCACCAAACTCCGATTTACTATTAGAAAAATTGGATTACCTTTGCTGTTCTTCGTCAGAATGCACTCCCAGGACTTCTACTTCATCCACAAATGTTGTTTTGGTTCAAAATAATCCATAGTTATGTTCAAATATCCTCTGTTTTGTTCATGCATTCAAGACACTATCCGAAGGGTGAGGAAGGGTGACGCGCCCGACGCGTTTCGTGACAAACGATTTCTAAATATTCCATTACCGTACTTCGAAGCATGTCAACCGCTGTTTAAAATCAATTTTTATGCCATTTTTCTCGTAAAAAAGCGATAATATTCCGACCGGGAAACCCTGTTTATGTTCAAAGAAAATAAAAACATGGTGTCGCCTCGTGCACACGCCTCAGTCTCATTGTCCTCTGATCAACCACTTACCAAAGGCGCTAATGTTTTTCAGCCAGGGGCTGCAAAGACATCATTCAGCTTTTTGCCGCCTTCTGAGAGCCTATGGGAGCCGTAGGAAGTGTCACGTTACAGCAGAGATCCTCAGTTTTCAATAAAGAGAATGTAGAAGCCCAAGAAATGGTCAGACAGGCCACTTCCTGTAAGGAATCTTCTCAGGTTTTTGCCTGCCATATGCGTTCTGTTATACTCACAGACACCATTCAAACAGTTTTAGAAACTATAGGGTGTTTTCTATCCAAAGCCAATAATTATATGCATATTCTAGTTTCTGGGCAGTAGTAATAACCAGATTAAATCGGGTATGTTTTTTATCCAGCCGTGCAAATACTGCCCACTACCCTAGAGAGGTTAAGTTCAGGAGTAAAAAGGTGCTTAACAAATCAGATAATAAGTTACATGGACATGCAATAATAGTGTTTAACCTGTTATGGCTAAAAAAGCTATTTTAAAATCGGACATATCGAGTGCATAGAGGAGTTCTGTATCTATAATTCTTAAAATAATTGTTATGCTTTTTGTGAACGTTTATCGTGAGTAATTTAGTAAATTGTTAGCAAATTCCCCGGAAGTTTGCGGGGGGTATGCCAGTTCTGAACGTCACATGCTAATGTAAAAAGCTGGTTTTTGATATAAATATGAACTTGATTGGACAAAACATGCATGTATTGTATAACATAATGTCCTAGGTGTGTCATCTGATGAAGATCATCAAAGGTTAGTGCTGCATTTAGCTGTCTTCTGGGTTTTTGTGACATTATATGCTAGCTTGAAAAATGGGTGTCTGATTATTTCTGGCTTGGTACTCTGCTGACATAATCTAATGTTTTGCTTTCGTTGTAAAGCCTTTTTGAAATCAGACAGTGTGGTTAGATTAACGAGAGTCTTGTCTTTAAAATGGTGTAAAATAGTCATATGTTTGAAAAATTGAAGTTTTTGCATTTTTGAGGTTTTTGAATAACGCGCCACGGGATTACACTGGCTGTTACGTACGTGAGACGATTTGGTGCCACCTACCCTAGAGAGGTTAAAATGGTGTAAAATTGTCATATATTTGAGAAATTGAAGTTATAGCGTTTTTGAGGTGTTTGTATTTCGCGTCACGCGATTCCACTGGCTGTTGAATAGAGTGGGACGCTAACGTCCCACCTAGCCCATAGAGGTTAAGCCGTACAGTCCACAGAGCTGGGCTTCACGGAAGAGTGACCAGAAGAAAAGCCATTGCTTAAAGAAAAAAAGAAGCAAACACCAAAAGGCATGTGGGAGACTCCCCAAACATATGGAAGAAGGTACTCTGGTCAGATGAGACAAAAATGTAGCTTTTTGGCCATCAGGGAAAATGCTATGTCTGGCGCAAATCCAACACCTCATCACCCCGAGAATAAAATCCCGATGTTTTTCATCGGCATGGGCTGGGAAACTGGTCAGAATTGAAGGAATGATGATGGCACTAAATACAGGGAAGTTCTTGAGGGAAACCTGTTTCAGTCTCCAAGAGATTTGAGACTGGGATGGAGGTTCACCTTCCAGCAGGACAACGACCCTAAACATACTGCTAAAGCAACACTCAAGTGGTTTAAGGGGAAACATTTAAATGTCTTGGAATGGCCTAGTCAAAGCCCAGACCTCAATCCAATTGAGAATCTGTGGTATGACTTAAAGATTGCTGTACCCCAGCAGAACCCATCCAACTTGAAGGAGCTGGAGCAGCATTGCCTTGAAGAATGGGCAAAAATCCCAGTGGCTAGATGTGCCAAACGTATAGAGACATACCCCAAGAGACATGCAGCTGTAATTGCTGAAAAAGGTGGCTCTACAAAGTATTGACTTTGGGGGGGTGAATAGTTATGCACGCTCAAGTTTTCCTTTTTTTTTGGTCTTATTTCCTGTTTGTTTCACAATAAAAAATATTTTGCACCTTCAAACTGGTAGGCATGTTGTGTAAATCAAATGATACAAACTCCCCAAAAATCTATTTGAAATCCAGGTTGTAAGGCAACAGAATAGGAAAAATGCCAAGGGGGGTGAATACTTTCACAAGCCACTGTATGTGGCAAAGGGTATGGCAAATAGGTTTGGCATCCCAATCGTTTGGCATTGTCACGACTTTCGCTGAAGTCGGTCCCTCTCCTTGTTCGGGCGGCGTCCGGGGATCGACATCACCAGCCTTCTAGCCATCGCCGATGCACTTTTACTTTTCCATTTGTTTTGTCTTTGTCTTACACACCTGGTTTCAATTACCCAATTAACCTGTTGGGGCTAGGGGGCAGTATTTTCACGGCTGGATAAAAAACGTACCCTATTTAATCTGGTTACTAATCCTACCCAGTAACTAGAATATGCATATACTTATTAAATATGGATAGAAAACACCCTAAAGTTTCTAAAACTGTTTGAATGGTGTCTGTGAGTATAACAGAACTCAAATGGCAGGTCAAAACCTGAGAGATTCCTTTACAGGAAGTGGCCTGTCTGACCATTTCTGGAACTTCTTTGCCATCTCTATCTTTTACAAAGGATCTCTGCTCTAACGTGACACTTCCTACGTCGTCCATGGGCGCTCAGAGCCCGGGAAAAAACAGAATGTCGTCATCCCAGCCCCAGGCTGAAACACATTATCGCCTTTCTCAAGTGGCCGATCAAGGGACTGTGGGCTTAGGCGCGTGACCTGGCCGCCCCCCGTCTTTGTGATTTTTTCCTCTGTTTGCCGAAAAGGAGATTCCCGGTCGGAATATTATCGCTTTTCTACGAGAAAAATGGCAAAAAAATTGATTTTAAACAGCGGTTGACATGCTTCGAAGTACGGTAAAGGAATATTTAGAATTTTTTTGTCACAAATGCGCCATGCGCACGACCGTTATTTACCATTTCGGATAGTTTCTGGAACGCACGGACAAAACGATGCTATTCAGATATAACGATGGATTATTTGGGACCAAACCAACATTTGTTATTGAAGTAGAAGTCCTGGGAGTGCATTCTGACGAAGAACAGGAAAGGTAAGACCATTTTTCTTATAGTAAATCTGATTATGGTGAATGCTAAACTTGCTGGGTGTCTAAATAGCTAGCCCTGTGATGCCGGGCTATGTACTTAGAATATTGCAAAATGTGCTTCATCCGAAAAGCTATTTTAAAATCGGACATATCGAGTGCATAGAGGAGTTCTGTATCTATAATTCTTAAAGTAATTGTTATGCTTTTTGTGAACGTTTATCGTGAGTAATTTAGTAAATTCACCGGAGGTTTGCGGGGGGTATGCTAGTTCTGAACGTCACATGCTAATGTAAAAAAGCTGGTTTTTGATATAAATATGAACTTGATTGAACAAAACATGCATGTATTGTATAACATAATGTCCTAGGGTTGTCATCTGATGAAGATCATCAAAGGTTAGTGCTGCATTTAGCTGTCTTCTGGGTTTTTGTGACATTATATGCTAGCTTGAAAAATGGGTGTCTGATTATTTCTGGCTGGGTAGTCTGCTGACATAATCTAATGTTTTGCTTTCGTTGTAAAGCCTTTTTGAAATCGGACAGTGTGGTTAGATTAACGAGAGTCTTGTCTTTAAATAGCTGTAAAATAGTCATATGTTTGAGAAATTGAAGTAATAGCATTTCAAACGTTTTGAAAATCGCGCCACAGGATTCAACTGGCTGTTACATAGGTGGGACGAATTCGTCCCACCTAGCCCAGAGAGGTTAATTGTTCATTATTTAACCCTCTGTTCCCCCATGTTGTTTGAGTAATTGTTTAAAGTATTGCGGTCCATATTTGTGGCCTTGTATTTTTACAACATGTATTGTGATTTTTTGAGTAAAATTGCTTTCATTACACATATCTACTGTCCTTGCGACTGACTCATCTCACCAGCTACACACAGAAGCTTTACAGAATTACTCACCTGGAATGGAGTCAGCAGGAGCAGACGACCCCACTTTTGCGCTCGAAGAGCGCATCCAGCAGAACGCAACCATGTTACAACGTCTAGGCACCACCATGGATCGCGTGCTACTGACGATGGATGTGGAGGGAGTATGATGGGACGGCTGCCGGATGCCAGGGGTTCCTACTCAAGCTGGAGCTCTACCTGGCGACTGTCCACCCGGCTCCTTCGGGACATAAGAGGGTGTCTGCCCTCGTCTCCTGCCTCTCAGGCAAAGCCCTGGAGTGGGCCACCGCCATATGGAGTGAGGGAGACGCGGCGCTGGACCATTACGCAGAGTTCGCAGTTTTTGACCACCCGCCTGAGGGTCGAGCGGCAGGTGAACGTCTGTTCCACCTGAGGCAGGGAACGAGGAGCGTGCAGGATTTCTCTTTGGACTTCCGCACCCTGACCGCCAGCGTGGGATGGAACGGCAGGGCCCTGATCGATCACTACTGTTGCAATCTGCGCGAGGATGTCCATCGGGAGTTGGCCTGCCGAGACACCACCCTCACGTTGGACCAGCTGGTGGACCTGTCCATCCGGCTGGACAACCTGCTGGCCACCCGCGGACGTCCGGATCGGGGCCCGTCTGTTCCATCCCCCAGCACCTCCGATCCGACGCCCATGGCACTGGGAGGTGCTGCGTTTAGGGCGACCGGAGGAGGGGTCATTCCCTGCACCATCTGTGGCCGCAGAGGGCACACTGCTGTTCGGGGTGGGGGGGTTTCTCAGGGAGTTGAGGCAGCAGGCAGGGCACTATCGTGTCACCCCAGGTGAGTCGGCACCAGGCTCACCCAGAGCCCCCTGTTGCTCACATGTATGTGTTTATTACATTTCCTGCGTTTCCCCCGCATTCCCAGCATAAGGCGCTCGTAGATTCAGGCGCAGCTAGGAATTTTATTGACCGTTCATTTGCTAATAGTTTAGGGATCCCCCTTGTTCCTGTGGATATGCCCTTCCCTGTGCATGCCCTAGACAGTCGACCATTAGGGTCAGGGCTGATTAGGGAGGCCACCGCTCCACTAGATATGGTTACGCAGGAGAGAATCAGTCACTTCCTTACTGATTCTCAGTGGAAAGTCGGTGGAAAGTACAGACCAGGTCTCCACCTTGCGCATCCCCTCAGAATATGCCGAATTGGCTCTCACCTTCTGTAACAAGAGGGCAACTAAATTACCATCCCATCGACGGGGGGATTGTGCGATAAATCTCCTCGTTGACGCAGCACTTCCCAGGAGTCACGTGTATCCTCTGACACAGGAGGAGACGGTGGCTATGGAAACATATGTCTCCGAATCCCTGGGGCAGGGATACAATTCGGCCCTCCACTTCACCTGCCTCCTCGAGTTTCTTTTTTGTGAAGAAGAACGATGGGGGTCTGCGCCCGTGTATTGACTATTGAGGTATCAATCAGATCATTGGGAGGTACAGCTACCCGCTGAGTCAATGCACGGGGCGCGCTTCTTCACAAAATTGGATCTCAGGAGCGCTTACAACCTGGTGCGTATCCGGGAGGGGGACGAATGGAAGACGGCATTTAGTACCAGGGCACTATAAGTACCTTGTCATGCCGTACAGGTTGATGAATGCTCCATCAGTCTTCCAGGCCTTTGTTGACGAGATTTTCCGGGACCTGCACAGGCAGGGTGTAGTGGTGTATATCGACGACATTCTGATTTACTCTGCTACACGCGCCGAGCATGTGTCCCTGGTGCGCAGGGTGCTTGGTTGACTGTTGGAGCATGACCTGTACTTCAAGCCTGAGACGTCTGTTCTTCCAACAGTCCGTCTCCTTCCTAGGGTACCGCATTTCCACTTCAGGGGTGGAGATGGAGAGTGACCGCATTTCAGCAGTGAGTAATTGGCCGACTCCCACCACGGTAAAGGAAGTGCAGTGGTTTCTAGGGTTTGCCAACTACTACCGGAGTTTTATCCGGGGTTTTGGTAAGGTAGCAGCTCCCATTACCTCCCTGCTGAATGGGGGACCGGTGCAGCTGCAGTGGTCGGCTGAGGCGAACAGGTCTTTTGGTCACCTGAAGGCTCTGTTTACCTTGGCTCCCGTGCTGGCTGATCTGGATCCCTCTTTGGCATTCATAGTGGAGGTGGATGCGTCTGAGGCTGGTATAGGAGCAGTGCTCTCTCAACGCTCGGGCACACCACCAAAGCTCCGCCCCTGTGCTTTCTTTTCGAAGAAGCTCAGCCCGGCGGAGCGAAACTATGATGTGGGGGACCGGGAGCTGTTGGCTGTTGTCAAGGCTCTGAAGGCATGGAGACATTGGCTTGAGGGGGCTAAACACCCTTTTCTCATCTGGACTGACCACCGCAATCTGGAGTACATCCGGGCGGCGAGGAGACTGAACCCTCGCCAGGCTAGGTGGCCCATGTTCTTTACCCGTTTTGTTTTCACTCTTTTCTACAGACCAGGTTTCCAGAACGCTAAGGCAGATGCACTGTCCCGGATGTATGACACAGAGGAGCGGTCCATGGATCACACTCCAATACTTCCGGCCTCTTACCTGGTTGGACCGGTGGTGTGGGAGCTGGACGCGTACATCAAGCAGGCATTCAGCACAGAGTCCACTCCCCCCAGTGTCCAGCTGGGCGCCTGTATGTTCCGTCTGCTGTCCATGACCGTTTGATCTATTGGGCCCACACGTCACCCTTCTCTGATCACCCTGGCATCGGTCGGACGGTGCATTGCCTTAGTGGGAAGTACGTGAGGATTTATGTTTCCTCCTGCTCGGTGTGCGCCCAGTGTAAGGCTCCCAGGCACCTGCCCAGAGGGAAGTTACAACCCTTACCCGTTCCACAATGGCCGTAGTCGCACCTGTCGGTGGACTTCCAGACGGATCTTCCTCCCTCACAGGGCAACACAACGAGCCATCGGTTTTCTAAGTCCTGCCGTCTCCTCACTTTGCCCGGTCTCCCTACGGCACTACAGACTGCGGAGGCCCTGTTCACTCACGTCTTCCGGCACTACGTGGTGCCTGAGGACATAGTCTCTGATCGGGGTCCCCAGTTCACGTCCAGGGTCTGGAGAGCGTTCATGGAACGTCTGGGGCTCTCGGTCAGCCTCACCTCGGGTTTTCACCCCGAGAGTAACGGGCAGGTGGAGAGCGTAAACCACGATGTGGGTAGGTTTATGCGTCATATTGCCAGGACCGGCCGGCGGAGTGGGCGGCATCCATCCCCTGGGCAGAGATGGCCCAAAACTCACTCCACCACTCCTCCACTATATTCTCTCCCTTCCAGTGCGTACTGGGATATCAGCCGATTCTGGCACCTTGGCATCAGAGCCAGATCGAAGCCCCTGCGGTGGACGAATGGTTTAAGCGCTCGGAGGAGACCTGGGATGCCGCCCATGTGCACCTGCAACGGGCCGTGAGGCGGCAGAAGACGAGCGCCACCGCAGTGAGGCCCCAGTGTTCGCACCAGGGGACCGGGTCTGGCTCTCGACCCGAAACCTTCCCCTCCGCCTGCCCTGCCGGAAGCTGGATCCACGGTTTGTGGGGCCACTCAAAGTCCTGAGGAGACTGAACGAGGTATGCTACAGGTTACAGCTGCCCCCAGATTACTGTATTAACCTGTTGGGTCTAGGGGGCAGCATTTGCACGTCTGGATAAAAAAAATGTACCCGATTTAATCTGGTTACTAATCCTACCCAGTAACTAGAATATGCATATACTTATTATATATGGATAGAAAACACTCTAAAGTTTCTAAAACTGTTTGAATGGTGTCTGTGAGTATAACAGAACTCATTTGGCAGGCAAAACCCTGAGACATTTTCTGACAGGAAGTGGATACCTGATGTGTTGTATTGACTTTAAACCTATCCCATTGAAAAACACAGGGGCTTAGGAATATTTTGCCACTTCCTATTGCTTCCACTAGATGTCACCAGCCTTTACAAAGTGTTTTGAGTCTTCTGGAGGGAGATCTGACCGAACAAGAGCCATGGAACGATGATGTCCCATTAGACACCTGGCGCGCGAGTTCATGTTGGGTACCCTCGTTCCAATACGTTATAAAAGAGTATGCATTCGTCCACCTTGAATATTATTCATGTTCTGGTTAAAAAAGGCCCTAATGATTTATGCTATACAACGTTTGACATGTTTGAACGAACGGAAATATATTTTTTCCCCTCGTTCATGACGAGAAGTCCGGCTGGCTTACATCATGTGCTAACGAGACGGAGATTTTTGGACATAAATGATTAGCTTTTTTGAACAAAACTACATTCGTTATGGACCTGTGATACCTGGAAGTGACATCTGATGAAGAGAATCAAAGGTAATGGATTATTTACATAGTATTTTCGATTTTAGATCTCCCCAACATGACGTCTAGTCTGTATCGCAACGCGTATTTTTCTGGGCGCAGTGCTCAGATTATTGCAAAGTGTGATTTCCCAGTAAGGTTATTTTTAAATCTGGCAAGTTGATTGCGTTCAAGAGATGTAAATCTATAATTCTTTAAATGACAATATAATATTTTACCAATGTTTTCTAATTTTAATTATTTAATTTCTGACGCTGACTTGACTGCCGGTTATTGGAGGGAAACGATTTCCTCAACATCAATGCCATAGTAAAACGCTGTTTTTGGATATAAATATGAACTTGATAGAACTAAAAATGCATGCATTGTCTAACATAATGTCCTAGGAGTGTCATCTGATGGAGATTGTAAAAGGTTAGTGCATCATTTTAGCTGGTTTTATGGTTTTGGTGACCCTGTCTTTGACTTGACAAAACATTACACACAACTCTTGTAAATGTACTGTCCTAACATACTCTAAATTTATGCTTTCGCCGTAAAACCTTTTTGAAATCGTAAAACGTGGTTAGATTAAGGAGATGTTTATCTTTCAAATGGTGTAAAATAGTTGTATTTTTGAAAAATTTGAATTTTGACATTTATTTGGATTCAAATTTGCCGCTCTTGAAATGCACCTGCTGTTGATGGAGTGCACCACGGGTGGCACGCTAGCGTCTCACCTAGCCCCAAGAGGTTAATCCCTCGTTCCATGTGTCTCTCCTCAGGCCAGTGTTGGCTGGTCCACTTCAGGAGTCTGAGGTGCGGGAGGTTCCTCCGCCCCCTCTGGACATCAAGGGGGCCCCGGCGTATGCTGTTCGAGCCATCCTGGGCGAGGGGCGTCGGGCGAGGGGCCTTCAGTACCTCGTGGAGTGGGAGGGGTAGGGTCCGGAGGAGAGATGCTGGGTGCCGGTGGAGGACGTCTTGGACCCTTAGTTGCGGGAGTTCCACCGTCTTCATCCGGATCTCCCTGCGCCTCGTCCTCCGGGTCATCCCCGAGGTCAGTGTCGGCGAGCTGCTGGAGCCGCATCTCAAGGGGGGCGCTACTATCATGACTTCTGCCGAAGTCGGTCCCTCTCCTTTTTCGGGTGGCATTCAGGTGTCGACGTCACCGGCCTTCTAGCAGTCGCCAATCCACTTTTCATTTTCCATTTGTTTTGTCTTTGTCTTACACACCTGGTTTCAATTCCCCAATTACTTGTTCATTATTTAACCCTCTGTTCCCCCATGTTTGTTTGTGAGTAATTGTTTATTGTGTTGCGGTCCGTATTTGTGGCCTTGTATTTTTACAACGTGTATTATGATTTTTTTTTTGTAAAACTGCTTTCATTACTCATATCTACTGTCCTGCGCACGACTCATCTCACCAGCTACAGACAGACGCTTTACAGGCATATGTACCTCAAATAAAAAAATCATGTGACTAAACTAAATAAAAATAAATTAGACTATGAAACAAAAATACATAATACAAAGAATGATAGTAAATAGATGAGGAGCACCTTAAATGAAATGTTGTAAATTAAAAGGCAAACTCGGTTTCCATCATTCATTGAATCAGATAGCTCATTCATGACAAAATCCGCTGATATTGCCAACTACTTTGACTTTTTTAATGGCAAGATAAGCAAACTTAGGCATGACATGCCAGCAACAAACACTGACACTACATATCCAAGTATATCTGACCAAGTTATGAAAGCCAAGCGTTGTAATTTTGATTTACGTGAGTGTGGAAGAAGTGAAACAATTTCTTGTTGTCTATCAACAATGACAAGCCACCGGGGTCTGACAATCTGGATGGAAAATTACTGAGGATAACAGCAGACGATATTGCCACTACTATTTGCCATATCTTCAATTTAAGCCTACTAGAAAGTGTGTGCCCTCAGGCCTTTAGGGAAGCAATAGTCATTCCTCTCCCCTAGAATATTAACCTACTTGGGATAGGGGGCAGTATTTTCACGGCCGGATAAAAAAAACGTACCCGATTTAATCTGGTTACTACTCCTGCCCAGAAACTATAATATGCATATAATTAGTAGATTTGGATAGAAAACACTCTAAAGTTTCTAAAACTGTTTGAATGGTGTCTGTGAGTATAACAGAACTCATATGGCAGGCCAAAACCTGAGAAGATTCCATACAGGAAGTGGCCCTGTCTGACAATTTATTGTCCTTCTGTAGCCTCTCTATCGAAAATACAGCATATGTGCTGTAACGTGACATTTTCTAAGGCTTCCATTGGCTCTCAGAAGGCACCAGAAAGTGGAATGAGAGGTCTGCAGTCTCTGGGCTAAGTACAGCAGCTCTGTTTGTTACTGGCCTGCCTGGGGACAGTGACACTGGAGATGCGCGTCCACGATACTACTCCATTTTGTTCTTTCAGTCTTTGAATGAATACAACGTCGCCCGGTTGGAATATTATCGCTATTTTACGAGAAAAATAGCATAAACATTTATTTTAAACAGCGTTTGACATGCTTCGAAGTACGGTAATGGAATATTTTGAATTTTTTTGTATCGAAATGTGCTCACACGTCACCCTTCGGATAGTGACCTCAACACACGAACAAAACGGAGCTATTTCAATATTACTATGGATTATTTCGAACTAAAACAACATTTGTTGTTGAAGTGGAAGTCCTGGGAGTGCATTCTGACGAAGAACAGCAAAGGTAATCCAATTTTTCTTATAGTAATTCTGAGTTTAGTGAGCACCAAACTTGATGGGTGTCAAATTAGCTAGCCTGTGATGGCCGAGCTATCTACTCCGAATATTGCAAAATGTGCTTTCGCCGAAAAGCTATTTTAAAATCTGACACCGCGATTGCATAAAGGAGTTCTGTATCTATAATTCTTAAAATAATTGTTATGTTTTTTGAACGTTTATCGTGAGTAATTTAGTAAATTCACCGGAAGTTTGCGGGGGTATGCTAGTTCTGAACATCACATGCTAATGTAAAAAGCTGTTTTTTTATATAAATATGAACTTGATTGAACAAAACATGCATGTATTGTATAACATAATGTCCTAGGAGTGTCATCTGATGAAGATCATCGAAGGTTAGTGCTGCATTTAGCTGGGGTTTTTGTTTTTGTGACATATATGCTTGCTTTGAAAATGGCTGTGTGATTATTTGTGGCAGGGTACTCTGCTGACATAATCTAATGTTTTGCTTTCGCTGTAAAGCCTTTTTGAATCGGACAATGTGGTTAGATTAACGAGAGTCTTGTCTTTAAAATGTAAAATAGTTGATTGTTTGAGAAAATTGAATTGTGGTATTTTAGTTGGTTTTGTATTTCGCGCCGTGCGATGCCATTGGCTGTTGGCTAGGGGTTCCGCAGGCGGAACGGTGTCTGTCCTTAACAGGTTTTTAACAGTCTGATGGCCTTGAGATAGAAGCTGTTTTTCAGTTTCTCGGTCCCCGCTTTGATGCACCTGTACCGACCTCGCCTTCTGGATGATATCGGGGTGAACAGGCAGTGGCTCGGGTGTTTGTTGTCCTTGATGATCTTTTTGGCCTTCCTGTGATATCAGGTGGTGTCGGTGTCCTGGAGGTTGGGTAGTTTGCCCCGGTGATGCGTTGTGCAGACCTCACTACCCTCTGGAGAGCCTTACGGTTATGGGCAGAGCAGTTGCCGTACCAGGCGGTGATACAGCCCGACAGGATGCTCTCAATTGTGCATCTGTAAAAGTTTGTGAGTGTTTTTGGTAACTAGCCAAATTTCTTCAGGCTCCTGAGGTTGAAGAGGCGCTGCTGCGCCTTCTTCACCACGCTGTCTGTGTGGGTGGACCATTTCAGTTGTGTAAGCCAATGAATTTAAAACTTTTTACCCTCTCCACTACTGTCCCGTCGATGTGGATAAGGGGCTGCTCCCTCTGCTGTTTCCTGAAGTCCACAATCATCTCCTTTGTTTTGTTGACATTGAGTGTGAGGTTATTTTCCTGACACCACACTTCGAGGGCCCTCACCTCCTCCCTGTAGGCCGTCTCATCATTGTTGGTAATCAAGCCTACCACTGTAGTGTCGTCTGCAAACTTGATGATTGAATACCATAATCCCAACTCATAACGTAATCCAAACTCATAACGTTACTACCCAGCATGAATCTGCAGGTGGCTAAGGCTAACCAACTAGGTTCAATGTTAGCTAGCTAGCTAACATTAGGCTATAACTAGCAATGCAAATGGCTCTGAGATACAAATAATATTACTACACAGATCATACACGTAATATTAGCTAACGAGCCAGCCAGCTAACATTAGCTTGCAATTTCAAACAACTTTGGCAATATTAGAAATGTACAATATCTGAAAATGTAGCTAGCTAAACTCTCTTACCAGTATACATGGATGAACACTTCTCCCTCTCTGTCATGGATGCCATGGTTGCCCTTAGTTTAAAGATGTAATCCGGAGTTTGGTGTTTTATACAACATCCTTTTTTTGTGTTCTCTTTGACTCCCTCCGCATTATTTGCAATCAAATGGCAGAATTTTCTCCAACTCCTTAGCTATCATACTCTGCTTCCACTGGGCATTACACTGATTTCAATACTCAGTCCCCCAGAAAGGGGAGAACATTAGCAACACTTATGCAGTTATTCATGATATCTTTCAAAATAGCCGCATTAGAAAGGATTACCTGCACATATGGAGCAGCTCATTTCATAGACTGAAGCGTCATCTCTCGGTATTTCCAGCCTATCCATTACTGTCTCTCAGCCAATCATGGCTAGCGGGAAGGTTCCCAGCTTTTTCCATGGCTAAACCATGGCTACACACGTTTGTTATTAAGGCACATGAAAGTCACATGTTCCAGAAAGAATTTCTGCAAAAAACGTATTTTGATAAATATTTACCTTTTAAATGCCTCTTCTGTAAAGTACTGATGTGCGACATATGCCTAATTTCCTGAAACAAGTCACATAGAAGGAAATCAGTCAATTGCCCTAATCTATGATCTCCATCTGTTGGTCACATACCTTTAAAAACAAGGTAGGGACGTGGATCAGAACCAGTCAGTATCTGGTGCCACCACCATTTTCCTCAAGCAGGGTTATTGACGAGAACCCCATGTCCAATTTATTCTGCATGCGCACAGCAGGGCTACCTGTAGGGTTGGGTGGTATCCAGATTTTTATACCGTCATATTGATCTGTACCATACCAGGGTATATGGTATTACCAAATGTGCACACAGGGGGCAATATAAAAAATTATGCACAACACAATTTAGGCAACAGGGATCCAGGAGGGAATTCAATTTCTCTGCCGCATCCAAGAAGCTTGAACTTGACACTTAGCTAGCAAGTTAGCAAACCAAATGGATAGCTGGAGCCCTGAGCTGGATGTAATTTATTTGACACATGTTAGATTTCTTGTAGTTATACTATATTTGGCTTTCTTAACTTTTTTTATTAGACTATCACAGGGTAAGCATTGCCTACCCTGACTGCACAACACTGCTTTTTTTATTGGCCCATATGCCACCCGTCCTTGTCAGAGAAGAATAATAACTTTGTTTTACATTTTTGTTTTTGCAACTATTTTGTTTGTTACATAGACATTTTACATACAATAGGTTGAAACACAATGTGTCATTCACACAGAAAGGAGGCTATAGCACATGGAATTATTGACCATCCCATGAAGGGCTAACTGTAATTAGCATTGCGAATGATTTGAAGATGGGTAATTTGAATGCCGAGCCAGGTGATACTATATAAATAAGTGTTGCGGTACATAACGAGGATAGGAAATGTAAAACCCACTGAGAATGATTGTCTAAGCTATAAGACCTTGCACTTTGCAGCTGAGAGTGTGGGTGGCTGAGGTGCCATTTTGAGTTGGACCTGCAAATGATCAACACTCCACTGAATAAGCTCTAGCAATAATGCAAGTAAATACAATGTTACAACTTCCATTTGTACCAATCTACTTCAGTTGACTTAAGATGAAAAACAAAACAAGCCTGATTATCCTTATTTACTTAAATGTAATGTATTGCTTTGTTATACTACTTAAGTTGTTTGTTTTTTGCCACAAACATGTTTGAAGATGGGGAGTATAATGAGCGATTATATCTATCCCAATTTGTTTGAATTCAGAGAAAGGATTGTTGAAAAACATTTTAGGCAGCTGGTACCATTTTATTATTTTGTTTTAGTTTCTGTGCCTTTTTGCGTTTGAGGTTTGTATCATC
Source organism: Salmo salar (assembly GCF_965601325.2). Lineage (NCBI taxonomy): Eukaryota > Metazoa > Chordata > Actinopteri > Salmoniformes > Salmonidae > Salmo > Salmo salar. The sequence continues at coordinate 70,440,254 of NC_138300.1, forward strand.
AAACGGAAATATGATATTTACATAAGTATTCAGACCCTTTACTCTGAACTTTGGAAGTTATTACAACCTTGAGACTTCTTGGATATGACGCTACAAGCTTAGTACATCTGTATTTGGGGAGTTTCTCTCATTCTTCTATACAGATCCCCTGAAACTCGGTCAGGTTGGATGGGGAGCGTCGCTACACAGGTATTTTCAGGTCTCTGCAGATACTTGCCCCGAAGCCACTCCTGCATTGTCTTGGCTGTGTGCTTAGGTTTGTTGTTCTATTGGAAGGTGACACTTCATCCCAGTCTGAGGTCTTGAGCTCTCTGGAGCAGGTTTTCATCAAGGATCTCTCTGTACTTTGCTCCGTTCATCTTTCCCTCGATCCTGACTAGTCTCCCAGTCCCTGCTGCTGAAAAACATCCCCACTATGTTAGCATAACAACAAACATTGATTTGACTAAAAGTATGAAGTTCACTCAAGTTACTACATCCAAATTTGTCAGTTCCACTTTACTAGGTTGAAATAACTTTTTAGATTAAAACCACACAAAATCTGGATTGGACTTGACATGAAATGTTACAGCAGCCTGGTAACAAACTTTTGTAAATTGAATCAACAAATCTTTGTTTACAGTGTTTGCCTTCCAATTCTCATAATTTGTATATACTGTATATGCCTTCCAACCCTTATCATACGTACAACCATGAGCTCTTTTGGGGACAATTCCATCTGTACACCCAATGCTTCAGACCACCGTCCAAGAAATGGCATTTGGCAGATCAAGGGAAAGATTGCCCTACAGTGGTAACCATATGCTGCAACGTCTTGTCTCTTTCTTAATGAGAGACAAAGCCCTCAATGCACAGTAATAGTTTACATTTTGAACCATTACTAAACTTCTGGAGGCTCTATCAACCTTTCACTCCCTCCTCTCTACCTTCTCTTCCTCTGTATCCGCTGCTAAAGCCACTTTCCTATCACTCTAAATTTCAAGTTTCTGCCTCTAACCCTTGGAAACGCTTTTCCAGCTTCTCCTTCCTCCTTAATAATCCACCACCCCTCCCTCCTACCTCTCTGTGTATGACTTTGTCAACCACCTTGAAAAGAAGGTTGACGACATCTGCTCCTCATTCACCAACTGTAAGTCGCTCTGAACAAGAGCATCTGCTAAATTATTTAAATGTTCATTAACTCTATCATCCAAACAATGTTGGCCAACTGTAAACTATATGTGGCTTCTTTCAGAACAAGACATTCCCAAATAAACCTTGCATATTCATAACATCACCTACATTAAATTATCTTTGAAGGATGAGGAAGGAATGTCGCTGAAAATCTGGTGCAATTACCTGCAGGAATCTTACCGACAGAATATCCCACATTATTTTAGGCCCATTTTGCTGTAGGACAATTCCTGTAGGAAGCCTGCAGGTAGTCCTTAAGGACAGGATTCCTGCAGAAATTGTCCAACAGGAAAGTGGCCCCCAAAACCCAGTGGGATATCCTGCAGGACCTCTTATTCATGTAGGACTTTTTTGTCAGGGCACTGACATAAATTATCATAATGATATAACCTCCAACAGATCTCTCCCTAAAAAAGAGTTGAAAGCGACAAAGATGGAGCCACAGCTTTTTCTCAGTATTCCAAGCTAATTGCGCCTTTATGCCACCTCCCCCCCAAGTATTGAACACTGAAATACAAACTTGGTTTCACCCTTTATACACAGCATATGGGAAACATTCATATTTTATTCAATAACTAGGACTACACAAGGGCTGCATCCCAAATGGAAATAGGGTGTTATTTGGTACCTAGCCTAGGACCACACAAGCTTGCACAGACATTATCACTCTTATCTACATCTAATGAGCCAAACACAATGGTGATATACATTTAGCTACCCCAGTGTGCAAACGGTGAACCAGATGCCTACAGCTGTAGTTGCCTTTATGTGTTATTGAACCAATAACTTGGCTATCTTTGGGACATCATCCCCTGTCCATGCCATCATGATATGGAAAGCGGTAATGATGCATTAAGTGCAATCCAATTGGTATTCTCTTGTTTCTCAAGGGAAACCTAAGGGAAGGGAACATTTCTGGCAGTCAGTGTGTACAGTGACCTTGTATGTCATTGTTTAGGGACTAACATTAGACCATATCTCCTTTTAATTAGCCTATTAAAAGTAAGACTTTCATTGTTAACAAAAATATCAGCTCACTCTTTCTCTGACTAAAGCAGCCCTCTTTGAGTGGAGAAATTGAAGTCACAATCAAAGTCACAACACTGGAGTCCAATAAAGAATGATAATACCATATTATGGGGAAGATCTGTTAACAGCAGACACGCTGTTGTGAATCCGCTGCCCTACATTTCCCATGTGTGTCGAGTGGGGGCTGGCTGCCTACTGATCGCCTCTGATTAGCCAAGGGATGACGGGCACCATGCCCACGGCCCAGCTGGCGCCCACTGGTACCCACTGGCTACAGTCATGCTGTGTCGGCACAGTCTGGCCGTCCATGTGCCCTTCACCCTCACTAACCTCACCCACATGAAAATGGAGGAACAGAAAATACATTCCCTGTCATTCATCGATTGGAGACAGAGAGACTGATGACAAGTGGTAAAGATTAATGTCACAGCCTGGTATGTCCTGGTACTGGGTAGGGCTGTGGCAGTCATGACATATTGTCAGCCGGTAATTGTCAAGCAAATAACTGCCGGTGTCACTGTAATTGAACATTAATTAACAGAAATATGTTTCTCTCCTGGCTTCCACGCATAGCCTACAAGCCACTGATGCAGACCATTGGAACAACTACATTTTAAAAAGTCTAATAAACCCATTTAATATAGCCTACACCATCACAATAAATCCATTATTTATTTTAGACAGGTCTAAAACAACATGATATGAAGAAAATGTAGTCTATTTCAGAATAGCATACTCCAAGTTGTCCTTATGTTAGGCCCTGATCTGGCTATGTCTTATGGCCGTGGGCTACACTAGTTCATTTAACAGACAATATTTGCTTAGAATTCCGTAGCATTATTTTCTATTATTTTATAGTATGAAAAATACATTTGAACATAGCTGAATAAAATAGAAAGGATATGTTCTCCAAACCATTTCCGAGGGAGTGTGCACATGTGACTATTCTGTATTGAGTGGAAAGAAATAGGTCCTCCTATACGCTTAATTTAGAGTTATTTATGCAACGTTAGTTGTGATACAAACATTGGGCTATATGATAAGATTTTTAATACATTCCAAGGCTGCATGATGCGAAAAGCATGAGCTCTGCTTTGTTTCTTGCGCAGGCTACTCACACTTAGTCTCTCATTCACAATTTCACAAGCACTTGATAATATTCTCACCTGGCCTCAAATTTCCCGGCGGTATCCCCCTTGTGTGGCCATAATGCCCACAAAAAAAATCATTGACTTGCGGCCAGTTTCCGTTGTGCCCTTGGGCCGTGTTCCGAAGCACCTCCTACTCACATGGCTCGCTCAGATATATAAATTCTTAATAGCCAGTGACCATCACGTGATTGGGTCCTTCTCACAGACATCTCAGCTCCGAAGTAGGCTACAAGTGAAGACAGAAACATCGCGGATGCAACTGCTAGCGTCCTTATCAAATTCCAAGGCGCATATTGAAGATGTTAGAAGAACTGTACACATTTAGGCTACTTTTCGTCAGCCATCAAGATGAGTAGGCCTAACGAACCGCCTGTGTCAATTTACTATCCCACATAGTACTTGTCCTTATGTGCGAGAAATACATTTTCAAAACATGACAGGACAGTTGTGGGATGCGATAGATCCCAAATTAATACAACCACTTGAATCAAAAACATTTTTTATAAGCAATGAGGCTGATGCAACAGATCAGAACATTTTACAATTAGGCTATTTCTTCACATTGTAAGCGCAGCAATACGCACAAGGAAGTAGATAATGAACATAAATGTTCCAAAATGCAACGTTGTGCGCTGAGAGCCAGGAAGCAAGTTCAGAGAGTGAGTGTTTTAATAAATAAATGTAACATAATACAAAACACGAACAACGGACAGACATAACACAGAAACAGAAACAATGAAGCTTGGGGAAGGAACCAAAGGGAGTGACATACAGTTGAAGTTGGAAGTTTACATACACCTTAAAACCTCTTCGCTATAGGGGGCAGAAGTTTCACGGCCGGATGAAAAACGTACCCAAATTAACCTCTTACATCTAGACGTTCCGCTAGCGGAACACCTGCTCCAATATCCAATGATGGGCGTGGCGCGAAATACAAATTCCTGGTATGACGACATTCAGGTTTTTCCCGGGCTCTGAGAGCCTATGGAAGACGTAGGAAGTGTCACGTTAGAGCAGAGATCCTTTGTAATAGATAGAGATGGCAAAGAAGTTCAAGAAATGGTCAGACAGGGTACTTCCTGTACAGAATCGTCTCACGTTTTGGCCTGCCAAATGAGTTCTGTTATACTCACAGACACCATTCAAACAGTTTTAGAAACTTTGGAGTGTTTTCTATCCAAAGCTAATAATTATATGCATATTCTAGTTTCTGGACAGGACTAATAATCAGATTAAATTGGGTACGTTTTTTATCCAGCCGTGAAAATACTGCCCCCTAGCCATAACAGGTTAAACTGCCAACTACTCAGGCCCAGAAACTAGAATATACATATTAGATTTGGATAGAAAAGACTCTGAAGTTTCCAGAACTGTTTGAATGATGTCTGTGAGTATAACAGAACTCATATGGCAGGCAAAAACCTGAGAAAAATCCAACCAGGAAGTGGGAAGTCTGAGAATTGTAGTCTTTCAGACCATTTTCTATTGAAACTACAGTGTCTGTGGGGTCAACTTGCACTTCCTAAGGCTTCCACTAGATGTCAACAGTCTTCATAAAGTTGTTTGAGTCTTCTATGGTGAAATTTGACCGAATAACAGCCGGTTCAAGCAGTGTACTGTCTGAGGTCATGTAGTTACTTCATGCGCATTCACGCATGGATAGCATTTTTTATTTTTCTTCTGTAATGAATACGCAATTGTCCGGTTGGAATATTATCGATTGTTTATGTTAAAAACACCCTAAGGTTTGATTGGAAACAGCGTTTGACATGTTTCTACAAACGGTAATGGAACTTTTGAGCTTTTCGTCTATTGATTTGCGCCCCCGTCTCGTGCCTTTTGGAATAGTGTTCTGGACGCGCCAACAAAACGGAGGTATTTGGACATAAATTATCGACTTTATCAAACAAATGAACATTTCTTGTGGAAGTGGGAGTCCTTCCGAGTGCATTCCGCCGAAGATCAGCAAAGGTAAGAAAATATTTATAACAGTATTTTAGAGTTTTGACGACGCCTTGGTTTGACGGCTAACTGTATAGCTAGCATTGATGGTTGAGCTATGTACTCAGAATATTAACCTCTATGGGCTAGGTGGGACGCTAGCGTGCCACCCGTTGTGCACTCCATCAACAGCAGGTGCATTTCAAGAGCGGCAAATTTGAATCCAAATAAATGTCAAAATTCAAATTTTTCAAACATACAACTATTTTACACCCTTTGAAAGATAAACATCTCCTTAATCTAACCACGTTTTACGATTTCAAAAAGGTTTTACGGCGAAAGCATAAATTTAGAGTATGTTAGGACAGTACATTTACAAGAGTTGTGTGTAATGTTTTGTCAAGTCAAAGACAGGGTCACCAAAACCATAAAACCAGCTAAAATGATGCACTAACCTTTTACAATCTCCATCAGATGACACTCCTAGGACATTATGTTAGACAATGCATGCATTTTTAGTTCTATCAAGTTCATATTTATATCCAAAAACAGCGTTTTACTATGGCATTGATGTTGAGGAAATCGTTTCCCTCCAATAACCGGCAGTCAAGTCAGCGTCAGAAATTAAATAATTAAAATTAGAAAACATTGGTAAAATATTATATTGTCATTTAAAGAATTATAGATTTACATCTCTTGAACGCAATCAACTTGCCAGATTTAAAAATAACCTTACTGGGAAATCACACTTTGCAATAATCTGAGCACTGCGCCCAGAAAAATACGCGTTGCGATACAGACTAGACGTCATGTTGGGGAGATCTAAAATCGAAAATACTATGTAAATAATCCATTACCTTTGATTCTCTTCATCAGATGTCACTTCCAGGTATCACAGGTCCATAACGAATGTAGTTTTGTTCAAAAAAGCTCATCATTTATGTCCAAAAATCTCCGTCTTGTTAGCACATGATCTAAGCCAGCCGGACTTCTCGTCATGAACGAGGGGAAAAAATATATTTACGTTCGTTCAAACATGTCAAACGTTGTATAGCATAAATCATTAGGGCCTTTTTTAACCAGAACATGAATAATATTCAAGGTGGACGAATGCATACTCTTTTATAACGTATTGGAACGAGGGTACCCAACATGAACTCGCGCGCCAGGTGTCTAATGGGACATCATCGTTCCATGGCTCTTGTTCGGTCAGATCTCCCTCCAGAAGACTCAAAACACTTTGTAAAGGCTGGTGACATCTAGTGGAAGCAATAGGAAGTGCCAAAATATTCCTCAGCCCCTGTGTTTTTCAATGGGATAGGTTTAAAGGTAATACAACACATCAGGTATCCACTTCCTGTCAGAAAATGTCTCAGGGTTTTGCCTGCCAAATGAGTTCTGTTATACTCACAGACACCATTCAAACAGTTTTAGAAACTTTAGAGTGTTTTCTATCCATATATAATAAGTATATGCATATTCTAGTTACTGGGTAGGATTAGTAACCAGATTAAATCGGGTACATTTTTTTTATCCAGACGTGCAAATGCTGCCCCCTAGCCCTAACAGGTTAAGCAATGTGCTTTCTCCGTAAAGTTATTTTTAAATCTGACACAGCGGTTGCATTGAGGTAGTAAATCTATAATTCTTTAAATAATTGTTATGTATTTTGTCAACGTTTATGATGAGTATTTCTGTAAATGAATGTGCACATTGTGGTCATTCAATGGAAGTTTTGGAGGCTAATCATTTTCTGAACATCACGCGCCAATGTAAAATGCTGTTTTTGGATATAAATATGAACTTGATCGAACAAAACATACATGTATTGTGTAACATGATATCTGAGGAGTGTCATCTGATGAAGATCGTCAAAGGTTAGTGCTTCATTTTAGCTGAATTTGGGTTTTTTGTGACACATCTCCTTGCTAGGAAAATGGCTGTGTGGCTTTTGTTGTTTAGGTGGTGTCCTAACATAATCTAATGTTTTGCTTTCGCTGTAAAGCCTTTTTGAAATCGGACAACGTGGTTGGATTCAGGAGAAGTGTATCTTTAAAGTGATGTAAAATAGGCATATGTTTGAGAAATTGAAATGATTAAGATTTTTGATGTTTTGAATTTCGCGGAACACCTAGATGCAAGAAGTTAACCAAATACATTTACACTCAGTTTTACACAATTCCTGACATTTATTCCAAATAAAAATTCCCTGTCTTAGGTCTGTTAGGATCACCACTTTATTTTAATTAAGAATGTAAGATGTTTGAATAATAGAGAATGATTTATGTCAGCTTTTATTTCTTTCATCACATTCCCAGTGGGTCAGAAGTTTACATAGACTCAATTAGTATTTGGTAGCATTGCCATTAAATTGGTAACTGGATCAAACGTTTTTGGTAGCCTTCCACAAGCTTCCCATGATAAGTTGGGTGAATTTTGGCCCCTTCCTCCTGACAGAGCTGGTGTAACTGAGTCAGGTTTGTAGGCCTCCTTACTCGCACACACTTTTTCAGTTCTGCCCACAAATTGAGCTTTGTGATGGCCACTCCAATACCTTGACTTTGTTTTCCTTAATAACCTCTTGAGGACCCCTTCGAGATAAAATCACGTTAACCTGTTGGGTCTAGGGGGCAGCATTTGCACGTCTGGATAAAAAAAATGTACCCGATTTAATCTGGTTACTAATCCTACCCAGTAACTAGAATATGCATATACTTATTATATATGGATAGAAAACACTCTAAAGTTTCCAAAACTGTTTGAATGGTGTCTGTGAGTATAACAGAACTCATTTGGCAGGCAAAACCCTGAGACATTTTCTGACAGGAAGTGGATACCTGATGTGTTGTATTGACTTTAAACCTATCCCATTGAAAAACACAGGGGTTTAGGAATATTTTGGCACTTCCTATTGCTTCCACTAGATGTCACCAGCCTTTACAAAGTGTTTTGAGTCTTCTGGAGGGAGATCTGACCGAACAAGAGCCATGGAACGGTGATGTCCCATTAGACACCTGGCGCGCTACTTCATGTTGGGTACCCTCGTTCCAATACGTTATAAAAGAGTATGCATTCGTCCACCTTGAATATTATTCATGTTCTGGTTAAAAAAGGCCCTAATGATTTATGCTATACAACGTTTGACATGTTTGAACGAACGGAAATATATTTTTTCCCCTCGTTCATGACGAGAAGTCCGGCTGGCTTACATCATGTGCTAACGAGACGGAGATTTTTGGACATAAATGATGAGCTTTTTTGAACAAAACTACATTCGTTATGGACCTGTGATACCTGGAAGTGACATCTGATGAAGAGAATCAAAGGTAATGGATTATTTACATAGTATTTTCGATTTTAGATCTCCCCAACATGACGTCTAGTCTGTATCGCAACGCGTATTTTTCTGGGCGCAGTGCTCAGATTATTGCAAAGTGTGATTTCCCAGTAAGGTTATTTTTAAATCTGGCAAGTTGATTGCGTTCAAGAGATGTAAATCTATAATTCTTTAAATGACAATATAATATTTTACCAATGTTTTCTAATTTTAATTATTTAATTTCTGACGCTGACTTGACTGCCGGTTATTGGAGGGAAACGATTTCCTCAACATCAATGCCATAGTAAAACGCTGTTTTTGTATATAAATATGAACTTGATAGAACTAAAAATGCATGCATTGTCTAACATAATGTCCTAGGAGTGTCATCTGATGGAGATTGTAAAAGGTTAGTGCATCATTTTAGCTGGTTTTATGGTTTTGGTGACCCTGTCTTTGACTTGACAAAACATTACACACAACTCTTGTAAATGTACTGTCCTAACATACTCTAAATTTATGCTTTCGCCGTAAAACCTTTTTGAAATCGTAAAACGTGGTTAGATTAAGGAGATGTTTATCTTTCAAATGGTGTAACATAGTTGTATTTTTGAAAAATTTGAATTTTGACATTTATTTGGATTCAAATTTGCCGCTCTTGAAATGCACCTGCTGTTGATGGAGTGCACCACGGGTGGCACGCTAGCGTCCCACCTAGCCCCAAGAGGTTAACTGGATTGGTTGGACAACAACCAGTGAAATAGCACGGCGGGAAATAAAAAAAAATCTCAAAATTTAAATTCAAGTATTATACGGCATTTTAAAGATACTCTACTCGTTAATCGAATCACATTGTCCGATTTCAAAAAGGCTTTATGGTGAAAGCAAAAAATGTGATTATTTTAGGATAGCACATTAGCCAAAAAAAAAGCAATTTTCCAAGCATGGATAGCCGTCACAAAACCAGATATACAGCTAAAATTAAGCACTAACCTTTGACAATCTTCATCAGATGACACTCCTAGGACATCATGTTAGACAGTACATGCATTTTTTGTTCGATCAAGTTCATATTTGTATCCAAAAACCCAATTTTTACATTGGCGCGTGACGTTCAGAAAAAGTTTTCTCCCCATCACTTCCGGTGAATAGGCACATTCACTTACAGAAGAACTCATAAACGTTGACAACATTTAGAACAATTATTTAAAGAATTAGAGATAATCTACTCCTTTATGCAACCACTTTACGGAAAAAGCACATTGTTCAATATTCTGAGTACAAAACTTAGCCTTCAATGCTAAGCTATACAGTTAGCCTACAACCACGGCGTCGACAAATCTCTAAAAATATGTTCAAAATATTTTCTTACCTTTGCTGATCTTCGGCGGAATGCACTTGGAACGGCACCCACTTCCACAAGAAATTTTCATTTGTTCTGCAAAGTTCATCATTTATGTCCAAATACGTCCGTTTTGTTGACCCATCCAGAACACTTTACAATGCCATGTGGCGTGGACGCAAATCCATAGACGAAATGTTCAAAAGTTCCATTACCGTTAGTTGAAACATGTGAAACGATGTTTACAATCAATCGTTTAGGGTATTTTTTAATGTAAAATTATGATAATTTTCCAACCGGACAATAGGTATTCATCCCAGAAGAAAAATAACGAACAGCGAAGTCACGTGCATGCGTGTCACGAGACACCTGTCCTCAGACTGGCCACTGATTGACTGAGCCATAATTTTCTGCCCGGTAACAGGTGATGGATGAAACCAGTTCCTAAAGATTGTTGACAGCCAATGGAAGAGTTAGGAGGTGCAACATAAATCCTATGTCACTGTAGTTTTTCAAGGGATTCAAAAGAAAAACTACATTTCTAACTTCTCCCACTTCCTGATAAAAAAAATTCTCAGGTTTTTGCCTGCCATATGAGTTCTGTATTACTCACAGACACCATTCAAATCTACTAATAAAATGCACATTCTATTTTCTGGGCCAGAGTATTAACCTGTTTAAATTGGGTACGTTTTTCATCTGGCCGTGAAAATACTGCCCCCTAGCCCAGACAGGTTAAGCCATTTTGCCACAACATTGGAAGTATGCTTGGGGTCATTGTCCATTTGGAAGACTCATTTGCGACCAAGCTTTAACTTCCTGACTAATGTCTTAAGATGTTACTTCAGTATATCCACATAATTTTCCTCCCTCATGATGCCATCTATTTTGTGAAGTGCACCAGTCCCTCCTGCAGCAAAGCACCCCCAAAACATGATGCTTCTACCCCCGTGCTTCATGGTTGGGATGGTGTTTTTTGGATTGCAAGCCTCCCCCTTTTCCTCCAAACGTAACGATAGTCATTACGGCCAAACAGTTCTATCAGACCAGAGGACATTTCTCCAAAAAGTACGATCTTTGTCCCCATGTGCAGTTGCAAACCATAGTCTGGGTTTTTTATGGCGGTTTTGGAGCAGTGGCTTCTTCCTTGCTGAGCGGCCTTTTAGGTTGTGTTGATATAGGACTCGTTTTACTGTGGATATAGATACTTTTGTACCTGTTTCCTCCAGCATCTTCACAAGGTCCTTTGCTGTTGTTCTGGGATTGATCTGCACTTTTCGCACCAAAGTACGTTCATCTGTAGGAGACAGAACGCGTCTGCTTCCTGAGCGGTATGACAGCTGTGTGGTCCCATGGTGTTTATACTTGCGTACTATTGTTTGTACAGATGAACGTGGTACCTTCATGCATTTGGAAATTGCTCCCAAGGATGAACCAGACTTACATTTACATTTACATTTAAGTCATTTAGCAGACGCTCTTATCCAGAGCGACTTACAAATTGGTGCATTCACCTTATGATATCCAGTGGAACAACCACTTTACAATAGTGCATCTAAATATTTTAGGGGGGGGGGAGTTAGAAGGATTACTTTATCCTATCCTAGGTATTCCTTAAATAGGTGGGGTTTCAGGTGTCTCCGGAAGGTGGTGATTGACTCCGCTGTCCTGGCGTCGTTAGGGAGCTTGTTCCACCACTTGCAAACTTCTGGAGGTCTGCAAGTGTTTTTCTGAGGTCTTGGCTGATTTCTTTAGATTTTCCCATGTTGTCAAGCAAAGAGGCCCTGAATTTGAAGGTAGGCCTTGAAATACATCCACAGGTACAAGTCCAATTGACTCAAATTATGTCAATTAGCCTATCAGAAACTCCTAAAGCCATGAAATAATTTTCTTGAATTTTCCAAACTGTGTAAAGGCACAGTCAACTTAGTGTATGTAAACTTCTGACTGACTGGAATTGTGATACAGTGAATTATAAGTGAAATAATCTGTCTATAAACAATTGTTTGGAAAAATGACTTATGTCATGCAAAGTAGATGTCCTAACCGACTTGCCAAAACTATAGTTTGTTAACAAGAAATTTGTGGAGTGTTTGAAAAACAAGTTTTAACGATTCTAACCTAAGTGTCTGTAAACTTCCGACTTCAACTGTATAATGGGCAGGTAATCATGGAGGTGATTGAGTCCAGGTGACAGGTGTGCCATAACGAGCAGCCTGGAGACCTAGAGGCCGGAGAGGGAGTACACGTGACACAAAATGACACTTTTCCCGTGGTTCATTTTCATGCCAGCCAGGTAGGCTAAGCAATGTGAAGCAATGTGCTTAGTATTAGAAATAAATGTAGTAGGCCATCAAAACTGTTTTGTCATGGAATTGCATTGCCTATAGAAGGCTGTATGTAAAACATGAGCTCATGAACTCTCATGAAGTGTTTAATTAGATTTTCGATTATATTTGCATTGATGTCAGAGTGATTAGAGGGAAAATAGAGTGCTAAGTACTAGTCAGTTAGCAAGTTTGGTAGGCTACTAATGAACATCAGCAGCATCAGAGCACAGTTTTGGAGAAGTCTAGTTACCGTGACTAAACCATCATGTGGAATTTGACTGTGGTCATGACTTGTGACTGTCGGTAATATGGTCACCGTAACAGCCCCAGTACTGGGTAAAGTTCAAGATGCCTTTGATCTAAACAAGAGCCCCAGGACCAGGTCTTGGTATCAAACGCAAGCCTGCTTTGACACCTCTCACTTCAGCTAACTCTCATGATCCTGATTACTCTTTAGCTCCGTCAACTAAGATATGTTAGGATAGATCAGAGATAGAAACGTACTCCTCGTGATGTTCAGAGGGTTCCAAAAGCATTCAAGCAAATGATTGGAAGGTCAAACATCAGTGTCAAGCGTTGCATACATTGAACGGTGAATGGGTTGGTTTTGGTTGATGTGGTTGGAGGGCATTCTGAGGTCTAATTCTGATTGGCTGAGAATTCATTGCGGTTAGAAGGCCGTAGAATATACTTCTCTTGTCACGATCCTCGTCTTCTGACGATATGTTGAAGTCACTGTCAGAGAAAGTGGACCAATACGCAGCGGGTTGCGTGCTCATCATCTTAATATATTAAATGAATGTGAACACGTGAAAACAACGGACGACTAGTGACAGTTTCACCGGCTATAAATTCACTCGCAGTGCGAAATACAACTACCCACGAAACACAAAGACAAACACACCCTACTATATAGGACTCCCAATCAAAGGCAACTCAACACACCTGCCTTCAATTGAGAGTCCAACCCCAATAAACTAGACATAGAAACACAGACATAGACCAGTGACAAACCCCATAAACATACATCAACTACCCTCTGCCACGTCCTGACCAAACTACAATAACCAAATATACTCTATACTGGTCAGGACGTGACATCTCTGAGTAGAATATGGCAATGACTTCAACTACATTAAAGGTAGTTCTGCTATGGACATGCACATGGCTATGTAACCTGACCATGAAAAACTCCAGACCGTAGTTATAGACTAACTAGGAGCTGGAGATTCTTGGACAACCCATGTTCTTTCCCTTACATTTTGTGAAACTAGCTGCAATTTGATTTGTGTTTTGTCAATATATTTATCCATTGTGGATGTTAATGTCTTTCTTACCTATTTTACTTAAAACTGTTCATTCAATCACAAAACCATCTGTCGGACACATTTAGAAAACAGGACTTTCTAACAGTGGTGCAAAATTGATATTGAAAATAAACAATGAGGTATAAATCATTGCAATCTACAAGTATGTGCTTATAAAACAGTTTAATATTCATCCAAGCTGTGCACTGCACGTTTTCTAAATGCCACCAGATGTTGCCATAGCGACAGTGAGTGTTTGAATATCCATTCAGTCTTGCACTTGATGAGCTTGACACCGCAATAAGGTTTTTGTAGGCTAATGGATAGGACAGGGCACCAACAATGCTCCGACAAGCACGTCTTAATTCAAATGAAAAAAAAAAACATTGAAGATTTCATTTCCTGGAAAGCAGGCAAGGAGAAGTTCTGTGAAACTGAACTAAGACTTGACTGGAATTCAATTAGTCACTGTTTTAGGATATGTTCTCAACTTAGTCATTTAATGAAGAAAAATACAATAAATTGATGATTCGAAAAAAAATCTAGGATTAACTGACACAGAAATATTAAGAGTGGCACAGTGAATTGTGGCATGTGAATTAGGTTTGCTTAATTATTTGGAGATCTAAAGTAAAACAAAATATAAATCAGAAATTATGACAGGAAGAGTGCGGGAGCAGAATGCCATTGTTTTTCTTCACAATGGAAAAAAAGCTGACAGTTATCAGTAGGGTTTCTTTGAACCACCCAAGCTGGGTGCAGTCCATGGTCAATGACCCAGACAGAAATGTATTGGCAATAACTGGCTATCAGAAAGATGTAAAAATAACAAAAAACACGGGAGGACTGTCTCCTGAAGGCTGGCTGGGTGGCTTCATTAAAAGTAACCATTTATTTATTTGATTTCTGTGCTCAGAGGGCACAGTCATAACTAAGGTTAGCCCAAGAACACTTTGTCTTGGTCCCTCAGGACCTACTGCTCTGGGAGATCCTCAGCTCCATGTCAGAGAGGTGGCAGTGGGGAAGACATATGATGAGCCACAGTGGGAAGCATTTTTGGGCTATCAAGACACTGTTAGAAAATGGAAAAGAAACAAGCTTATTTTTTAAATTATGGAATCTGTTATGATGTCAAGCAATTGTCTTTCTGAAAGAGGATTTATTATTGTGCTGAGCCCTCTGCATTTGATTACAAGAGCTGTATGAAGTATGTGTTTTATATTTGCTGCTTTGACAATTGATTGGATTCACTTTTGTTGCTGTGCTTGTTGATTACAGTACATCTCTAGCATAATTTCATGATGACGATCATTTTCTCATCAGTTTCCATGTGCTACTCTTCCCTAATTTAATTTCTCCCTCTTTTATTCTTACTGTAAAATCATGAATCCATTTGATATGCAAATATAAAACATGCTTCATTTCCCAGCAAGTATAGATATAGAACATTTAACAATGTGTGTTAAAGGAAGTGGAAGGGTACCGGAGATAGAAACAAATGCATGGTGAAGATTTTACTTTTATATGTCAACAGAAGTTTTAGAGTTGTTATATGTTTGGCTTATAATACATTATCAAATGAAATCAATGGCTTATATCAGTAAAGAGGCTACATCTCATTGTATACCTACATCTCTAACTCAGGTATGCAATAGTATTACAATAAAATCAACAACACTATTGTTAATTGAGTTTAGAATATAAAAATAGCTGATATTAAAACATTTGTTTGTGGTGCTATTTCCATAAATGTATTTGTTGCTTTCATCGTCCCAGTTCATAGAATGTCATACAGTGTTGGGGAATATAACTCTGGTGATGAGAATGACAGCCTCAATGTCTGTAGGTTAAGGGTATTAATCAGCATCTCATAAAGTTGTGTGGACTTAAGCCAATCAATCATGCTAATAATGAATTATGTGCCAAGGACAGAGGAGAGCCAGGCGACAATGTGGCCCCTAGGGTAAGTGGAATAAAGGCTGCAGTCATTCTATTGGTGTAACTGTGCCCTCATGTAAAAATCCCTTCATATCTACAGTATGAGACTAATATCCCTACAAAATCCATATCCCGCTGCAAAAGCAGATGCAAAAAAAAAAAAGGTTAATAAATAATGGGTCTCTGGTGTTGGTTTGTGGCAGACACCCAGTCTTCAGTCGGCAGGGGAAGAGTTATGAATATGATTTGGCGAGCTGAGCAGGAGAAAAGCCTGTAATGCCTTTTAATCCGCCTCCTCTCACATGACAATGTGCTAGGAATACTGAGGAAGCCCCAGCTCAACTCACCTTGCAGCTGGGTAAACAAGGACCAACACAGCGTCATCATTTACAGAGGCTTTTTCAATAGCATTAGCACCAGCGGGAGAAGTCCCTCTGCTTTCTCTCCCAAATTGTGCAGAATTGCCACGGGACATTAACTGCTAGTGTGTTGAAGAGTCAGGAGTGAGCTTTGTTTAACTGTTGCATTAAATCCTAAGAATATAGGCGGACAGGAGTGCAAGCACCTGCGGTTTTTGTACCAGGAGAAATCATGTGGTAGCATGTGAGAATGTGAATAAGGTCCACTACCTCTGGCATAACATTTGGCGTCTATAGATGGGTATGGTAGTTAATTTCATGAAATTTTACTATTGTGTAAAATGGGGATTGTTCTGGGACCTCAATCATTCTGCCATTACATTTCAGTTACTACTTTGACATGACACTTGCCAATATATATCTCAAAATCTAACTATTGATACTCTTATTTCACAATTACATTACAGTCATGCTAGTCTGTGTAAGGGGTCTTTAAAACAAAAGTAACTCAATTCAGAGTGGAATACAGCTTTGACCTACCAGTGTAGATTATCATTGTTCGGTGTGTCACTGTTTGGCCTGGGTCTGTTGTTCGCCCACCTTGCACTGTTCCCCTGTGGATTGGCTGGTGCCAGATTAGCATCATGGTCAGAATGAAAGTGGATCTAATGGTCCTTCCTTCCAGAAAACTCAACTGAAACATTACATTCATTTACAAGCTCATTCGTAGATAATGAGTTATGGATAAAATAATCGGACATCTTTTTTTTTTTGGGGGGGGGGGGGGGGGGGGGGTAAATTGAATATTTTGCAACGTGAGGAAATTATCAGGGGTCATTTGAACATAACAATCTAATCCTGCTATGAATTGGCATGGTCATCTCAGGCTTTGCCATTAACAGTTTTTTTTCCTGACAGCTTCTGCCAGGTGGTAGGGAGTAAGTCCGATCTATTACTCCATAGAGGACTGGAGTCCAACAGGGATCAATTAAAGGCCCTGTCCTCGCTTCACCTTTGTGATGCAGATGACATCAAATACTTTAACCTCTTGACATTGTTTTCGAGCATGTCCCAAATTCATCTCAGTCCGGTTGGATTCCATTCAATACATTTCAGCCTGGATGGATCCAGGTCAAACTAACAAGATTGTGATGCTCTACCTACCAGGAAAGGGCTCTACACTCCAAGGTGTCTTACACAGTTGACTGCTCAACAATCTCTTCCTTCCTGACTTCAAGGAACCTGCGCATTACCTTACATGACCAGCTGGCCTTTTCAGACAAAATTTGATCAATAACTATTACGTAGACTTTTGGAATCCTCCCATTTCTGACATCATACACAAAGCTCTTGTACTTTCGGTTTGAGTTTAAAATAGTTTTGACACAGGAACAGGACCAATTTAATGTCAATTGATATGATCGATGTAAGGACAGAGGTGATTGGTTTCCCTTAAGCGATCATACAAATGTAGGGACAGACGCTCCCTAAATATTACAGTAACCGGAAGGATGCAAGATCGAATCCCTGAGCTGACAAGGTAAAAATCTGTCGTTCTGCCGCTGAACAAGGCAGTTAACTCCTTAAGGATAGGGGGCGCTACAGCGAATTTTGAAAAAAATATGTGCTCATTTTAAATGGCCTCCTACTCAAACTCAGAAGCTAGGATATGCATATAATTTGTAGATTTGGATAGAAAACACTCTAAAGTTTCTGAAACTGTTTGAATGGTGTCTGTGAGTATAACAGAACTCATATGGCAGTCAAAACCCTGAGACAGATCCTAACAGGAAGTGGAAATCTGATTTGTGGACTCACCTTCAGCACTTTGCCTATAAAACACACCATGAGTTAGGATTCATTGAGCACTTCCTAAGGCTTCCACTAGATGTCAACAGTCTTTACAAAGTGGTTTGAGTCTTCTATGGTACAAACTGACCGAAAGACAGGCTTTGGAAGTTGGTCACAGGGGGAGGGCCATTACTACTATGACGTGGCTACCCTCCCCTTTCGAAACGTTTAGTAAGACAATGTAATCGTCCCCCTTGAATATTATTGAAGCTCTGGTTGAAAAAGGCCCTAAAGATTTATGTTATACAACGTTTGACATGTTTGAACGAACTTAACCCCTGTGCGAAATTTTTTTCAAATTATAGCGTTTTATATATACACCTCTCCTGAATCGAACCACGTTGTCCGATTTCAAAAAGGCTTTACAGCAAAAGCAAAACATTCGATTATGTTAGAGGAGTATATCGTAAAAGTAGCCACATAGCCATTTTCTGACCAACCACATGCATCACAAATAACCAAAAAACAGCTAAATGCAGCACTAACCTTTGACAATCTTCATCAAATGACACACCTAGGACATCATGTTACACAATACATGCATTCTTTTGTTCGATAAAGTTCATATTTATATATAAAAACAGCATTTTACATCGGTGCGTAACGTTGACTAACTATTTTCCCTCAAATGCATCCGATGAAACAGCGCTACAATTTACTAAATTACTATTCGAAAACATTTTTAAAATGTAATATTGTCATTCTAAGATTTATAGATGAATATCTCTTGAAAGCACCTGTAATGCCAGATTTAAAATAACTTTACTGGGTAATCACACTTTGTGATAAAAGGGGATGCGATACTCAGAACAATAGGCTAGCAATACAGGTCAGCGCCATCTTGGAACAATCACATATCAAATCTAGTCTTGTATACTATTGTCAATAATCCCTTACCTTTGATTATCTTCATCCTTAGGCACTTCCAGGAATCCCAGGTCCACAACAAATGTATTTTCGTTCGAAAAAGTTAATCCTTTATGTTCCATTAGCTTGTTGTTGTTAGCGCGTTCTGAAGGTTGCACCAAAAGTTCCGACGTGCGCGGGGCTACTCTTTCAACAAAATGCATTTTTTTCTTATTTAGGTTCGTTCAAACACGTCAAACGTTGTTTAACATAAATCTTTAGGGCCTTTTTCAACCAGAGCTCCAATAAGATTCAAGGGGGACAATTGCATTGTCTTTATAAACGTTTCGAAAGGGGAGGGTAGCCAGGGGCGCCGGCGTCATAATGGTGATGGCCCTCTCCGTGTGACCACGTTCCACAGCGTGTCATTCTGTCAGTTTTCACAGTAGGAGACTCAAATCACTTTGTAAAGACTGCGGACATCTAGTGGAAGCAATAGGAAGTGCTCAATGAACCATAGCTCACGGTGTGATTAATAGGCACCGTGATGAAGTTGAGTCCGCAATTCAGAATTCCACTTCCTGTTTCGATGTGTCTCGGGGTTTTGACTGCCATATGAGTTCTGTTATACTCACAGACACCATTCAAACAGTTTTAGAAACTTTAGGGTGTTTTCTATCCACAAGTATTAATTATATGCATATCCTAGCTTCTGAGTTTGAGTAGTAGGCCATTTAAAATGGGGACAATTTTTTTTCAAAATGCGCTGTGGCGCCCCCTATCCTAGGCAACCGTCAAGAGGTTAAATATATATTTTTTGCACATTCGTGACGACAAGTCCCGCGCGCTACAGTACATTTTGAGTAGCCTTCGGAACGCGCTAACAAGAAGAAACTATTGGGACATAAATTAACTTTTTCGAACAAAACTACATTTGTTTGTGGACCTGGGATTTCTGGAAGTGCCTTCTGATGAAGATAATCAAAGGTAAGGGAATATTTACAATAGTATACAATAGTATATTTGATTTTAGATGGTTCCAAGATGGCGCTAACCTGTATCGCCTAGCCTATTTTTCTGAGCATAGCATCCCTTTTATTGCAAAGTGTGATTTCCCAGTAAAGTTAATTTTAAATCTGGCAATGCGGTTGCATTCACGAGATGTTAATCTATAATTCTTTGAATGACAACATTAAAATTTTAAAAATGTTTTCGAATAGTAATTTAGTAAATTGTAGCGCTGATTCACCGGATGCATTTGAGGGAAAATAAAAATATGAACTTTATCGAACAAAAGAATGCATGTATTGTGTAACATGATGTCCTAGGAGTGTCATCTGATGAGATTGTCAAAGGTTAGTGCTTCATTTAGTTGTTTTTTGGTTATTTGGGATGCATTTGGTTGGTTGGAAAATGGCGGTGTGGCTATTTTGACGATGTACTCTCCTAATATAATGTAATGTTTTGCTTTCGCTGTAAAGCCTTTTTGAAATCGGACAACGTGGTTCGATTCAGGAGAAGTGTATCTATAAAACAGTGTAAAATAGTCCTATGTTTGAGAAGAAAAAAAATATTAGATTTGGTTATGGTTAGGTTATGAATATGGCGCTCTGATTTTTCGCTGGATGTTGATCCCGCATACGGGACCAGCCTTTCAAGAGGTTTTAACCCACTGTTCCTAGGCCGTCATTGAAAATAAGAATTTGTTCTTAACTGACTTGCCTAGTTAAATACAGGTAAAATAAAAACATTTTAAAAACTCTGCATTGATTTAATGGACACCAACCAATTAAAGAAATTGATTAATTTAAAAGCCCTAGGCCGGATCCCATCGCTTTACCATGCATTTTCAGTGATACCTGATGTAATTATCAGTGGTATCTGGCAAAGAAAGTGGAAAAATAACAACATTTCACTAATCTTTGCCTTGGGTAACAACAAGACACTGTGCCCCACCGAATCCCCTGACATTACACAGACTCCCTCTATGGGAGCCAGACACATTGTCTCCTGATGCATTCTACACATTTTTCCATGGGGAATAGAGAAAATGTTGCAGTTTTAAAGCAAATTTTATGCAATGCAAACAAAATAATCATGGGGCAGATAATTGTTTTGCATTTTTAAAACAAATTTCATACAATTCTACTCATTTTGCCATGGGGCAGAGAGAAAATGTTGCAGTTTTAAAGCTAATTTCCTGCAATTCTACACATTTTGCCATACCATTTTGTTCATATGATATCTGAGTGAGAGTAACTAACAAATTCAATGGGGCCCCTTGGAGATTGGAGCCCCTGGGCACGTGCCCTCTCAGTAATTTGGCCATGAGACTGAGATGGGCTAATTGAGAGACTGTCAGTGACTAACATAACAAGAAGAAAACTGCTGATGCACTACCAAATTGTGTATCCGACTATACATTTTTAGGTGAGTTGAGGGCCCCCTAGTGGTTGCTTATTTAGTTCATGCCTAGAAACGGCACTGTCAGCAAAGTAAATTGCTCAATATGCTTCTTCCCTTTCTAAAATCAGATGGGAAATCAAAGTGACCAAAACAGCCACTGGCACATACAATCACCCACAGTGTAAAACCCTCAATCGGCGTGACTCACTGTCTCATGGTGGTCAGGGACCCACTAGTGGGTCACTGCCAATTTCTTCTGGTCCGCAGGTAATGATAGGTCTGTGGTTCGAAGCACTGTTTGTTCATTTGAAGGGTGACTAGGAAAGTGGGTCATGGCACCCCCCATGGGACTATAATGTATAGAAAATGTGTACATCCTTATGGGTGGCTATTATGCCTCTGTGTTTTAACTTGGTCCACATTCATCGTGTGACTAACCGACTAATCCCTGCCTCACACCTCCTGTAACAGACAAACACCCTTGGCTTAAACTCAGATTTGCATTACCCATCAACCTACTTGGCTCTAAAGACTCCTACAGTACTTAATCTGTCTAAACCCAGGAGGGGTAATCTTCATTCTCTCAGAATAGTTACACCAACCTGTTAGTCCACCTTCAGTTGAATTATATTTCAATGGACCCCAATTTCCAGTGACAAGCTTAATAATTAATGGTTGTGCCATATGCCCACTAGGAAAGCTCCACTGGTTGTTGAAAATATCATTTCACAATCAATTTGACACCATGTCGGATGAACATAAATGAAAGCAGATGCACCAGATAAGGTTAAACATAGGACTTTTAATGGTTTTATTGATTATTTTTTGAGTCGAGAGAGACATGTCAATCCATTTGTAAAGGTAGTATTTTATTATCCGCCCACTCAACCATAGCCACATGTTCAAAATAATTTTCCTAAAGTCTTGTGTTGTCATGGGTGATATTCTGTGTATAATAAATACTTCAATATAACAAATACTTTAATTGTACAGCTATTTTTGGTTACATCCACATTAAGAATGAACAGCTAATGGCATACAGTAAATGAGATTGTACAATTATCTTTATTGAATTTACCTGATATACCTTCTGGGTGATTATGCTTATCATTGTACATTAGATCACAGATATGTAGTATATCTGCATGCATTCATTCAGGTATCCTTGGATATCATATTAGTGACTTGTGTGCCTATGGCTATCTGCAGCTTCTCTCCATCCCTGCAGAGTGAGTAAAATGCAGCTGCACTGTTGGTTGCCACAGTGCTCACCAGGAGGCCTATTTAAAATCCCTAAACTATCACTTTCCCTGGCTACAACTACCACCGATCTGCAGCGCCCAGGCATCCCTCAGAGGACTGCCACAGCCCTTTCCCAGTTAATATATCACAAGGAGGCTTTGGGGTTGACCGTAACGGCATTACTCTTGGACCTTCACAAGGATATCTAATGCCGAAAGACAATTTTATTATTTCATTTTCTATGGTTATGGTAGTGTCATTGGATCCCACATTCTGTGCTGTAAACTGTACACCCACTGGAGACTACAATAGGCCTTGGGAAATAAATTGGACACCCTGCTAATAGAATTACTTATAACTGTTAAATGTGGTCACTGGAGCTGTTTTACTGATACTGCTGTGTGGAGTTGATTAGATAATGTACAAGGGGGTTACTATATAGGGCTCAGACATGGGGTTGTTAGATTACAGTTCTAAAGTATGTCAGAGAATACCAAATCACTCAAATATCTGCTCAAGAAAGAGCCTTTGGGTTAAAGGCAGGAGTTTAGCTTCGGTTCAATGAAGGTAGCCCATCCCTCGCCTTGGGCCTTGGCACTGTATTTTTTTATTTAACTAGGCAATTCAGTTAAGATAAAATGTGTATTTACAATGACGGCCTACCCCAGCCAAACCCGGACAACGCTGGGCCAATTGTGCGCCACCCTATGGGACTCCCAATCACAGCCAGATGTGATGCAGACTGGATTCGAACCAGGTACTGCAGTGACACCTCATGCACTGAGATGCAGTGTCTTAGACCACTGGCCCACTCGAGAGCCGAAATACTTTGGAGACCCCTCCTGATCTGCACTGTAAAAAATATCCTGTTTTTACGGTAACTTACTGTAAAAAAGGTACCGAATGTTACTGTAAATTCCAAATAAATATTCATTTAACAGTACATTACTGTAAAGATCACGCAGGTATGATTTAGGACTTTTAACCCCTTTTTAACATTGGGTATTTTTACAAAAACGTCTGTAGACTGAATGGTTTGAGCAGCAAACTATTGAAAG
Source organism: Salmo salar (assembly GCF_965601325.2). NCBI lineage: Eukaryota > Metazoa > Chordata > Actinopteri > Salmoniformes > Salmonidae > Salmo > Salmo salar. The sequence continues at coordinate 70,463,546 of NC_138300.1, forward strand.
CACTTTATGAAAAGCTGGGACTCTCACGAACACGCACATTTTGCTGTATGACGCTCACAAGTTACACAAGAGTCGTTAGAAGGTAAGGGGTGTCCAGGACATAGTGTCTGTGTCACGTCCTGGCCAGTATAAGGGTTAATTGTTATTGTAGTTTGCTCAGGACGTGGCAGAGGGTATTTGTTTTATGTGGTCCGGGGTGGTGTTTTGGTAAAAGGGTGTTTGATTTAGTATTTCCGGGTTTTTGGTTTATGGTCTATGTTTATGTATTTCTATGTGTAGTCTAGTAAGTGTGTTTCTATGTAGAGTTAATTGGGGTGGACTTCCAATTGAAGGCAGCTGTGTGGTGTTGCCTTTGATTGGAAGTCCTATATTAGTTGGGTGTGTTTGTCTGTGTGTTTGTGGGAGATTGTTCTGTGTTTAGCCTTGTGCCTTGCCAGACTGTCTGTGGATTGTTCGTTCGTTCGTTCGTTCGTTCGTTCGTTCGTTCGTTCATTGTTTTTGTGTTCATTTTTGATTTAATAAATGTTCAAAATGAACAAACACAGTCCTGCTGCATTTTGGTCCTCCTTCACCGACGATAACCGTGGTAGAATCTCCCACCAAACCAGGACCAAGCAGCAGAGGAAGGAGCAATGGGATTATGAGTTGGACTTGGGAGGAGATCTTGAAGGGAGAAGGCTCCTACACTTGGGAGGAGATCCAGTCAGGAAAAGATCGCCTTCCATGGGGACAGGTGGTAAGAGAGAGAGAGAGAGGAAAGGCGAAAAGCTGGTATGGACCCGGAAGTGCATCAACCCAGTCCGACTCGTCCTGTTCCCGCTCCCCGCACTAGCCTGGAGGTGCGTGTTCACAATCTGGTACACCCAGTACCAGCACCACGCACCAGGCTTCAAGTGCGTAAACCCAGCCTCGCCAGTCAACAGTCGCCGGAGCTGCCCGCCAGTCAACAGTCGCCGGAGCTGCCCGCCAGTCAACAGTCGCCGGAGGTGCCCGCCAGTCAACAGTCTCCGGAGGTGCCCGCCAGTCAACAGTCGCCGGAGGTGCCCGCCAGTCAACAGTCGCCGGAGGTGCCCGCCAGTCAACAGTCGCCGGAGTGGCCAGACTGAGCTGCCCGCCAGTCAACAGTCGCCGGAGCTGCCAGACTGCCCCGAGCTGCCAGACTGCCCCGAGCTGCCAGACTGCCCCGAGCTGCCAGACTGCCCCGACTGCCTGGAACGGCCAGAACCAGAGCCACCTCCAGATATAGGTGGGTTGGGGAGGGGGGGTGTAGCACAGTGCCGTCGTTGACGGCAGCCACCCTCCCTTCCCTCCCTTGAGTAGGGGGGAATTTTAGTTTTGTTGTTTGGGGTTGTTGTTTTTTTTGTTTTTTTAAGGTGCTTCCGGGGTTAGCACCTTTAAGGGGGGGGGTACTGTCACGTCCTGGCCAGTATAAGGGTTAATTGTTATTGTATTTTGGTCAGGACATGGCAGAGGGTATTTGTTTTATGTGGTCCGGGGTGGTGTTTTGGTAAAAGGGTGTTTGATTTAGTATTTTCCGGGTTTTTGGTTTATGTTTATGTATTTCTATGTGTAGTCTAGTAAGTGTGTTTCTATGTAGAGTTAATTGGGGTGGACTTCCAATTGAAGGCAGCTGTGTGGTGTTGCCTTTGATTGGAAGTCCTATATTAGTTGGGTGGGTTTGTCTGTGTGTTTGTGGGAGATTGTTCTGTGTTTAGCCTTGTGCCTTGCCAGACTGTCTGTGGATCGTTCGTTCTCTTGTTTGTTGTTTTTGTGTTCATTTTTGATTTAATAAATGTTCAAAATGAACAAACACAGTCCTGCTGCATTTTGGTCCTCCTTCACCGACCATAACCGTGACAGTCTGTAATAATGTAATAAGCTCACATAGTTGCTTTCCCAAAACTCCAAACTCCACACAGTTGTCACTGACTAGTTGGATATTCATTTCCCACTGAGCAAACCAATTTTTTATACTTACAGCATTCATATAAATTATTTTATGAAGTTTTAGTTTTGGCTCTTTTTCAAAATAAATTGTCAATAAAACTCAGGAATGTTGTGTTCTACTTGCAGCCCTGATTGTCCTGAAAAGAAAATGGTAAACACTTTATTGTGAGGCTAAATATAAGGGCTGGTCAAACAGATAAATGAAAAGCCAATTTTTGCTTGTGTCTCGGGACTGATAAGGTTAAACCAATGTTTCTTTGGAATTTACAGTAACATACTGTGCCTTTTTTTATAGCAACTTACAGGTAACTGGCTGCCAGGAAATTACCGTAAAAACATGATTATCTATACAGTGTGGGTTCAGAGTAGGGAAGTCTTCATTTCTACCACCTGATGTGCCCTCTAGTTCTGCCCAAGACTGATTGTGATTCTCAACCACATCTCAGAAAATCAATGTGCACTGCTTGGGGAGAGAAAGGGTAATAGAACAAGCTGTGGATGCATCAATCATCACCCTTCACCCATACATTTCAAGAAATCACAGACTGAACATGCACAGTCATACAAATCATGCTAAAACCATGCAATCCCATTTCTGCCACCATCTAGTTTGTGTATGAGGATAACTTAGCCCTGACACCCAGAGGGGGCTTAAGGTCCGATGACTTTGAGCAACAAATAAGTTGATAAAATGGTTACTTTAACACTGACACAACAAGAGAGAGAGAGAGGAAAGGCGAAAAGCTGGTATGGACCCGGAAGTGCATCAACCCAGTCCGACTCGTCCTGTTCCTGCTCCCCGCACTAGCCTGGAGGTGCGTGTTCACAATCTAAATGTAAGAGGACATAGGTGGAGGAATAAGAGATGGGGCAAGTCAAAATTCAGATGTTCATAAACATTTCACAAACTTGTCTTCGTTGCAATATAATACAATTAGAAAGCTGTCTTTATATGATTTATTCAGCTAAAACCGATTTGATCAGAGACTGATCCTGATAATTGGACAGGGACACATACACTGTGCACATACATATTTAATAGCATACATACAGTATATTCACCAATTTATACTCTTACTACAGAGAAATACACCATTGGGGCATCCATTCCTAGAAAGTACAGCATAACTTTGTGTAACACTGCTGCTTTAAGCACTCTCTTCTCCACAAAGCAATGAAAAAAACAGCTGTTAATCCCATCAGTCTCCAAGAGGGCCTCTCATTAAACACCTGCTTGAACAATATTAGGCGGATTCAACACTATTAGAGTGACAGTAGCTTTTGCATAGGGCAATGAATCCCCATAAAGAATGTGTTATGAAAACAGAGAGGCCTTTGCCAGGGAGTTAGGGGTGCTCTCTTTGTAATTCAGGAGACTTAAGCCGTGTTCACACTGCAGGCCTTGATGCTCAAATACATTTATTTTTTATGTTTTATCCCTTTTTGTATACTAACTGTCCAAACAGCAAGTTACAAGTGACCAAGTCGTATTTGTGTGTTTAAAGACAGCAGTCATTTGCAGACATGGCTATACTAGTTGTCATAATATTTGCGGGTGTGTTCGCAGTGGTGTAGGCTGATTGGTGGTGCTTGGGCTTCCTATCACTCAAAAGTTATGTAGCAAGCTAAGGTGACAATGCCTGGCATGTATATTTTCCAGTTGCTTTGAATGTTCAACATCATAGTGTAAGAACACTTTTTAAATCCTCAAAGGATAAGAGGATCCAACTTTCAAAACGTGTTGTTTTTGGCTAGCCACAGCAGTCAACTAGCTAGCTAGGTAGCTGTTTAGCTTTCTAGCACATTCACTCATTTGTTTGTAAATAATTAACAAAATAGGATTTGAGTGTGCATTTTACCAGTAAACCTATGGTTTAATGAGTCTTCAAGTACCCCCCATGGATAAGCCAAGTACCCCCAGGGGTCCTTGGTTGGGAACCACTGCAATAGAGCATTGAAGCCAAATAAAATTGGTTAAGATGGCATCTCATGGAGCCATAACATCAAATCAAATGTTATTTGTAAAATGCGCCGAATACAACAGGTGTAGACCTTACAGTGAAATGCTTACTTACAAGCCCTTAAAACCAACAATGCAGTTAAGAAAAATAAGTGTTAAGTAAAAAATTCTTAAACGTAACAAATAATTAAAAAGCAGCAGTAAAATAACAATAGCGAGGCTATATACAGGGGGTACCAGTACAATGTCAATGTGCAGGGGCACCGGTTAGTCCAGGTAATTGAGGTCATATGTACATGTAGGTAGAGTTAAAGTGACTATGCATAGATAATAAACAGAGTAGCAGCAGCGTAAAAGGGGGGGGGGGGGGGGGGGCAATGCAAATAGTCTGGGTAGCCATTTGATTAGCTGTTCAGGAGTCTTATGGCTTGGGGGTAGAAACTGTTAAGTCTTTGGACCTAGATCTGGAGCTCCGGTACCGCTTGCCGTGCGGTAGCTGAGAGAACAGTCTATGACTAGGGTGGCTGGAGTCTTTGACAATTGTTAGGGGCTTCCTCTGACACCGCCTGGTATAGAGGTCCTGAATGGCAGGAAACTTGGCCCCAGTGATGTACTGGGCTGTACGCACTACCCTCTGTAGTGCCTTGCGGTCAGTGGCCGAGCAGTTGTCATACCAGGCAGTGACGCAACCAGTCAGGATGCTCTTGACATGTGTAGTTTGAGCTACTTCAGGAACTGACTGCTCCATCTCATTGAATAACTCAAGTTGAAGGCTGACCAGGGTACTGCAGACTGCCATTAGCAACTAAATGATCCTTATTAACTTATTCTGTGTGCATTTTTTTAAATAATTGGTTGAAGGACATACATCTGGTGTATTAGACGTAATTATTGGTACCCTGATTGTCTTCGGAAAATGTTTTTATTGACACGATGTCGGCCTTCTGCATTTGTGGAGGAAGGTGGCAGAGCTACAGCGTTGCTTGTCAGACCAGGAGACATCCCGAAAATTGATCTTCTCATGAAAACGTCTGCAGAGTCCAAACGGTTTGGGCTAGAAACTAAAATGAATGCACCATTTTTTTCTTTGTTCTATGGGCTAATAGCAGTAAGGCCAAATTCTATGTAATCATTTTTACATATCTTTTTTTTACCGACATGGGTCCTAAAATTCTAAATCAAATAGCTAAATGCTCCACGGTATGACCAAATTTGCTGAACACAATGCCGCTTCAGCTAAAGTGATACTCTAGAAGGGATATTTATCTTCAGACTTCTTTAACTGTCATACAATCATTTTCAGATAAAACATGACTGAACAGTGAATGGAATTGTCCTTTAATGGACTCTATACATGTTTAATAGTTAACAATGTAGATGATCAGAGCCCATATTACCAATGCAATCGATAATATTGGTATCAGCTGACTGTAAACACCATTGAAATTAGCAGTATGAAAATGGATGTTTTTGTACCTGTAAGTCGCTCTGGATAAGAATGTCTGCTAAATGACTGAAATGTAAATTGTCTGTAAATCACCCTCTCTGTGGTGATAATTCTTACAGTGTGGATTCATTAAGAAGGCAATGAATGCACAGGACCGACTGATAATTGCTGGTGATTCCCTGAAGTTTCCTCTGTGCTTCATTTTCAGCATCAATGCATTATTTTCTAATTATCATGCTTTGTGCTTGGTGGAGTATTTGGACAGGAGTTTGCCCTCAGGCTACACTGTTTCTCTTTCTTCATTTCTGCAGGCATGGCTCCTCAAGAGATACCACTCCAAGTGAGACTATCGTGAATGATTCATCCTAATGCTGTGGCTCTTGTGACATTACAGTGATTGCCAGGGCTGGCCATAGCCTTTTGGGGACCCTAAGCAAGATTTGATTAGGGGGTCCCCCCACCTCGTAGCAAAGTGATACATTTTCATTTCCTGCAATTCTACACATTTTGCCATGGGCCAGAGAAAGTGTTTTCATTTATAACAAATATCATGCATTTCTACCAACTTTGCCATGGGTTGGAGACAGTTTTGCAGTTTTAAAGATAATTTCCTGCAATTCTACTCATTTTGCCATGACTTATGGCATGTTAATATTATATCTGAGTGAGAATGACTAACAGAATCCATGGGGGCCAGGGCCCCTTGAGACATACCCATTATTGTTACATGTTTAGATAGCTGGCTAGACTACCAATCAACCCTTTTGAAGATGATATGGCTAATTGAGTGACTGTCAGTGAATGATATAACTGCTGATGCAAAACCACATTTCGAAAATGCACCTGATGTATTCTACTATTCTTACTCTCAATAGTAAGTTGAGACCCAACTGAATTCCTAAACAATAAAAATAAAATAAATATTATTTGGGCCGGGGGTCCCCTATCGGCTGGTGGCCCTAATGTCGCTAATGCCGACTCGCCCTGTTGCCGATTGCACTCAAGCTTTTGGTGGGTTAGATTTGTCTTCAAGCCATTAAAGCGATTCAATCTTTAAACGCATCATCTTGAAAATAGCCTACCCATGTGCTCACCCTTTTAAAATGACAAGGAACTTAAAAAAATCCCCCTTAGAGAGCATTTCATTGAAGAAAATGACATTCTGTATCTAAATAAACTTCAGAGGAGAGAGAAGCTTTAGGTTAGAAACAGCCTCTGGTCCTTAGAGTCCAGACTTCAGTGTCCCTACTTTGGTTCACCTTTAATGAGAGGGCTGTGAAACACTACTCTCTGGAGTACAGTTTACCATGTGCAGTTAACCTGTTATGGCTACGGGGCAGTATTTTCACAGCCGGATAAAAAACGTACCCGATTTAACCTGTTAGGGCTAGGGGGCAGTATTGACACGGCTGGATAAAAAACATACCCGATTTAATCTGGTTACCACTCCTACCCAGTAACTAGAATATGCATATACTTATTACATATGGATAGAAAACACCCTAAAGTTTCTAAAACTGTTTGAATGGTGTCTGTGAGTATAACAGAACTCAAATGGCAGGTCAAAACCTGAGAGATTCCTTTACAGGAAGTGGCCTGTCTGACCATTTCTGGAACTTCTTTGCCATCTCTATCTTTTAGTAAGGATCTCTGCTCTAACGTGACACTTCCTACGTCATCCATAGGCGCTCAGAGCCCGGGAAAAACCTGAATGTCGTCATCCCAGCCCCAGGCTGAAACACATTATCGCCTTTCTCAAGTGGCCGATCAAGGGACTCTGGGCTTAGGCGCGTGACCTGACCGCCCCCGTCTTTGTGATTTTTCCTCTGTTTGCCGAAAAGGAGATTCCCTGTCGGAATATTATCGCTTTTCTACGAGAAAAATGGCATAAAAATTTATTTTAAACAGCGGTTGACATGCTTCGAAGTACGGTAATGGAATATTTAGACATTTTTTTGTCACGAATTGCGCACGACCCTTCTTTACCATTTCGGATAGTGTCTGGAACGCACGAACAAAACGCCGCTATTCGGATATAACGATGGATTATTTTGGACCAAACCAACATTTGTCATTGAAGTAGCAGTCCTGGGAGTGCATTCTGACGAAGACAACAAAAGGTAATCAAACTTTTATAATAGTAAATATGATTATGGTGAGTGCTAAACTTGCCGGGTGTCTAAATAGCTAGCCCGTGATGCCTGGGCTATGTACTTAGAATATTGCAAAATGTGCTTTCACCAAAAAGCTATTTTAATATCGGACATATCGGACATATAGAGGAGGTCTGTATCTATAATTCTTAAAATAATTGTTATGCTTTTTGTGAACGTTTATCGTGAGTAATTTAGTAAAATGTTAGCGAATTCCCCGGAAGTTTGCGGGGGGTATGCTAGTTCTGAACGTCACATGCTAATGTAAAAAGCTGGTTTTTGATGTAAATATGAACTTGATTGAACAAAACATGCATGTATTGTATAACATAATGTCCTAGGGCTGTCATCTGATGAAGATCATCAAAGGTTAGTGCTGCATTTAGCTGTCTTCTGGGTTTTTGTGACATTATATGCTAGCTTGAAAAATGGGTGTCTGATTATTTCTGGCTTGGTACTCTGCTGACATAATCTAATGTTTTGCTTTCGTTGTAAAGCCTTTTTGAAATCGGACAGTGTGGTTAGATTAACGAGAGTCTTGTCTTTAAATAGCTGTAAAATAGTCATATGTTTGAGAAATTGAAGTAATAGGATTTTTAAGGTATTGAAAATCGCGCCACAGGCTTCAAGTGGCTGTTACGTAGGTGGGACGAATTCGTCCCGCCTAGCCCAGAGAGGTTAATCTGATTATTACTCCTGCCCAGAAACTAGAATATGCATATAATTATTAGCTTTGGATAGAAAACACTCCAAAGTTTCTAAAACTGTTTGAATGGTGTCTGTGAGTATAACAGAACTCATTTGGCAGGCCAAAACCTGAGAAGATTCCATGCAGGAAGTGGCCTGTCTGACAATTTCTTGCCCTTCTTGATTATCTCTATCCATTAAAGAGGATCTCTGCTGTTACGTGACACTTCCTACGGCTCCCATGGGCTCTCAGAAGGCGGCAAAAAGCTGAATCGTGGCTTTGCAGGCTCTTGCTGAAAAAAAGTAGCGCGTTTGGGTAGTGGCTGGTTACAGTACTGTGAGACTCAGGCTCGTGACCGCGTCGACCCCATGCTTTGTTTTCTTTTGTCTGTTTACCTAAACGCAGATTCCGGGTCGGAATATTATCGCTTTTTTACGAGGAAAATGGCATAAAAATTGATTTTAAACAGCGGTTGACATGCTTCGAAGTACGCTAATGGAATATTTAGAAATCTTTTGTCACGAATTGCGCCATGCTCGTGACCCTTATTTACACTTCGGATAGTGTCTTGAACGCACGAACAAAATGCCGCTATTTGGATATAACGATGGATTATTTTGAACCAAACCAACATTTGTTATTGAAGTAGAAGTCCTGGGAGTGCATTCTGACGAAGACAGCAAAGGTAATAACATTTTTCTAATAATAAATCTGACTTTGGTGAAGGCTAAACTTGCTGGGTGTCTAAATAGCTAGCCCTGTGATGCCGGGCTATGTACTCAGAATATTGCAAATTGTTTCGCACGGTCTTTAGCTATTATTTTTCTTGGCAAATGAGATTGATTTCTGTTCATTGTACTGTATGTCAGCCATCAACAATCACCCATCTTCTTCACACGTGAATACGCTGACAGGCCAGGGTGAAAAAAAAACTTGACGTCTCGTTGGATTGGGCCATTTTCCACGGTAACAGTGCAGTAATTGGTCAAAATTGCGAGCTCTCGCATAATGTGCCGATTAGTTGATTTTGCATTGAATTATGTGATTGCAGAATCCTGGAGGGACTGATTTAGGGTGTATTGTGTGTAGATTGATTTAATAAATTGTAGAATAAGGCTGTGACCAAAAAAAAATGTGTAAAAAGTCAAGTGGTCTGAGTCCTTCCCGAATGCACTGTACATTGGTGTTTGCTGTGCTATTACACATGAACAGAAAAAAGCTCAAACTTCTTATGGGACGGTAGCGTCCCACCTGGTCAACATCCGGTGAAATTGCAGAGCGCAAAATTCAAACTACAGAATTATAAATATTTAACTTTCATAAAATCACAAGTGTAATACATCAAAATAAAGCTTAACTTCTTATTAATCCAGTCACGATGTCAGATTTCAAAAAGGCTTTATGGCAAAAGCACACCATGCGATTATCTGAGGACAGCGCCCCGCATACAAAACAATGAAAAACATATTTCAATCAGGCAGGTGCGACACGAAAGTCAGAAATAGCGATATAGAAAATGCCTTACCTTTGATGATCTTCTGTTGGCACTCCAAAAGGTCCCAGTTACATCACAAATGGTCCTTTTGTTCGATAATGTCCTTCTTTATATCAGTAAAAACTCAGTTTAGCTGGTGCGCTTCAGTCATTAATCCACTCAGTTTTACTCCATCAAAATGCATACAAAGTCAAAGTTTATAATCATACCTTAGGTACCCTAATACGTAAATAAACAATAAAATTTAAGACGGAGAATTGTTATTGTCTTTACCGGAGAAAAATACCAAAGAACGCGCTCTCATTCACACGCTTGGAAACACTACAGCCAAAATGGGAGCCATCTAGAAAAACTACAATTTCTGGCTCATTTTTCTAAAAACCAGCCTGAAACTCTTTCTATAGACTGACATCTAGTGGAAGCCCTAGGAACTGCAAGCTGGGAGGACTTTGGCTTATAATAAAAGTGACAGCCATTGCAAATAGTGGTCGGCTGAATTTTTCTTTTTGGGATGGTTTGTCCTCGGGTGTTTGCCTGCCATATCAGTTCTGTTATACTCACAGACATTTGTAGAAACTTTAGAGTGTTTTCTATACAAATCTACCAATTATATGCATACCCTAGCTTCTGGGCCTGAGTAACAGGCAGTTTACTTTGGGCACACTTTTCATCCGGACGTCAAAATACTGCCCCTACCCAAGAGAGGTTAATCATTGTGTTGAATGGATTTGTAGTGATGTAGTTGTAATAGTTCCACACCTGTACGTCCTCTCTCCATCTCTTCAGCAGTTGGTCATGGTCCACTCACATTGTGTCAACAAAACTATGGAAATGTCTTAATGGAAAATATTCATTAGTAGACATTGTCTTTCTAATGTCAAATTGTAAAAAGTCAATATTATGACCTTTGCCTTTTAATATTATTGTTATTCTAACACAATTCACAACAATAATAATAAACAAAAGCTAATAGTAGTGAATTAGCTCTTCATTATAACTTCAGAACAACCTCTGAAGAATGCAGATTAGGCCGTTAGGCCATTTTCAATAGCTATCTGAAAGCATATGACTATTGCTCTAATAAATCATTATTTTGGGGGTGAAGCCAGCAATAATGTAATTGTATATGTTTGTCTCCAATTCTCACATTTTTTGCAACCAAGAGAGTCCAGCAAAATGTAAAAACTCTTGGTTTCTTCGAAGCTATGCAGCCTATACGTAAAATAAATCACATTTTATTGGTCGCATACATATATTTATACATACATATACATATATTTATCAATGATATTGCGGGTGTAGCGAAATGCTTGTGTTCCTAGCTCCAACAGTGCAGTAATATCTAACAATACAAAAAGTAAAATAATGGAATTAAGAAATATGGAAATAGGTGAGAAATAACAAAATAGCTTTAGGAACCATGAACAGGGCGACAATACCTATCGGCGCCATCCTGTCTGGAATGTCTTGACATTCTAAAATGTGCAATTTTGTCACACAACACAATGCCACATATGTGTCAAATTTTGAGGGTGTGTGCAATTGGCATGCTGACTGCAGGAATGGTGGGGTTATGGTACGGGCAGGCATAGCTACGGACGATGAAGACAATTGCATTTTATCAATGGCAATTTGAATGCACAGAGATACCGTGACGAGATCCTGAGGCCCATTGTCGTGCCATTTATCAGACACGATAACCTAATGTTAAGCTGATGATAAGCTGAAAATGTCCCAGTTCTTACATGGCCTGCATACACAGCAGACATGTCACCCATTGAGCATGTTTAGGATTCTCTGGATTGACTTGTACGACAGTGTGTTTCAGTTTCCTCCAATATCCAGCAACTTTGCACAGCCATTGAAGAGGATTGGGACAACATTGCACAGGCCACAATAAACAGCCTGATCAACTCTATGCGAAGGAGATGTTTTGCGCTGCATGAGGCAAATGGTGGTCACACCAGATACTGACTGTTTTTACGATCCACGCCCCTACCTTTTTGTTAAGGTATCTGTGACCAACAGATGCATATCTGTAATCCCAGTCATGTGAAATCCATAGATTAAAGCCTAATGAATGTATTTTAATTGACTGATTTCCTTATATGAACTGTAGCTCATTAAAATCGTTTTAAAAATTGTTGCATGTTGCGTTTATATTTTTGTTTAGTGTAATAGCAATCTATATTTTCAAAAGCATGTGAGTCACGTGTTCATATTTCACAACCTCTGTGGGCTTTTGGAGTTGCGTATACTATAAAAATAATAGACCTACACTTGATTTATCACTACCGGCCATGATTGGGAGTCCCATAGGACAATTGGTTTAACGTATTACTGGTTAGGGTTTGGCCGGGGTAGGCCGTCATTGTAAATAAGAATTTATTCTTAACTGACTTGCCTAGTTAAATAAAAATACAGGCTACATTTATTGCATGCAAAAATATTCTGATCAGTGATAGATGAGCAAACAAATAGACGAGCAATACCAACTCCACCTATCTGCCCAGCCAGAGAATTAACTAAATATAGACTACAGAGGGAGATTCAGTGAAACAAAATCACATTTATTGATTAAGACAAGTCACAGTGTAAAGGAGTGCGTAACTGACTGCAGGGAAGTCAGGCGCAGGAGAGCAGAAATGCGTAGCAAACGGAGCCCTTTATTGAGGCGAACAAAACACGGCACTCAGAAAACTAACCACACAAGGGTTACAATAACCCGGCACAAACCAGCCTGGAGTACATACATTTACACATAACAATTCCACACACAGACATGGGGGGGAAACAGAGGGTTATATGCAAGACGAGTAATGAGGCAATGCAAACCAGGTGTGTGGGAAAACAAGACAAAACAAATGGAAAATGAAAGGTGGATCGGCAATGGCTAGAAGACCGGTGATGTCGACCGCCAAACGCCGCCCGAACAAGGAGAGGGACCGACCTCGGCAGAAGTCGTGACACACAGGCTTTTGGTCAGGTAGGCTTAGGCCACTAGTGACTACGAGTGAAAAGCAAAATAATCCATTTGTTAATACATACAGTGCCTTCGGAAAGTATTCAGACCCCTTGACTTTGTTAGGTTACAACCTTATTCTAAAATTGATTAAATTGTTTTTTTCTCTCATCAATCTACACACACTACCCATAGCGACAATGCAAAAACAGGTTTAGAAATTTTAGCTAATTTATTACAAATAGAAAAACCTCATACATTTACGTAAGTATTCGGATCCTTTACTCAGTACTTTGTTGAAACACATTTGGCAGTGCTTACAACCTCGAGTATTCTTGGGTATGACACTACAAGCTTGGCACACCTGTATTTGGGGAATGTCTCCCATTCTTCTCTGCAGATCCTCTCAAGATCTGTCAGGTTGGATGGGGTGCGTTGCTGCACAGCTATTTTCCAGTCTCCCCAGAGATGTTCGATCAGGTTGGTGCTCTGGCTGGGCCACTCAGGGACATTCAGAGACTTGTCCCGAAGCCACTCCTGTGTTGTCTTGGCTGTGTGTTTAGGGTCATTGTCCTGTTGGAAGGTGAACCTTCACCCCAGTCTGAGGTCCTGAAAGGATCTCTGTATTTTGCTCTGTTCATCTTTGCCTCAATCCTGACTAGTCTCTCAGTCCCAGCCGCTGAAAAACATTCCCACTGCATGATTCTGCCACCACCATGCTTCACTGTAGGGATGGTGCCAGGTCTCCTCCAGACATGATGCGTGGCATTCAGACCAAGAGTTCAATCTTTGCTTCTCATGGTCTGAGAGTATTTAGGTGACTTTTGGCAAATTCTAAGCGGGCTGTCGCCTTTTACTGAAGAATGGCTTCCGTCTGGCCACTCTACCATAAAGGCCTGATTGGTGGAGTGCTGCAGAGATGGTTGTCCTTCTGGAAGGTTCTCCCATCTCCACAGAGGATCTCTGGAGCTCTGTCAGAGTGACCATCGGGTTCTTGGTCACGGCCCTACACCCTCGATTGCTCAGGAAGAGTCTTGGTGGTTCCAAACTTCTTCCATTTAAGAATGATGGAGGCCACTGTGTTCTTGAGGACCTTCAATGTAGCATAAATGTTTTGGTACTCTTCCCCAGATCTGTGGCTTGACACAAGCCTGTCTCGGCGCTTTACGGACAATTTCTTCGACCTCATTGCTTGGAGTTTGCTCTGACATGCACTGTCAACTGTGGGAACTTATATAGATAGGTGTGTGCCTTTCCAAATCATGTCCAATCATTGAGTTTACCACAGGTGGACTCCAATCAAGATCTAGAAACATCAAGGATGATCAATGGAAAAAGGATGCACTAGTGCTCAATTTTGAGTCTCATAGCAAAGGGGCTGAATACTTATGTAAATAAGTTATTACTGTTCATACTTTTTTATAAATTGGCAAACATGTCTAAAAACCTGTTCTTGCTTTGTTATTACGGGGTATTGTGTTTAGATTGCTGGGGTAAAAAAAAAATATTTTAGAATAAGACTAATGTAACAAAATGTGGAAAAAATTAAGGGGTCTGAATACTTTCACCTTAGCAGACTAATCTCCACTCTATGGTGAAGGAATCTTCTGAACTTCACCAACGACGTGAAGCCGAGACCAGGCTTCGTGGAATCTTGCTCCGATGTCATCAATGTGCCCAAGGTCAATACTTAAAAAAATTACAATTATGAAACACCCACCTCTTACAGTACCTTTAGAAAGTATTAATACCCCTTCACTTATTCCACATTGTGTTGCATTACAGCCTGAATTCAAAATGTATTAAAAAAGAAAATCCTCACCCATCTACACACAATCCCCCATAATTACATATTTTTTTAAATTTGGCCAAATGTCTTGCAAATCAGACACAGAAATATCTAATTTATTTAAGTATTTACACCCCTGAGTCAATACTTTTTAGAAGCATCTTTGGTGGCTGTATCAGCTTTGCACATCTGCATTTGGGGATTTTAAGCTATGTTAAGTTAGATGGGGAGAGGCTGTGAACAGCAATCTTCAAGTCTTTCTACAGATTTTCAATGTAATTCTTGTCTGGGCTTTGGCTGGACCACTCAAGGACATTCACATTCTTGTTCTGATGCCATTCCAGCATTGCTTTGGCTGTCTGCTTGGGGTCATTATCCTGTTGGAATGTAAATCTTTGTCCCAGTCTACGGTCGTTTGCACTCCGAAGCATATTCTCATTAAGGACTTGCCCATATTTGGCTCCATTCACTATTCCCTTACCAGTCCCTGCCACTGAAAAGCATCCCCCATAGCATGATGCTGCCACCACCATGCTTCACGGCAGGGATGGTTATAGACGGTGATGAGCTGTGCCTGGTGTTCTCCAGACATAGCGCTTTGCATTCAGGCCAAAGAGTTCCATTTTTCAGACCACGTCTTTGCCTCATGCGCTGAGTCTTTCACATGCCTTTTTCCAAACTCCTGGATTGCCTACATGTGACTTTTTCTCAGAAGTAGCTCTGGCCACTCTCCCATAAAGCCCGTATTGGTGAAGAGCTGTAAAGACTATTGATTGTGCTTCTGGCAAGTTCTCCTATCTCAGCCAGGTAACTCTGTAGTTCTGTCAGAGTAGTGATTGAGTTCTTGGTCACCTCCCTGACTAAAGGTCCTTCTTGCCCAGAACTCAGTTTGGTCAGAAGACGAGCTCTAGGTAGAGTCTGGGTAGTTCCATATTTTTTCAATTTCTCTATGATGGAGACCACTGTACTCTTGGAAACCTTCAACACTCTAGCAATGTATTTATACCCTTCCCATGTATATGCTTCATCACAATTCTATCTGAGATCTACAGTCTGATTCTTGGACTTCATGGTATAGTTCCTGCTCTGATATGCACTGTAAACTTTGAGACCTTATTTAGCCAGGTGTGTTAATCATGTCCAAACAATTGAATTGGCCACAGGTGGATGCCAATCAAGTTGTAGTCACATCTCAATGATGATTAAAGGCAATGGGATGCACCTGAGCTCAATTTGGAGTTTCATAGCAAAGAGGTGTGAATACTTACAGTAGCAGTCAAAAGTTTGGACACACCTACTCATTCAAGGGCTTTTCTTTATTTGTACTATTTTCTACATTATAAAATAATAGTGAAGACATCAAAACTTTGAAATAACGCATATGGAATCATATAGTAACCAAATAAGTGTTAAACATATCAAAATATATTTTATATGTTAGATTCTTCAAAGTAGCCACCCTTTGCCTTGACAGCTTTAAACACTCTTGGCTTTCTCTCAACCAGCTTCATGAGGTAGTCACATACTATACATACTGTAGCAATAAACTTTAATCAAATTCAACCACTGACTGTTTGCTTATTGCTGTTGTTCTAAGATGGCAACTCAGCCCAAATGTCTATGTGCCAATTCAATCTCAACAAGGAAGCAGTCGATGGGGGTATTTGATTAAAGGTGCAATATGCAGGAATCTGTTCTCGATTTCCTGGTTGCTAAAATTCAAAAAGTTAATCTAATTTCAATTTGTGACAAAACAATCACTCAGTGTAGAGAATCATTGCACAATCTAAACTGCTGTGAAATATATTGTCATATACAGTATATATGAAATATACTTTCATTAACCAAACATATTGTATTTTCAGCTGTTTGAAGCTGGTTTACAAAACCAAAAGTACGTAAAAGACGCCTAGAAAACAGAAATAGTGTACATAGTACAGATCTTTCTTTCAATGAGCGACATTTACAACTCACATTTCTATGTACATTTGGTTGGGTCACTTAAAAAGTTACATATTGTAGTTAACATTTATTGAAAAAGTATGGATTTCAGCAAACAAAGCCATAACACAGGACGAACATAGGTACAGTGCCTTCAGAAAATCTTCATGCCCCCTCACTTAGTCCACATTTTGTTGTTACAGCCTGAATTCAAAATTGATTAAATAACTTTTTTCTCAGGCATTTACACACAATACCCCATAATGACAAAGTGAAAACATGTTTATGGACATTTTGAAAATGTCTTGAAAATAAAACATACAGTTGAAGTCGGAAGTTTACATACACTTAGGTTGGAGTCATTAAAACTCGTTTTTCAACCACTCCACACATTTCTTGTTAACCCTTTCACACGTACCATCACACGGGGTGTGATCGTTCTACAGTGGTTCCTGAAGCGTACGATCACACACCGTGTGATTAGAACACTCATTTAGAATGCTCATTTAGAACGGCCAGGTTCGAATGACGCAACAATCAACATTTGAGCTGGCCACACTTTTTTCAGAAACTATTTACACAAACACAGTCCTTACAAAGTTATGTCCAGAATGTGAGCAGTTTATTTTTGGATGCAATGTTCAGATATTCACAGAAGTATCTATAGCATAACACAATCATCCTAACCGGAAAAATGTAGGCTACATTTGTCCTAGCGCTGAGGAAAGATTGACGCAACACAAGCGGTAATATTTTCTAACTCTCGGCTGACATAAACTACACTATGAATTAGCTAATAGCAATTACTATGTACAATTAACCTCTATGGGCTAGGCGTCCCACCTACGTAACAGCCACTGCCAGCCTGTGGCGCGATTTTCAAAACCTTAAAAATCCTATTACTTCAATTTCTCAAACATATGACTATTTTACAGCCATTTAAAGACAAGACTCTCGTTAATCTAACCACACTGTCCGATTTCAAAAAGGCTTTACAACGAAAGCAAAACATTAGATTATGTCAGCAGAGTACCAAGCCAGAAATAATCAGACACCCATTTTTCAAGCCAGCATATAATGTCACCAAAACCCAGAAGACAGCTAAATGCAGCACTCACATTGTTATTGAAGTAGCTGTCCTGGGTGTGTATTCTGACGAAGACAACAAAAGGTAATGAAATTTTTATAATAGTAAATATGATTATGGTGAGTGCTAAACTTGCCGGGTGTCTAAATAGCGAGCCCGTGATGCCTGGGCTATGTACTTAGAATATTGCAAAATGTGCTTACACCAAAAAGCTATTTTAAAATCGGACATATCGAGTGCATAGAGGAGTTCTGTATCTATAATTCTTAAAATAATTGTTATGCTTTTTGTGAACGTTTATCGTGAGTAATTTAGTAAATTGTTAGCAAATTCCCCGGAAGTTTGCGGGGGGTATGCTAGTTCTGAACGTCACATGCTAATGTAAAAAGCTGTTTTTTGATATAAATATGAACTTGATTGAACAAAACATGCATGTATTGTATAACATAATGTCCTAGGTGTGTCATCTGATGAAGATCATCAAAGGTTAGTGCTGCATTTAGCTGTGGTTTGGGTTTATGTGACATTATATGCTAGCTTGAAAAAGGGGTGTCTGATTATTTCTGGCTTGGTACTCTGCTGACATAATCTAATGTTTTGCTTTCGCTGTAAAGCCTTTTTGAAATCGGACAGTGTGGTTAGATAAAGGAGAGTCTTGTCTTTAAAATGCTGTGAAATAGTCATATGTTTGAAAAATTTAAGTTTTTGTATTTTTGAGGAATTTGTAATTCGCGCCACGCCTATCATTGGATATTGGAGCAGGTGTTCCGCTAGCGGAACGTCTAGATGTAAGAGGTTGGCCTTTGCAGTCTGTACGATTTTAGCCATCTTATGCCACAACAACATTTCCACATTGTGGGCAAATTCTTAGGTCATAAACGATTGTCGGACGTCTTGGCTAGTTCAGTGTGACAGGGTCTAGGTCTGCCAATTTAAGTACTACTACGTGCAGTCGTAGGCTCCAACAAAGTTCAAGCAGTGTCGTATTTTTGGGGCCTTTATCGTGTAGTGTGGCTGGTGTTGAGAGCCAATCCCGGTGACTGACCAACAGGAACACGGATGGCACTGAGTATGCACAAAATAGTCAGATTAAAATAGTTAGATTTAAACGTTTAGCCTACATGCTGTGCAAGAAGAACGATTTCCTTAATCATCTTGTTTACATTACACATCTGAAATCAGGCTACCTGATGGGATTTTGTTATTGCACAAAATCGCCAATCAAAATAAATGTTCTACCACAGCGACTATGTTTTTTTGGGGGAGCCTATTTGATTCTGAGTTTGGACATCAAATACCAATACTTTCAGTTTTTCCAAACTCACTTAACTCCTGCTTACAGAATAAAGTGAGGCTTGCACTGCTGGTGCTGGTGCATGCACAGATCAAATACACCGCTGCAGTTGACGTAGCCTATGTCAGCTGACGTAGCTTCACAAGCCAATCGTAGAATGTGATGACAGAATTGAAGAAAATCACTGTCACGTCCTGGCCAGTATAAGGGTTAATTGTCATTGTAGTTTGGTCAGGACGTGGCAGAGGGTATTTGTTTTATGTGGTTCGGGGTGGTGTTTTGGTAAAAGGGCGTTTGATTTAGTATTTCCGGGTTTTTGGTTTATGGTCTATGTTTATGTATTTCTATGTGGAGTCTAGTGAGTGTGTTTCTATGTTTGGTTAATTGGGGTTGGGACTCTCAGTTGAAGGCAGGTGTTGTCTATTTGCCTTTGATTGAGAGTCCCATATATTAGGGTGTGTTTGTGTTTGTCATTTGTGGGAGATTGTTTCTTGTCTAGCGTATGTGAGCCTGAGAAGACTGTCTGTAATCGTGAGTTTGTTTTGTTATTTTGTATGTTCATTTTTGAGTTTATTAAATGTTCAAAATGAACAATCTCAATCCTGCTGCATATTGGTCCTCCTTTTCCGACGATGATTTCGCTATAATCCCTGACAGAATCTCCCACCAAACCAGGACCAAGCAGCAGAGGAAGGAGCAGAGGGAATTTGAGTTGAGCAAAAGGGAGAAACGGACATGGGAGCAAGTTATGGCCGGAGAGGGCCCATGGAGAAAGGCGGGTAAGGACCGGGAACGTTACCGAGGAACGCGACTGGCGTTGAAGCACGAGAGGCACCCCCAATAATTTTTTTGGGGGGGGCACACGGGTAGTTTGGCTAGGCCAAGGAAGAGCCAGAAGCCAGCTACCCGTGGTTATATGGAGGAGCGTATGAGGTGGAGGGCGCCATGTTTCGCTGAAGAGCGCACTCTCACCCATATGCACACACAGTCCGGTGAGCTTTATTCCAGCCCCTCGCAGGTGCCGTGCTAGAGTGGGCATCCAGCCTGGTTGGAGGATGCCTGCGCAGCGCATCTGGTCGCCGGTACGCCTCCTAGGACCAGGCTACCCAACTCCCGCTCTACGCACGGCAACCATCAGGCCCCTGCACAGCCCAGTCCGCCCTGTACGAGCACCCCACTCGTACAGGGCTACTAGTTCCATCCAGCCAGGACGGGTTGTGCAGGAGGTAAGATCAAGACCGCCTGTGCACCTCCATAGCCCGGTGTTTCCAGTTCCTGTCTCTCGTGCGGACCCAGAAGTGAGTCAGCCCAGTCCGACTCGTCCTGTTCCCGCTCCCCGCACTAGCCTGGAGGTACGTGTTCCCAGTCTGGTACGTCCAGTACCAGCACCACGCACTAGGCTTAACGTGCGTCATCCCAGTCCGACGTCACCAGAGCCGCCCGTCAGTCAAGAGTCGCCAGAGCCGCCCGTCAGTCAAGAGTCGCTAGAGCCGCCCGTCAGTCAGGAGTCGCCAGAGCCGCCCGTCAGTCAGCAGCCGCCAGAGCCGCCCGTCAGTCAGGAGCCGCCAGAGCCGCCCACTAGTCAGGAGCCGCCAGAGTGGCCAGACTGCCCGAAGATGCCAGAGTGGCCAGACTCTTTGCTCTAACGTGACACTTCCTACGGCTCCCACAGGCTCTCAGAGCCCGGGAAAAAGCTGAACGATATTGAGGCAGCCTCTGGCTGAAACACATTATCGCTTTTGGCAAGTGGCCAATCAGAGTACTATGGGCTTAGGCGCGTGCCCGAGTCGACCGAATGCTTTATTTTCTTTCGTCTGTTTACCTAAACGCAAATTACCGGTCGGAATATTATCGCTTTTTTATGAGAAAAATGGCATAAAAATTGATTTTAAACAGCGGTTGACATGCTTCGAAGTACGGTAATGGAATATTTAGAATTTTTTTGTCACGAATTGCGCCATGCTCGTCACCCTTATTTACCCTTTCGGATAGTGTCTTGAACGCACGAACAAAACGCCGCTGTTTGGATATAACTATGGATTATGCTAGTCACATGCTAGTCACATGCTAATGTAAAATGCTGGTTTTTGATATAAATATGAACTTGATTGAACAAAACATGCATGTATTGTATAACATAATGTCCTAGGGTTGTCATCTGATGAAGATCATCAAAGATAATCAAAGATCATCAAAGGACGACGAAATCCCTGGCAATCGCACAATCTGGCCAGGAGAATATTAAGATTTTAATTTGGTAACATTGCACAGTGTGACGGGTTAAGCATAGAAGACTGAATCCGACATACATTCTGCAAAGGCCTTTACACACTGAAACTCTAAACATCCTATCTATGGTTACAACCAGAGCCTTAGCAGATGATATAATGTTGCATTGGGAATGGTAATGTATATCACGTTAGCATCAAATGTTCCGTCAATCATTAAATCTAGGCTATATAGGCGACTTTGAAGAAGAGTGTATCTATGGTATTATTAAGTATACCATGGAGATCTGGTATAATTCTCTTGGAACTACCTGTAGGTAATAAATATTGGCATTATACAGTTCAAAGGCTAGTATTGTGAGGATTGACACTGGAGACGAGAAGCAGGTACAGGGAGTGAAAATTTAATGAACAACGGACATGAAACAGAACAGAAACAGCATCTGGACCGGGGAGAAATAACGGCATCAATGTTGACACAGGGAACAAACTGAGGAGCAGACAAATATAGAGGGGGTAATCAACAAAGTAATGGAGTCCAGGTGAGTCCAATATTGCGCAGCTGCGTGTAATGATGGTGACAGGTGTGTGTAATGAAGGGCAGCCTGGCACCTCGAGCGCCAGAGAGGAAGAGCGGGAGCAGGCGTGACAAGTAAATGGGCTGGATATGAGTGCTTATAGTCAGTCTTATACTCCATGTACAGTATGTGATAAAAGACATATGTAGGTCATTATAAATGCATTACACATGGCAAAAACAAAAAAGTCAAACTATTTATTTTGACTGCAGGCTAGACATTCGCGACACCGCTAAAATAACTCCTTCACAGAAAATTGAATTCAGCATGTAAATAAGGACCAAGCGAGAGAAAAGAGGCAAAAGTGAGTAAGTAGTCTCTCCAATAAAAGTGCCTATGGCTATTCAGCAGAAAGAAGCGCACAGTAGACCTTGCCAGTTGCTATGGCTACAGGCTGGATTCCAGTGAGTTCCGGAGGGAAGGCATGGAAATAAGTGCTGTGGTCTCGTCCTACTCAGACAGCAAGCTGAACTTTAATTTAACCTAGCATGTTCAACAGGACAGAATGCCAAAATAGCCCTGGCTCCCAGTGGTCCATATGGCTCCTTATGGGAAGGCCAGCTGCTTGGGGCTTTTCAAGGCCATAATCTTTATTTCACACCCTCAGCAAGGCATTTTAATTTCTGACGAGGGACTCATGGAGTGGACAGGAGGGGGTGGAGGGATGAAGGCTAACCACCTGTGCACAAGAATAAAACTTACTCAATCTGTCAGAAAGGCCCTGGGTAATGCACTGGTTCTCTTGGACTTTGGAGATATAATGGTGCATGACGTGGCCATTGTCTAGCCCAGGTTATGACCAGACAGTGTATGTTCCCATACCTTAAGCTTACTTGCATAACCTCGGTTCTTTGATAATATTTCAAGGCAAGTCAATGAAGAAAAAAATATTATTTACAATGTCGGCCTATCAAGTGGCAAAAGGCCTCTTGTGGGAATAGGGGCTGGGCCCCCCCAAAATTTAGGACAAAACACACATAAATACAAGACAGACACCACAACACTACCTAAAGGTAGACCTAAGGCAACAACAAAACAACATGACAACACAACATGGTACAAACATTGTTAGGCACAGACAACAGCATGAAGGGCTGTTGTTGAAGGGGGAATACATCACGCTAAGTGTCAGTAAGAGTGAGTGAGATGTACCACAGGGGGTTCACTAAGGACCACCTACTCTCGGAAGTACCTATCAAAAGTGTCTGTTGGAGACAGACATGTACAGTGCCTTGCAAATGTATTCTTACACCTTGGTGTTGCATTACAACCTGTAATTTAAATAGATTTGATTTGGATTTCATGTAATGGACATACACAAAATAGTCCAAATTGGTGAAATGAAATTATAAAAATAACTTATTTAAAAAAATTCCAAACAATAAAAAACGGAAAAGTGGTGCGTGCATATGTATTCACCCCCTTTTCTATGAAGCCCCTAAATAAGATCTGGTGCAACGAATTACCTTCAGAAGTCACATAATTAGTTAAATAAAGTCCTCCTGTGTGCAATCTAAGTGTCACATGATCTCAGTATATATACACACCTGTTCTGAAAGGCCCCAGAGTCTGCAACACCACTAAGCAAGGGGCACCACCAAGCAAGCACCACCGTGAAGACCAAGGAGCTCTCCAAACAGGTCAGAGACAAAGTTGTGGAGAAGTACAGATCAGGGTTGGGTTATAAAAAAATATCCGAAACGTCGAGCATCCCACGGAGCAACATTAAAGTCATTATTAAAAAATGGAAAAAATAAGGCACCACAACAAACCTGCCAAGAGAGGGCCACCCACCAAAACTCATGGACCAGGAAAGGAGGGCATTAATCAGAGAGTTAACAAAAAGACCAAAGATAACCCTGAAGAAGCAGCAAAGCTCCACAGCGGAGATTGGAGTATCTGTCCATAGGACCACTTTAAGCTGTACACTCCACAGAGCTGGGCTTTACGGAAGTGGCCAGAAAAAAGACATTGCTTGAAGAAAGAAATAAGCAAACACGTTTGGTGTTTTTCAGAAGGCATGTGGGAGACTCCCCAAACATATGGAAGAAGGTACTCTGGTCAGATGAGACTAAAATTGAGCTTTTTGACCATCAAGGAAAACGCTGTCTGGCACAAACCCAACAACTCTCATCACCCCAAGACACCATCCCCACAGTGAAGTAAGGTGGTGGCAGCATCATGCTGTGGGGTTGTTTTTCATCGGCAGGGACTGGGAAACTGGTTAGAATTGAAGGAATGATGGATGGTGCTTTATACAGAGAAATTATTGAGGGAAACTTGTTTCAGTCTTCCATAGATTTGAGACTGGAACGGAGGTTCACCTTCCAGCAGGACAATGACCCTAAGCATACTGCTAAAGCAACACTGGAGTGGTTTAAGTTCTTGGGGCTATGTGGGACGCTAGCGTGCCACCCGTGGTGCACCCTATCAACAGCAGGTGCATTTCAAGAGCGGCAAATTTGAAACCAAATAAATGTCAAAATTCAAATTTTTCAAACATACAACTATCTTACACCCTTTGAAAGATAAACATCTCCTTAATCTAACCACGTTGTCCGATTTCAAAAAGGTTTTACGGCGAAAGCATAAAGTTAGATTATGTTAGGAGAGTACATTGACAATAGCTGTGTGTAATGTTTTGTCAATTCAAAGACAGGGTCACCAAAACCATAAAACCAGCTAAAATGATGCACTAACCTTTTACAATCTCCATCAGATGACACTCCTAGGACATTATGTTAGACAATGCATGCATTTTTAGTTCTATCAAGTTCATATTTATATCCAAAAACAGCGTTTTACTATGGCATTGATGTTGAGGAAATCGTTTCCCTCCAATAACCGGCAGTCAAGTCAGCACCACAAATTAAATAATTAAAATTAGAAAACATTGGTAAAATATTATATTGTCATTTAAGGGGAAACATTTAAATGTCTTGGAATGGCCTAGTCAAAGCCCAGACCTCAATCCAATTGAGAATCTGTGGTATGACATAATTAAAGATTGCTGCACAGCAGCAGAACCCATCCAACTTGAAGGAGCTGGAACAGTTTTGCTTTGAAGAATGGGCAAAAATCCCAGTGGCTAGATTAAGGAGACATAACCCAAGAGACGTGCAGCTGTAATTCCTGCAAAAGGTGGCTCTAACAAAGTATTGACTTTGGGGGGTGAATAGTTATGCACGCTCAAGTTTTCTGTTTTATTGTCTTATTTCTTGTTTCACAATACAAATTATTTTGCATCTTCAAAGTGCATGTTGTGTAAATCAAATGATACAAACCTTAAAAAAAAACATTTTAACCAACATTGCAGTTTTAAGAAAAATGGATTTGTAAAAAAGAAAAGTAACAAATAATTAGAGAGCAGCAGTAAAATAACAATAGCGAGGCAAAACACAGGGGGTACTGTTTAGTCGAGGTAATTGAGGTAATATGTACATGTAGGTAGAGTTAAAGTGACTATGCATACACTACCATTCAAAAGTTTGTGGTCACTTAGAAATGTCCTTGTTTTTGAAAGAAAAGCACATTTTTTGTCCATTAAAATAACATCAAATTAATCAGAAATACAGTGTAGACATTGTTGATGTTGTAAATTACGATTGTAGCTGGAAACAGCAGATTGTTTACGGAATATCTACATAGGCGTACAGAGGCCCATTATCAGGCCAATTATCGGCATTCAATTGAAAACTACGCACATCAAAAAAGTCCCACTTCCTGGATGGATTTTCCTCTGTTTTTTCCGTGCCATATCAGTTCTGTTATACTCACAGACATTATTTTAACAGTTTTGGAAACTTTAGAGTGTTTTCTATCCAAATCGACCAATTATATGCATATCCTAGCTTCTGGGCCTGAGTAAAAGGCAGTTTACTTTGGGCATGCTTCTCATCCAGACGTCGAAATACTGCCCCCAAGCCATAAGAAGTTAACAACACTATCAACAAGGCAGGTCCTACAGGCCCGAGTTTTGTCGCACCTGGACTATTGTTCAGTCGTGTGGTCAGGTGCAACAAAAAAGGACTTAGGAAAATTGCAATTTGCTTAGAACATGGCAGCACGGCTGGCCCTTGGATGTACAGAGAGAGCTAACATTAATAATATGCATGTCAATCTCTCATGGCTGAAAGTGGAGGAGAGATTGACTTCAGCACTACTTGTATTTGTGAGAGGTATTTACATGTTGAATGCACCGAGCTGTCTGTTGGAACTACTGGCACACACCTCGGACACCCATGCATACCCCACAAGACATGCCACCAGGGGTTTCTTCACAGTCCCCATGTCCAGAACAGACTATGGGAGACGCACAGTACTACATAGAGCCATGACTACATGGAACTCTATTCAACATCAAGTACTCATGCAAGCAGTAAAATCTGATGTAAAAAAAGACACTTTATGGAACAGCGGAGACTGTGAAGCAACACTAACGTAGACACATGTATACAAACACACAATGACATACGCACATGTACACATGAATTTTGCGTTATAGATGTGGTAGTAGAGTAAAGGCCTGAGGGCACACACTTAATATATTGTGGAATCTGTTATGAATGTATTGTAATTCTTTTGTAAATGTATAACTGCCTTAATTTTGCTGGACCCCAGGAAGAGTAGGGGATCCATAATAAATACAAATACAAATAATATATCATACCAGCTGACATAACCTGTCATAATATGGTCAAAACACTGTCATGACTCATATATTTACACCTGTTGTGACATATATTACTTTACTTTATGTCTGGTTATGGTTATTCAAATGTATTTTTTCCCTGCCAAGAAGATTCCTTTCGTTTGAAAGTTTGTTTCTTAAGTACTTTGTTGTTGTTGTAATTAATTCTTTACAGTCATGTTTTCTTTTTCATCACATTTTAAATAACTTGCAGAAAATACACTTTATGACACTGTCAAGAAGAATTATGGCCCTCCTGTGTCACTTTACTTGGACTTAGAAAATACACTTCATGACAGCGTCAAGAAGCCTTTTGACCATCAGAATCATATAAGCCAGATAGGCAAATCATGTTATGACAAGATATGACATGGTTATGACTGTCATAACATGTTATGACACTGGGTGTCAAGATAAGTGTTAAAGGAAATTGTGTGTCCCGAGCTGTACTTACTAATGACACCATTACAGATGATACACCCAACTCTCTATCCATCCTGAGCCAATATCCCCCCTCTCCTAATGGACTGTCACATACAAACACACAAAAGTCTGTGTGCATCTCTTATTAGTGACAGCTCTCTGCTTTCCAGTGGGGAATGTTGTTTCGCTGTCAAGACATCCCTCTTCTCCTGGCGTATGTTTGTGAAGATGGCTCCAATTAAATGGAACAGCCAATGACACATATCAAAACCATATGATGAAAACCGGCAGAGATATTGCTAAACTCAAGACTAAATATTTCATTTCTGCCTGTTATGTGAAAAAAGTGCAGATATCCTAGCAGTTGAAAGAGACAAAAACTCATGAGCTAAGATGTATTATTTGTGTACATATGGAAATGATACCAGGTACAGTTGAAGTCGGAAGTTTACAATACACTTAGGTTGGAGTCATTAAAATGAGTTTTTCAACCACTCCACCAATTTCTTGTTAACAAACTATAGTTTGGTTTGGACATCTACTTTGTGCACGACACAAGTCATTTTTCCAACAATTGTTTACAGACAGATTATTTCACTTATAATTCACTGTATCACAATTCCAGTGGGTCAGAAGTTTACATACACTAAGTTGACTGTGCCTTGAAACAGCTTGGAAAATTCCAGAAAATTATGTCATGGCTTTAGAAGCTTCTGATAGGCTACTTGACATCATTTGAGTCAATTGGAGGTGTACCTGTGGATGTATTTCAAGGACTACCTTCAAACTCAGTGCCTCTTTGCTTGACATCATGGGAAAAAAAAGAAATCAGCCAAGACCTCAGAAAAAAAAGTCTGTTTTATCCTTGGGAGCAATTTCCAAATGCATGAAGGTATCACGTTCATCTGTACAAACAATAGTACGCAAGTATAAAACACCATGGGACCAGGCAGCCATCATACCGCTCAGGAAGGAGATACGTTCTGTCTCCTAGAGATGAACGTACTTTGATGCGAAAAGTGCAAATCAATCCCAGAACAACAGCAAAACACCCTGTGAAGATACTGGAGGAAACAGGTACAAACGTATCTATATCCACAGTAAAACAAGTCCTATATCGACATAACCTGAAAGGCCGCTCAGCAAGGAAGAAGCCATTGCCCCAACACCGCCATAAAAAAGCCAGACTACGGTTTGCGACTGCACATGAGGACAAAGATTGTACTTTTTGGAGAAATGTCTGATGAAACAAAAATAGAACTGTTTGGTCATAATTACCATCGTTATGTTTGGAGGAAAAAGGGGGAAGCTTGCAAGCCGAAGAACACCATCCCAACCGTGAAGCAGTTGTGGGGGTGGTTTGCTGGAGGAGGGACTGGTGCACTTCACAAAATAGATGGCTTCATGAGGGAGGAAAATTATGTGGATATATTGAAGCAACATCTCAAGACATCAGTCAGGAAGTTAAAGCTTGGTTGCAAATTGGTCTTCCAAATGGACAATGACCCCAAGCAGACTTCCAAAGTTGTGGAAAAATGGCTTAAGGACAACAAAGTCAAGGTATTGGAATGGCCATCACAAAGCCCTGACCTAAATCCTAAGGAAAGTTGTGGGCAGAACTGAAAAAGCCTGTGCAAGCAAGGAGGCCTACAAACCTGACTCAGTTACACCATTTAGGAGGAATGGGCCAAAATTCACCCAACTTATTTTGGGAAGCTTGTGGAAGGCTACCCGAAACATTTGACCCAATTTAAGCAATTTAAAGGCAATGCTACTAAATACTAATTGAGTGTATGTAAACTTCTGACCCACTGATGAAAGAAATAAAAGCTGAAATAAATCATTCTCTCTACTATTATTCTGACATTCCACATTCTTAAAATGAGGTGGTGATCCTAACTGACCTAAGACAGGGAATTTTTACTCAGATTAAATGTCAGGGATTGTGAAAAACTGAGTTTAAATGTTTTTGGCTAAGGTGTATGTAAACTTCCGACTTCAACTGTGTGTGGTGGGGAATAGACTTTATTTGCATATGAATTCATTGATCAAGCATGGTGAAATTGACTCTTGTTTGGTGGCTCTAGAATTCATCACTAGTAGCCAATATTGGAATGTTGCTCTGCACATTTTATTTCAGCACATCAATACACAGTCAAACCCACCTGTTTCCACCAATCAACAGTAAATACATATTTGACTGCAAGCTTTTCAGTTTCAGTTCTCAGTTCAGTTAAATTAATAACTCCCTCAGGGCAACACAATAAGGGAGTAATTGAAACAGGAAACAAAAAAGAAAAAGAAAAAATCACAATATGAAAATCCAATCCATTTTTTAATCAAAACCAAATTATTAATGCAAGGAGAGTAATTGGAGCATGCACTTTGAACACTAGGGGTGGCTGGGTGGATCAAAACCCTGATCACTTATGAAATACCTCCTAATAAATCTCCTAGCCTGGCTCCTTGTGGGAAAGAGAGGATCTAGGGCATAAATGTGTAATTTGCCTGCAAACTGATTTGCAATTCATGGAAAAATAAAATGCCTCTCCCAAGATACGCATAATGAAAGCTTAGAAAGTTAGCAGCCCTGCATGCTTGGAAGAAATCAAACACGGTAAATGCCTTCTATGGGCTTCTTGGAAACACGGGCCACTGCAGGCAGGCAAGGTCTAATAAACATAGTAAAACTTCACTCAAAGTAGCTTCAGTTTGTTAAAAAGAAAAAATGCTATTGCTACCTCTTTGCAATAAGGAATGGAGACCAAAAGGTCAAGAGAAGTTTAAAGTGTTTTAATACCAAGGATACAGTCAGCTGAGTTCATACATTTAGAAAGCTCACAACACATTTTATACTCTTCCTTTGTAGGCGTCACTTCCCCAGCTATACATTTTATGACCCCAATGAGTTCCCCTCCTTTCCCCTGTGGAATGTCCATGGTCCTCTCTTGTTTAGCCAGATGTCAGAATCACACCCGGTCCTTCTGTTCTGGGCTTCTGTTCTGGGCCTGACCCTGCTCTCTGATCCTAGGCAATTTCCTCTTATCTGATTAGGCTAACCTTTCTAAATTAGCATACACACAGTTTCATGGCCTAAACTCCTTTAACACTCACATTAATCATTCACTAAACAGGATACAAACACACTACAGTTTAATTTGAAACATGTTACATTTTGACAGAATCCAAGTTATAACATGAAATACCATAAAGGAGCCACGAGCTAGTATTTATAGTATGTTACAATGAATGTTATCACCTGTGTGTAATGCTTACAAATGCATCTGTAGCTTTAAGAATTCATAAGACAATGATACATGAGCTGTAATGAATTATTATAACAAGTTGTATGCACTGTGGGTTGATGGTTCTGCTGTAGTGTATTCATAATACATAAACAGGTGGCTCATAAAAAAGGTTAACCCATTTTTTCTGATTATACTTCATCTGTTGAATTAAGGTGCAAAGAACTCAGGGTGGGTACTATGACTTTTAGCAGGTACTACAGTCTATGCTTAATGTGTTTGACAATCAGTGAAACGTAACCACCCAGACAGAAATAATATTCTGCCCTTATATAGGCTTTGACTTGTTCATTTACTCACAAACAGCGCAGAAGAGAAAGGCAAAAAATAATATGAGTGGAGGTTATGCAAATAATTCTGCAGATATTCAGGTCTGAATAATGCATTTCATAATTGGAAATAGAACACAAACACAGGCAGGGCATATTGTGTTTATTCATTTGACTGATGGATTTATCCAAAGGCAATGGTGGAGTGCATCAAATCTACAGCCATTAGGCATTGCTAATACACAGTATACCCTGCCACCCTAATGTTATTTCCATATTGTAAATAATGCTATGCTACAGATTAGGATTCATGCTATACAATATTCTAGGGTCACACAGGTCACATGTAGCAACAATATCATGAGATGTATTGCTTTTTGGCTCCTTTATAAAACATACACCCTGGAAAAATACAGTACAAACAACATTATGAGACCAAAGTATGTTGTTAATTTTGCTTGTGACTAAGTACAGCACATAAGTGTTGCTAATACATTGTAAATGTAGATAGTATAGGATTAACATTGGGACAGATGACACAATAATCTGACACAATGATAACGCATTCAGAAATAACATAATACATAAATTACCAAAATGCTTTTTAGTTGCCATCAACAGGGTACACGGATCTGTTCATACTGGATCAAGTGGAGGCAGCACTAAGAGATTGCTTTTGCTGCACTGGGAAAAATAAATATGATGCCCTATTTGTCTGTAAACAGTGATAGCAGATTGAAATGTATTGTATAAGGCATATCAGCGTTTACCCAAATAATTTATGACCGTCTGTCTGTGCACAAAACGATAGCAGCGGTCATTTTGTTGGAAATACAGAGACTGGCAAACCTTGACACCATTTGCAATAAGATAAGGTGAATAGAAACTGACATTGACGATTGATTTACTCATAATAGGAGGTCCCTGTGTGTAGTCCAACTATAGTTGGATGAGAAAACAGCATATGAAAATGTGCAGCTGCAGAAACCACAGGGATCAATAAACTGGGGGAGTAGTGGTGGAATAGATTGGTGGTTGCTTTGCCAATAGGGCCTTTGGGTTTGTTGGAGTTGTATATTGACTGTGGTGAGGTATTGTGCAGGTTCACTCTACAACTTCCCTCATAGGTATATGGCTGTATGTACAGTATATAGATCTGAAGACCCAATGGTTCTACTCTACTCTGATAAGTCCCTAGTCAAACTGTAATCTTAAGTTTAAACATACTCAAGGGCAGCTGCACTGCTTATTATGTCTGCAAAATAAGGTGTCTAAACGTTGACCTACTCACAAAATTAATGAACCTTTACAAATGTAATACTTTTGTGGCCCTCAAGGATTGGGAACTGTGTAGCATATGATTTGACCCCTAGACCTTTCTGCATAATAGCAAGCAGTATGGAGATAAGGCCAGATAAAATTGATTCACTGTGTCACAAATACTCCCTCTCCGGCCTCTAGGTGATCAGGCTGCTGATTATCCCGCACACCTGTCACCATCATCTCGCGCACCTGTGCCTCATGACACTCACCTGGACTCCATCACCTCCTTGATTATCTTCCTTATATCTGTCACTCCGCTTAGTTCTTTCCTCATGTGTTATTGGCTCTGCTTTCATGTCGGTGCGTTGTTTGAGTTTCGTGTTCAGTGTTTCTTTTATTTATTAAAACACTCAGTCCCTGAACTTGCTTCCCGACTCTCAGCCCACTCGTTACAGTTGAACAGATTTTCCCCCCAGAAAAGTGAGGCGAGTGAGCGAGCGAAAAAAAAAAAAATTATAATACATTAATCTAACCACACTGTCCGATTTCAAAAGGCTTTACAACGAAAGCAAAACATTAGATTATGTCAGCAGAGTACCCAGCCAGAAATAATCAGACACCCATTTTTCAAGCTAGCATATAATGTCACAAAAACCCAGAAGACAGCTAAATGCAGCACTAACCTTTGATGATCTTCATCAGATGACAACCCTAGGACATTATGTTATACAATACATGCATGTTTTGTTCAATCAAGTTCATATTTATATCAAAAAACAGCTTTTTACATTAGCATGTGACGTTCAGAACTAGCATACCCCCTGCAAACATCCGGGGAATTTACTAACAATTTACTAAATTACTCACGATAAATGTTCACAAAAAGCATAACAATTATTTTAAGAATTATAGATACAGAACTCCTCTATGCACTCGATATGTCCGATTTTAAAATAGCTTTTTGGTGAAAGCACATTTTGCAATATTCTAAGTACATAGCACAGCCATCATGGGCTAGCTATTTAGACACCTGGCAAGTTTAGCCTTCACCAAAATCAGATTTACTATTATAAAAGTTTGATTACCTTTTGTTGTCTTTGTCAGAATGCACTCCCAGGACTGCTACTTCAATAACAAATGTTGGTTTGGTCCAAAATAATCCATCGTTATATCCGAATAGCGGCGTTTTGTTCGTGCGTCCCAGACACTATCCGAAATGGTAAATCAGGGTCGCGCGCATGGCGCAATTTGTGACAAAAAATGTCTAAATATTCCAATACCGTACTTCGAAGCATGTCAACCGCTGTTTAAAATCAATTTTTATGCAATTTATCTCGTAAAAAATCGATAATATTCCGACCGGGAATCTCCTTTTCGGCAAACAGAGGAAAAAACACAAAGACGGGGGCGGCCAGTGCACGCGCCTAAGCCCACAGTCCCTTGATCGGCCACTTGAGAAAGGCGATAATGTGTTTCAGCCTGGGGCTGGAATGATGACATTCAAGTTTTTCCCGGGCTCTGAGAGCCTATTGGAGCTGTGGGAAGTGTCACGTTAACGCAGAGATCCTTTGTAATTGAATGAGATGTCAAAGAAAGACAATAAATGGTCAGACAGGCCACTTCCTGTAAAGG
This sequence comes from Salmo salar, assembly GCF_965601325.2. Lineage (NCBI taxonomy): Eukaryota > Metazoa > Chordata > Actinopteri > Salmoniformes > Salmonidae > Salmo > Salmo salar. The sequence goes on from NC_138300.1 coordinate 70,496,697, forward strand.
AATCTCTCAGGTTTTGACCTGCCATTTGAGTTCTGTTATACTCACAGACACCATTCAAACAGTTTTAGAAACTTTGGAGTGTTTTCTATCCAAAGCCAATAATTATATGCATATTCTAGTTACTGGGCAGGAGTAGTAGCCAGATTAAATCGGGTACGTTTTTTATCCAGCCGTGTCAATACTGCCCCCTAGCCCTAACAGGTTAACCTGATATGGATAGGGGGCAGTATTTTCACGGCCGTATGAAAAAACGTACCCGATTTAAACTGGTTACTACTCTTGCCCAGAAATGAGAATATGCATATTATGAGTAGATTTGGATAGAAAACACTCTACAGTTTGTAAAACTGTTTGAATGGTGCCTGTGTATAACATAACTCATATGGCAGGCAAAAACCTGAGAAAAAGTCAACCAGGAAGTGGAGGATCTGAGAATTGTAGTTCTTCTTTCTAGTCCCTTTCGAAACTAGAGTATCTGTGGGGTTACGTTGCACTTTCTAAGGCTTCCATTGGCTGTCTAAAGCCTTCAGAAAGTGGTTTGAGCCTTCTCCTGTCACTGGGCAGAGTATAGGAGCTCAGTTACTGAGTGGTCTGCCTGGCAACAAAGGGATTGGATATGCGCGGTCCAGCAAGCTCGCCGTTTTTTCTTTTTCTCCTTGAATGAATATGCTATTGTCCGTTTGGAATATAATCGCAATTTTACGTTAAAAATACCATAAAAATTGATTTTAAACAGCGTTTGACATGCTTCTAAGTACGGTAATGGAAAATGTTTACTTTTTGTGTCTCGAATTGCGCTCGTGCGTTAGCCTTTGGATAGGGACCTGAATGCACGAACAAAACGGAGGTATTTGGACATAACTATGGATTATTTCGAACAAAAACAACATTTCTTGTGGAAGTAGCAGTCCTGGGAGTGCATTCTGATGAAGATCAGCAAAGGTAAGAGCATATTTCTAATACTAATTCTGAGTTTAGGTTTCCCCGAACTTGGCGGGTATCTATATAGCTTTCTGTGATGGCAAGCTATGTACTCAGAATATTGAAAAATGTGCTTTCTCCGTAAAGTTTTTTAAAATCTGACACAGCGAACATCCAGGAGTAGTCCATCTAAAATTCTTTAACCTGTTAGGGCTAGGGGGCAGCATTGACACGGCTGGATAAAAAACATACCCGATTTAATCTGGTTACCACTCCTACTCAGTAACTAGAATATGCATATACTTATTACATATGGATAGAAAACACCCTAAATTTTCTAAAACTGTTTGAATGGTGTCTGTGAGTATAACAGAACTCAAATGGCAGGTCAAAACCTGAGAGATTCCTTTACAGGAAGTGGCCTGTCTGACCATTTCTGGAACTTCTTTGCCATCTCTATCATTTACTAAGGATCTCTGCTCTAACGTGACACTTCCCACGTCGTCCATAGGCTCTCAGAGCCCGGGAAAAAAGAGAATGTCGTCATTCCAGCCCCAGGCTGAAACACATTATCGCCTTTCTCAAGTGGCCCATCAAGAGACACTAGCTTATGCGCGTGACCCCGACCGCCCCCGCCTTTGGGATTTTTTCCTCTGTTTGCCGAAAAGGAGATTCCCTGTCGGAATTTTATCGCTTTTCTACGAGAAAAATGACGTAAAAATTGATTTTAAACAGCGGTTGACATGCTTCGACGTACGGCAATGGAATACTTTGAATTTTATTGTCAGGAATTGCGCCAAGCGCGCGACACTTCTTTACTATTTCGGATAGTGTCTGGAACGCACGAACAAAACGCCGCTATTCGGATATAACGATGGATTATTTTGGACCAAACCAACATTTGTTATTGAAGTAGACGTCCTGGGTGTGCATTCTGACGAAGACAACAAAAGGTAATGACATTTTTATAATAGTAAATATGATTATGGTGAGTGCTAAACTTGCCGGGTGTCTAAATAGCGAGCCCGTGATGCCTGGGTTATGTACTTAGAATATTGCAAAATGTGCTTTCACCAAAAAGCTATTTTAAAATCGGACATATCGAGTGCATAGAGGAGGTCTGTATCTATAATTCTTAAAATAATTGTTATGCTTTTTGTGAACGTTTATCGTGAGTAATTTAGTAAAATGTTAGCGAATTCCCCGTAAGTTTGCGGGGGGTATGCTAGTTCTGAACGTCACATGCTAATGTAAAAAGCTGGTTTTTGATATAAATATGAACTTGATTGAACAAAACATGCATGTATTGTATAACATAATGTCCTAGGGTTGTCATCTGATGAAGATCATCAAAGGTGAGTGCTGCATTTAGCTGTCTTCTGGGTTTTGGTGACATTATATGCTGGCTTGAAAAATGGGTGTCTGATTATTTCTGGCTTGGTACTCTGCTGACATAATCTAATGTTTTGCTTTCGTTGTAAAGCCTTTTTGAAATCGGACAGTGTGGTTAGATTAACGAGAGTCTTATCTTTAAATGGCTGTAAAATAGTCATATGTTTGAGAAATTGAAGTAATAGGATTTTGAAGATTTTGAAAATCGCGCCACAGGCTGGCAGTGGCTGTTACGTAGGTGGGACGAATTCGTCCCGCCGGTCCCATAGAGGTTAACCTGTTAGGGCTAGGGGGCAGCATTGACACGGCTGTATAAAAAACATACCCGATTTAATCTGGTTACCACTCCTACCCAGTAACTAGAATATGCATATACTTATTACATATGGATAGAAAACACCCTAAATTTTCTAAAACTGTTTGAATGGTGTCTGTGAGTATAACAGAACTCAAATGGCAGGTCAAAACCTGAGAGATTCCTTTACAGGAAGTGGCCTGTCTGACCATTTGTTGAACTTCTTTTCCATCTCTATCATTTACTAAGGATCTCTGCTCTAACGTGACACTTCCCACGTCGTCCATAGGCTCTCAGAGCCCGGGAAAAAACAGAATGTCGTCATTCCAGCCCCAGGCTGAAACACATTATCGCCTTTCTCAAGTGGCCCATCAAGAGACACTGGCTTATGCGTGTGACCCCGACCGCCCCCGCCTTTGGGATTTTTTCCTCTGTTTGCCGAAAAGGAGATTCCCTGTCGGAATATTATCGCTTTTCTACGAGAAAAGTGTCGTAAAAATTGATTTTAAACAGCGGTTGACATGCTTCGAAGTACGGTAATGGAATACTTAGAATTTTATTGTCACGAATTGCGCCAAGTGCGTGACACTTCTTTACTATTTCGGATAGTGTCTGGAACGCACGAACAAAACGCCGCTATTCGGATATAACGATGGATTATTTTGGACCAAACCAACATTTGTTATTGAAGTAGCAGTCCTGGCTGTGTATTCTGACGAAGACAACAAAAGGTAATGAAATTTTTATAATAGTAAATATGATTATGGTGAGTGCTAAACTTGCCGGGTGTCTAAATAGCGAGCCCGTGAACCTCTTTAGGGTATGTGGGACGAAATCGTCCCACCTACTCAACAGCCAGTGGAATCCCGTGGCGCGATATTCAAATACCTTAGAAATGCTATTACTTCAATTTCTCAAACATATGACTATTTTACACCATTTTAAAGACAAGACTCTCGTTAATCTAACCATACTGTCCGATTTCAAAAAGGCTTTACAACGAAAGCAAAACATTAGATTATGTCAGCAGAGTACCCAGCCAGAAATAATCAGACACCCATTTTTCAAGCTAGCATATAATGTCACAAAAAACAAAACCACAGCTAAATGCAGCACTAACCTTTGATGATCTTCATCAGATGACAACCCTAGGACATTATGTTATACAATGCATGCATGTTTTGTTCAATCAAGTTCATTTTTATATCAAAAACCAGCTTTTTACATTAGCATGTGACGTTCAGAACTAGCATACCCCCCGCAAACATCCGGTGAATTTACTAAATTACTCACGATAAACGTTCACAAAAAACATAACAATTATTTTAAGAATTATAGATACAGAACTCCTCTATGCACTCGATATGTCCGATTTTAAAATAGCTTTTCGGTGAAAGCACATTTTGCCATATTCTCAGTAGATAGCCCAGCCATCACGGCTAGCCATTTAGTAACCGACCAAGTTTAGCCCTGATCAAACTCCGATTTACTTTTACAAAAGTTTCATTACCTTTGTTGTCTTCATCAGAATGCACTCCCAGGACTGCTACTTCAATAACAAATGTTGGTTTGGTCCAAAATAATCCATCGTTATATCCGAATAGCGGCGTTTTGTTCGTGCGTTCCAGACACTATCCGAAATGGTAAATCAGGGTCGCGAGCATGGCGCAATTCATGACAAAAGATTTCTAAATATTCCATTACCGTACTTCGAAGCATGTCAACCGCTGTAAAATCAATTTTTATGCAATTTTTCTCGTAAAAAAGCGATAATATTCCGACCGGGAATCTCCGTTTAGCTAAACAGAGGAAAGTAAACAAAGCTTTCGGTCGACGCGGGCACGAGCCTGAGTCTCACAGTACTGTAACCAGCCACTACCCAAACGCGCTACTTTGTTTCAACCAGAGCCTGCAAAGCCACGATTCAGCATTTTGCCGCCTTCTGAGAGTCCATGTGAGCCGTAGAAAGTGTCACGTAAGAGCAGAGATCCCCTGTAATTGATAGAGATAATCAACAAGGCCAAGAAATGGTCAGACAGGGTACTTCCTGTACTGAATCTTCTCAGGTTTTGGCCTGCCAAATGAGTTCTGTTATACTCACAGACACCATTCAAACAGTTTTAGAAACTTTGGAGTGTTTTCTATCCAAAGCTAATAATTATATGCATATTCTAGTTTCTGGGCAGGAGTACTAATCAGATTAAATCGGGTACGTTTTTTATCCATCCGTGAAAATACTGCCCCCTAGCCATAACAGGTTAACATTGGCATTATGGTCAAACTACTTTTCAGGCTCAACAGTATCCCATGTGTATCAAGAATGGTCCACCACCAAAATGATATCCAGCCAACTTAACACAAATGTGGGAAGCATTGGAGTCATCATGAGCCAGCATCTCTATGGAACTCTTTCGACATCTTGTAGTGTCCATGTCCCGACAAATTGAGTCTGTTCTGAGGGCAAAGGGGGTGCAACTCAATATTAGGAAATGTTTTGTACACTCAGGGTGGGTTGCACCAACATGGTTTAAATTAATCTAAGATTAGAGCTAATCAATGTTTTGTAAATCTAGGTTTATAATTAAATCAAGGAATTGTTGCACCACTTAATTGTTTACATTTGGATCAGTAAATCTATGATTAACGGTTTTATACTATGATTAGTGACATGTTACACCAATATATGAGGCATTTTGTGAGTTGAAATGAAGTAGCTAGCCTACTTGACAAATGAGGCCACAAAGTTGCTGTTTCTTGATAAAATAATAACAATGTAACGTTAGAACTACTGCAACTCCATTATGAAAGGTTCTCATGGGTTGGCTGATTCTCATGGGTTGCCTCATATATTGGTGTAAAATCTGTTCTATGCCAGTACTAGACAGAAAATGAATTTGTTAGCTAACGTTAGCTACTGTAGCTATCACCCAGTAGACATGCGAGATGATTCCCCAGCAGTTTGTCCCTCTCCATAACCCCTATGAAGACGATGGAGAACTTGACCCACCAATATTTAGTAAGCATAAATAACCGGTAAATATCAATGCCTATAATGCACGTTTAAACTAACGTTAATGCTACTTCACTACAATGTTACCATTATCTGTCCCATTACATCATGTTGCATAACATCATCATTCTTACCAAGGCTGGGCATATCATAAACTCCAATTCAATTAATGTACAAAATGGCCATGTAAATAGCCTACTAATAATGACTTAATTATCATAAAACTCAACAGGATTCAACCTGTCTCTAATTATTTTTTTGAGGAACTCGTTTTGGTCTCTCCACAGTAGATATCCTGCCATTTTATCAGTTAAGCCACCTCAAGTGGCAGTTTAATGTATGAATATATATATATATATGTGTGTGTGTGTGTGTGTGTGTGTGTGTGTGTGTGTGTGTGTGTGTGTGTGTGTGTATTCATTGAGCAACAGGCATAAAATTAATCTAGGTTTAACCTGTTGGGTCTAGGGGGCAGCATTTGCACGTCTGGATACATTTTTTTTACCCGATTTAATCTGGTTACTAATCCTACCCAGTAACTAGAATATGCATATACTTATTATATATGGATAGAAAACACTCTAAAGTTTCCAAAACTGTTTGAATGGTGTCTGTGAGTATAACAGAACTCATTTGGCAGGCAAAACCCTGAGACATTTTCTGACAGGAAGTGGATACCTGATGTGTTGTATTGACTTTAAACCTATCCCATTGAAAAACACAGGGGTTTAGGAATATTTTGGCACTTCCTATTGCTTCCACTAGATGTCACCAGCCTTTACAAAGTGTTTTGAGTCTTCTGGAGGGAGATCTGACCGAACAAGAGCCATGGAACGGTGATGTCCCATTAGACACCTGGCGCGCTAGTTCATGTTGGGTACCCTCGTTCCAATACGTTATAAAAGAGTATGCATTCGTCCACCTTGAATACTATTCATGTTCTGGTTAAAAAAGGCCCTAATGATTTATGCTATACAACGTTTGACATGTTTGAACGAACGGAAATATATTTTTTCCCCTCGTTCATGACGAGAAGTCCGGCTGGCTTACATCATGTGCTAACGAGACGGAGATTTTTGGACATAAATGATGAGCTTTTTTGAACAAAACTACATTCGTTATGGACCTGTGATACCTGGAAGTGACATCTGATGAAGAGAATCAAAGGTAATGGATTATTTACATAGTATTTTCGATTTTAGATCTCCCCAACATGACGTCTAGTCTGTATCGCAACGCGTATTTTTCTGGGCGCAGTGCTCAGATTATTGCAAAGTGTGATTTCCCAGTAAGGTTATTTTTAAATCTGGCAAGTTGATTGCGTTCAAGAGATGTAAATCTATAATTCTTTAAATGACAATATAATATTTTACCAATGTTTTCTAATTTTAATTATTTAATTTCTGACGCTGACTTGACTGCCGGTTATTGGAGGGAAACGATTTCCTCAACATCAATGCCATAGTAAAACGCTGTTTTTGGATATAAATATGAACTTGATAGAACTAAAAATGCATGCATTGTCTAACATAATGTCCTAGGAGTGTCATCTGATGGAGATTGTAAAAGGTTAGTGCATCATTTTAGCTGGTTTTATGGTTTTGGTGACCCTGTCTTTGACTTGACAAAACATTACACACAACTCTTGTAAATGTACTGTCCTAACATACTCTAAATTTATGCTTTCGCCGTAAAACCTTTTTGAAATCGTAAAACGTGGTTAGATTAAGGAGATGTTTATCTTTCAAATGGTGTAACATAGTTGTATTTTTGAAAAATTAGAATTTTGACATTTATTTGGATTCAAATTTGCCGCTCTTGAAATGCACCTGCTGTTGATGGAGTGCACCACGGGTGGCACGCTAGCGTCCCACCTAGCCCCAAGAGGTTAAAGTGAAAGCTAAACTTAGATTAAAGGAAGGATTTAATTTAACTAGGATCAATTTAAAACTAGGTTTAAAAAATTGGTGAAAGAAGATTAATAGATAAATCTTGATTTAAACCAGTTTAAGAGTTAATCCATGATGGTGCAACCCACCCTGTGTATTTTCCAATAAGATATGCAGGCGATTCAATCATCAAAGGAAAAAATGAACAGAAAACGATTCCTTGGTAATGATATGAAGTCCTTATGTAAGGGAACCCCCCCTGAAATTGGCAAAAATGAATGGCAACATGTTGGCACTGTACGAAACATATACACGATTGCAAATACCACTCAAATGGACGGCAGATCATTGAAAGCTTATGCCAAGTGTCACACAGCAAAAATCCCATAGATGGTGAGTGCCCTCTACCATAAATTCATATGGAAAATGGTCACCAAGTCAAGACCCATGAAAGTGAAGAAGGTGAAAGTTTGAAAATGTGAAAATGTTTTCAAAAAATGTATCACCTTCTAAAAAAGTGCTTTCTGGACCGATTTTCTTTGTGAATTATACATATATAAAAACTGTATGAACATACCATTGTCATATTTTATTGAGTTGTCCATAAGGCATATGTTTTGTCCATTTGCAATATACTGTCACAGGAAGTCAAGTCAGTGAATCATGTCCAAATGGCATAAGAAATGTCCATATGCCTCATATAAGTATTGAAAGTGCCAAATCAGGGTGTTATGACCTTTTGCCATATATGATCATAGGAAGTCAGCTTCTGAACCCAAAAGTCAGTGAACCATGTCCGAATGGCATTTATACTGCCCAAATGATATATATCACTATGTTAATCCCTGAATCAACCTAGAAGGTCTATTTGTCATGTATGATGAGAGAGAAGTGGGACTCGTTTAACCATTTTTTGAAAAACGTCCAAAATGACCATCCAATTGGATGGGCACGGGTGGGGGGTGCTCCCTACCCAGCTGTGGGCCCTTGCACCCCCCCTAAAAGGCATTAAAAACCATTTCAAAAATTTGCTCTTGGTAACACGTTCCAATCAGCAGGTGCATGGCTGTCCATTTGCAATGTGTTTCAATGGGCATTTACAAATCACGAATTTGACATGCTCTAATATACTGCAGAAATGTGAAATTGAGTAGCCCGATGAACTCATGATGGCCGGGCAGTGATAGTGGTTCCTCTCCATCGCTCGTTGGTGACATGAGAGAGAACTGGGGCTATGTGGTTTTTTTTTTTTTTTTTTTAAATGTCCAAAATGACCAATGGGCCCATTATTGGATGGGCACGGGTGGGGGTGCTTCCTACCCGGCCATAGACCCCTTGCCCCCTCCTAAAGGCATTACAAATTATTTTAAAAATGTGCTCCTGGTAACCCGTTCCACGGCTGTCCATTTGCAATGTGTTTCAATGGGCATTTACCATCACGAATTTGAAATGCTCAAAAATACTGCAGAAATGAGAAATTGATTGGCCCCACAATTGATTGCCCCCACATTTTCACATTTTCAAACAAATGTACTGTCCATTTGCAATATGTTTCAATGGGCATTTGCCATCACGAATTTGACTGACATTCTCTAATATACTGCAGAAATGCTCAATTGCCTGGCCATTGAACTCGGGATGGCCGGGCAGTGATAGTGGTTCATCTCCTTAGCTGGTTGGTGTTGATTTCTGCATGTCAATTTGGTGATGATTTATCACTGTTAAAATTCTTGCAGATGTCAAACGTCAACCAGCAAGTCAGCGTCCATCAGTCAATAAGATTTCATTCTGACACCAAACTGATACAATCTGACACCAAACACACTTTGTCCAACTCGTTTAGAAGCCAACTATCACATATTTCAAAGCAGGCCCAAAATTCACAGCGCCTTCTGTTTAACTTTTTAGTGACAGGGGGCAGTATTTGAAAATTCAGATGAATGACATGCCCAAATTAAACTGCCTGCTACTCGGGCCCAGAAGGTAGGATATGCATACTATTAGTAGATTTGGATAGAAAACACTCTGAAGTTTCTAAAACTGTTTGAATGATGTCTGTGAGTATAAGATAAATCATACGGCAGGCAAAAACCTGAGAAAAAATCCAACCAGGAAGTGCTTTGTAGTTTTTTCAGCTGATTGCCTTTCCAAACTACAGTGTCTGTGGGGTCATTTTGCACTTCCTAAGGCTTCCACTAGATGTCAACAGTCTTTAGTACCTTGTTTAATACTTCAACTGCGCGCCGCTTCTTTTTCCTCTGTAATGATTACGCCATTGTCCGGTTGGAATATTATCGAAGATTTATGTTAAAAAGACCCGAAGGATTGATTGTAAACATTGTTTGACATGTTTCTATGAACGGTAATGGAATTTTTTGACTTTTAGTATTGGGTTTTGCGCTCGCGCATTATGCCTTTGGATTAGTGATCTGAACGCGCAAACAAAACAAGGTATTTGGACATAAATATGGAGTTTATCGAACAAAACAAACCTTTCTGGTGGGGGTCCTGGGAGTGCATTCCAACGAAGATCAGCAAAGGTAAGTGAAGATTTATAATACTATTTCTGAGTTTAGTTGACTCCAGACCTTGGCGGGTAACTGAATAGCTTGCTTTGATGGCTGAGCTCTGTACTCAGAATATTGAACAATGTGCTTTCGCCGTAAAGCTATTTTGAAATCTGACACAGTGGTTGCATTAACTTCTTTGGGATAGGGGGCAGTATTTTCACGGCCGGATAAAAAACGTACCCGATTTAATCTGGTTACTACTCCTGCCCAGAAACTAGAATATGCATATAATTCTGAGTTTGGTGAGGGCCAAACTTGATGGGTGTCAAATTAGCTAGCCATGATGGCCGGGCTATGTACTAAGAATATTGCAAAATGTGCTTTCGCCGAAAAGCTATTTTAACCTGTTAGGGCTAGGGGGCAGCATTTGCACGTCTGGATAAAAAAAATGTACCCGATTTAATCTGGTTACTAATCCTACCCAGTAACTAGAATATGCATATACTTATTATATATGGATAGAAAACACTCTAAAGTTTCTAAAACTGTTTGAATGGTGTCTGTGAGTATAACAGAACTCATTTGGCAGGCAAAACCCTGAGACATTTTCTGACAGGAAGTGGATACCTGATGTGTTGTATTACCTTTAAACCTATCCCATTGAAAAGCACAGGGGCTGAGGAATATTTTGGCACTTCCTATTGCTTCCACTAGATGTCACCAGCCTTTACAAAGTGTTTTGAGTCTTCTGGAGGGAGATCTGACCGAACAAGAGCCATGGAACGATGATGTCCCATTAGACACCTGGCGCGCGAGTTCATGTTGGGTACCCTCGTTCCAATACGTTATAAAAGAGTATGCATTCGTCCACCTTGAATATTATTCATGTTCTGGTTAAAAAAGGCCCTAATGATTTATGCTATACAACGTTTGACATGTTTGAACGAACGTAAATATATTTTTTCCCCTCGTTCATGACGAGAAGTCCGGCTGGCTTAGATCATGTGCTAACAAGACGGAGATTTTTGGACATAAATGATGAGCTTTTTTGAACAAAACTACATTCGTTATGGACCTGTGATACCTGGAAGTGACATCTGATGAAGAGAATCAAAGGTAATGGATTATTTACATAGTATTTTCGATTTTAGATCTCCCCAACATGACGTCTAGTCTGTATCGCAACGCGTATTTTTCTGGGCGCAGTGCTCAGATTATTGCAAAGTGTGATTTCCCAGTAAGGTTATTTTTAAATCTGGCAAGTTGATTGCGTTCAAGAGATGTAAATCTATAATTCTTTAAATGACAATATAATATTTTACCAATGTTTTCTAATTTTAATTATTTAATTTGTGACGCTGACTTGACTGCCGGTTATTGGAGGGAAACGATTTCCTCAACATCAATGCCATAGTAAAACGCTGTTTTTGGATATAAATATGAACTTGATAGAACTAAAAATGCATGCATTGTCTAACATAATGTCCTAGGAGTGTCATCTGATGGAGATTGTAAAAGGTTAGTGCATCATTTTAGCTGGTTTTATGGTTTTGGTGACCCTGTCTTTGAATCGACAAAACATTACACACAACTCTTGTAAATGTACTGTCCTAACATACTCTAAATTTATGCTTTCGCCGTAAAAACCTTTTTGAAATCGTAAAACGTGGTTAGATTAAGGAGATGTTTATCTTTCAAAGGGTGTAAAATAGTTGTATGTTTGAAAAATTTGAATTTTGACATTTATTTGGATTCAAATTTGCCGCTCTTGAAATGCACCTGCTGTTGATGGAGTGCACCACGGGTGGCACGCTAGCGTCCCACCTAGCCCATAGAGGTTAAAATCTGACACCGCGATTGCATAAAGGAGTTCTGTGTCTATAATTCTTAAAATAATTATGTTTTTTGTCAACGTTAATCATGAGTAATTTAGTAAATTCACCAGATGTTTGCGGTTGGTATGCTAGTTCTGAACATCACATGCTAATGTAAAAAGCTGGCTTTTGATATAAATATGAACTTGATTGAACAAGCATGTATTGTATAACATAATGTCCTAGGAGTGTCATCTGATGAAGATCATCAAAGGTTAGTGCTGCATTTAGCTGTGGTTTTGGTTTTTGTGACATATATGCTTGCTTTGAAAATGGCTGTGTGATTATTTTTGGCAGGGTACTCTCCTGACATCTAATGTTTTGCTTTCACTGTAAAGCCTTTTTGAAATCGGACAATGTGGTTAGATTAACGAGAGACTTGTCTTTAAAATGGTGTAAAATAGTCATATGTTTGAGAAATGTAAGTTATAGCATTTTTGAGGTATTTGTATATTATTATTATTAGGCAATTTATTTTATTTTATTGTATGCACATTTTGCAATATTCTGAGTAGATAGACCGGCCATCATGGCTAGCTAATTTGACACCCACCAAGTTTGGCCCTCACCAAACTCAGATTTACTATAAGAAAAATTGGATTACCTTTGTTGTTCTTCGTCAGAATGCACTCCCAGGACTTCTACTTAAACAACAAATGTTGTTTTGGTTCGAAATAATCCATAGTTATATTGAAATAGCTCCGTTTTGTTCATGCGTTCAGGTAACTATCCGAAGAGTGACGAGCGAGCGCATTTCGTGACAAAAAAATTCAAAATATTCCGTTACCGTACTTCGAAGCATGTCAAACACTGTTTAAAATCAATTTTTATGCTATTTTTCTCGTAAAATAGTGATAATATTCCAACCGGGTGACGTTGTATTCGTTCAAAGAGAGAAAGATAAACATGGAGCATTCACAAATGCGCATCTCCAGTGTCACTGTTCTCAGCCTGACCACTCACAAAATCTCCTGCTGTTTTTCACCTAGAGACTGGAGAGACGTCATCCCACTTTCTGGCGCCTTCTGGGAGCCAATGGAAGTCTTAGAAAATGTCACGTTCCAGCAGAGATGCTGTGTTTTTGATAGAGATGACCTAGAGGAGAACAAATTGTCAGACAGGGCACTGCCTGTATGGAATCTTCTCAGGTTTTGGCCTGCCATATGAGTTCTGTTATACTCACAGACACCATTCAAACAGTTTTAGAAAGTTTAGAGTGTTTTCTATCCACATCTACTAATTATATGCATATTCTCTTTTCTGGGCAAGAGTAGTAACCAGTTTAAATTGGGTACTTTTTTTAATCCGGCCGTGCAAATACTGCCCCCTGGCCCCAACAGGTTAAAGTATACTCAATTTTAGAAAAGACTAATTTCTTTACAAAATCTTATTTTTTTATTATACTAAATAGAGACATTTAAACCGGCAATAAAGAGTAAAAGAGGATAAAGTATAAAACCAGGAGGAAACAAATTTGACCCATTTCAAGAAGTTAGGCGTATGTCGAACGTCACTACATCACAGGAATGGCATTTGAAAGTACGTTTATTTTTTCAAAATGTGTTTTTTTGGTAGACTTACAGTTGAAGTCGGAAGTTTACATACACTTAGGTTGGAGTCATAAAAACTCGTTTTTCAACCACTCCACATATTTCTTGTCAACAAACTATAGTTTTGGTAAGTCGGTTAGGACATCTACTTTGTACAAGTCATTTTTCCAACAATTGTTTACAGACAGATTATTTCACTTATAATTCACTGTATTACAATTCCAGTGGGTCAGAAGTTTACATACAGTAAATTGACTGTGCCTTTAAACAGCTTGTAAAATTCCAGAAAATTATATCATGGCTTTAGGAGTTTCTGATAGGCTAATTGACATAATTTGAGTCAATTGGAGGTGCACCTGTGGATGTATTTCAAGGCCTACCTTCACCTCAGCGCCTCTTTGCTTGACATCATGGGAAAATCAAAAGAAATCAGCCAATGCCTCAGAAAAAACTTTGTAGACCTCCACAAGTCTGGTTCATCCTTGGGAGCAATTTCCAAATGCATGAAGATACCACGTTCATCCATACAAACAATAGTATGCAAGTATAAACACCATGGAACCACGCAGCCGCCATACCGCTCAGGAAGGAGACACGTTCTGTCTCCTAGAGATCAACGTACTTTGGTGCGAAAAGTGCAACTCAGTCCCAGAACAACAGCAAAGGGCCTTGTGAAGATGCTGGAGGAAACAGGTACAAAAGTATATATATCACAGTAAAACGAGTCCTATATCGACATAACCTGAAAGGCCACCCAGCAAGGAAGAAGCCACTGCTCCAAAAATGCCATAAAAAAAAGCCTGACAACGGTTTGCAACTGCACATGGGGACAAAGATTGTACTTTTTGGAGTAATGTCCTCTGGTTTGATGAAACAAAAACAGAACTGTTTGGCCATAATGACCATCGTTATGTTTGGAGGAAAAAGGGGGAGGCTTGCAAGCCGAAGAACACCATCCCAACCGTGAAGCACGGGGGTGGCAGCATCATGTTGTGTGGGTGCTTTGCAGCAGGAGGGACAGGTGCACTTCACAAAATAGATGGCATCATGACGAAGGACAATTATGTGGATATATTGAAGCAACATCTCAAGACATCAGTCAGGAAGTTAAAGCTTGGTAAGCAAATGGGTCTTCCAAATGGACAATGACCCCAAGCATACTTCCAAAGTTGTGGCAAAATGGCTTAAGGACAACAAAGTCAAGGTATTGGTGTGGCCATGACAAAGCCCTGACCTCAATCCTACAGAAAATTTGTGGGCAGAACTGAAAATGCATGTGCGAGCAAGGAGGCCTACAAACCTGCCTCAGTTACACCAGCTCTTTCAGGAGGAATGGGCCAAAATTCACCCAACCTATTGTAGGAAGCTTGTGGAAGGCTACCCGACATGTTTGACCCAAGTTAATGTCCCGTTGGTAGGACATTCGTGATGGTATCTTGTCTATTTTGTTATACAATGATTGGGGGTTGCCTAATAGGACTGATGGTAGAAGGAGATTACCCACTCGCTGTCGGATCCTTACAAGGCACCCTGACCTACGTCCTCTATCTCCGTATCTTTCTCATGCGAATGACGGGGATTTGGGCCTTGTTGGGTGTCTGAAGTAAATCCTTCGCGTCCGACTCATTAACCTCTTGGGGCTAGGTGGGACGCTAGCGTGCCACCCGTGGTGCACTCCATCAACAGCAGGTGCATTTCAAGAGCGGCAAATTTGAATCCAAATAAATGTAAAAATTCAAATTTTTCAAAAATACAACTATGTTACACCATTTGAAAGATAAACATCTCCTTAATCTAACCACGTTTTACGATTTCAAAAAGGTTTTACGGCGAAAGCATAAATTTAGAGTATGTTAGGACAGTACATTTACAAGAGTTGTGTGTAATGTTTTGTCAAGTCAAAGACAGGGTCACCAAAACCATAAAACCAGCTAAAATGATACACTAACCTTTTACAATCTCCATCAGATGACACTCCTAGGACATTATGTTAGACAATGCATGCATTTTTAGTTCTATCAAGTTCATATTTATATACAAAAACAGCGTTTTACTATGGCATTGATGTTGAGGAAATCGTTTCCCTCCAATAACCGGCAGTCAAGTCAGCGTCACAAATTAAATAATTAAAATTAG
Organism: Salmo salar; assembly: GCF_965601325.2. Classification (NCBI taxonomy): domain Eukaryota; kingdom Metazoa; phylum Chordata; class Actinopteri; order Salmoniformes; family Salmonidae; genus Salmo; species Salmo salar. The sequence continues at coordinate 70,512,274 of NC_138300.1, forward strand.
AAAACATTGGTAAAATATTATATTGTCATTTAAAGAATTATAGATTTACATCTTTTGAACGCAATCAACTTGCCAGATTTAAAAATAACCTTACTGGGAAATCACACTTTGCAATAATCTGAGCACTGTGCCCAGAAAAATACGCGTTGCGATACAGACTAGACGTCATGTTGGGGAGATCTAAAATCGAAAATACTATGTAAATAATCCATTACCTTTGATTCTCTTCATCAGATGTCACTTCCAGGTATCACAGGTCCATAACGAATGTAGTTTTGTTCAAAAAAGCTCATCATTTATGTCCAAAAATCTCCGTCTCGTTAGCACATGATGTAAGCCAGCCGGACTTCTCGTCATGAACGAGGGGAAAAAATATATTTCCGTTCGTTCAAACATGTCAAACGTTGTATAGCATAAATCATTAGGGCCTTTTTTAACCAGAACATGAATAATATTCAAGGTGGACGAATGCATAGTCTTTTATAACGTATTGGAACGAGGGTACCCAACATGAAGTAGCGCGCCAGGTGTCTAATGGGACATCACCGTTCCATGGCTCTTGTTCGGTCAGATCTCCCTCCAGAAGACTCAAAACACTTTGTAAAGGCTGGTGACATCTAGTGGAAGCAATAGGAAGTGCCAAAATATTCCTAAACCCCTGTGTTTTTCAATGGGATAGGTTTAAAGTCAATACAACACATCAGGTATCCACTTCCTGTCAGAAAATGTCTCAGGGTTTTGCCTGCCAAATGAGTTCTGTTATACTCACAGACACCATTCAAACAGTTTTGGAAACTTTAGAGTGTTTTCTATCCATATATAATAAGTATATGCATATTCTAGTTACTGGGTAGGATTAGTAACCAGATTAAATCGGGTACATTTTTTTTATCCAGACGTGCAAATGCTGCCCCCTAGACCCAACAGGTTAACCTGTTGGGTCTAGGGGGCAGCATTTGCACGTCTGGATAAAAAAAATGTACCCGATTTAATCTGGTTACTAATCCTACCCAGTAACTAGAATATGCATATACTTATTATATATGGATAGAAAACACTCTAAAGTTTCCAAAACTGTTTGAATGGTGTCTGTGAGTATAACAGAACTCATTTGGCAGGCAAAACCCTGAGACATTTTCTGACAGGAAGTGGATACCTGATGTGTTGTATTGAGTTTAAACCTCTCCCATTGAAAAACACAGGGGTTTAGGAATATTTTGGCACTTCCTATTGCTTCCACTAGATGTCACCAGCCTTTACAAAGTGTTTTGAGTCTTCTGGAGGGAGATCTGACCGAACAAGAGCCATGGAACGGTGATGTCCCATTAGACACCTGGCGCGCTACTTCATGTTGGGTACCCTCGTTCCAATACGTTATAAAAGGCTATGCATTCGTCCACCTTGAATATTATTCATGTTCTGGTTAAAAAAGGCCCTAATGATTTATGCTATACAACGTTTGACATGTTTGAACGAACGGAAATATATTTTTTCCCCTCGTTCATGACGAGAAGTCCGGCTGGCTTACATCATGTGCTAACGAGACGGAGATTTTTGGACATAAATGATGAGCTTTTTTGAACAAAACTACATTCGTTATGGACCTGTGATACCTGGAAGTGACATCTGATGAAGAGAATCAAAGGTAATGGATTATTTACATAGTATTTTCGATTTTAGATCTCCCCAACATGACGTCTAGTCTGTATCGCAACGCGTATTTTTCTGGGAACAGTGCTCAGATTATTGCAAAGTGTGATTTCCCAGTAAGGTTATTTTTAAATCTGGCAAGTTGATTGCGTTCAAAAGATGTAAATCTATAATTCTTTAAATGACAATATAATATTTTACCAATGTTTTCTAATTTTAATTATTTAATTTCTGACGCTGACTTGACTGCCGGTTATTGGAGGGAAACGATTTCCTCAACATCAATGCCATAGTAAAACGCTGTTTTTGTATATAAATATGAACTTGATAGAACTAAAAATGCATGCATTGTCTAACATAATGTCCTAGGAGTGTCATCTGATGGAGATTGTAAAAGGTTAGTGTATCATTTTAGCTGGTTTTATGGTTTTGGTGACCCTGTCTTTGACTTGACAAAACATTACACACAACTCTTGTAAATGTACTGTCCTAACATACTCTAAATTTATGCTTTCGCCGTAAAACCTTTTTGAAATCGTAAAACGTGGTTAGATTAAGGAGATGTTTATCTTTCAAATGGTGTAACATAGTTGTATTTTTGAAAAATTTGAATTTTGACATTTATTTGGATTCAAATTTGCCGCTCTTGAAATGCACCTGCTGTTGATGGAGTGCACCACAGGTGGCACGCTAGCGTCCCACCTAGCCCCAAGAGGTTAAGTGAAAATGATTCGTCCAGTTCCAAGGTGAGTAATCGCTGTCCTGATATCCAGAAGCTCTTTTTGGTCATAAGAGACAGTGGCAGAAACATTATATACAAATTAAGTTACAAATAATGTGAAAAAACACACATAATAGCACAAATGTTTAGGAGGCCGTAAAACGGAAGCCTTCTCCTCCGGCTCCTGTCTGGCGCTCGTATTGCCTTCATTGTTGTTTTCCATACAAATAATAATTTCAGATGTGTGTTCCTATCAAAGTAAGTACCTTATTTTCTGTATGTCATGTTGTCGTTTCTTCTGTAGCATACAGTGAATTCGGAAGATATTCAGACCCCTTCATTTTCAATTTTTTTTATGTTACAGCCTTGTTCTAAAATGTATTAAATAGTTTTGTTTCCCATCAATCTACACAATACCACATGACAAAACAAACAGGTTTAGACATTTCATTAAAAAAGATAATAAACTGTTATAATATTTACATAAGTATTCAGACCCTTTGCTATGAGATTCAAAATTTAGCTCAGGTGTATCCTGTTTCCATTGATCATCTTTGAGATGTTTCTACAACTTCAAAATTCTATTGACTGGACATGATTTGGAAAGGCACAGACCTGTCTATATAAGGTCGCACAGTTGACAGTGTATGTCAGAGCAAAAACCAAGCCATGAGGTCGAAGGAATTGTCAATAAAGCACATAGACAGGATTGTGTCGAGGCAAAGATCTGGGGAAGGGTACCAAAAATGTTTTTACATTTAACCCTTTTCTATATGCTAAAGAGATTTTGTATATGCTCTTTATCCCCAGGAGATAGACATAGTCATGACATTTCAGTCCCCACATCACCACACTCTGACCTTCCTGTGGCCTTGGCCATCACAGAGCAAGAAGCACATTATGCAACAGCTGTATAAATGTAAATAATATTCACTCAGACAATGTTTTTTTCTTCAAACTTTATTTTCAAAAAACAACCAGTGGACTTCTGAAATAACAAAAATTCACACAAACACAAATGTCAAAATCAGTTTTTCATAAGAAACCAAGACTTCTATAAAGCTATGGCTGCAGTTGTAACGTAGATGCTGGGAGTCGAGAAGCAGGTACAGGTGGTAAGTTTAATATAACAATGAACGATACAACGTAGGGGTAGAGTCTTGACATGAAACACAGAACAAATACTGCCTGAGGAAACAACCTAAGGGTGTACCAGATAAAGGGGAGGTAATGAGTGAGGTAATGGAATCCAGGTGTGTCTCATGATGTAGCGCAGGTGCACATAATGATTGATGCCAGGTGCGCATAATGATGGTTGCCAGGACCGATGGTTGTTAAACCAGAGACGTCTAATGCCGGAGGGGGGGGAGCGGGAGTAGATGTGACAGCAGTAATCTGTCATAACTTTAATGTCCCATATGAAAATGATTTATACAATTTTTTTAAAGCCAATCTTAAATGATTATGGCCTACTTTCTATGAGAACACACACAACACATATGATTCTTATTCAATTCCTGTGTTTCTCAGATAAGTGACAATTTTCTCCCCCGTTGGATTTTTTCACATTTTTTTGCATTACTAAGTTATTACAAAGATTGAAATATATTTCATTGTGCACAAATTAATAAAAATCAGGCTTAACCTCTTGGGGCTAGGTGGGACGCTAGCGTGCCACCCGTGGTGCACTCCATCAACAGCAGGTGCATTTCAAGAGCGGCAAATTTGAATCCAAATAAATGTCAAAATTCAAATTTTTCAAAAATACAACTATGTTACACCATTTGAAAGATAAACATCTCCTTAATCTAACCACGTTTTACGATTTCAAAAAGGTTTTACGGCGAAAGCATAAATTTAGAGTATGTTAGGACAGTACATTTACAAGAGTTGTGTGTAATGTTTTGTCAAGTCAAAGACAGGGTCACCAAAACCATAAAACCAGCTAAAATGATACACTAACCTTTTACAATCTCCATCAGATGACACTCCTAGGACATTATGTTAGACAATGCATGCATTTTTAGTTCTATCAAGTTGATATTTATATCCAAAAACAGCGTTTTACTATGGCATTGATGTTGAGGAAATCGTTTCCCTCCAATAACCGGCAGTCAAGTCAGCGTCACAAATTAAATAATTAAAATTAGAAAACATTGGTAAAATATTATATTGTCATTTAAAGAATTATAGATTTACATCTTTTGAACGCAATCAACTTGCCAGATTTAAAAATAACCTTACTGGGAAATCACACTTTGCAATAATCTGAGCACTGTGCCCAGAAAAATACGCGTTGCGATACAGACTAGACGTCATGTTGGGGAGATCTAAAATCGAAAATACTATGTAAATAATCCATTACCTTTGATTCTCTTCATCAGATGTCACTTCCAGGTATCACAGGTCCATAACGAATGTAGTTTTGTTCAAAAAAGCTCATCATTTATGTCCAAAAATCTCCGTCTCGTTAGCACATGATGTAAGCCAGCCGGACTTCTCGTCATGAACGAGGGGAAAAAATATATTTCCGTTCGTTCAAACATGTCAAACGTTGTATAGCATAAATCATTAGGGCCTTTTTTAACCAGAACATGAATAATATTCAAGGTGGACGAATGCATAGTCTTTTATAACGTATTGGAACGAGGGTACCCAACATGAAGTAGCGCGCCAGGTGTCTAATGGGACATCACCGTTCCATGGCTCTTGTTCGGTCAGATCTCCCTCCAGAAGACTCAAAACACTTTGTAAAGGCTGGTGACATCTAGTGGAAGCAATAGGAAGTGCCAAAATATTCCTAAACCCCTGTGTTTTTCAATGGGATAGGTTTAAAGTCAATACAACACATCAGGTATCCACTTCCTGTCAGAAAATGTCTCAGGGTTTTGCCTGCCAAATGAGTTCTGTTATACTCACAGACACCATTCAAACAGTTTTGGAAACTTTAGAGTGTTTTCTATCCATATATAATAAGTATATGCATATTCTAGTTACTGGGTAGGATTAGTAACCAGATTAAATCGGGTACATTTTTTTTATCCAGACGTGCAAATGCTGCCCCCTAGACCCAACAGGTTAACAAATCACATAATAAATTACATGGACTAATAATAGGGGTTGAGATGATTTTTTTATTCACAACCCCTTCCTCTTCCTCTCTCTACCAAACAAACTCAATGCATTTCATGCACGCTTCGACAAAAACAACACGAGCAGTGCATGAGGGCCCCGCTGTCCCAGAGGACTGAGTGATCTCCTTTTATAGGCCAACAGGATTTTTTTTCAACCAGTTAGGCCAGTTGAGAACAAGTTCTCATTTACAACTGCGACCTGGCCAAGATAAAGCAAAGCAGTGTGACACCAACAACAACACAGAGTTACATATGGAATAAACAAACATACAGTCAATAACACAATAGAAAAACTCTATATACAGTGCGTGCAAATGGCGTGAGGAGGTAAGGCAATAAATAGGCAATAGTAGCAAAGTAATTACAATTTACCAAATTAACACTGGAGTGATAGATGTGCAGGTGATGATGTGCAAGTACAAATACTGGTGTGCAAAAGAGCAAAAAGTTAATAAAAACAATATATAGGGATGAGGTACAGTGGCGGAAAAAAGTATTTGATCCCCTACTGATTTTGTACCTTTGCCCACTGACAAAGAAAGGATCAGTCTATACTTTAATGGTAGGTTTATTTGAACAGTGAGAGACAGAATAACAACAAAAATATCCAGAAAAACGCATGTCCGAAATTTTATAAATTGATTTGCATTTTAATGAGGGAAATCAGTATTTGACCCCCTCTCAATCAGAAAGATTTCTGGCTCCCAGGTGTCTTTTATACAGGTAATGAGCTGAGATTAAGAGCACACTCTTAAAGGGAGTGCTTCTAACCGCAGCTTGTTACCTGTAAAAAAGACACCTGTCCACAGAAGCAATCAATCAATCAGATTCCAAACTCTCCACCATGGCCATGACCAAAGAGCTCTCCAAGGATGTCAGGGACAAGATTGTAGACCTACACAAGGCTGGAATGGGCTACAAGACCATCGCCAAGCAGCTTGGTGAGAAGGTGACAACATTTGGTGCGATTATAGGCAAATGGAAGAAACACAAAAGAACTGTCAACATCCCTCGGCCTGGGGCTCCATGCAATATCTCACCTCGTGGAGTTGCAATGATCATGAGAACGATGAGGAATCAGCCCAGAACTACACGGGAGGATCTTGCCAATGATCTCAAGGCAGCTGGGACCATTGTCACCAAGAAAACAATTGGTAACACACTACGCCGTGAAGGACTGAAATCCTGCAGCGCCCGCAAGGTCCCCCTGCTCAAGAATAAATATACATACCGGTCTGAAGTTTGCCAATGAACATCTGAATGACTCAGAGGACAACTGGTGAAAGTGTTGTGGTCAGATGAGACCAAAATGGAGCTCTTTGACATCAACTCAACTTGCCATGTTTGGAGGAGGAGGAATGCTGCCTATGACCCCAAGAACACCATCTCCACTGTCAAATATGGAGGTGGAAACATTATGCTTTGGGGGTGTTTTTCTGCTAAGGGGACAGGACAACTTCACCGCATCAAAGGGACGATGGACGGGGCCATGTACCGTCAAATCTTGGGTGAGAACCTCCTTCCCTCAGCCATGGCATTGAAAATGGGTCGTGGATGGGTATTCCAGCATGACAATGACCCAAAACACACGGCCAAGGCAACAAAGGAGTGGCTCAAGTAGAAGCACATTAAGGTCCTGGAGTGGCCTAGCCAGTCTCCAGACCTTCATCCCATCTGTGGAGGGAGCTGAAGGTTCGAGTTTCCAAACATCAGCCTCGAAACCTTAATGACTTGGAGAAGATCTGCAAAGAGGAGTGGGACAAAATCTGTCCTGAGATGTGTGCAAACCTGGTGACCAACTACAAGAAACGTCTGACCTCTGTGATTGCCAACAAGGGTTTTGCCACCAAGTACTAAGTCATGTTTTGCAGAGGGGTCAAATACTTATTTCCTTCATTAAAATGCAAATCATTTTATAACATTTTTGACATGCATTTTTCTGGATTTTTGTTATGTTATTCTGTCTCTCACTGTTCAAATAAACCTACTAATGAAATTATAGACGGATCATTTCTTTGTAAGTGGGCAAACGTACAAAATCAGCAGGGGATCAAATACTTTTTTCCCCCACTGTACGTAGATTGGATGGGCTATTTACAGATGGGCTGCTCAGATAGCTGATGCTTAAAGTTAGCGAGGGAGATATAAGTCTCCAACTTCATCAATTTTTTGCAATTCGTTCCAGTCATTGGCAGCAGAGAACTGGAAGGAAAGGTGGCCAAACTAGGTGTTGGCTTTGGGGATGACCAATGAGATATACCTGCTGGAGCACGTGCTACGGGTGGGTGTTGTTATGGTGACCAGTGAGCGGAGATAAGGCGGAGCTTTACCTAGCAAAGACTTATAGATGACCTGGAGCCAGTGGGTCTGGCGATGAATATGTAGCGAGTGCCAGCCAACAAGAGCATACAGGTTGCAGTGGTGAGTATTATATGGGATTTTGGTGACAAAACGGATGGCACTGTGATAGACTGCATCCAGTTTGCTGAGTAGAGTGTTGGAGGCTATTTTGTAAGTGACATAGCCGAAGTCGATGATCGGTAGGATAGTCAGTTTTACGAGGGTATGTTTGGCAGCGTGAGTGAAGGAGGCTTTGTTGCGAAATTGTAAGCTGACTCTCGATTTAATTTTGGATTGGAGATGTTTAATATGAGTCTGGAAAGAGAGTTTACAGTCTAGCCAGACACCTAGGTATTTGTAGTTGTCCACATATTCTAAGTCAGAGTCGTCCAGAGCAGTGATGCTAGTCGGCCATGAGGGTGCGGGCAGCGATTGGTTGAAGAGCATGCATTTAGTTTTACTAGCGTTTAAGAGCAGTTGAAGGCCATGGAATGAGTGTTGTATGGCATTAAAGCTCGTTTGGAGATTTGTTACCACAGTGTCCAAAGAAGGGCCAGATGTATACAGAATGGTGTCATCTGCATAGTGGTGGATCAGGGAATCACCCGCACCAAGAGCGACATTGTTGATATATACAGAGAAAAGAGTTGGCCCTAGAATTGAACCATGTGGTACCCCCATCGAGACTGTCAGAGGTCGGAACAACAGGCCCTCCGATTTGACACACTGAACTCAATCTGAGAAGCAGTTGGTGAACCAGGCGAGGCAATCATTTGTGAAAATAAGGCTGTTGAGTCTACCGATAAGAATACGGTGATTGACAGATTCGAAAGCCTTGGCAAGGTCGATGAAGACGGCTGCAGAGTACTGTCTTTTATCGATGGAGGTTATGATATCGTTTAGTACCTTGAGCATGGCTGAGGTGCAACGGTGACCAGCACGGAAGCTGGATTGCACAGCGGAGAAGGTACGGTGGGATTCGAAATTGTTAGTGATCTGTCTGTTAACTTGGCTTTCGAATACTTTAGAAATGCAGGGCAGGATGGATACAGGTCTGTAACAGTTTGGGTCTAGGGTGTCACCCCCTTTGAAGAAGCAGCTTTCCAATCATTAGGTATCTCGGACGATTCGAAAGAGAGGTTGAACAGACTGGTAATAGGGGTTGCAACAATGGCAGATACTTTAAGATTGAGAGGGTCCAGATTGTCTAGCCCAGCTGATTTGTAGGGGTCCAGGTTTTGCAGCCCTTTCAGAACATCTGCTATCTGGATGTGGGTGAAGGAGAAGCTGGGGAGGCTTGGGAAAGTAGCTGCGGGGGTGTAGAGCTGTTGGCCGGAGTTGGGGTTGCCAGGAGGAAAGCGTGGCCAGCCTTAGAGAAATGCTTATTGAAATTCTTGATTATCGTGGATTTATCGGTGGTGACAGTGTTTCCTAGCCTCAGTGCAGTGGGCAGGTGGGAGGAGGTGCTCTTATTCTCCATGGACTTTACAGTGTCTGAAAACATTTTGGAGCTAGAGCTACAGGATGCAAATTACTGTTTGAAAAAGCTAGCCTTAGCTTTCCTAACTGACTGCGTGTATTGGTTCCTGACTTCCCTGAAAATGTGCATATCGCGGGGACTATTCGATGCTAGTGCAGTCCACCACAGAATGTTTTTGTGCTGGTCAGGTCTGGAGTGAACCAAGGACTATATCTGGTCTTAGTTCAACTTATTTTGAAAGGGGCATGCTTATTTAAGATGGTGAGTAAATTATTTTTAAAGATCGACCAGGCATCCTCTACTGACGGGATGAGGTCAATATCCTTCCAGGATACCCGGGCCAGGTTGATTAGAAAGGCCTGCTCGCAGAAGTGTTTTAGGGAGCGTTTGACTGTGATGAGGGGTGGTCGTTTGACCGCGGACCCATAGCGGAAGCAGGCAAAGAGGCAGTGATCGCTGAGATCTTGATTGAAAACAGCAGAGGTGTATTTGGAGGGCGAGTTAGTTAGGATGACATCTATGAGGGTGCCCGTGTTTACGGATTTGGGGTTGTACCTGGTAGGTTCATTGATAATAATATGTAAATGTAAGTAACAAAGAGTAATTATAGAAGTTATGAACGATACTGCTAATCTTGTAGCTTTATCAGTAGAATATTTGCATTAGCTACATATCTACTATGTGTATTTTCTTTTTTCTTTTTTGATTAATCTAATATAATAAGCTAGCTGCTATAGGTAGCTACAGCCAGAGCCATGTAGTTTGACTCGACTCCGTTAGCTATTGTCTGTCTCCCATCAATGAAGATTCAGGTGCATCTTCCTAGCTCTCAAATGGCGAGGTGCTGAAGCTCTTTGGCTGGAACTCAAATTACTAGGGGATTGGCCCACGTGGGCCAAATTTGCAGTACGTCACCAAATTATGTTGAGATTTCCTCAGTAGGCAAAATGGCGGCACACAGGTAAAAAAAACGAAAGTTTGCTTCAAACTAGAGCTTCTGTGGCTAATTGAGGTAAAACAGTAATTCTGTTCATAGATTATGCATGCATGAACTAAAAATGGACACATCCAGCCCAAAGCGAGAGGTCCCGGGGAGCAAGCCTTTAAGTGAAAACGTGAGGATGCACCTACAAACCTTAAGAGATGTTCTGCAGGCTGCACAGACTCAATACAGGACACTCACTGCTACCTTGATTTATATATTTGTTTTTTCTTTAGCTCCACCGAATTTAAGATTTTTTCTTGGCTTTGCTTTCATCTTGCTTTTCCATTTAGTTTTCAGTGAAAGGGGCTGCATCTAGAAAGAAATGAACGTCCCCTTTCTTCATTTGAGGTTAATGGCATTTCACGGAGGCTGCATCTTGCAGGGGCAAAAAGAACATAGATTGTAGATTGCAGCACAGTGTATGGTATACATGTTACTCAGCTAACATCATATAATTGATAAGCATTCATCTTGTACGATTTTGCAAAGGACATGATGCTTAAGTTGATACATTGCATTCAATGGCAGGAGGTTAGCTTCACACCATTGATTAGGGTTGGGCGGTATCCAGATTTTCTTATCGTCATACCATTCTTCTCTCATCCAGGATTTATGGTATTTCCGGTTTAGTAAACACGAGGCACCGAAAAAAACAAAAAACTAAATTAGCACAAGTAATAGGGAATTTCCATAGAGGCTGCTAGGTAAATATGCTAACGAGTGCAAACAAAAATAAATTGTAAATACAGGCAATCCAGCTCATAAAATTATACATATATCGGTAGGAGCTACCAAATGTAATTTTTGTGAGTTTGGACATTTACAAGTGAATGTGAATGAGAGACATTGTGCAAATTAACAAATGTTTTGATGCATGCTTGTCTGAACAAAGAACATCACTGGCTCTGGAGCAGCATGTGTACTGTACATGCTGTGTCTGTGTGGAATCTGGAGTCACTAGGGCAACAGGACTGCCTAATCTGCTTGGAGAAGAGGGGAGAAGAGAAGACGAGCCGAGAATGGAGAGGAGAAAAAATGCAAAGAAATAAAGAATGCAGTGGCAGCTGTACAAATAACTCATCCAAAGGGCTTTGACTTCTCAAACATTTTTTATTTATTTATTTCACCTTTATTTAACCATGTAGGCTAGTTGAGAACAAGTTCTCATTTGCAACTGCGACCTGGCCAAGAAAAAGCGTAGCAATTTGACACAAACAACAACACAGTTACACATGGCATAAACAAAACATACAGTCAATAATACAGTAGAACAAAAGAAAACAAAAAGTCTATATACAGTGAGTGCAAATGAGGTAAGTTAAGGCAATAAATAGGCCATGGTGGCGAAGTAATTACAATATAGCAATTAAACACTGGAATGGTAGATTTGCAGAAGATGAATGTGCAAGTAGAGATACTGGGGTGCAAAGGAGCAAGATAAATAAATAAATACAGTATGGGGATGAGGTAGGTAGATAGATAGATGGGCTTTTTACAGATGGGCCTATGTACAGGTGCAGTGATCTGTGAGCTGTGAGCTGCTCATTTGATCTTAATTAAAGCTGGTGCTTAAAGCTAGTGAGGGAGATCTGAGTCTCCTGCTTTAGAGATTTTCGCAGTTAGTTCCAGTCATTGGCAGCAGAGAACTGAAAGGAAAGGCAGCCAAAGGAGGAATTGGCTTTGGGGGTGACCAGTGAGACATACTTGCTGGAGCGCATGCTATGAGTGGGTGCTGCTATGGTGACCAGTGAGCTAAGGCGGGGCTTTACCTAGCAGAGACCTGTAGATAACCTGTAGCCAGTGGGTTTGGCGACGAGTATGAAGCGAGGGCCAACCAACGAGAGCGTACAGGTCGCAATGGTGGGTAGTGTATGGGGCTTTGGTGACAAGTGAGGAAGGCACTTTTAAAGAATAGCCAGGCATCATATACTAACGGGATGAAGTCAATGTCATTCCAGGATACCCCGGCCAGGTCGATTAGAAAGGCCTGCTCGTAGAAGTGTATTAGGGAGCGTTTGACAGGGATGAGGGGTGGTTGTTTGGTCGCAGACCCATTACGGATGCAGGCAATGAGGCAGTGATCGCTGAGATCTTGATTGAAAACAGCAGAGGTGTATTTGGAGGGCGAGTTAGTTAGGATGACATCTATGAGGGTGCCCGTGTTTACGGATTTGGGGTTGTACCTGGTAGGTTCATTGATAATTTGTGTGAGATTGAGGGCGTCTAGCTTAGATTGTAGGATGGCCGGGGTGTTAAGCATGTCCCAGTTTACGTCACTTATTAGGACGAGCTCAGAAGATAGATGGGGGGCAATCAGTTCACATATGGTATCGAGGGCACAGCTGGGAGCAGAGGGAGGTCTATAGCAAGCGGCAACAGTGAGAGACTTGTTGCTGGAAAGGTTAATTTTTAGAAGTAGAAGCTCGAATTGTTTGGGTACAGACTTGGATAGTAATACAGAACTCTGCAGGCTATCTTTGCTGTAGATTGCAACACCGCCCTCTTTGGCAGTTCTATCTTGGCGGAAAATGTTATAGTTAGCGATGGTGATTTCAGGGTTTTTGGTGGTTTTCCTAAGCCAGGATTCAGACACGGCTAAGACATCCGGGTTGGCAGAGTGCGCTAAAGCAGTGAGTAAAACAAACTTAGCGAGTAGGCTTCTAATGTTAACATGCATGAAACCAAGGCTTTTACAGTTACAAAAGTCAACAAATGAGAGCACCTGGGGAGTGGGAGTGGAGCTAGGCACTGCAAGACCTGGATTAACCTCCACATCACCAGAGGAACAGAGGAACAGAGGAGAAGTAGGATAAGGGTACGGCTAAAGGCTATACGAACTGGCCGTCTAGCACGTTTGGAACAGAGAGTTAAAGGAGCAGGTTTCTGGGCACCATAGCATAGATTCAAGGCATAGTGTACAGACAAAGGTAAGGTAGGATTTGAGTACATTGGAGGTAAACCTAGGCATTGAGTAATGATGAGAGAGATATAGGAAAAACATGGCAGAAGCTAAGACAATATGATGCCCTGTCAGCTTATTAATTCAGCCACTTACTTAAATAACTAGGAAGTTAAACTTGGGGGTTGCGTTACCGCAGAATCCAGTTTTTTTCACGCAGAAAAAAAAGACAAAATGCATAAGGAAAATCTTGCAGTGTTATGAGAAGGGGGATTAGAGAATAGAGATGGAGAGAGAGGGGGGAAAGAGAGGGGGAGGTAGAGAGACGAGAAGGAGGGGGACGAAGTAGAGGTAGACTGAGAGAAACAGAGGGACGCAAAGAGAAGGAGGATGGGATGAAGAGGAGGTAGACCAAGAAGACAGGAGGCAAAGAGAGAGAGAGTGGGATGGAGGGATTAGAGAATACAGTGCATTTGAAAAGTATTCAGACCCTTTGACTTTTCCACATTTTGTTACGTTACAGCCTTATTCTAAAATTGAATAAATCGTTTTTTTCCCGTCATCAATCTACACACAATACCCCAAAATGACAAATAAAGAAAATTATTTAAAGAAAATTATTTTATATACATTTGTATAATTAACTGAAAAATGACATTTACACAAGTAGTCAGACCCTTTAATAGTACTGTGTGGAAGCACCTTTGGCAGCGATTACAGCCTCGAGTCTTCTTGGGTGTGACATTACAAGCTTGGCACACCTGTATTTCGGGAGTTTCTCCCATTATTTTCTGCAGATCCTCTCATGCTCTGTCAGGTTGGATGGGCTGCGTCAAAGCACAACTATTTTCAGGTCTCTCCAGAGTTGTTCGATTGGGTTAAAGTCCGGACTCTGGCTGGGCCACTCAAAGACAAAGACATTCAGAGACTTGTCCAGATGCAACTCCTGCATTGTCTTAGAGTTGTTGTCCTGTTGGAAGGTGAACTTTTGCCCCAGTCTGAGGTATTGAGCGCTTTGGAGCAGGTTTTCATCAAGGATCTCTCTGTACTTTCCTCCATTCATCTTACCCTCAATAGGGATGGTGCAGATTTCCTCCAGATGTGACGCTTGGCATTCAGGCCAAAGAGTTCAATCTTGGTTTCATCAGACCAGAGAATCTTGTTTCTCATGGTCTGAGAGTCCTTTAGGTGCCTTTTGGCAAACTCCAAGCAGGCTGTCATGTGCCTTTTGATGAGGAGTGGCTTCCGTCTGGCCACTCAACCATAAAGGCCTGATTGGTGGAGTAATGCAGAGATGGTTGTCCTTCTGGAAGCTTTTCCTATCTCCACAGAGGAAGTCTGGAGCTCTGTAAGAGTGACAATCGGGTTCCTGGTCACCTACCTGACCAAGGCACTTCTCCCGCGATTGCTCAGTTTGGCCGGCCGGTCAGCCCTAGGAAGAGTCTTGGTTGGTTCCAAACTTCTTCCATTTAAGAATCATTCAGGCCACTGTGTTCTTGAGGATCTTCAATGCTGCAGATCTGTGCCTTGACACAATCCTGTCTCGGAGCTCTGCGGACAATTCCTTCGACCTCATGGCTTGGTTTTTGTCTGTCAACTGTGGGACCTTATATAGACTGGTGTGTGCCTTTGCAAATCATGTCTAATTAATTGAATTTACCACAGGTGGACTTCAATCAAGTTGTAGAAACATCTCAAGGATGATCATTAGACACAGGATATATTTTTTTTATTAATTTGCTAACATTTCTAAAAACCTATTTTTGCTTTGTGATTATGGGGTATTGTGTGTAGATTGATGAGGGAAAAATGTGTTTAATCAATTTTAGAATAAGGCTGTAACGTAACAAAATGTGGAAAAAGTTGAGGGATCTGAATACTTTCTGAATGCACTGTATACACACTGAGTATACCAAACATTAGGAACACCTTCCTAATATTGAGTTGCTCCCACCCCCCCTTCTTCAAAACAGCCTCAATGTGTCGGGGCATGGACTCTACAAGGTGTCAAAAGCGTTCCACAGGGATGCGGGCCGATGTTAACTCCAATGCTTCCCACAATTTTGTCAACTTGGCTGGATGTCCTTTGGGTGGTGGACCATTCTTGAAACAAACAGGACAATGTTGAGCGTGAAAAACCCAGCAGGGTTGCAGATCATGACACAAACTGGTGAACCTGGCACCTACTACCATACCCCGTTCAAAGGCACTTACATATTTTGTCTTGCCCATTCACATTCTGAATGGCACACATACAGTACACAATCGATGTCTCAATTGTATCAAGGCTTAAAAATCTTTAACCTGTCTCCTCCCCTTCATCTACACTGATTGAAGTGGAATCAATAAGGGATCATAGCGTTCACCTGATTCACCTGGTCAGTCTATGTCATGAAAAGAGCAGGTATTCTTAATGTTTTCTTTACTCAGTGTGTGTATATATATATATTATATATATATATATATATATATACTGAAAAATATATAAACGCAACATGTAAAGTGTTGGTCCCATGTTTCATGAGCTGAAATAAAAGATCCCAGAATTTTTCCATATGCACAAAAGCTTATTCATCTTTTTTTTGTTGCACATATTTGCTTACATCCCTGTTAGTGAACAATTCTCCTTTGCCAAGATAATCCTCCACCTGACAGGTGTGGCAAATCAAGAAGCTGATTAAACAGCTTGATCATTACACAGGTGCACCTTGTACTGGGGACAATAAAAGGCCACGCTAAAATGTGCAGTTTTATCACATAACACAATGCCACAGATGTCTCAAGTTTTGAGGGAGAATGCAATTGGTGTGCTGACTGCAGGAATGTCCACCAGAGCTGTTTCCAGAGAATTTAATGTTAATTTCTCTACCATAAGCCGCATCCAGCATCATTTTAGAGAATTTGGCAGTACGTCCAATCGACCTCACTACCGCAGACCACGTGTATGGCATCGTGTGGGTGAGCATTTTGCTGATGTCAACATTGTGAACAGAGTGTCCCATGGTGGCGGTGGGGTTATGGTATGGGCAGGCATAAGCTTCGGACAATGAATACATTTGCATTTTTGCTAAGGCAACTGGATTGCCCAGAGATACCCTGACAAGATCCTGAGGCCCATTGTCTTGCCATTAACCCGTCACCATCACCTCATGTTTCAGCATGATAATGCACAGTCCCAATGTCCCAATGTTCTGTACACAATTCCTGGAAGCAGAAAATGTCCCAGTTCTTCCATGGACTACATACACCCAGACATGTCACCTATTGAGCTTGTTTGGGATGCTCTGGATTGATGTGTACGACAGCGTGTTCCTGTTCCCGCCAATATCAAACAACTTTGCACAGCCATTGAAGAGGAGTGGGACAACCTTCCACAGGCCACAATCAACAGCCTGATTAACTCTATGTGAAGGAGATGTGTAGTGCTGCATGAGGTAAATGGTGGTCACATCAGATACTGACTGGTTTTCTGATCCACGGCCCTACCTTTTTTTAACCTGTTATGGCTAGGGGGCAGTATTTTCACGGCTGGATGAAAAACGTACGCGATTTAATCTGGTTACTACTCCTGCCCAGTAACTAGAATATGCATATAATTATTGGCTTTGGATAGAAAACACTCCAAAGTTTCTAAAACTGTTTAAATGGTGTCTGTGAGTATAACAGAACTCAAATGGCAGGTCAAAACCTGAGAGATTCCTTTACAGGAAGTGGCCTGTCTGACCATTTCTTGAACTTCTTTGCCATCTCTATCTTTTACAAAGGATCTCTGCTCTAACGTGACACTTCCTACGTCTTCCATGGGCGCTCAGAGCCCGGGAAAAACCTGAATGTCGTCATCCCAGCCCCAGGCTGAAACACATTATCGCCTTTCTAAAGTTTAACCTCTCTGGGCTAGGCGGGACGAATTCGTCCCACCTACGTAACAGCCACTTGCAGCATGTGGCGCGATTTTCAAAACCTTAAAAATCCTATTACTTCAATTTCTCAAACATATGACTATTTTACAGCTATTTAAAGACAAGACTCTCGTTAATCTAACCACACTGTCCGATTTCAAAAAGGCTTTACAACGAAAGCAAAACATTAGATTATGTCAGCAGAGTACCAAGCCAGAAATAATCAGACACCCATTTTTCAAGCCAGCATATAATGTCACCAAAACCCAGAAGACAGCTAAATGCAGCACTCACCTTTGATGATCTTCATCAGATGACAACCCTAGGACATTATGTTATACAATACATGCATGTTTTGTTCAATCAAGTTCATATTTATATCAAAAACCAGCTTTTTACATTAGCATGTGACGTTCAGAACATGCTAATGTAACTTCCGGGGAATTCCGGGGAATTCGCTAATATTTTACTAAATTACTCACGATAAACGTTCACAAAAAGCATAACAATTATTTTAAGAATTATAGATACAGACCTCCTCTATGCACTCGATATGTCCGATTTTAAAATAGCTTTTTGGTGAAAGCACATTTTGCAATATTCTAAGTACATAGCCCAGGCATCACGGGCTCGCTATTTAGACACCCGGCAAGTTTAGCACTCACCATAATCATATTTACTATTATAAAAGTTTGATTACCTTTTGTTGTCTTCGTCAGAATGCACACCCAGGACTGCTACTTCAATAACAAATGTTGGTTTGGTCCAAAATAATCCATCGTTATATCCGAATAGCGGCGTTTTGTTCGTGCGTTCCAGACACCATCCGAAATGGTAAAGAAGAGTCGCGCGCATGGCGTAATTCGTGACAATAAAATTCTAAATATTCCATTACCGTACTTCGAAGCATGTCAACCGCTGTTTAAAATCAATTTTTACGCCATTTTTCTCGTAGAAAAGCGATAATATTCCGACAGGGAATCTCCTTTTCGGCAAACAGAGGAAAAAAATCACAAAGGCGGGGGCGGTCGGGTCACGCGCATAAGCCCAGAGTCCCTTGATCGGCCACTTGAGAAAGGCGATAATGTGTTTCAGCCTGGGGCTGGAATGACGACATTCTGTTTTTTCCCGGGCTCTGAGAGCCTATGGAAGACGTGGGAAGTGTCACGTTAGAGGAGAGATCCTTAGTAAAAGATAGAGATGGAAAAGAAGTTCAAGAAATGGTCAGACAGACAACTTCCTGTAAAGGAATCTCTCAGGTTTTGACCTGCCATTTGAGTTCTGTTATACTCACAGACACCATTCAAACAGTTTTAGAAACTTTAGGGTGTTTTCTATCCATATGTAATAAGTATATGCATATTCTAGTTACTGGGTAGGAGTGGTAACCAGATTAAATCGGGTATGTTTTTTATCCAGCCGTGTCAATACTGCCCCCTAGCCCTAACAGGCTAAAGTGGCCGATCAAGGGACTGTGGGCTTAGGCGCGTGACCTGGCCGCCCCCCGTCTTTGTGATTTTTCCTCTGTTTGCCGAAAAGGAGATTCCCGGTCGGAATATTATCGCTTTTTTACGAGATAAATTGCATAAAAATTGATTTTAAACAGCGGTTGACATGCTTCGAAGTACGGTAATGGAATATTTAGACATTTTTTGTCACGAATTGCGCCATGCGCACGACCCTGATTTACCATTTCGGATAGTGTCTGGGACGCACGAACAAAACGCCGCTATTCGGATATAACGATGGATTATTTTGGACCAAACCAACATTTGTTATTGAAGTAGCAGTCCTGGGAATGCATTCTGACGAAGACAACAAAAGGTAATCAAACTTTTATAATAGTAAATCTGATTTTGGTGAACGCTAAACTTGCCGGGTGTCTAAATAGCTAGCCCGTGATGGCTGGGCTATGTACTTAGAATATTGCAAAATGTGCTTTCACCAAAAAGCTATTTTCAAATCGAACATATCGAGTGCATAGAGGAGTTCTGTATCTGTAATTCTTAACCTCTTGGGGCTAGGTGGGACGCTAGCGTGCCACCCGTGGTGCACTCCATCAACAGCAGGTGCATTTCAAGAGCGGCAAATTTGAATCCAAATAAATGTCAAAATTCAAATTTTTCAAAAATACAACTATGTTACACCATTTGAAAGATAAACATCTCCTTAATCTAACCACGTTTTACGATTTCAAAAAGGTTTTACGGCGAAAGCATAAATTTAGAGTATGTTAGGACAGTACATTTACAAGAGTTGTGTGTAATGTTTTGTCAAGTCAAAGACAGGGTCACCAAAACCATAAAACCAGCTAAAATGATGCACTAACCTTTTACAATCTCCATCAGATGACACTCCTAGGACATTATGTTAGACAATGCATGCATTTTTAGTTCTATCAAGTTCATATTTATATCCAAAAACAGCGTTTTACTATGGCATTGATGTTGAGGAAATCGTTTCCCTCCAATAACCGGCAGTCAAGTCAGCGTGACAAATTAAATAATTAAAATTAGAAAACATTGGTAAAATATTATATTGTCATTTAAAGAATTATAGATTTACATCTCTTGAACGCAATCAACTTGCCAGATTTAAAAATAACCTTACTGGGAAATCACACTTTGCAATAATCTGAGCACTGCGCCCAGAAAAATACGTGTTGCGATACAGACTAGACGTCATGTTGGGGAGATCTAAAATCAAAAATACTATGTAAATAATCCATTACCTTTGATTCTCTTCATCAGATGTCACTTCCAGGTATCACAGGTCCATAACGAATGTAGTTTTGTTCAAAAAAGCTCATCATTTATGTCCAAAAATCTCCGTCTCGTTAGCACATGATGTAAGCCAGCCGGACTTCTCGTCATGAACGAGGGGAAAAAATATATTTCCTTTCGTTCAAACATGTCAAACGTTGTATAGCATAAATCATTAGGGCCTTTTTTAACCAGAACATGAATAATATTCAAGGTGGACGAATGCATACTCTTTTATAACGTATTGGAACGAGGGTACCCAACATGAACTCGCGCGCAAGGTGTCTAATGGGCCATCATCGTTCCATGGCTCTTGTTCGGTCAGATCTCCCTCCAGAAGACTCAAAACACTTTGTAAAGGCTGGTGACATCTAGTGGAAGCAATAGGAAGTGCCAAAATATTCCTAAACCCCTGTGTTTTTCAATGGGATAGGTTTAAAGTCAATACAACACATCAGGTATCCACTTCCTGTCAGAAAATGTCTCAGGGTTTTGCCTGCCAAATGAGTTCTGTTATACTCACAGACACCATTCAAACAGTTTTGGAAACTTTAGAGTGTTTTCTATCCATATATAATAAGTATATGCATATTCTAGTTACTGGGTAGGATTAGTAACCAGATTAAATCGGGTACATTTTTTTTATCCAGATGTGCAAATGCTGCCCCCTAGACCCAACAGGTTAAAATAATTGTTATGCTTTTTGTGAACGTTTATCGTGAGTAATTTAGTAAATTGTTAGCAAATTCCCCGGAAGTTTGCGGGGGGTATGCTAGTTCTGAACGTCACATGCTAATGTAAAAAGCTGTTTTTTGATATAAATATGAACTTGATTGAACAAAACATGCATGTATTGTATAACATAATGTCCTAGGTGTGTCATCTGATGAAGATCATCAAAGGTTAGTGCTGCATTTAGCTGTCTTCTGGGTGTTTGTGACATTATATGCTAGCTTGAAAAATGGGTGTCTGATTATTTCTGGCTTGGTACTCTGCTGACATAATCTAATGTTTTGCTTTCGCTGTAAAGCCTTTTTGAAATCGGACAGTGTGGTTAGATAAAGGAGAGTCTTGTCTTTAAAATGCTGTGAAATAGTCATATGTTTGAAAAATTGAAGTTTTTGTATTTTTGAGGAATTTCTAATTCGCGCCACGCCTATCATTGAATATTGGAGCAGGTGTTCCGCTAGCGGAACGTGACCAACAGATGCATATCTGTATTCCTAGTCTTGTGAAACCCATAGATTAAGGATTAATTAATTTATTTCAATTGAAGGATTTCCTTATATGAACTGTAACTAAGTAAAATATTTGGAATTCTTGCGTTTATATTTTTGTTCAGTGTATGTATGTATGTATGTATGTATGTATGTATGTATGTATGTATGTGTGTGTGTGTGTGTGTGTGTGTGTGTGTGTGTGTGTGTGTGTGTGTGTGTATATATATAAATATATATATATATATATATATATATATACACACACTACCATTCAAAAGTTTGGGGTCACTTAGAAATGTCCTTGTTTTTGAAAGAAAAGTACATATTTTTGTCCATTAAAATAACATCAAATTGATCAGAAATACAGTGTAGATATTGTTAATGTTGTAAATGACTATTGTAGCTGGAAACGGCAGATTTTTTATGGAATATCTACATAGGCGCACGGAGGCCCATTATCAGCAACCATCACTTCTATGTTCCAATGGCACGTAGTGTTAGCTAATCCAATATTATCATTAGAAAAGCCTTTTGCAATTATGTCAGCACAGCTGAAAACTGTTATGCTGATTAAAGAAGCAATACAGCTGGCCGCCTTTAGACTAGTTGAGTTTCTGGAGCATCAGTATTTGTGGGTTCAATTACAGGCTCAAAATGACCAGAAACAAAGATCTTTCTTCTGAAACTCGCCAGTCTATTCATGTTCTGAGAAATGAAGGTTATTCCATGTGAGAAACTGCCAAGAAACTGAAGATCTCATCCAACGCTGTGTACTACTCCCTTCACAGAACAGCACAAACTGTCTCTAACCAGAAGAGAAAGAGGAGTGGGAGGCCCCAGTGCACAACTGAGAAAGAGGACAAGTACATTAGATTGTCTAGTTTGAGAAACAGATGCCTCACAAGTCCTCAACTGGCAGCTTCATTAAATAGTACCCTCAAAACACCAGTTTCAACGTTGACTCCGGGATGCTGCCCTTCTAGCTAGAGTTCATCGGTCCAGTGTCTGTTCTTTGGCCCATCTTAATTTTTTATTTTTATTGGGACAGTCTGAGATATGGCTTTTTCTTTGCACGTCTGCCAAGAAGGCCAGCATCCCGGTTTCGCCTCTTCACTGTTGACGGTGAGACTGGTGTGCTAACATAATTGCAAAAGGGTTTCTAATGATCAATTAGCCTTTTAAAATGATAAACTTGGATTAGGTAACTGTCACATCCTGACCAGCAGAGGGAGCAATTGTGTTAGTTTTGGTCAGGACGTGGCAGGTTTTTTTGTGTGTTAAGTGTTGTGTTGGTGATTAGGACTCCCAATTGAAGGCAGGTGTGTTGAGTTGCCTTTGATTGGGAGTCCTATATAGTAGTGTGTGTTTTTCTTTGGGTTTGTGGGTAGTTGTTTTTGCACTGCATTTGTATAGCCTGCAAAACTGTTGCTGTCTTGTTTTTTTGTTTTTTCCTGTGGATGCCTTACTTGAGTTGATTAAAACTATGAGTATCCACATTCCCGCTGCGCCTTGGTCCATTTCTGAAGACAGTTGTTACAGAACTACCCACCACAAAAAGACCAAGCAGCGGAGAAGAGGATAGAGGAGGAAGCAGCAGGAGTACAGTGTTATGGACCAATGGACATGGGAGGACATCCTGGATGGCAAGGGATCCTACACCTGGGAAGAGATCCTGGCCGGAAGGGATCGCCAGTCAAGAGTCGCCAGAGCTGCCCGCCAGTCAAGAGTCGCCAGAGCTGCCCGCCAGTCAAGAGTCGCCAGAGCCGCCCGCCAGTCAGGAGTCGCCAGAGCCGCCCGCCAGTCAGGAGTCGCCAGAGCCGCCCGCCAGTCAAGAGTCGCCAGAGCCGCCCGCTAGTCAGGAGCTGCCAGAGTGGCCCGACTGCCCGGAGCTGCCAGAGTGGCCCAACTGCCCGGAGCTGCCAGAGTGGCCCGACTGCCCGGAGCTGCCAGAGAGGCCCGACTGCCCGGAGCTGCCAGAGTGGCCCGACTGCCCGGAGCTGCCAGAGTGGCCCGACTGCCCGGAGCTGCCAGAGTGGCCCGACTGCGCGGAGCTGCCAGAGTGGCCCGACTGCCCGGAGCTGCCAGAGTGGCCCGACTGCCCGGAGCGGCCAGAGTGGCCCGACTGCCCGGAGCGGCCAGAGTGGCCCGACTGCCCGGAGCGGCCAGAGTGGCCCGACTGCCCGGAGCTGCCAGAGTGGCCCGCCTGCCCGGATCTGCCAGGGTGCCCCGCCTGTCCTCCGGTCCAGCCCGAGTGGCCCCGCCTGCCCAGATCTGCCAGAGTGGCCCGCCTGCCCGGATCTGCCAGGGTGCCCCGCCTGTCCTCCGGCCCAGCCCGAGTGGCCCTCCTGTTCGCCGGCCCAGCCCGAGTGGCCCGCCTGTCCTCCGGCCCAGCCCGAGTGGCCCGCCTGTCCTCCGGCCCAGCCCGAGTGGCCCGCCTGTCCTCCGGCCCAGCCCGAGTGGCCCTCCTGTCCTCCGGCCCAGCCCGAGTGGCCCGCCTGTCCTCCGGCCCAGCCCGAGTGGCCCGCCTGTCCTCCGGCCCCGCCCGAGTGGCCCGCCTGTCCTCCGGCCCAGCCCGAGTGGCCCGCCTGTCCTCCGGCCCAGCCCGAGTGGCCCGCCTGCCCTCCGGCCCAGCCCGAGTGGCCCGCCTGCCCTCCGGGCCAGCCCGAGTAGCCCACCTGTCCTCCGGCCCAGCCTGAGTGGCCCGCCTGTCCTTCGGCCCAGCCAGAGTGGTCCATCTGCCAGGGTCAGCCCGAGTGGCCCGTCTGCCCAGCGCAGCCTGCAAAACTGTTGCTGTCTTGTTTTTTAGTTTTTTCCTGTGGATGCCTTACTTGAGTTGATTAAAACTATGAGTATCCACATTCCCGCTGCACCTTGGTCCATTTCTGAAGACAGTTGTTACAGTAACACAATGTGCCATTGGAACACAGGAGTGATGGTTGCTGATAATAGGCCTTTGTACAAAAGTATTCATCCCCCTTGGCGTTTTTCCTATTTTGTTGCATTACAACCTGTAACTTAAATAGATTTTTATTTGGATTTCAGGTAATGGACACACACAAAATAGTTCACATTGGTGAAATGAAATGTAAAAAATTACTTATTTAAAAAAATTATAAAAAATGTGAAACTGAAAAGTGGTGCGTGCATATGTATTCACCCCCTAAATAAGATCTGGTGCAACATTTGTCACATGATTTCAGTATATAGAGCTGTTCTGAAAGGCCCCAAAGTCCGCAACACCACTAAACAAGGGGCACCACCAAGCAAGCAGCACAATGAAGACCAAGGAGCTCTCCAAACAGGTCAGGAACAAAGTTGTGGAGAAGTACAGATCAGGATTGGGTTATAAATAAATATCCGAAACTTGGAACATCCCACGGAGCAAAATTAAATCCATTATTAAAAAATGCAAAGAATATGGCAGCAAAACAAACCTGCCAAGAGAGGGCCACCCACCAAAACTCATGGACCAGGTAAGGACGGCATTAATCAGAGAGGCAACAAAGACTTCAAAGATAACCCTGAAGGAGCTGCAAAGCTCCACAGCGGAGAATGGAGTATCTGTCCATAGGACCACTTTAAGCCGGACACTCCACAGAGCTGGGCTTTATGGAAGAGTGGCCAGAAAAAAGACATTGCTTAAGAAAAAAATAAGCAAACATGATTGGTGTTTGCCAAAAGGCATGTGGGAGACTCCCCAAACATATTGAAGAAGGTACCCTGGTCAGATGAGTCTAAAAGTGAGCTTTTTGGCCATCAAGGAAAGCTCAAACCCAACAACTCCCATCACCCCGAGAACACCATCCCCACAGTGAAATACAGTGGTGGCATCATCATGCTGTGGGTATGTTTTTCATCAGCAGGTACTGGGAACTGGTCAGAATTGAAGGAAGGAAGGATGGCGCAAAATACAGAAAAATACTTGAGGGAAACCTGTTTCAGTCTTCCAGAGATTTGAGACTGGGACGGAGGTTCACCTTCCAGCAGGACAATGACCCTAAGCATACTGCTAAAGCAACACTCAAGTGGTTTAATTAAGGGGAAACATTTAAATGTCTTGGAATGGCCTAGTCAAAGCCCAGACCTCAATCCAATTGAGAATCTGTGGTATGACTTAAAGATTGCTGTACACCAGCGGAACCCATCCAGCTTGAAGGAGCTGGTATATTTTTGCCTTGAAGAATGGGCAAAAATCCCAGTGGCTAGATGTGCCACGTTTATAGAGACATACCCAAAGAGACTTGCTGCTGTAACTCCTGCAAAAGATGGCTTTAACCTCTTGGGGCTAGGTGGGACGCTAGCGTGCCACCCGTGGTGCACTCCATCAACAGCAGGTGCATTTCAAGAGCGGCAAATTTGAATCCAAATAAATGTCAAAATTCAAATTTTTCAAAAATACAACTATGTTACACCATTTGAAAGATAAACATCTCCTTAATCTAACCACGTTTTACGATTTCAAAAAGGTTTTACGGCGAAAGCATAAATTTAGAGTATGTTAGGACAGTACATTTACAAGAGTTGTGTGTAATGTTTTGTCAAGTCAAAGACAGGGTCACCAAAACCATAAAACCAGCTAAAATGATACACTAACCTTTTACAATCTCCATCAGATGACACTCCTAGGACATTATGTTAGACAATGCATGCATTTTTAGTTCTATCAAGTTGATATTTATATCCAAAAACAGCGTTTTACTATGGCATTGATGTTGAGGAAATCGTTTCCCTCCAATAACCGGCAGTCAAGTCAGCGTCACAAATTAAATAATTAAAATTAGAAAACATTGGTAAAATATTATATTGTCATTTAAAGAATTATAGATTTACATCTTTTGAACGCAATCAACTTGCCAGATTTAAAAATAACCTTACTGGGAAATCACACTTTGCAATAATCTGAGCACTGTGCCCAGAAAAATACGCGTTGCGATACAGACTAGACGTCATGTTGGGGAGATCTAAAATCGAAAATACTATGTAAATAATCCATTACCTTTGATTCTCTTCATCAGATGTCACTTCCAGGTATCACAGGTCCATAACGAATGTAGTTTTGTTCAAAAAAGCTCATCATTTATGTCCAAAAATCTCCGTCTCGTTAGCACATGATGTAAGCCAGCCGGACTTCTCGTCATGAACGAGGGGAAAAAATATATTTCCGTTCGTTCAAACATGTCAAACGTTGTATAGCATAAATCATTAGGGCCTTTTTTAACCAGAACATGAATAATATTCAAGGTGGACGAATGCATAGTCTTTTATAACGTATTGGAACGAGGGTACCCAACATGAAGTAGCGCGCCAGGTGTCTAATGGGACATCACCGTTCCATGGCTCTTGTTCGGTCAGATCTCCCTCCAGAAGACTCAAAACACTTTGTAAAGGCTGGTGACATCTAGTGGAAGCAATAGGAAGTGCCAAAATATTCCTAAACCCCTGTGTTTTTCAATGGGATAGGTTTAAAGTCAATACAACACATCAGGTATCCACTTCCTGTCAGAAAATGTCTCAGGGTTTTGCCTGCCAAATGAGTTCTGTTATACTCACAGACACCATTCAAACAGTTTTGGAAACTTTAGAGTGTTTTCTATCCATATATAATAAGTATATGCATATTCTAGTTACTGGGTAGGATTAGTAACCAGATTAAATCGGGTACATTTTTTTTATCCAGACGTGCAAATGCTGCCCCCTAGACCCAACAGGTTAACAAAGTATTGACTTTGGGGGGGTGAACAGTTACGCACACTCAAGTTTTCTGTTTTTTTTTCTTATTTCTTGTTTGTTCCACAATAAAAAATATTTTGCATCTTCAAAGTGGTAGACATGTGTAAATCAAATGATACAAACCTCCAAAAAAATATATTTTAATTCCAGGTTGTAAGGCAACAAAATAGGAAAAATGTCAAGGGGCATGAATACTTTTGCCAGCCACTGTACGCATAATTTAGTAAATTCACCGGCAGTGTTCGGTGGGAATGCTAGTCACATGCTAGTCACATGCTAATGTAAAAAGCTGTTTTTTTATATAAATATGAACTTGATTGAACAAAACATGCATGTATTGTATAACATAATGTCCTAAGATTGTCATCTGATGAAGATCATCAAAGGTTAGTGCTGCATTTAGCTGTGGTTTGGGTTTATGTGACATTATATGCTAGCTTGAAAAATTGGTGTCTGATTATTTCTGGCTGGGTACTCTGCTGACATAATCTAATGTTTTGCTTTCGTTGTAAAGCCTTTTTGAAATCGGACAGTGTGGTTAGATTAATGAGAGTCTTGTCTTTAAAATGCTGTAAAATAGTCATATGTTTGAGAAATTGAAGTAATAGCATTTCTAAGGTATTTGAAAAACGCGCCACGGGATTACACTGGCTGTTGAGTAGGTGGGACGCAATCGTCCCACTGGCCCTAGAGAAGTTAACGAAACACGGCTTGTAACAAAAATAAATAGGCTTTAACGAAACACGGCTTGTAGCAAAAAAAAATATTAGCAGTAAGCTTTAGTTGTCTTCTTGCACTGAGTCAATTCCTCACGCTGCTGTTTCCAACGTCTTATCATCGACTCATTAAGACCAAGCTCCCGTGCAGCAGCTCTATTTCCTTTTCCAACAGCCAGATCAATCTCCTTCAACTTGAAAGCTGCATCATATGCATTTCTCCGTGTCTTTGCCATGATGAGGGTGACAAAATGACTACCATAATCAGAATGATGGGAAGTTTGAGAGCGCTCGATTTAATCTAAACAGTAAACAAAAAAGTTGTTTGACCAATTTCATTGGTCTAATGAAAGCTTCATGCCGGCAAAAAACTGAGCACGTCACAGAATGTGTTTTTTTGGGAGAAAAAAATTGAAAGCGGGAAAAATCCATATATTAGCCGCGTCATTGTTTAAGCTGCGAGGTTCAACGCCTGGGAAAAAAGTTGCGGCTTAAAGTCCGGAATTTACGGTACTTCTTGACACATATCTATGCTTCAATCTAATTGAATGTAATGTGTTCACTTAGGCTTTAGAGACATGATGCCTATCTCTGGACATCGATATTATAACACCAATCTTCCCCCCATTGAATGCAGTGTATTCATTTAGGCATCATGTTCTTTGACACCTGTTTCTAGGCATTAACAGTGTGAAGCTAATCTCCCAACATTGAATGCAATTTATTCACATAACCATCATGTTTCTTGATTCCTATATTTTTGCTAAATTGTACCAGATTTACACTTACCTGCTGATACCAGGCTGACTCAGCAACAATGCTGATTTTGCAATTTCATGAATATGGAATTTCTGAGCACATTGGACTGTATATGAAATCTGCCACTGGTGCATGGCCATTAATGTTACAGCATTTTGTCTTATGCCATCATGCACATGTAGCATACTCAGCTGATATTCAGAGACTCTCTAAGTTCACTAGTATGCCATTCGAGTTGAAATTCGGTTTCAGCAAGTAGGTGCCAGATCATGTGTGAGCAAACACCCTAGTGTATGCTGCAAGAAACTCACATTTTTCGCACCAAAGGGGATTTGTCAATGCTTTAGTTTACAATAATGCTTCTGTGGTAGTATGTGAGTGCCAGGAAGGACTTTTAAAATATGGGAAGTAGAGGAAAAATGTATTGATCACAATGACGATGATGATGATGATGATGATTTTGGCCCAAGGACAAAACTTAAACAAAAAAACAGCATGCGACTATTTAATATATATCCCTTCTCTTTTCATAATGACAAAAGTAATGTATTAGCCCAAAGCACATGTTTAAACTCTTACCCAAACCAAAAGTGGTAATGAATTCATGAGGAATGTACTTTACTTCACACCAGATATGAAGGGCCCAACTTCCCATTTAAGATAATTAACCTCTCTGGGACATGTGGGACGCTAGCGTTTCACTACCAACGGCCAGTGAAATAGCAGGGCGGCAAATTCAAAACAACAAAAATCTCATAACTCAAATTTCTCAAACATACAACTATTATATCCCATTTTAAAGACAAGATTCTCCTTAATCCAACCACACTGTCCGATTTCAAAAAGGCTTTACAGCGAAAGCATAACATTAGATTATGTTAGGACAGCGCCTAAACAAGAAAAACCACAAAGCCATTTTCCAAGCAAGGAGAGGCCTCACAAAAACCAGAAATACAGCTGAAATGAATCACTAACCTTTGATGATCTTCATCAGATGACACTCCCAGGACTCAATGTTACACAATACATGTATGTTTTGTTCGATAAAGTTCTTCATTATATCCATAAACCCCATTTTACATTGGCTCGTGATGTTCAGAAATGTTTTGCCTCCCAAAACCTCCGGTGAATGAGCACATCAATTTACAAAAATACTCATCATAAACATTGATAAAATTTACAACAGAAATAGTATTATAAATCTTCACTTACCTTTGCTGATCTTCGACCGGAATGCACTCCCAGGACTCCCACAAGAAATTTTTGTTTTGTTCGATAAACTCCATATTTATGTCCAAATACCTTGTTTTATTTGCGCGTTCAGATCACATATCAAATCAAATTTCAAATCAAATCAAATGTATTTATATAGCCCTTCTTACATCAGCTGATATCTCAAAGTGCTGTACAGAAACCCAGCCTAAAACCCCAAACAGCAAGCAATGCAGGTGTAGAAGCACGGTGGCTAGGAAAAACTCCTTAGAAAGGCCAAAACCTAGGAAGAAACCTAGAGAGGAACCAGACTATGAGGGGTGGCCAGTCCTCTTCTGGCTGTGCCGGGTGGAGATTATAACAGCACATGGCCTAGATGTTCAAATGTTCATAAATGACCAGCATGGTCAAATAATAATAATCATAGTAGTTGTCGAGGGTGCAACAAGTCAGTAACACAAGAGTAAGTGTCAGTTGGCCTTTTCATAGCCGATCTTTGAGAGTATCTCTACCGCTCCTGCTGTCTCTAGAGAGTTGAAAACAGCAGGTCTGGGACAGGTCGCACGTCCGGTGAATAGGTCAGGGTTCCAGCAGGTCTGGGACAGCAGATCTTGGACAGGTAGCACGCCCGGTGAACAGGTCAGGGTTCCATAGCTGCAGGCAGAACAGTTTGGAACTGGAGCAGCAGCACGGCCAGGTGAACTGGGGACAGCAAGGAGTCATCATGCCAGGTAGTCCTGAGGCATGGTCCTAGGGCTCAGGTCCTCCGAGAGAGAGAAAGAAAGAAAGAGAGAAAGAGAGAATTAGAGAGAGCATATTTAAATTCACACAGGACACCGGAAAAGACAATAGAAATACTCCAGATGTGGCAGACTGACCCTAGCCCCCCGACAAATAAACTACTGCAGCATAAATACTGGAGGCTGAGACAGGAGTGGTCAGGAGACACTGTGGCCCCATCTGATGAAACCCCCAGACAGGGCCAAACAGGTAGGATATAACCCCACCCACTTTGCCAAAGCACAGCCTCCACACCACTGGAGGGATATCTCCAACCACCAACATACCATCCCGGGACAAGGCCGAGTATAGCCCACAAAGATCCCCGCCACGGCACAGCCCAAGGGGGGGCGCCAACCCAGACAGGAAGACCAC
Source organism: Salmo salar (assembly GCF_965601325.2). Classification (NCBI taxonomy): domain Eukaryota; kingdom Metazoa; phylum Chordata; class Actinopteri; order Salmoniformes; family Salmonidae; genus Salmo; species Salmo salar. The sequence continues at coordinate 70,542,936 of NC_138300.1, forward strand.
GTCAGTGACTCACCTCACTCAAGTGACGCACCCCTCCCAGGGACGGCATGGAAGAGCACCAGCAAGTCAGTGACTCAGCCCCCGTAATAGGGGTAGAGGCAGAGAATCCCAGCGGAAAGAGGGGAAACCGGCCAGGCAGAGACAGCAAGGGCGGTTCGTTGCTCCAGCCTTTCCGTTCACCTTCACACCCCTGGGCCAGACTACACTTAATCATAGGACCTACTGAAGAGATATGTCTTCAGTAAAGACTTAAAGGTTGAGACTGAGTCTGCGTCTCTCACATGGGTAGGCAGACTATTCCGTAAAAATGGAGCTCTATAGGAGAAAGCCCTGCCTCCAGCTGTTTGCTTAGAAATTCTAGGAACAATTAGGAGGCCCGCGTCTTGTGACCGTAGCGTACGTGTAGGTATGTACGGCAGGACCAAATCGGAAAGATAGGTAGGAGCAAGCCCATGTAATGCTTTGTAGGTTAGCAGTAAAACCTTGAAATCAGCCCTTGCCTTAAAACCTCTTCAAGTTACCCCCCCCCCCTTATTTTCAATTTCCGCCTGAAGACATACCCAAATCTAACTGCCTGTAGCTCAGGCCCAGAAGCAAGGATATGCATATTCTTGGTACCATTTGAAAGAAAACACTCTGCAGTTTTTGGAAATGTGAATTGAATGTAGGAGAATATAACACAATAGATCTGGTTTAGATAATACAAGGAAAAAAACATCCGTTTTTTATTTTTATTGTTGTTGCATCATTTTTAAAATGAACAAGAAAAAACAAACAGTCAGATAGGATGATGGGAACAATTTCAGTGAAAAACATAAGAGGGCAACAGTACTTGTGCAAAGTTTCAGAATGATAACTTCCGGAATGAGTGTGCTACATCAAATTTAGCATGAAGTCACCCAGGTGTCCCACACAAGTTACCAAAATGTACCCAAGTGGCCAAATTGGTGAAGTTATACATTTTGAAGCAAATAACTACATACAAAATACCTAAATGATATTGTAACACACCCCCAAAAAAATTTTGAAAAATGAAACAAATTATTATATAAATGTACAAAAAACACGGGTAACTATTTACAAATCAAATCAAATCAAATGTATTTATATATCCCTTCTTATATCAGTTTATGTGATATACAGAAACCCAGCCTAAAACCCCAAACAGCAAGCAATGCAGGTGTAGAAGCACGGTGGCTAGGAAAAACTCCCTAGAAAGGCCAAAACCTAGGAAGAAACCTAGAGAGGAACCAGGCTATGAGGGGTGGCCAGTCCTCTTCTGGCTGTGCCGGGTGGAGGTGGGACAGGTAGCACGTCCGGTGAACAGGTAAGGGTTCGATAGCCGCAGGCTGAACAGTTGAAACTGGAGCAGCAGCACGGCCAGGTGGACTGGGGACAGCAAGGAGTCATCATGCCAGGTAGTCCTGAGGCATGGTCCTAGGGCTCAGGTTCTCAGAGAGAGATAAAGAAAGAGAGAATTAGAGAGAGCATATTTAAATTCACACAGGACACCAGATAAGACAAGAGAAATACTCCACATGTAACAGACTGACCCTAGCCCCCCGACACATAAACTACTGCAGCATAAATACTAGAGGCTGAGACAGGAGGGGTCAGGAGACACTGTGGCCCCATTTACACACTTTCAATATTTGGAAGACCCTACGTCCTCTACACAATATTGTGCTGCTTATGCCATGTGCCATAGCAGTCTCTTTCTGCTGTAAAGCAAAGGGTCACCAAGCATGTGGTGCAGGTGATGGGGGACTTCATTTTGCATAGAACACAACGACACCTCCATGCTGTGCCCTTTTGGCCCTGAGGCACATCCATGCCTGCTGAAATAAATTTGGGCAGATGAACACTTGTTGCAGGAGCAGAAGGGACAGGTGGGACAGGTACAACAGGTGCAGTGGTGCTGTAGTCAGCAAGCTCCCTGATGAGCAGCTCTCTGAAAGCTAGCTGTGAGATGGGGGGCTTTCCACAGCTCTTAGCAATTTCCTTGTGTAGGATGAATGCATTCACTACAGCAATGTCGATGAAATGGTAGAAGAACGTCTTGTACCATTTTGTCGTCTTGTGCAGAACATTGTAATAGCCCATCAGCGCATCTGACAGGTCCACACCGCCCATGCTCTTGTTGTCGTCCTTCACAGCAGCTGGAATGGGGACATTCTTTGTGGTCCATGCCCCATTAGCGCTCTTCACCCGCTTGACTACGTTATCGCCACTGAAGGATTTGTGGATTGTTGAGCACATCACCACCTCTCTGGTATCCATCCACTTTACAAAGAGCAGGCCATCTTCACGGATCCATCGCATGGTACCCCGCTCAGCGCGCTTAGGCATGTCATTTACCTTTGTCTTCGGAAAGCCCACCCTGTTGGTGTGAATGGTGCCACAAGCCCACACATGCCGCTTCTTCAGGTCTGTAAACAGGGTAGGGCTTGTGTAGAAGTTATCCACAAACAGTTTGTAGCCCTTCCCCAGCAGTTGAAAATCCAATAACTCCATTACAGAGTCGTAGCTAAGTCCCTTACCGGTAGCACAACTGTTCTTCCCCTCATAAACGAAGAAATTGCAAGTGTAGGCACACACAGAATCAGCCAAAACAAACAGCTTGTAACCCCACTTGGTCGGTTTGTTTCTCATATATTGTTTGAGACTAATTCTGGCCTTTGAGGCTACCATCCTCTCATCTATGGACAGGTTCTGTGCAGGCTGAAAGCAGGTCTTGCAGGCATCAACAATGCTGAGGTAGAGAGGCTTGATTTTGCGGAGTCTATCAAATGTTGCTGTGCCTTTCTTCTTGTCATTCTCTTCATCATCTTTTGGGTCGCTGATATGAAGTGCCTGTGAGAGAACCAGAAACCTTTTGCATGACATGACAGTCATGGGGAAAGGCAGTTGGTAGAGACATTATGTTTTCCAGTAGTCCCTCAGGGTTTTCAGCTTCACCAGCCCCATGTAGATGACCAGTGAAAGGTAGCAGAAAAAGTCAGACATGCAAATGGGCTTCCATGCTACTTTTTGCCTGCTTGCTTCTTCGCCCCATACTTATTTGTGTTAGACACAAGAGAATCTACAACTGATGTTGTGAAAAACAACTGAAAAAGCTGAAGGGGGCTGTAACCTGCAGTCATGTTCAGCTGTGGTCCTGGCTTCCTTTTCGGCCTAAATGTTGGTTGAGGTGGCTCCATGTCTGCTTCGAGAACAGTGTGCCACTCGTCTGTCCCTTTCTTGGCAGGTTGCACACTTCCCCTCCGCCGCTTCTTTGTCAGTGCCTTCCCACCTCTAGATGGCCCAGGAGGTGTGGAGCCAGAGACAGCAGGGGTCCGGCTGGATGGACCAGCTTCAGTGGGGGATGGACACCTTGACATTGGGGGCTCCCAATCTGAGTCTGTGGCACTGTGAAAGAAAAAAGTTCAGTTAGAATAGTTTCACGCATGAGCCCAGGTATAATAAAACAGATATATATAGAGTACAGGGAACATAGTCACTAGGTTGAAGTGCTGTTCCATTTCAGGGCAGGCCATTGTTGTGGGCCTGCCCTGCCCTCCCCTCCCCTCAACAGCCTCAAATAGGCTCTTTCATGTGGGGGTGGGGTGGAGTGGCAGACACATGCATCTCAGCCATGCTCCCTCTAATCCACAATATGTTGATTGAGTGGTCGCTGTGTGGGTTTGCTGTTACATTCTACTCCATTCTATATATATATATATACACACACATAGTCTATGGGTCATACGCATACATACAAACACACCCCCACCCACAATGTATAGCCAATGAGTACTTTACACATTTCATTACATTTTTATATATTGCAAATAAAATGTTAAAAATCACGATTTGTATTTATTTATTTCACCTTTATTTAACCAGTTAGGCAAGTTGAGAACAAGTTCTCATTTACAATTGCGACCTGGCCAAGATAAAGCAAAGCAGTTAGACAACATACAAAAAACAGAGTTACACATGGAGTAAAACAACATACAATCAATGGTACAGTAGAAAAAAAATCAGACTATATACAATGTGAGCAAATGATGTGAGATAAGGGAGGTAAAGGCAAAAAAAGGCCATGGTGGCAAAGTAAATAAAGTATAGCAAGTAAAACACTGGAATGGTAGATTTGTTATTTGAAGAAAGTTCAAAGTTAAAATATAAATAATATGGTGCAAAGGAGCAAAATAAATAAAATAAATAAATACAGTAGGGGAAGAGGTAGTAGTTTGGGCTAAATTATAGATGGGCTATGTACAGGTGCAGTGATCTGGGAGCTGCTCTGATAGCTGGTGCTTAAAGCTAGTGAGGGAGATAAGTGTTTCCAGTTTCAGAGATTTTTGTAGTTCGTTCCAGTCATTGGCAGCAGAGAACTGGAAGGAGAGACGACCAAAGGAGGAGTTGGCTTTAGGGGTGACCAGTGAGCGGAGATAAGGGGGGACTTTACCTAGCAGGGTCTTGTAGATGACCTGGAGCCAATGTGTTTGGCGACGATTATGAAGCGAAGGCCAGCCAATGAGAGCGTACAGGTCGCAGTGGTGGGTAGTATATGGGGCTTTGGTGACAAAACGGATGGCACTGTGATAGACTGCATCCAGCTTGTTGAGTAGGGTATTGGAGGCTATTTTGTAAATGACATCGCCGAAGTCGAGGATTAGTAGGATGGTCAGTTTTATGAGGGTATGTTTGGCAGCATGAGTGAAGGATGCTTTGTTGCGAAATAGGAAGCCAATTCTAGATTTAACTTTGGATTGGAGATGATTGATGTGAGTCTCGAAGGAGAGTTTACAGTCTAACCAGACACCTAGGTATTTGTAGTTGTCCACAAATTGTAAGTCAGAACCGTCCAGAGAAGTGATGCTGGACAGGCGGGCAGGTGCAGGCAGCGATCGGTTGAAGAGCATGCATTTAGTTTTACTTGTATTTAGGAGCAGTTGGAGACCACGGAAGGAGAGTTGTATGTCATTGAAGCTTGTCTGGAGGGTTGTTAACCTGTTGGGGCTAGGGGGCAGTATTTTCACGGCTGGATAAAAAAACGTACCCGATTTAATCTGGTTACTAATCCTACCCAGTAACTAGAATATGCATATACTTATTATATATGGATAGAAAAGACCCTAAAGTTTCTAAAACTGTTTGAATGGTGTCTGTGAGTATAACAGAACTCATTTGGCAGGCAAAACCCTGAGACAGATTCTGACAGGAAGTGGATATCTGATGTGTTGTATTACCTTTAAACCTATGCCATTGAAAAACACAGGGGCTGAGTAATATTTTGGCACTTCCTATTGCTTCCACTAGATGTCACCAGCCTTTACAAAGTGTTTTGAGTCTTTTACTGTGAGATCTGACCGAACAAGAGCCATGGAACGGTGATGGCCGATTAGACTCTGGCGCGCGAGTTCATGTTGGGTACCCTCGTTCCAATACGTTATAAAAGAGAATGCATTCGTCCACCTTGAATATTATTCATGTTCTGGTTAAAAAAGGCCCTAATGATTTATGCTATACAACGTTTGACATGTTTGAACGAACGTAAATATATTTTTTCCCCTCGTTCATGAAGTGAAGTCCGGCGGGCTTAGATCATGTGCTAACAAGACGGAGATTTTTGGACATAAATGATGAGCTTTTTTGAACAAAACTACATTCGTTATGGACCTGTGATACCTGGAAGTGACATCTGATGAAGAGAATCAAAGGTAATGGATTATTTACATAGTATTTTCGATTTTAGATCTCCCCAACATGGCGGCTAGTCTGTATCGCAACGCGTATTTTTCTGGGCGCAGTGCTCAGATTATTGCAAAGTGTGATTTCCCAGTAAGGTTATTTTTAAATCTGGCAAGTTGATTGCGTTCAAGAGATGTAAATCTATAATTCTTTAAATGACAATATCATATTTTACCAATGTTTTCTAATTTTAATTATTTAATTTGTGGTGCTGACTTGACTGCCGGTTATTGGAGGGAAACGATTTCCTCAACATCAATGCCATAGTAAAACGCTGTTTTTGGATATAAATATGAACTTGATAGAACTAAAAATGCATGCATTGTCTAACATAATGTCCTAGGAGTGTCATCTGATGGAGATTGTAAAAGGTTAGTGCATCATTTTAGCTGGTTTTATGGTTTTGGTGACCCTGTCTTTGACTTGACAAAACATTACACACAACTCTTGTAAATGTACTGTCCTAACATACTCTAAATTGATGCTTTCGCCGTAAAACCTTTTTGAAATCGTAAAACGTGGTTAGATTAAGGAGATGTTTATCTTTCAAAGGGTGTAAAATAGTTGTATGTTTGAAAAATTTGAATTTTGACATTTATTTGGATTCAAATTTGCCGCTCTTGAAATGCACCTGCTGTTGATGGAGTGCACCACGGGTGGCACGCTAGCGTCCCACCTAGCCCATAGAGGTTAATGACGTCAGACCGAGGCTCTGCGTCTGTCCTTGTGCTCCTAGATCTTAGTGCTGCTTTTGATACCATCGATCACCACATTCTTTTGGAGAGATTGGAAACCCAAATTGGTCTACATGGACAAGTTCTGGCCTGGTTTAGGTCTTATCTCTCGGAAAGATATCAGTTTGTCTCTGTGAATGGTTTGTCCTCTGACAAATCAACTGTAAATTTTGGTGTTCCTCAAGGTTCCGTTTTAGGACCACTATTGTTTTCACTATATATTTTATCTCTTGGGGATGTCATTCGAAAACATAATGTTAAATTTCACTGCTATGCGGATGACACACAGCTGTACATTTCAATGAAACATGGTGAAGCCCCAAAATTGCCCTCGCTAGAAGCCTGTGTCTCAGACAAGGATGTGGATGGCTGCAAACTTTCTACTCTTAAACTCGGACAAAACAGAGATGCTTGTTCTAGGTCCCAAGAAACAAAGAGATCTTCTGTTGAATCTGACAATTAATCTGGATGGTTGTACAGTCGTCTCAAATTAAACTGTGAAGGACCTCGGCGTTACTCTGGACTCTGATCTTTCTTTTGAAGAACATATCAAGACTGTTTCAAGGACAGCTTTTTTCCAAAGGCATGGATTAATTTTTCTGCGTCATTTTTGGACAGAAAGTTTCTGATTTTTGCAATGTTACGTACATTGCAAAAATCAGAAACTTTCTGTCCAAAAATGACGCAGAAAAATTAATCCATGCCTTTGTTACTTCTAGGTTGGACTACTGCAATGCTCTACTTTCCAGCTACCCGGATAAAGCACTAAATAAACTTCAGTTAGTGCTAAATTCGGCTGCTAGAATCCTGACTAGAACCAAAAAAATGTATCATATTACTCGAGTGCTAGCCTCCCTACATTGGCTTCCTGTTAACCTGTTAGGGCTAGGGGGCAGCATTGACACGGCTGGATAAAAAACATACCCGATTTAATCTGGTTACCACTCCTACTCAGTAACTAGAATATGCATATACTTATTACATATGGATAGAAAACACCCTAAATTTTCTAAAACTGTTTGAATGGTGTCTGTGAGTATAACAGAACTCAAATGGCAGGTCAAAACCTGAGAGATTCCTTTACAGGAAGTGGCCTGTCTGACCATTTCTGGAACTTCTTTGCCATCTCTATCATTTACTAAGGATCTCTGCTCTAACGTGACACTTCCCACGTCTCCCATAGGCTCTCATAGCCCGGGAAAAAAGAGAATGTCGTCATTCCAGCCCCAGGCTGAAACACATTATCGCCTTTCTCAAGTGGCCCATCAAGAGACACTAGCTTATGCGCGTGACCCCGACCGCCCCCGCCTTTGGGATTTTTTCCTCTGTTTGCCGAAAAGGAGATTCCCTGTCGGAATATTATCGCTTTTCTACGAGAAAAATGACGTAAAAATGGATTTTAAACAGCGGTTGACATGCTTCGACGTACGGCAATGGAATACTTTGAATTTTATTGTCAGGAATTGCGCCAAGCGCGCGACACTTCTTTACTATTTCGGATAGTGTCTGGAACGCACGAACAAAACGCCGCTATTCGGATATAACGATGGATTATTTTGGACCAAACCAACATTTGTTATTGAAGTAGACGTCCTGGGTGTGCATTCTGACGAAGACAACAAAAGGTAATGACATTTTTATAATAGTAAATATGATTATGGTGAGTGCTAAACTTGCCGGGTGTCTAAATAGCGAGCCCGTGATGCCTGGGCTATGTACTTAGAATATTGCAAAATGTGCTTTCACCAAAAAGCTATTTTAAAATCGGACATATCGAGTGCATAGAGGAGGTCTGTATCTATAATTCTTAAAATAATTGTTATGCTTTTTGTGAACGTTTATCGTGAGTAATTTAGTAAAATGTTAGCGAATTCCCCGTAAGTTTGCGGGGGGTATGCTAGTTCTGAACGTCACATGCTAATGTAAAAAGCTGGTTTTTTATATAAATATGAACTTGATTGAACAAAACATGCATGTATTGTATAACATAATGTCCTAGGGTTGTCATCTGATGAAGATCATCAAAGGTGAGTGCTGCATTTAGCTGTCTTCTGGGTTTTGGTGACATTATATGCTGGCTTGAAAAATGGGTGTCTGATTATTTCTGGCTTGGTACTCTGCTGACATAATCTAATGTTTTGCTTTCGTTGTAAAGCCTTTTTGAAATCGGACAGTGTGGTTAGATTAACGAGAGTCTTATCTTTAAATGGCTGTAAAATAGTCATATGTTTGAGAAATTGAAGTAATATGATTTTGAAGATTTTGAAAATCGCGCCACAGGATGGCAGTGGCTGTTACGTAGGTGGGACGAATTCGTCCCGCCGGTCCCATAGAGGTTAACAGAGTCAAAAGCTTTGGCCAGGTCAATGAATACGGCAGCACAGTATTGTTTCTTATCGATGGCGGTTACGATGTCGTTTAGGACCTTGAGCATGGCTGAGGTGCACCCATGACCAGCTCTGAAACCAGATTGCATAGCGGAGAGGGTGCGGTGGGATTCGAAATGGTCGGTAATCTGTTTGTTGACTTGGCTTTCGAAGACCTTAGAAAGGCAGGGTAGGATGGATATAGGTCTGTAGCAATTTGGGTCAAGAGTGTCACCTCCTTTGAAGAGGGGGATTACAGCAGCTGCTTTCCAATCTATGGGAATCTCAGACGACACGAAAGAGAGGTTGAACAGGCTAGTAATAGGGGTTGCAATAATTTCGGCAGAGAATTTTAGAAAGAAAGGGTCCAGATTGTCAAGCCCAGCTGATTTGTAGGGGTCCAGATTTTGCAGCTCTTTCAGAACATCAGCTGAATGGATTTGGGAGAATAAGAAATGGGGGAGGCTTGGGCGAGTAGCTGTGGGGGGTGCAGTGCTTTTGAATGCAGTAGGGGTAGTTAGGTGGAAAGCATGGCCAGCCGTAGAAAAATGCTTATTGAAATTCTCAATTATAGTGGGCTTATCGGTGGTGACAGAGTTTCCTATCCTCAGTGCAGTGGGCAGTTGGGAGGAAGTGTTCTTATTCTCCATAGACTTTACAATGTCCCAGAACTTTTTAGAGTTTGAGTTGCAGGAAGCAAATTTCTGTTTGAAAAAGCTAGCCTTGGCATTTCTAACTGCCTGTGTGTATTGGTTTCTAACTTCCCTGAAAAGTTGCATATCGCGGGGGCAGTTCGATGCTAATGCAGAACACCACAGGATATTTTTGTGTTGGTTAAGGGCAGTCATAGCCCTTGGTTCTCCCCAGACCTATCTGTTCCTGGTTCTAAATTTCTTTAAAGGGGCATGCTTATTTAAGATGGTGAGGAAGGCATTTAAAAAAAATAACCAGGCATCCTCTACTGACGGGATGAGGTCAATATCCTTCCAGGATACCCCGGCCAGGTCGATTAGAAAGGCTTGCTCGTTGAAATGTTTCAGGGAGCGTTTGACAGTGATGAGTGGAGGTCGTTTGACCGCTGACCCATTACGGGTGCAGGCAATGAGGCAGTGATCGCTGAGATCTTGGTTGAAAACAGCAGAGGTGTATTTAGAGGGCACGTTGGTTAGGATGATATCTATGAGGGTTGCCAGTGTTTGCGGCTTTGGGATTGTACCTGGTGGGTTCATTAATAATTTGTGTGAGATTGAGCGCACCAAGCTTGGATTGTAGGATGGCTGTGGTGTTAAGCATGTCCCAGTTTAGGTCACTTAGTAGCACGAGCACTGAAGATAGATGGGGGGCAATCAGTTCACATATGCTGTCCAGAGCACAGCTCGGGGCCGAGGGGGGTCTATAGCAGGCGGCAACGGTGAGAGACTTGTTTTTGGAGAGGTGGATTTTTAAAAGTAGAAGTTCAAATTGTTTGGGTACAGACCTGGATAGCAGGACAGAACTCTGCAGGCTATCTCTGCAGTAGATTGCAACACCGCCCCCTTTGGTCGTTCTATCTTGTCTGAAAATGTTGTAGTTAGGGATGAAGATTTCAGAGTTTTTGGTGGACTTCCTAAGCCAAGGTTCAGACACAGCTAAGACATCCGGGTTGGCAGAGTGTGCTAAAGCAGTGAATAAAACAAACTTAGGGAGGAGGCTTCTAATGTTAACCTCTATGGGACCGGCGGGATGAATTCGTCCCACCTACGTAACAGCCAGTTGAATCCTGTGGCACGATTTTCAAAACCTTTGAAATGCTATTACTTCAATTTCTCAAACATATGACTATTTTACAGCTATTTAAAGACAAGACTCTCGTTAATCTAACCACACTGTCCGATTTCAAAAAGGCTTTACAACGAAAGCAAAACATTAGATTATGTCAGCAGAGTACCAAGCCAGAAATAATCAGACACCCATTTTTCAAGCTAGCATATAATGTCACAAAAACCCAGAAGACAGCTAAATGCAGCACTAACCTTTGATGATCTTCATCAGATGACAACCCTAGGACATTATGTTATACAATACATGCATGTTTTGTTCAATCAAGTTCATATTTATATCAAAAACCAGCTTTTTACATTAGCATGTGACGTTCAGAACTAGCAAATTCCCCGCAAACTTCCGGGGAATTCGCTAACAATTTACAAAATTACTCACGATAAACGTTCACAAAAAGCATAACAATTATTTTAAGAATTATAGATACAGAACTCCTCTATGCACTCGATATGTCCGATTTTAAAATAGCTTTTTGGTGAAAGCACATTTTGCAATATTCTAAGTACATAGCCCAGGCATCACGGGCTAGCTATTTAGACACCCGGCAAGTTTAGCACTCACCAATATCACATTTACTATTATAAAACTTTGATTACCTTTTGTTGTCTTCGTCAGAATGCACTCCCAGGACTGCTACTTCAATAAAAAATGTTGGTTTGGTCCAAAATAATCCATCGTTATATCCGAATAGCGGCGTTTTGTTTGTGCGTCCCAGACACTATCTGAAATGGTAAATCAGTGTCGCGCGCATGGCGCAATTCGTGACAAAAAAAATCGAAATATTCCATTACCGTACTGAGAAGCATGTCAACCGCTGTTTAAAATCAATTTTTATGCCATTTTTCTCGTAAAAAAGCGATAATATTCCGACCGGGAATGTCCATTTAGCTAAACAGAGGAAAGTAAACAAAGCTTTCGGTCGACGCGGGCACGAGCCTGAGTCTCACAGTACTGTAACCAGCCACTACCCAAACGCGCTACTTTTTTTCAGCCAGAGCCTGCAAAGCCACGATTCAGCTTTTTACCGCCTTCTGAGACCCTATGGCAGCCGTAGGAAGTGTCACGGGACAGCTAAGATCCTCACTCTTCAATAAACAGAGACAAGAAGAACGACACCTTGTCAGACAGGCCACTTCCTGCATGAAACCTTCTCAGTTTTTTGCCTGCCAAATGAGTTCTGTTATACTCACAGACACCATTCAAACAGTTTTAGAAACTTTAGGGTGTTTTCTATCCATATGTAATAAGTATATGCATATTCTAGTTACTGGGTAGGAGTGGTAACCAGATTAAATCGGCTACGTTTTTTATCCGGCGGTGTAAATACTGCCCCCTAGCCCTAACAGGTTAACATGCATGCAACCAAGGCTATTACGGTTACAGAAGTCATCAAAAGAGAGCGCCTGAGGAGTAGGAGTGGAGCCAGGCACTGCAGGGCCTGGATTCACCTCTACATCCCCAGAGGAGCAGAGAAGAATGAGTATGAGGGTACGGCTAAAAGCTATAAGAATTGGTCGTCTGTGACATCCAGAATAGAGAGAAAAAGGAGCAGGTTTCTGGGGGCGATAAAATAGCTTCAAGGTATAATGTACAGACAAAGGTATGGTGGGATGTGAATACAGAGGAGGTAAACCTAGGCATTTAGTGATGATGAGAGAGATATTGTCTCTAGAAACATCATTGAAACCAGAAGATGTCATAGCATGTGTGGGTGGAGGAACTGAGAGGTTGGATAAGGTATAATGAGCAGGGCTAGAGGCTCTACAGTGAAATAAGCCAATACACACTAACCAGAACAGCAATGGACATGGCATATTGACATTAAGGAGAGGCATGCTTAGCCGAGTGATCAAAGGGTCCAGTGAGATTCAGACAGCTAGCCGGGCCATAGGTAGCAAGCTGGTGGAAGATGGAGGGAGGTCTGTTTTTAGCCACCTCGTGCGTTTCCGTCTGTGGGTTAGTGGGGTTCCGTGTGGAAGGGGGGACCAGTCCAAGTTGGTAAAATAGTTAGTTATAGTGGCCCAAGAAAAGTGTCCGATAGACCTATTCAGATCTCAGCCGATAAGACAGCTAACGATTAGCGGGCCGCAGATGGGCGATCAGGTTACATCGCGATGGAGGGGCCAGTTGGATAACTCCCTCGGGCAGATAATGTCGGTGGTCCAGTCGTGAAGGCCCGATGGGGTTCCGCATCGGCAGTAAAACGGGTCAGGATAGGTGATTGTAGCCCAGGAGACACTTCAGCTTGCTAGCTCAGGAAAAGCCCACGAGTGGCTGACAGAACTCTTCAGCTGGCTAGCTCCGGAATAATGTGTGTTAATTCCGGGACCGACGTTGCCAATAGTCACTCAGGTAGCAGCTAGTATAATATTTGAAATTATTAATTTCAAACAACGGCATTAGCATGAGACGAAATTACCAGTCCAAAGCGATGTCCTCTCCATGCAGAAAATAATCTTCCATCTGGGGGTCTTAGCTACTATGCTCGCTAGCTGAATCATCGTCCAGGAGCAACTCTGTCTCACTTTCCCTATCTATTTCGTCAATAATCTGGTGTACATCTGTATATCTAGACTTGGATTTTGCTTTCCCTGATTTTAGTCGCCATAATGTTCGATATAAAAAGTAGCTAATGATGCGTTTCACCGAAATACTGCTGTGCGTAACGAGCGTGGCTCCTTCCTCTATGAGTGTTCAATGGCGAAAGACCTTCTTTACGCCCGAGTTTACTACTTGGGCTGGTCTTCCAACACACAAACATTACATATTGCCGTTTACCTCAGCTCATTGGCTATCTACCAAGCTAGATTTCAAGACGATCAGTGGTCATTGGGTTACAATACAGTCAATCAAAGAAACAGCGCTCATATAATTGGTGCACAATGAGGTCATTACATGTTGTCTTCAAATCGGTTTCTTTCGGTCAATAGGTCCCACAAAAAGAACCATCAAGTGTGGTTGTGTTACAAACAACCAGTTGATTGCAATGAAACCTAACTTGACTGGATAAACGCACGTTTAGTGTGTGTATTTACATCGAATGCTTCGGCGAAAGTTGAATGAGACGGAATTCACGACACAAGCGGTTCACAAAATGTTTCGTGTTAGGCTATAAAAATTGATTTTATCAAACAAAAGACCATTCATTATGTAACAGTGAGCCTTGGGATTGCAAATAGAGGAAGATCTTCAAAGGTAAATTATTTATTTTATTGCAATTTGTGATTTTGTTACGCGTGTGCTGGTTGAAATAGTATTTTGTTATGGGGCTCTCTACTCAGATAATCGCATCGTATGCTTTCACAGTAAATCCTTTTAAAAATCTTTCAAGGCAGTTAGATTACCAAGATTCTAGGCTTTTGAACAATGTGAGACACTTGTATTTTCATGAACGTTTAATATGACTATTTATGTAGAGTTCTGCCATTTCACCAGATGATGTCACGTCAAGAAGTTAACCTGTTGGGGGTAGGGGGCAGTATTGACACGGCCGGATAAAAAACGTACCCGATTTAATCTGGTTACTAATCCTGCCCAGTAACTACAATATGCATATAATTATTGGCTTTGGATAGAAAACACCCTAAAGTTTCTAAAACTGTTTGAATGGTGTCTGTGACTATAACAGAACTCATATGGCAGGCAAAAAGCATAGAATATTCCTTACAGGAAGTGCCCTCTCTGACAAGATCTTGTTCTTCTTGTCTCTGTTTATTGAAGACTGAGGATCTTTGCTGTAACGTGACACTTCCTACGGCTCCCATAGGCTCTCAGAGCCCGGGAAAAAGCTGAATGATATCGAGGCAGCCCCAGGCTGAAACACATTATCGCTTTTGGCAAGTGGCCGATCAGAGGACAATGGGCTTAGGCGCGTGCACGAGTCGACCCCGTGCTTTATTTTCTTTCGTCTTTTTACCTAAACGCAGATTCCCGGTTGGAATATTATCGCTTTTTTACGAGAAAAATGGCATAAAAATTGATTTGAACCTGTTGGGGCTAGGGGGCAGTATTTGCACGGCCGGATAAAAAACGTAGCCGATTTAATCTGGTTACTACTCCTGCCCAGTAACTAGAATATGCATATAATTATTGGCTTTGGATAGAAAACACCCTAAAGTTTCTAAAACTGTTTGAATGGTGTCTGTGAGTATAACAGAACTCATTTGGCAGGCCAAAACCTGAGAAGATTCCTTACAGGAAGTGGCCTGTCTGACCATTTCTTGCCCTCCTTGATCATCTCTAACAAATACAGGGGATCTCTGGCATGACGTGACACTTCCTATGGCTCCCATGGGCTCTCAGAAGGTGGGAAAAAGCTGAACGATGTAATTCCATCCCCAGGCTGAAACACATTAGCGCATTTGGCAAGTGCTCTATCAGAGGGCCATTAGACATAAGGGGATAGCATGCTTTTACTTTCACTCTCTTTGTAATAAAAAACGATTTCCCGGTCGGAATATTATCGCTTTTTTACGAGAAAAATGGCATAAAAATTGATTTTAACCTGTTAGGGCTAGGGGGCAGTATTGACACGGCTGGATAAAAAACGTACCTGATTTAATCTGGTTACTACTCCTGCCCAGTAACTAGAATATGCATATAATTAGTAGATTACATATACTTATTACATATGGATAGAAAATACCCTAAAGTTTCTAAAACTGTTTGAATGGTGTCTGTGAGTATAACAGAACTCATATGGCAGGCAAAAACCTGAGAAGATTTCATGCAGGAAGTGGCCTGTCTGACAAGGTGTCGTTCTTCTTGCCTCTGTTTATTGAAGACTGAGGATCTCTGCTATAACGTGACACTTCTTACGGCTCCCATAGGCTCTCAAAAGGCGGCAAAACGCTGAGTCGTGGCATTACAGGCTCTGGCTGAAAAAAAGTAGCGCGTTTGGGTAGTGGCTGGTTACAGTACTGTGAGACTCAGGCGCGTGCCCGCGTCGACCGAATGCTTTGTTTTCTTTCCTCTGTTTACCTAAACGCAGATTCCCGGTCGGAATATTATGGCTTTTTTACTAGAAAAATGGCATAAAAATTGATTTTAAACAGCGGTTGACATGCTTCGAAATACGGTAATGGAATATTTAGAAATATTTTGTCACGAATTGCGCCATGCTCGTGACCCTTATTTACACTTCGGATAGTGTCTTGAACGCACGAACAAAACGCCGCTATTTGGATATAACGATGGATTATTTTAGACCAAACCAACATTTGTTATTGAAATAGCAGTCCTGGGAGTGCATTCTGACGAAAAACATCAAAGGTAATCAAACTTTCGTAATAGTAAATCTGACTTTGGTCAGGGCTAAACTTGGTGGGTGTCTAAATAGCTAGCCGTGATGGCTGGGCTATCTACTGAGAATATTGCAAAATGTGCTTTCACCGAAAAGCTATTTTAAAATCGGACATATCGATTGCACAAAGGAGTTCTGTATCTATAATTCTTAAAATAATTGTTATGTTTTTTGTGAACGTTTATCGTGAGTAATTTAGTAAATTCACCGGAGGTTTGCGGGTATGCTAGTTCTGAACGTCACATGCTAATGTAAAAAGCTGGTTTTTGATATAAATATGAACTTGATTGAACAAAACATGCATGTATTGTATAACATAATGTCCTAGGGTTGTCATCTGATGAAGATCATCAAAGGTTAGTGCTGCATTTAGCTGTGGTTTGGGTTTTTGTGACATTATATGCTAGCTTGAAAAATGGGTGTCTGATTATTTCTGGCTGGGTACTCTGCTGACATAATCTAATGTTTTGCTTTCGTTGTAAAGCCTTTTTGAAATCGGACAGTGTGGTTAGTTAACGAGAGTCTTGTCTTTAAAATGGTGTAAAATAGTCATATGTTTGAGAAATTGAAGTAATAGCATTTGTAAGGTATTTGAATATCGTGCCACGGGATTACACTGGCTGTTATGTCGGTGGGATGAAATCGTCCCACTGGCCCTAGAGAAGTTAATCACCACATCCTCATCGGCAGACTCAGTAGCCTTGGTTTCTCAAACGATTGCGTCGCCTGGTTCACCAACTACTTCTCTGATAGAGTTCAGTGTGTCAAATCGGAGGGCCTGCTGTCCGGACCTCTGGCAGTCTCTATGGGGGTACCACAGGGTTCAATTCTTGGGCCATCTCTTTTCTCTGTATAGATCAATGATGTCGCTCTTGCTGCTGGTGAATCTCTGATCCACCTCTACGCAGACAACACCATTCTGTATACTTCTGGCCCTTCTTTGGACACTGTGTTAACCTCTATGGGCTAGGTGGGACGCTAGCGTCCCCCCCGTGGTGCACTCCATCAACAGCAGGTGCATTTCAAGAGCGCCAAATTTGAAACCAAATAAATGTCAAAATTCAAATTTTTCAAACATACAACTATCTTACACCCTTTGAAAGATAAACATCTCCTTAATCTAACCACGTTGTCCGATTTCAAAAAGGTTTTACGGCGAAAGCATAAAGTTAGATTATGTTAGGAGAGTACATTGACAATAGCTGTGTGTAATGTTTTGTCAATTCAAAGACAGGGTCACCAAAACCATAAAACCAGCTAAAATGATGCACTAACCTTTTACAATCTCCATCAGATGACACTCCTAGGACATTATGTTAGACAATGCATGCATTTTTAGTTCTATCAAGTTCATATTTATATCCAAAAACAGCGTTTTACTATGGCATTGATGTTGAGGAAATCGTTTCCCTCCAATAACCGGCAGTCAAGTCAGCACCACAAATTAAATAATTAAAATTAGAAAACATTGGTAAAATATGATATTGTCATTTAAAGAATTATAGATTTACATCTCTTGAACGCAATCAACTTTCCAGATTTAAAAATAACCTTACTGGGAAATCACACTTTGCAATAATCTGAGCACTGCGCCCAGAAAAATACGCGTTGCGATACAGACTAGCCGCCATGTTGGGGAGATCTAAAATCGAAAATACTATGTAAATAATCCATTACCTTTGATTCTCTTCATCAGATGTCACTTCCAGGTATCACAGGTCCATAACGAATGTAGTTTTGTTCAAAAAAGCTCATCATTTATGTCCAAAAATCTCCGTCTTGTTAGCACATGATCTAAGCCCGCCGGACTTCACTTCATGAACGAGGGGAAAAAATATATTTACGTTCGTTCAAACATGTCAAACGTTGTATAGCATAAATCATTAGGGCCTTTTTTAACCAGAACATGAATAATATTCAAGGTGGACGAATGCATTCTCTTTTATAACGTATTGGAACGAGGGTACCCAACATGAACTCGCGCGCCAGGTGTCTAATGGGACATCATCGTTCCATGGCTCTTGTTCGGTCAGATCTCCCTCCAGAAGACTCAAAACACTTTGTAAAGGCTGGTGACATCTAGTGGAAGCAATAGGAAGTGCCAAAATATTCCTCAGCCCCTGTGTTTTTCAATGGGATAGGTTTAAAGGCAATACAACACATCAGGTATCCACTTCCTGTCAGAAAATGTCTCAGGGTTTTGCCTGCCAAATGAGTTCTGTTATACTCACAGACACCATTCAAACAGTTTTAGAAAATTTAGGGTGTTTTCTATCCATATATAATAAGTATATGCATATTCTAGTTACTGGGTAGGATTAGTAACCAGATTAAATCGGGTACATTTTTTTCATCCAGACGTGCAAATGCTGCCCCCTAGCCCTAACAGGTTAAAAGGTAATTTACCACCTTCACAAGTGCAGTCTCAGTGCTATGATTGGGTCTAAAACCAGACTGAAGCGTTTCGTATACATTGTTTGTCTTCAGGAAGGCAGTGAGTTACTGCGCAACAACTTTTTCTACAATTTTTGAGAGGAATGGAAGATTCGATATAGGCCGATAGTTTTTTATAATTTCTGGGTCAAGATTTGGCTTTTTCAAGAGAGGCTTTATTACTGCCACTTTTAGTGAGTTTGGTACACATCTGGTGGATAGAGAGCCGTTTACTATGTTCAACATAGGAGGGCCAAGCACAGAAAGCAGCTCTTTCAGTAGTTTAGTTGGAATAGGGTCCAGTATGCAGCTTGAAAGTTTAGATGCCATGATTATTTTCCTTATTGTGTCAAGAGATATAGTACTAAAACAATTTAGTGTCTCCCTTGATCCTTGGTCCTGGCAGGGTTGTGCAGACTCAGGACAACGGAGCTTTGGAGGAATGCGCAGATTTAAAGAGGAGTCCGTAATTTGCTTTCTAACTATCATGATATTTTCCTCAAAGAAGTTCATGAATTCATTACTGCTGAAGTGAGAGCCATCCTCTCTTGGGGAATGCTGCTTTTTAGTTAACTTTGCGACAGTATCAAAAATAAATTTCGGATTGTTCTTATTTTCCTCAATTAAGTTGGAAAAATAGGATGATTGAGCAGCAGTGAGGGCTCTTCGATACTGCACGGTACTGTCTTTCTAAGGTAGTCGGAAGACTTCCAGTTTGGTGTGACGCCATTTCCGTTCCAATTTTCTGGAAGCTTGCTTCAGAGCTTGTGTATTTTCTGTATACCAAGGAGCTAGTTTCTTATGACAAATGTTTTTAGTTTTTAGGGGTGCAACTGTATCTAGGGTATTGCGCAAGTTTAAATTGAGTTCCTCGGTTAGGTGGTTAACTGATTTTTGTCCTCTGACGTCCTTGGGTAGGCAGAGGGAGTCTGGAAGGGCATCAAGGAATCTTTGGGTTGTCTGAGAATTTATAGTACGACTTTTAATGCTTCTTGGTTGGGGTCTGAGCAGATTATTTGTTGCGATTGCAAACGTAATAAAATGGTGGTCCGATAGTCACCGCCATCTTTAATTTTGCCCAACCTAGGTCGAGACACAGACACGGTCTCAATGGGGATAGCTGAGCTGACTACACTGACTGTGCTAGTGGCAGACTCCACTAAGCTGGCAGGCTGGCTAACAGCCTGCTGCCTGGCCTGCACCCTATTTCATTGTGGAGCTAGAGGAGTTAGAGCCCTGTCTATGTTCATAGATAAGATGAGAGCACCCCTCCAGCTAGGATGGAGTCCGTCACTCCTCAACAGGCCAGGCTTGGTCCTGTTTGTGGGCGAGTCCCAGAAAGAGGGCCAATTATCTACAAATTCTATATTTTGGGAGGGGCAGAAAACAGTTTTCAACCAGAGATTGAGTTGTGAGACTCTGCTGTAGAGCTCATCACTCCCCCTAACTGGGAGGGGGCCAGAGACAATTAATCGATGCCGACACATCTTTCTAGCTGATTTACACGCTGAAGCTATGTTGCGCTTGGTGACCTCTGACTGTTTCATCCTAACATCGTTGGTGCCGACGTGGATAACAATATCTCTATATTCGCTACACTCGCCAGTTTTAGCTTTAGCCAGCACCGTCTTTAGATTAGCCTTAACGTCGATAGCCCTGCCCCCTGGTAAACAGTGTATGATCGCTGGATGATTCGTTTTTAGTCTAATACTGCGGGTAATGGAGTCGCCAATGACTAGGGTTTTCAATTTGTCAAAGCTAATGGTGGGAGGCTTCGGCGTCTCAGACCCCATAACGAGAGGAGCAGAGACCAGAGAAGTCTTGGCCTCCGACTCCGACTTGCTTAATGGGGAGAACCGGTTGAAAGTTTCTGTCTGCTGAATAAGCGACACCCGTTGAGCATTCCTACAGCGTTTCCCTCCAGAAGCCATGAGAAAGTTGTCCGGCTGTGGGGACCGTGCGAGGGGGTTTATACTAACATTACTATCTGTACTTACTGGTGGCACAGACGCTGTTTCATCCTTTCCTACACTGAAATTGACCTTGCCTAACGATTGCGTCTGAAGCTGGGCTTGCAGCACAGCTATCCTTGCCGTAAGGCGATCATTCTCCTGTATATTATAAGTACAACGACTGCAATTAGAAGGCATCATGTTAACCTGTTGGGGGTAGGCGGCAGTATTTACACGGCCGGATAAAAAACGTACCCGATTTAATCTGGTTATTACTACTGCCCAGAAACTAGAATATGCGTATAATTATTGGCTTTGGATAGAAAACACCCTTAAGTTTCTAAAACTGTTTGAATGGTGTCTGTGAGTATAACGGAACTCATATGGCAGGCAAAAACCTGAGAATATTCCTTACTGGAAGTGCCCTCTCTGACCATTCCTTGAGCTTCTTGACTCTGTTTATTGAAGACTGAGGATCTTTGCTGTAACGTGACACTTCCTACGGCTCCCATAGGCTCTCAGAAGGCTGGAAAAAGCTGAATGATGTAATTCCAGCCCCAGGCTGAAACACATTAGCGCTTTTGGCAAGTGCTCTATCAGAGGACAATGGGCTGAGGCGCATGCACGAGTCGACCCCATGTTTTTATTTTCTATCGTCTTTGAACCTAAACACAGATTCCCGGTCGGAATATTATCGCTTTTTTACGAAAAAAATGGCATAAAAATTGATTTTAAACAGCGGTTGACATGCTTCGAAGTACGGTAATGGAATATTTCGAATTTTTTTGTCACGAAAACAGAGGATATTTGAACATAACTATGGATTATTTTTAACCAAACCAACATTTGTTATTGCAGTAGACGTCCTGGGAGTGCATTCTGACGAAGACAGCAAAGGTAATAACATTTTTCTTATAGTAAATCTGATTTTGGTGAGTGCTAAACTTGGTGGGTGTCTAAATAGCTAGCCCTGTGATGCCGGGCTATCTACTGAGAATATTGCAAAATGTGCTTTCACCAAAAAGCTATTTTAAAATCGGACATAGCAAGTGCATAGAGGAGTTCTGTATCTATAATTCTTAAAATAATTGTTATGTTTTTTGTGAACGTTTATCGTGAGTAATTTAGTAAATTCACCGGAAGTTTGCGGGGGGTATGCTAGTTCTGAACGTCACATGCTAATGTAAAAAGCTGGTTTTTGATATAAATATGAACTTGATTGAACAAAACATGCATGTATTGTATAACATAATGTCCTAGGGTTGTCATCTGATGAAGATCATCAAAGGTTAGTGCTGCATTTAGCTGTGGTTTGGGTTTATGTGACATTATATGCTAGCTTGAGAAATGGGTGTCTGATTATTTCTGGCTGGGTACTCTGCTGACATAATCTAATGTTTTGCTTTCGTTGTAAAGCCTTTTTGAAATCGGACAGTGTGGTTAAATTAACGAGTCTTGTCTTTAAAATAGTGTAAAATAGTCATATGTTTGAGAAACTGAAGTAATAGCATTTCTAAGGTATTTGAATAACGCGCCACGGGATTCAACTTGCTGTTGAGTAGGTGGGACGATTTCGTCCCGCCGACCCTAGAGAGGTTAATGTTACTTAGCTTCGACTGTTTGAAGTCCTGACGAACCATGTCCAGCTAAAACCTCCGGGGTGAAAAAGTTGAACGAAAAAAGTTGAGTGAGGGAAAAACTCCAAAGGCATAATGCGTGAGCGCAAAACCTGAGACAAAAAGTCAAATAGTTCCATTTCCATTTGTAGAAACATGTCAAACGATGTTTACAATCAATCCTTAGGGTCTTTTTAACATAAATCTTCAATAATATTCCAACCGGACAATAGCGTATTCATTACAGAGGAAAAAGAAGGAACGGCGCGCCTGCTTGAGTGTGCAGTAAACAACTCACTGGTCCCAGGCTTGAGACAGCTCTTATTCTCTCCCCAGTAACAGTATAAGCATGAAACAAGGTTCTAAAGACTGTTGACATCTAGTGGAAGCCTTAGGGAGTGCAAAATGACCCCACAGACACTGTAGTTTGGAAAGGCAATCAGTTGGAAAAACTACAAACCACTTCCTGGTTGGATTTTTTCTCAGGTTTTTGCCTGCCATATGAGTTATGTTATACGCACAGACATCATTCAAACAGTTTTAGAAACTTCAGAGTGTTTGCTATCCAAATCTACTAATACTATGTATATCCTACCTTCTGGGCCCGAGTAGCAGGCAGTTTAATTTGGGCACGTCATTCATCTGAATTTCCGAATACTGCCCCTTGTCACTAAAAAGTTAAACTGGCGCCAAGAAATTACTTTCAGGAAATTATAGAGAAAGGTCTGATTGCTTAGGTGTCATATAATATAAGTTTATTTCAAAACTAATCTGTGTCAGGTAAATGCATTTACCCTGAACTCTGGATCAAATAAAAAACTGTTACATTCGATAATCAATTATACCTGTCAAAAGCAACAAAAACCACAAAATAAAGTGCCTGAAAAAGGAGAATTATATCCACAGTAATACATGTTATGGTGTCTAATACAAATGGCTTTCACAAGCCATATACAGTATATATACAGATGAACAGAAACAAATACTTTCACCCACAGCAGATGTCTATAAAATTTGAAATATAAAGGATAAATAGACATATAAGACACAAAAAAAAAATGAATGTTGGAAAATGCAGCGAGCTATCACCACGAATAATGCTTTTTATTAAAGTACTGTTTAAAGGGGCAATCTGTGATTTGTACATACATTTTTGGCCTTTAATAATATATACCCATTGATTCATGAAAAATATAATGTAAATGACCAATGAGCTCATCAGAACCCAAAATAAAGCTTGTTTATACTCCAATGTTTGTTAACAATGTTAGCGTA
The DNA here is from genome assembly GCF_965601325.2 of Salmo salar. Lineage (NCBI taxonomy): Eukaryota > Metazoa > Chordata > Actinopteri > Salmoniformes > Salmonidae > Salmo > Salmo salar. The sequence goes on from NC_138300.1 coordinate 70,566,171, forward strand.
AACAATACCATATAGCCTCAAAACATGGTTAAAACTATGGCCTGGATTAAATCCGATCATGCTTTGTGAGCTATGCGCCTTTTAAAGGCAATGTTACGACATTGTGAAGACCACATTCATGGTAAAGGCTGCATATGTTGGCTCAATCAGAAATGACCTTTAATGTCCGCTGATCGGATTGGATCCCAGCCTATGTCTATGAATTTGAGTGGTTACATTTCTCCAGCCCCTTTCCTTAGCTTTTTAGCAAACAGTCGCAGGGAAAAGGCTTTGTTATTGTTTTGAACTACAGATTTCCCCTTTAATATGATCATAAATAATAGCCTTCTCATCAACATTTTGAAAAAAGTAAAATTATGCCTTTAGTTTCTCTTGTTGAAAGCATCTGTTAGCAACAACTAAATAGAGAAATGTGGGAGATGAAGTTGTTTGAAAGATCAAATTATGTGAACACTTGATAAACTTTTACAATAACTTTCTAATGTGTAAATATAATGTATATTCAAATGCTTTTTAAAATGCTCTCTCCTTTAGTTAGATGCGTAGTTAGTAATACAAACTGCTTCCCTCACTGTTTCTCACAATTTGCATTGCAAGATCAGTCTTCATGGCCTCCAGATGTATTGTGATGTTTGAGAGAGCATAAAGTGGAGATGGGCAACTATGGGTACCTAGCCAGCTGTACTCACCTTCTTACACCTCCTAACATGAAAACTGAAAGCCATTGTTTACATTTCCTACATCTATCCCATGCCAGGGCTCATCCGGTTTCAGGTAAAGACCCATCTCATCGGGACACAAAACAATTTGCATCCAAATGTATTGGAATGTTTCCCCTGAAGCTAATTAAAAGATATTGGCTTTCCTTTGTATTTTGAGGAGAGGTCTGAGCTGGACTTATTTCTTAAGCCACTCCCGCCCGCACTGCAGATTTTCATACTGTACCCTCCTGCTCCCTCTGGCTTTCTGTCCTGAACCCCACCTGCTCGTGAAAGAACTTTCCCCCAAAATAACCGCAGTCATGCAATGTTATTTTAGGCATATGTGTTGCAGCTCACTTGCCAGCCCTGGTCCCTGCAATTTCGCGCCCTATAGGCAATATCAATATTTGCAAAAATAACTTAATAAATAGGTTACATTACCAGAGATTCTCACATGGCCGATTTGTATTAGACTACCTATATTACTGGGCTATGTCAGCCAATAGGCTAGACGTAATTTCAAGAGAGCAGAGTTGGAGAGAAAGGGGACACTTGTACGTTCTCTTGAGCTACGTTTTGCATATAGCCCACCTTTTAGGAGCTGGATTATTTTTAGGAGACAAATATGGGTGATCAATATTTATTTCAAGGCAATGTAGTAAACTATAGCCTAATCATGTTTTAGGAAGTTAATTTCCTTGGGAAGATAACTGCACTGTGCTTCTCCACCCATGTATATAGCCTACTCCAGAGGTTCCAAAACCTTTTCACTCAGGCCTCCCTTCCAGCATTGGGTAACATCCCGCACACTCTGTCTATTTCTATGGGCACAAGTACTGTTCATGACGCAAACTGTTCATCCGCCCTTGTTGGTGGAAAGAACATTTTGCAGCTTTTAAGCTTATTTCCTATGGCCTCCTGAGTGGTGCAGCGGTCTAATGCGTCACTACAGACCAGGGTTCAATCCCAGGCTGTGTCATAGCCAGCTGTGACTGGGAGACCCATGAGGCGGCGCACAATAGCCCAGGGTTTGGCCGTACCTTGATTTCCTTGTCCCATCGTGCTCTAGCGACTCCATGTGGCGGGCCGGGAGCCTGCAAGCTGATTTCGGTCGTCAGCTGGATGGTGTTTCCTCCGACACATCGGTGTGGCTGGCTTGTGGGTTAAGCGAGCAGTGTGCCAAGAAGCAGTGTGGCTTGGCAGGGTTGTGTTTCGGAGGACGCATGGCTCTCGACCTTCACCTCTCCTGAGACCGTAGGGGAGTTGCAGTGATGGGAGAAGACTCTAACTACCAATTGGATATCACGAAAAAGGGATCAAATGAAAATAAGCATATGACATTGTTGCCGCCCTTGGCATTGAATGCAAAGGAAGCCAGCAAGCATTTGGCCTCCCTTGATAAAAAAAGTATAAAATAATAGCCAATCAGCATTGAGCTAAACTGAGTGAAGTCAACTGTGAATGGTCCTGGTGCATCAAAAATAAAAAGAGTCAAGGAAAGCCAGTATGGATTTGGCTTCACTCCTATCGCATCAAGAGAAATATGTCATTCACAGAACTTGAATTGTTGCATCTCGTTGTCTTTTCGTCCTCCAGTGTTTAGCTAGCTAGCTAAAATTGGCCCTTTCCTAAATTAGCCATGGATGGAGATAAGGATTTGGACTTCTGGTTTACTTAATTCTCCCTACTGGCCAATGATTATAATGGCGGATCTGATCCAACCATAAATTCATACATTGTGCCCCTGGACTGAGAGGATGGAAGATCAATATGTGCTGTAGCTAGATGTAGAAGTCTTATGTTAACTAGCTAACGTTGCTCATGAAAGGAAGTTAGGCTAGCGAGCAAGCATTTTAGCGAGGTAGACTGAGACAACAAAACATAAAAGAATGCACTTTCAACAAGAAAGAGAAAAAGGCATTACCGTTTCTCTTCAAGTAGGGTATGTCAACATGCTTTTTCTACTTGCACGCACGCACGCACGCACACACACCCACACACACACACACAAATCAGATCCATGGATAGCCACATGATATTTAGCTTATGTTGATTGGACTAAATTGTTTTTGGTATATTTTAGTTGTCACTGTATTAGACTAAGCATAGGTAATTTGATGATGTTGAAGTTGAAATGGTGCCGGAATAGTGGAGGCAGCTCCTGATTTCTTTGCAACTTGCGGTAACTCTCCATGGTTCTAAATCAACAGTTGTTTAGTTGTCCGAAAATGTCGGAAACAATAACTTGCTTGACCATGCTGTAGGTCATGTAACTGTTTGTTACATGCAATATGCTTATAGGACTTCACCGGACAGAGGTTGCTCTCTAGTTTTGTGATGAAACAAAGGTCTGTGTCACGTCCTGACCAGTATAAGGGTTATTTGTTATTGTAGTTTGGTCAGGACGTGGCAGAGGGTATTTTGTTTATGTGTTTTGGGGTGGTGATTTATTTAGTAGGGTGTTGGTTTAGTTAGTTCCGGGTTTTTGGGGTTATGTTCTAGGTTTGTATTTCTATGTGGTCTCTAGTGTTTTGTATTTCTATGTCTAGTTTATTGGGGTTGGACTCAATTGGAGGCAGGTGTTTTCTAGTTGCCTCTGATTGAGAGTCCTATATATGGGTATGTGTTTGGTTAAGTGTTTGTGGGAGATTGTTTCTTGTTTTGCCTGTGTGAGCCTGACAAGACTGTTTTGTTGTTTGTGCATTCTTCGTTTTGTTATTTTGGTGTTCTCTTTATTTAAAATAAATAACAAGATGAGCATCCACATTCCTGCTGCGTTTTGGTCCTCTATTCCCGACGACAGCCGTTACAGTGTGGTTGAATGTACAGTATTCTGTGTCTTCTTAATGTCTCTTCCTTAGGCCTATTTATCACAGTTGCAAGGCATATGAACTAACAGGTTATAGAGCAAACAACGCAATTATCACAACACATAAGTTGTACTATGGCTTTTTTTCTGTCTTGGCTTCCCCAGTGATTTTACCCACGCACCGCTACTGGCAATGACTGACATGAAAACTGATGATACACTACCCAATTTCAAAATTGCACCTTGTGCATTCTACTATTACAACTTTCAGGTGCCACATGATTCTCAGCCCATGCATCCTACTCTATTTAATTGAGACGACACATATAGGAGCAATTTATCTTGCTCGCCCAACTAGGAGAGGAGAGGTAGGGGAAAGCGGTGAATGCTGAGACTGTGTGACTAATGTGACAAAAAGGTGACCTTTTCCAAATAATCTGTAGGACAAAACAATATTATCATCCCAAAGTTGTCGGTGTGTGACCGCAGGCTCCCGCCTGCAGCATGAAAAATGCCAACCACGCCACAACGATCTCTGTCGGGGCCCGAAGGTCCCGCAGGATGCAACCTTCTAATTTGATGGCATCTGGTGTAAAATGTAAGTCTGTATGAAACATCTGGAGATTCTATGTTGCTATGTCTGCTCGTCATCAAGTAGGAAATATATAAAAGGGTACGTTCGTTATGTTTCCAAAACCGTACCATGAGCGATGTGTTTTAACATTCAGAACAAGCGTCAGAGCTCTTAACAAAACTCCCACTGCCAGAAGATACTATCGTCAATAGGCTCTAAAGGTATTTACAGAATATGAATGGGTTAGTCATGTGCAAACATAAAAAAAATATTTTGACAACTGCAAATCATTCACCAACTGAACTGTTATGATTTGAATATCGCATTGTACTAGCTGCTGCACTCATGATGTTGTCTGATCAGGTAATTTAGCTAAAGTTGTTGAACACATCATGAACAAGTAGCTAAGCCACCAGAGGGAATTCAGCCTTTGGACAGCTAAACTCTCTGTTAGTTAGCTAGCTAATATTAGCTAGTTTGCTAATTATCATTAGCCATTCATTACAATACTAACGTATTTAGCTAGCTAGTTAACCTCTTACATCTAGACGTTCCACTAGCGGAACACCACTCCAATATCCAATGATTGGGCGTGGCGCGAAATACAAACTACTCGAAAACCCGAAAACGATTTCAAAAAGGCTTTACAACGAAAGCAAAACATTCGATTATGTCAGCAGTGTACCCAGCCAGAAATAATCAGACACCCATTTTTCAAGCTATCATATAATGTCACATAAACCCAAACCACAGCTAAATGTAGCACTAACCTTTGATGATCTTCATCAGATGACAACCCTAGGACATTATGTTATACAATACATGCATGTTTTGTTCAATCAAGTTCATATTTATATCAAAAACCAGCTTTTTACATTAGCATGTGACTAGCATGTGACTAGCATTCCCACCGAACACTGCCGGTGAATTTACTAAATTACTCACGATAAACGTTCACAAAAAGCATAACAATTATTTTAAGAATTATAGATACAGAACTCCTCTATGCACTCGATATGTCCGATTTTAAAATAGCTTTTCGGTGAAAGCACATTTTGCAATATTCTCAGTAGATATCCCGGCATCACAGGGCTAGCTATTTAGACACCCATTAAGTTTAGCACTCACCAAAGTCAGATTTACTATAAGAAAAATGTTATTACCTTTGCTGTCTTCGTCAGAATGTACTCCCAGGACTTCTACTTCAATAACAAATGTTGGTTTGGTTCAAAATAATCCATTGTTATATCCAAATAGCGGCGTTTTGTTCGTGCGTTCAAGACACTATCCGAAAGGGTAAATAAGGGTGACGAGCATGGCGCAATTCGTGACAAAAAAATTCTAAATATTCCATTACCGTACTTCGAAGCATGTCAACCACTGTTTAAAATCAATTTTTATGCCTTTTTTTCTCATAAAAAAGCGATAATATTCTGACCGGGAATCTGCGTTTAGGTAAACAGACGAAAGAAAATAAAGCATGGGGTCGACTCGGGCACGCGCCTAAGCCCATAGTACTCTGATCGGCCACTTGCCAAACGCGATAAAGGGTTTCAGCCAGAGGCTGCCTAGATATCGTTCAGCTTTTTCCCGGGCTCTGAGAGCCTATGGGAGCCGTAGGAAGTGTCACGTTATAGCAAAGATCCTCAGTCTTCAATAAAAAGAGCCAAGATGAAACACAACTTGTCAGACAGGCCACTTCCTGCATGGAATCTTCTCAGGTTTTGGCCTGCCATATGAGTTCTGTTATACTCACAGACACCATTCAAACAGTTTTAGAAACTTTAGAGTGTTTTCTATCCAAAGCCAATAATTATATGCATATTCTAGTTACTGGGCAGGAGTAGTAACCAGATTAAATCGGGTACGTTTTTTATCCGGCCGTGTCAATACTGCCCCCTAGCCCTAACAGGTTATCATTAGCTGGGTAACTTGCATGTTGGTTAAGATTTAAATGCACAGCTGCTTCTATCCAGCTGTTGCAGTGCCTGGCTGCCAAGACAGGGTGAGAGCAAGCTGCTGCAGAGATAAAGAGATGAGATCTCTCACACTATATATATTGGTCAAATGGCAATGAACTATAATTGCAACATAGATGACTAACTGTGAGGACCTACTTTTCCTGCAAATGTCTATATACTGTATGTAGTTAACAGTATTAACCGTCAATCTAATACAATGTCTTTGAAATATTATAGCATCAACACATGTAGTCATTCATCTGCAAGTCAGACACAGAAGGATAAATTATTGCATTGTGTTACTAAGTTAACCTGTTGGGTCTAGGGGGCAGCATTTGCACGTCTGCCCCCTAGAACACCCCCAAAGCATAATGTTTCCACCTCCATGTTTGACGGTGGGGATGGTATTCTTGGGGTTATAGGCAGCGTTCCTCGCCCTCCAAACACGTTGAGTTGAGTTGATGCCAAAGAGCTCCATTTTGGTCTCATCTGACCACAACACTTTCACCCAGTTGTCCTCTGAATTATTCAGATGTTCATTGGCAAACTTCAGACAGGCATGTATATGTGCTTTCTTGAGCAGGGGGACCTTGCGGGCACTGCAGGATTTCAGTCCTTCATGGCGTAATGTGTTACCAATTGTTTTCTTGGTGACTATGATCCCAACTGCCTTGAGATCATTGACAAGATCCTCCCGTGTAGTTCTGGGCTGATTCCTCACCATTCTCATGATCATTGCAACTCCACGAGGTGAGATCTTGCATGGAGCCCCAGGCCGAGGGAGATTGACAGTTCTTTTGTGTTTCTTCCATTTGCGAATAATCGCACCAACTGTTGTCACCTTCTCACCAAGCTGCTTGGCGATGGTCTTGTAGCCCATTCCAGCCTTGTGTAGGTCTACAATGTTGTCCCTGACATCCTTGGAGTGCTCTTTGGTCTTGGTCATGGTGGAGAGTTTGGAATCTTATTGATTGATTGCTTCTGTGGACATGTGTCTTCTATACAGGTAACAAGCCGAATTTAGGAGCACTCCCTTTAATAGTAACACAGTATCATTTGAAACTACCAGAGCCATGTAGGGTTGGCTAGATTAACCTGTGTTCCACCCTCTCCTGTTGTAGCTGGATGTAGCTTGGTGGAGAGACTTGGGAGCTATTCTGTGTGCCATGCATTGGCGTGTATTCATGGGTGCCAAGGGAATCCAGGCTTCCCCAAATATTTGACAAATAAATACATTTTAAAATAATTTCGCTTTCGTCTCTGTGTTTTCATAATATTCTGTCACTTCGCAGGTGGTTGAATCTCACCGAAGAAATCATCTGAGCGAGGGAAACACCACCCCTCTGTATAAGTATATGTGGCCCATGTATCTGATTCTGTCATGACCAAAACAGTATAACATGTTGCTGCCTTAGCATTTGGCCTCCCTTGCTAAAAAAATTGTGAACAATATGCCAATCAGCATTGAGCTGAGCTCAACTGTGGAATGTCCCAGTGTCGCAAACATCCCCCAATGGAGGCCAGTTTGGATTTGGCTTCAGACCAATCAAATAACTTATTTTGCAAAACATCATTTTCAGAAAAACTTGTCTGTTTTTGGTGTTTGTGTTTACAGTGAGGGAAAAGGGTATTTGATCCCCTGCTGATTTTGTACGTTTGCCCACTGACAAATAAATTATCAGTCTATATTTTTAATGGTAGGTTTATTTGAACAGTGAGAGACAGAATAATAACAAAAAAATCCAGAAAAACACATGTCCAAAATGATATAAATTGATTTGCATTTTAATGAGGGAAATAAGTATTTGAACCCCTCTCAATCAGAAAGATTTCTGGCTCCCAGGTGTCTTTTATACAGGTAACGAGCTGAGATTAGTATCACACTCTTAACCTCTATGGGCTAGGTGGGACGCTAGCGTGCCACCCGTGGTGCACTCCATCAACAGCAGGTGCATTTCAAGAGCGGCAAATTTGAATCCAAATAAATGTCAAAATTCAAATTTTTCAAACATACAACTATTTTACACCCTTTGAAAGATAAACATCTCCTTAATCTAACCACGTTTTACGATTTCAAAAAGGTTTTACGGCGAAAGCATAAATTTAGAGTATGTTAGGACAGTACATTTACAAGAGTTGTGTGTAATGTTTTGTCAAGTCAAAGACAGGGTCACCAAAACCATAAAACCAGCTAAAATGATGCACTAACCTTTTACAATCTCCATCAGATGACACTCCTAGGACATTATGTTAGACAATGCATGCATTTTTAGTTCTATCAAGTTCATATTTATATCCAAAAACAGCGTTTTACTATGGCATTGATGTTGAGGAAATCGTTTCCCTCCAATAACCGGCAGTCAAGTCAGCGTCACAAATTAAATAATTAAAATTAGAAAACATTGGTAAAATATTATATTGTCATTTAAAGAATTATAGATTTACATCTCTTGAACGCAATCAACTTGCCAGATTTAAAAATAACCTTACTGGGAAATCACACTTTGCAATAATCTGAGCACTGCGCCCAGAAAAATACGCGTTGCGATACAGACTAGACGTCATGTTGGGGAGATCTAAAATCGAAAATACTATGTAAATAATCCATTACCTTTGATTCTCTTCATCAGATGTCACTTCCAGGTATCACAGGTCCATAACGAATGTAGTTTTGTTCAAAAAAGCTCATCATTTATGTCCAAAAATCTCCGTCTTGTTAGCACATGATCTAAGCCAGCCGGACTTCTCGTCATGAACGAGGGGAAAAAATATATTTACGTTCGTTCAAACATGTCAAACGTTGTATAGCATAAATCATTAGGGCCTTTTTTAACCAGAACATGAATAATATTCAAGGTGGACGAATGCATACTCTTTTATAACGTATTGGAACGAGGGTACCCAACATGAACTTGCGCGCCAGGTGTCTAATGGGACATCAGTGTTCCATGGCTCTTGTTCGGTCAGATCTCCCTCCAGAAGACTCAAAACACTTTGTAAAGGCTGGTGACATCTAGTGGAAGCAATAGGAAGTGCCAAAATATTCCTCAGCCCCTGTGTTTTTCAATGGGATAGGTTTAAAGTCAATACAACACATCAGGTATCCACTTCCTGTCAGAAAATGTCTCAGGGTTTTGCCTGCCAAATGAGTTCTGTTATACTCACAGACACCATTCAAACAGTTTTAGAAACTTTAGAGTGTTTTCTATCCATATATAATAAGTATATGCATATTCTAGTTACTGGGTAGGATTAGTAACCAGATTAAATCGGGTACATTTTTTTTATCCAGACGTGCAAATGCTGCCCCCTAGCCCTAACAGGTTAAAGGGAGTGCTCCTAAATTCGGCTTGTTACCTGTATAGAAGACACATGTCCACAGAAGCAATCAATCAATAAGATTCCAAACTCTCCACCATGACCAAGACCAAAGAGCACTCCAAGGATGTCAGGGACAACATTGTAGACCTACACAAGGCTGGAATGGGCTACAAGACCATCGCCAAGCAGCTTGGTGAGAAGGTGACAACAGTTGGTGCGATTATTCGCAAATGGAAGAAACACAAAAGAACTGTCAATCTCCCTCGGCCTGGGGCTCCATGCAAGATCTCACCTCGTGGAGTTGCAATGATCATGAGAATGGTGAGGAATCAGCCCAGAACTACACGGGAGGATCTTGTCAATGATCTCAAGGCAGTTGGGATCATAGTCACCAAGAAAACAATTGGTAACACATTACGCCATGAAGGACTGAAATCCTGCAGTGCCCGCAAGGTCCCCCTGCTCAAGAAAGCACATATACATGCCTGTCTGAAGTTTGCCAATGAACATCTGAATAATTCAGAGGACAACTGGGTGAAAGTGTTGTGGTCAGATGAGACCAAAATGGAGCTCTTTGGCATCAACTCAACTCAACGTGTTTGGAGGGCGAGGAACGCTGCCTATAACCCCAAGAATACCATCCCCACCGTCAAACATGGAGGTGGAAACATTATGCTTTGGGGGTGTTTTTCTGCTAAGGGGACAGGACAATTTCACCACATCAAAGGGACGATGGACGGGGGCCATGTACCGTCAAATCTTGGGTGAGAACCTCCTTCCCTCAACCAGGGCATGGAAAATGGGTCGTGGATGGGTATTCCAGCATGACAATGACCCAAAACACACGGCCAAGGCAACAAAGGAGTGGCTCAAGAAGAAGCACATTAAGGTCCTGGAGTGGCCTAGCCAGTCTCCAGACCTTAATCCCATAGAAAATCTGTAGAGGGAGCTGAAGGTTCGAGTTGCCAAACGTCAGCCTCGAAACCTTAATGACTTGGATAAGATCTGCAAAGAGGAGTGGGACAAAATCCCTCCTGAGATGTGTGCAAACCTGGTGGCCAACTACAAGAAATGTCTGACCTTGCCAACAAGGGTTTTGCCACCAAGTACTAAGTCATATTTTGCAGAGGGGTCAAATACTTATTTCCCTCATTAAAATGCAAATCAATTTCTAACATTTTTGACATGCGTTTTTCTGGATTATGTTGTTGTTATTCTGTCTCTCACTGTTCAAATAAACCTACCATTAAAATTATAGGCTGATAATTTATTTGTCAGTGGGCAAACGTACAAAATCAGCAGGGGATCAAATACTTTTTTCCCTCATTGTATGTTCTGCAGTAGCTAGCTTGCTAAATCAGTGTCATGCTTACTCCTGCTCCCTCCCTCCGGCAGTCGGCAGTCTACTAACCACCGGACCTGGCAACTCACACTGCGCACACCTGGCAACCATCATTGTACACACCTGCTCCCCATTGTCCCGCACACGTGGACTTCCTCACCACCCTGATTACTCTTCCTTCATATAGCCCTCAGTAGCCTCTGTCATCAGGTAGTATTGTTCAGCACGCTTCTCCTGTTTTGTATTATCTTCATGTTTATTATTATTAAACTCACCTTTTCCACCTGCTTTCTGACTCCCTGCGTATATGTTACAATCAGCCCTTTCATAAGCCTTGGATGGAGATTTGGATGTGTTTTGACTTCATTTTCTTTACAGGCCAATGATTATGCCGATTCTGATCTAACCATAAATGAATGTGTTGTGCCACTGGCCTGAGACGATTGAAGTTCAATATGTAGCCTAGATGTAGGCTCACATTAACTAGCGAGCTAACTTAGCTGGTTCATTGTTGGAAGTCAGGCTAGCAAGAATTGTAGCTAGGTAGCCTATGACGAGAAAAACTAAAAGCATACTGTATGACAGAGCACTAGACCGTTTCGCTAACATGTAAGAGAGGAGGATGGCATTGGCGTCCAACTAGTCTACAAGTAGGGTGTGTCAAAAACATGTTTTACTTGCCCACACACAGACACACACACACACACACACACACACACACACACACACACACACACACACACACACACACACACACACACACAAATCAGTACCATGGACAGCCAAATGAAATTTAGCAACGTTGACTGGACTAAATTGCTTTTGGTATATTTAAGTTTGTTTTCAGTGTATTAAACTAAGCATATATAGCGTTGTTGATTTGATGTTTAAATGTTTAAGTTGAAATGGTGCTGGAATAGCGAAGGCAGTGTTGCTGTTGTCTTTGTGCTGACTTGGGTTACTCTGTGGTTCTATATCAGTAGTTGTTTAGTAAACTGTCAAAAACATGAACTTGCTTCACCATGCTGCAGATTATATAACTGTTTGTATGCAGTATTTGCTTTATGGACTTAACCGGACAGATTTTACTTTCCGGTTTTGTGATGAAACAAACATATGTGCTGTTGATTTTATTCCACCGCTGTGTGACGGTTGTCTTTTTTTTGTCACGGCCTTATTGTATATCACGGTGGAGTATGAACAAATGGGTTATAGAGCAAACAAAGCAATTATCACAACATAGGTTGTAATATGGATTTTTACTGGTTTGGCTTAGCTTCCTCAGTGATTTTACCCACGCACCGCTACTGGTGCCATGGCGTACGTACCACCACCATGACATGTGTATGTTTTTTCAAAGGCCATCGTGAAACAAGAACAATAGAGTCATGCATTTGGAATAAGTACAGGTAGTGCTATGTTGTGGTTGTTTCTTCTCCACAATGAGTCTGGATCTGAGTACTTCCCCGACGATTTCAAGAACACAAACACATTCTAACTGTTCTGTTTTGTCCCAGAAACCAATTAGTTGGGCCAGGGCGAGAACACACGTGGATAAAGCAGTGTTTTGAAAATTTGTCATTGGCTTTGATATTCTGATTGATTAGAAATGATCCAATCGCTGATGACTTTGTTTTGTGCAACACCCCTCATTTTGACGTCACCAGAAACGACTCCAACGATGGAAATCTCAGACTGTAGTAAGTAGCAAACATATAGCAGTGGAAGACTTCAGTTTGAGTCATCAGGCAAGACCTGAAGCTGACTAATGCCTACACTGCTCACCCCTAAAAATGATATCAGCAGCTGAGAGCTCCTAATAACTGAATTCCTTCTGTTTTAAGTTTGAACATTTCAATATATTTGCTAGTTGAAAGACAATTTTGAAATAAGGACAGTGGGTCCTCGTGCAGAAATAAAATGTATGACTGGATATGGAATTATATGGGAGTCAGTTGAGTTACTACAGAGACATATTTTTTAATATTACCCTTTGTACTAAGCTACGGCTAGGGGTTATTTTAATGAATCAAATGTTGCATTGAGAGCTATATGCAAAAGTTTAGAAATACAATAAACAAATAATTGCCTAGGCTCTTGCTGCAGCTGGTTAGAAAGTAACCAGCTAATGAAAAAAAGGAAAGTACCGCCATTTTCATTAGAGCATATTGAAATGTTCCTGTTGCTCTGCAAGTTTCTTGCAGGGCAAAATAACCTTCAAATGCTTGGAATCAAAGGTTAGTATGCGTGCCATTCACATTTAAAGCTACAATATGTAACTTTTTGAGCAACACGACCAAATTCACATAGAAAATGTGAGTTATAGATATGTCATTCTCATTGAAAGCAAGTCTAAGAAGCAGTAGATATGTCCTATATGAGGTATTTCTATGCTTCCCGTTCTTAAGTTTAGTTTTTGCTTCTATTACTTTCAGTTTGGTACAACAGCTTCAAACACCAGAAGATATATATTTTTTGGGTTATGGAGAAAATATGTCACAGCGGTTTAGATGGTACAATGATTCTTTACACAATACTGTCTTGTTTAGGTCACATAAACTGAAATTAGGCGAACTATTCGAATTTTTGCAACCAGGAAATGGCGGAGGGATTTCTGCATAGTGCAACTTTAAAGCTTGTCCCCCTGGAAGAGGGCTGAGAGGAAATCAAAGTATGTGTACTATCATCCCACTGTGTTCAAAACTAGACGTTGATCTGACTTGCCCAGTGGGATGGCCTGTTGCTTTCATCTTATTTCAAGATTTTGTCATCAACAGCTACTATGTTTTATTTCCACTTATAACATGGGAGAGGAGTTGCAGTCTACTGTAGAGATAGCACGCAAAGTTCTGTCATACTTTCCAGGTCTATAAGCTAACAGTTCAAGCTCCTAATTAAAAAAATGAATCTCTCCAGAAATAAGTCTCTCACTATTGCCGCCTGTTAGAGACCCCCCTCAGCTCCCAGCTGTGCCCTGGACCCCATATGTGAATTGATTGCCCCAATCTATCTTCAGAGTTTGTTCTGTTAGGTGACCTAAACTGGGATATGTTTAACCTCTCTGGGCCAGTGGGGCGTTAGCGTCCCACTCTATTCAACAGCCAGTGGAATCGCGTGGAGCGAAATACAAATACCTCAAAAATGCTATAACTTCAATTTCTCAAACATATGACTATTTTACACCATTTGAAAGATAAGACTCTCATTAATCCAACCACGTTGTCCGATTTCAAAACGCTTTACAGCGAAAGCAAAACATTAGATTATGTCAGGAGAGTACCCAGCCAAAAATAATCACATAGCCATTTTCAAAGCAAGCATATATGTCATAAAAACCAAAACCTCAGCTAAATGCAGCACTAACCTTTGATGATCTTCATCAGATGACACTCCTAGGACATTATGTTATACAATACATGCATGTTTTGTTCAATCAAGTTCATATTTATATCAAAAACCAGCTTTTTACATTAGCATGTGATGTTCAGAACTAGCATACCCACCGAAAACTTCCGGTGAATTTACTAAATTACTCATGATAAACGATGACAAGATACATAACAATTATTTTAAGAATTATAGATACAGAACTCCTTTATGCAAAAGCTATGTCAGATTTTAAAATAGCTTTTCGGCGAAAGCACATTTTGCAATATTCTGAGTACATAGCTCGGCCATCACAGGCTAGCTAATTTGACACCCACCAAGTTTGGGGCAAGATAAACTCAGAATTACTATTAGAAAAATTTGATTACCTTTGCTGTTCTTTGTCAGAATGCACTCCCAGGACTTCTACTTCAACAACAAATGAATCCTACAGACGAAGAACCATATATGTGACAATTTTTCCATTTTAAGATAATCAGTTATTTTTATATTATTCATTGTGTGTACCACATTGGGTGTTTTATGGTTGACAAATAATTCACCATACTCATATCTTCCAACAACAATTGATATTTTTTTGTTATTTCAAAAAATACTTTTTTTATTGCCGTTTTAATTTTTAGAATGTGGAAGAACAGTATATCTCCAGTGATGATTTCAATTTGTGGAAGAACAGTATATGTGACATTTTGCATGACACTTGTAAGATGTCCTTTTTTAATACCTGATATGATGTTTTAAGTACTTTCAAGTACAGATGCCCTTCATGTAAATAACTTAAATGCAATATGTAGTTAATTAATTTAATGGAGGTTCATTTAAAGGTGGTCTATCAACTTTAGCACCGATGACTTTTCTTAAAAGTTGAGTCATGAAATCTTAGTCTCATTTAAAATGAAGCCCTCAATGTGAACATACCATAGAATAACTACAAAAATAGAATACAATTAAATTAATTCAATCAAAAGAAGTACAACTTGTACATATCAAATATGGATCAATGTGATGTGCCAATATGCATGTCCATTATGCAGGTCCCTAAGGTCAATATTACAAAACGTTCAGAAAACCATTCTCTTTGCGTTTAACACTATGATCTACAATTAAGTTTTGAATTGCGTTAAACCCATGCTAAAGGCAAGAAACGTCCTTCTGTACTGAGGTGACAGCAGTAAATAAGTATTAACTGCTTAGAGTTGATGCTAAATGTGGTGACAGAGATGTATATTGTAATGAATAAAAAAAGGGAATCATTTGGATATTTTATTGTTAGAACAACATGTTGCATGTTGATGGGATGTTAGTAAACTATTCTCTGTGCAATACATGTGACTTTTAACCACCTCACTGAAGTGATCTGTAGTCCAGCTGGTCGCTTGAGAACAGAATCTGGGAGGTGACTGAAGTCTTCACATTGCATCCTCATCACCTTGAATGGTTTTGCTGGTTGTGCTTGTTGTTTCTCGTATGGGACAGTGTAGAAACTGTTGAACAGTTGCAGCTTGCGCTCATCAATCAACTTTCCACAATCCTTTCTGCACGTCGTGGAACACGCTCTTCCCTGCAGGATACAGTGTAACGTTACATATAACTAGCTAGCTACTGTAGCCATGTCGAATCATCCGGTGGATGGACAAAAAGTAGCTAGCTATGTTTATTCTATAATCTAGCAATAACATTTGTAACGATAATGTATAAGTTAGTAGCCAACGAACTTTAGCTAATATGTTTTCTCTATAGTTACAAATTAGACAACCCAGAACATACATGTTAGTTACTGTACTCTATAGCTAGCTAGCTTGATTGTTTGATATACGGTTCTTCCACATACCTCTTTTGGACAGCTTTTCCCAGTTTTTTCTTGACCCTTACGATTTGTATAGGGTTTTCCCGCATCCCGTAAGATCTTCCTTTGCCTGTCTTTCCATTCTTTTAGTTTTGTTTTACGTTTCTTTCCCACATTTCGGTGATTTTCATCAGCAACAGAAAAGTTGTGCGCTTGTCTGTCCATTCTGAGTGGTGCACATAAACGGTTATTCCACGAGAGCCTATCTTTAAATTTAAACATATTGTTAATTAGCGCGTGGAAAGCTTGTGAAACTGGTTCACTATAGAAAAAGGGTGTCCAATAATGATTTTTCATGTATATCTCGTTTTTTGGAAAAATGTCACATATACGGTTCTTCGTCTGTAGGATTCAAATGTTGTTTTGGTTCCAAATAATCCATATTTATATCCAAATACCTCTGTTTTGTTCGTGCGTTCAGGTCACTATCCGAAGGGTAACGCGCAAGCGCATTTCGTGACAAAAAAATGTCAAAATATTCCATTACCGTACTTAGAAGCATGTCAAACGCTGTTTAAAATCATTTTTATGCTATTTTTCTCGTAAAATAGCGATAATATTCCAACCGGACAACGTTGTATTCATTCAAAGAGTGAAAGAAAAAAAGTATTGTGAACGCGCATCTCAGTCTCACTGTCCCCAGGCAGGCCACTTACAAACTGTGCTGCTATACTTTGCCCAGAGACAGGAGACACGTCATTCCGCTTTCTGAATGCTTTAGAGAGCCAATAGAGCCTTAGAAAGTGTCACGTAACAGCACAGATGCTGTAATTTCGATAGAGATGCAACAGAAGGACTACAAATTGTCACAGGCCACTTCCTGCATAGAATCTTCTCAGGTTTTTGCCTGCCATATGAGTTCTGATATACTCACAGACACCATTCAAACAGTTTTAGAAACTTTAGAGTGTTTTCTATCCAAATCTACTAATTATATGCATATTCTCATTTCTGGGCCAGAGTAGTAACCAGTTTAAATAGGGTACGTTTTTTATCCGGCCGTGAAAATACTGCCCCCTAGCCCCATCAGGTTAATCTGAACTAGATGACCTCAATCTCACACAAATTATCAAGGAACCCACCAGGTACAACACTAAATCCGTAAACATGGGCACATTTATAGATATCATCCTGACCAACTTGCCCTCCAAATACACCTCTACTGTTTTCAATCAGGATCTCAGCGATCACTGCCTCATTGCCTACATCCATTAAGGGGCAGTGGTCAAACGACCACCCCTCATCACTTTCAAATGCTCCCTAAAACACTTCTGCGAGCAGGCCTTTCTAATCGACCTGGCCCGGGTATCCTGGAAGGATATTGACCTCATTCCGTCATAGAGGACACATGGTTGTTCTTTAAAATTGCCCAAGCCTCCCCAGCTTCTCCTTCACCCAAATCCTGTTGCAACCCCTATTACTAGTCTGTTCAACCACTCTTTCGTATCGTCTGAGATTCCTAAAGATTGGAAAGCTGCCGCGGTCATGCCCTGCCTTTCAAGTCTTCGAAAGCCAAGTTAACAAACAGATCGCTGACTATTTCGAATCCCACCGTACCTTCTCCGCTGTGCAATCCGGTTTCCGTGCTGGTCACGGGTGCACCTCAACCACGCTCAAGGTACAAAACGATATCATAACTGCCATCGATAAAAGACAGTACTGTGCAGCCGTCTTCATCGACCTGGCCAAGGCTCTCGACTCTGTCAATCACAGTATTCTTATCGGCAGACTCAATAGCCTTGGTTTCTCAAATGACTGCCTCGCCTGGTTCACCAACTCCTTCTCAGATAGAGTTCAGTGTGTCAAATCAGAGGGCCTGTTGTCCGGACCTCTGACAGTCTCTATGGGGGTACCACAGGGTTCAATTCTTGGGCTGACTCTTTTTTCTGTATATATATATCAATATCGTCACTCTTGCTGATGGTGATTCCTTGATCCACCTCTACGCAGACCAATCAATCAATCAAATTTATTTTTAAAGCCCTTCTTACGTCAGCTGATGTCACAAAGTGCTGTACAGAAACCCAGCCTAAAACCCCAAACAGCAAGCAATGCAGGTGTAGAAGCACGGTGGCTAGCAAAAATTCCCTAGAAAGGCCAGAACCTAGGAAGAAACCTAGAGAGGAACCAGTTTATGAGGGGTGGCCAGTCCTCTTCTGCCTGTGCTGGGTGGAGATTCTAATAGAACATGGCCAAGATGATCAAATGTTCATAGATGACCAGCAGGGTCAAATAATAAAAATCACGACACCATTCTGTATACATCTGGCCCTTCTTTGGACACTGTGTTAACCTGTTATGGCTAGGGGGCAGTATTTTCACGGCCGGATAAAAACATACCCGATTTAATCTGATTATTACTTCTGCCCAGAAACTAGAATATGCATATAATTATTAGCTTTGGATAGAAAACACTCCAACGTTTCTAAAACTGTTTGAATGGTGTCTGTGAGTATAACAGAACTCATTTGGCAGGCCAAAACCTGAGAAGATTCCAAACAGGAAGCGCCCTCTCTGACTATTTCTTGGCCTTCTTGATCATCTCTATCCAAAACAGGGGATCTCTGCTGTAACGTGACATTGTCTATCGCTCCCATTGGCTCTCAGAAGGCGCCAGAACGTTGAATGATGACTTTGCAGGCCATGGCTGAAAAACAGTAGCACATTTGGATAGTGGTCGATCTGAGAACAATGAGACTGGGGGCGCATGCACGAGACGACTCCATGTTTTAATTTTTTCGTCTTTGAACGAAAACAGGGTTTCCCGGTTGGAATATTATCGCTTTTTACGAGAAAAATCGCATAAAAATTGATTTTAAACAGCGTTTTACATGCTTCGAAGTACGGTAATGGAATATTTTGAATTTTTTTGTCACGAAATGCGCCGGGCGCGTCACCCTTCTTTACCCTTCGGATAGTGTCTTGAACGCACGAACAAAACGCCGCTATTTGGATATAACTATGGATTATTTGGAACCAAACCAACATTTGTTATTGAAGTAGAAGTCCTGGGAGTGCATTCTGACGAAGAACAGCAAAGGTAATCCAATATTTCTTATAGTAAATCTGAGTTTTGTGAGAACCAAAATAGCTAGCCATGATGGCCGGGCTATCTACTCAGAATATTGCAAAATGTGCTTTCACCAAAAAGCTATTTTAAAATCGGACACCGCGATTGCATAAAGGAGTTCTGTATCTATAATTCTTAAAATAATTGTTATGTTTTTTTGTGAACGTTTATCGTGAGTAATTACATGACCAGTAATTGGGAAATGAAAACCAGGTGTGTGGGAAACAAAGACAAAACCAATGGAAAATGAAAAGTGGATCGGCGATGGCTAGAAAACCGGCAACGTCGACCGCCGAGTGCCACCCAAACAAGGAGAGGAACCGACTTCGGTGGAAGTCGTGACAGGTACGCTTGCTTTATCGAGTTCCAAAAAGCATTTGTTTCTATTTGGCATACAGGACTGTTCTACAAAGTTATTGAAAGTGGTGTAAGGGGTAAAACATAATTACATAATTAAATCAATGGTACTAGCAATGTGTGCAGCATCAAAATTGGCAAGAAAATAACAGAATTCTTTGACCAGGGGCTGGGCCTTCGCCAGGGTTGCAATCTGAGCCCTGCACTCTTCCATGTTACATCATGCTTCCATAGTGGCTAAGATGGCGCCGACAGAGATGGTTGCCTTGCTTCAAGTTCTAGGAAACTATGCAGTATTTTGTTTTTTTTATGTATTATTTCTTACATTGCTACCCCAGGAAATTTTAAGTCTTGTTACACACACCCGGAAGTATTGGATATAAGTGCAACGTCAACTAACCAACATTATGACCAGGAATATGACTTTCCCGAAGCGGATCCTATGTTCGGACCACCACCCAGGACAATGGATCTAATCCCAGTGTAGCTGACCCAAAACAACGGCGCCGCAGAAGGGGCAGATGGAGCGGCCTCCACGTCAGGCTAAGTAGACGTGCACATCACTCACCGCTCCTGAGTATACTTCTTGCCATTGTCCAGTCTCTTGACAACAAGGTAGATGAAATTTGAGCAGGGGTTGCCTTCCAGAGAAACATCAGATATTGTAACATCCTCTGTTTCACGGAAAACTTAAATCCGTTTACCAAATTTCTATCAGTATGTTAAATGTGCAACCAGAGTAAAAAAAAAACTCTGGACTACCTTTACCCCACACACAGAGCCCCATTCAAAGCGCGCCCTCACCCTCCATTTGGCAAATCTGACCATAATTCTATCCTACGGATTCCTGCTTACGAGGCACTGTCGCCGGACACTCTGGACGAGGCACTGTCGCCGGACACTCTGGACGAGGCACTGTCGCCGGACACTCTGGACGAGGCACTGTCGCCGGACACTCTGGACGAGGCACTGTCGCCGGACACTCTGGACGAGGCACTGTCGCCGGACACTCTGGACGAGGCACTGTCGCCGGACACTCTGGACGAGGCACTGTCGCCGGACACTCTGGACGAGGCACTGTCGCCGGACACTCTGGACGAGGCACTGTCGCCGGACACTCTGGACGAGGCACTGTCGCCGGACACTCTGGACGAGGCACTGTCGCCGGACACTCTGAACGAGGCACTGTCGCCGGACACTCTGGACGAGGCACTGTCGCCGGACACTCTGGACGAGGCACTGTCGCCGGAAGCTCTGGACGGGGACTGCGCACTGAAGGCCTGATGCGTGGGGCTGGCTTAGGAAGCGCCAGACTAGGGACAGCACCACAGGGCTAGTGCAAGGAGCAGGAGCAGGACGAGCTGGACTGGGCTGACGCACTGAAGGCCTGGTGCGTGGGGCTGGTACTGGAGGTACCAGACTGGAGACACGCACCCCAAGGCTAGTGCGAGGAGTGGGAACAGGACGTACTAGACTGGGCTGACGCACTGGAGGCCTGGTGCGTGATGCTGGCTTTAAAGGCGCCAGACTAGAGACACGCACCTCAGAGTTAGTACGAGGAGCAGGAACTGGATACACCGGGCCATGGGTAAGCACTGGAGGTCTGGAGCGCACCTCCTGCACAACCCATCCTGGCTGGATGGTAATAGTAGTTCTGCACGAGCGGAGTGCTGGCACAGGGCAAACTGGGCTGTGCAGAGGCCTGATGGTTGCCGTGCGTAGAGCAGGCGTAGGGTAGCCTGGGCCTAGGAGGCGCACTGGTGGCCAGATGTGCTGCGCAGGCATCCTCCTTCCAGGCTGGATTCCCACTCTAGCACGGCACTTGCGAGGAGCTGGGATCACTCGCACCGGACTGTGCATGCGCATGGGCGAGATCGTGCGCACTTCCGCATACACCGGCGCGCTCGTCTCCACACGCTCCCCATAATAAGCACGGGGAGTTGGCTCAGGTCTACTGCCTGCCCTAGCCAATCTCCCCGTGTGCCCCCACCCAAAGATTTCTTGGGGGTGCCTCTCGTACTTGCACATCGGCACGTATAATGACTCATAATGACGCCGCTTTGCCTTGGCTGCCTCCAGCTCCTCCTTAGGGCGCTTGTACTCCCCAGTCTGGTGCCATGGTCCAGCCCCGTCCAGGATCTCCTCCCATGTCCATGATTCCACATAGTCCACATAGTTCCTCTGCTGCTCCTTCCTCCGCTGCTTGGTCTGTTTGTGGTGGGTAGTTCTGTCACGGGCG
This sequence comes from Salmo salar, assembly GCF_965601325.2. NCBI lineage: Eukaryota > Metazoa > Chordata > Actinopteri > Salmoniformes > Salmonidae > Salmo > Salmo salar. The sequence continues at coordinate 70,587,778 of NC_138300.1, forward strand.
TCGTAAGGATTGGACCAAGGTGCAGCGGGAACGTGTATACTCATCTTCTTTATTAATTAAAAGAAGGAAAAAATTAACAAATCACGTATACAAAACAACGAACGACACTAAACAGTCCTGTCAGGTGCACAGACACAAAACAGGAGACAACTACCCACAAATCCCAGTACAAAAACACCCCTATACATAGGACCTTCAATCAGAAGCAACGAGGAGCAGCTGCTGCTAATTGAAGGTCAACCCCATTAACTAAACATAGAAGTAGAAAGACTAGAACTAACATAGAAATAAACTGACAAGAACATAGCCCAACACACTACGAAACACTCTAAACAAACACCCCTCTTACATAGGAACATAGCCCAACAAACCCCGAAACACTCTAAACAAACACACCCCTGCCACGTCCTGACCAAACTACAATAACCCCTTTACTGGTCAGGACGTGACAGATGGAATGAATCTAGTTTGGAAACCTACCAAAAAACAATTAGGCAACAACAAATTCAATCCCTTTTAGACAACTTCCTGGACAACATATTTCACTGTACTAGTGAAGGGGTACATTTGGCAGTAGAAACCCTAAACAGGATATTTGACCTCTCAGCTTCCCTATCAAATGAAAAAATTTCAAGCAGAAAACCAAATCAACGATGTCAAATGGTTTGATGAAGAATTCAAAAACCTAAGAAGGAAATCGAGAAACCTATCCAATCAAAAACATAGACCCCGAAAACCTGAGCCTTCACTATGGTGAATCACTAAAACAATACAGAAATGCACAACAGAAAAAGAAGGAACATCACGTCAGAAATTAGTTCAACGTAATTGAAGAATCCATAGACTCTAACCACTTCTGGAAAAATTGGAAAACACTAAGCAAACAACACTAAGAGTTAGCCATCCATAACTGAGATTTGTGGATAAACAACTTCTCCAATCTTTTTGGCCCTAAAACAAAGAACAAACAGCAAAACATATACATGATCAAATACAAATCTGAGAATCAACTATTAAAGACTATCAGAACCCACTGGATTTTAAAATTATACTGAATGAACTACAGGACAAAATACAAACCCTCCAACCCAAAAAGGCCTGTGGTGTTGATGGTATCTTAAATGAAATGATAAAATATACAGACCACACCACAAATTCCAACTGGCTATACTTAAACTCTTTAACATCATCCTTAGCTCTGGCATCCTTCCCAATATTCGGAAAAAAGGACTGATCTCCCCATCCACAAAAGTGGAGACAAATCTGACCCCAGTAACAGGGATATGTGTCAACAGAAACCTTGGGAAAATCCCCTGCATTATCATTAACCTGTTAGGGCTAGGGGGCAGTATTTACACCGCCGGATAAAAAACGTACCCGATTTAATCTGGTTACCACTCCTACCCAGTAACTAGAATATGCATATACTTATTACATATGGATAGAAAACACCCTAAAGTTTCTAAAACTGTTTGAATGGTGTCTGTGAGTATAACAGAACTCATTTGGCAGGCAAAAAACTGAGAAGGTTTCATGCAGGAAGTGGCCTGTCTGACAAGGTGTCGTTCTTCTTGTCTCTGTTTATTGAAGAGTGAGGATCTTAGCTGTCCCGTGACACTTCCTACGGCTGCCATAGGGTCTCAGAAGGCGGTAAAAAGCTGAATCGTGGCTTTGCAGGCTCTGGCTGAAAAAAAGTAGCGCGTTTGGGTAGTGGCTGGTTACAGTACTGTGAGACTCAGGCTCGTGCCCGAGTCGACCGAAAGCTTTGTTTACTTTCCTCTGTTTAGCTAAATGGACATTCCCGGTCGGAATATTATCGCTTTTTTACGAGAAAAATGGCATAAAAATGGATTTTGAACAGCGGTTGATATGCTTCGAAGTACGGTAATGGAATATTTAGATTTTTTTTGTCACGAATTGCGCCATGCGCGCGACCCTGATTTACCATTTCAGATAGTGTCTGGGACGCACAAACAAAACGCCGCTATTCGGATATAACGATGGATTATTTTGGACCAAACCAACATTTGTTATTGAAGTAGCAGTCCTGGGAGTGCATTCTGACGAAGACAACAAAAGGTAATCAAAGTTTTATAATAGTAAATGTGATATTGGTGAGTGCTAAACTTGCCGGGTGTCTAAATAGCTAGCCCGTGATGCCTGGGCTATGTACTTAGAATATTGCAAAATGTGCTTTCACCAAAAAGCTATTTTAAAATCGGACATATCGAGTGCATAGAGGAGTTCTGTATCTATAATTCTTAATATAATTGTTATGCTTTTTGTGAACGTTTATCGTGAGTAATTTAGTAAATTGTTAGTGAATTCGCCGGAAGTTTGCGGGGGGTATGCTAGTTCTGAACGTCACATGTTAATGTAAAAAGCTGGTTTTTGATATAAATATGAACTTGATTGAACAAAACATGCATGTATTGTATAACATAATGTCCTAGGGTTGTCATCTGATGAAGATCATCAAAGGTTAGTGCTGCATTTAGCTGTCTTCTGGGTTTTTGTGACATTATATGCTAGCTTGAAAAATGGGTGTCTGATTATTTCTGGCTTGGTACTCTGCTGACATAATCTAATGTTTTGCTTTCGTTGTAAAGCCTTTTTGAAATCGGACAGTGTGGTTAGATTAACGAGAGTCTTGTCTTTAAATAGCTGTAAAATAGTCATATGTTTGAGAAATTGAAGTAATAGCATTTCAAAGGTTTTGAAAATTGCGCCACAGGATTCAACTGGCTGTTACGTAGGTGGGACGAATTCGTCCCGCCTGCCCCAGAGAGGTTAAAATGCTGTAAAATAGTCATATGTTTGAAAAATTGAAGTTTTCGGATTTTAGAGGAGTTTGTATTTCGCGCCACGCCCATCATTGGATATTGGAGCAGGTGTTCCGCTAGCGGAACGTCTAAATGTAAGATATCTATAATTCTTTCAATAACTGTTGTAAATGTTATCAACGTTTATGATGACTATTTGTGTAAATTGATGTGCTCATTCACCGGGAGTTTTGGTGGGAATACATTTTCTGAACATCACACGCCAATGTAAAATGGGGTTTTTGGATATAAATATGAACTTTATCGAGCAAAACATACATGTATTGTGTAACATGACGTCCTATGAGTGCCATCTGATGAAAATCATCAAAGGTTAGTGAATATTGTAGCTGTATTTTGGGTTTTTGTGATACATGTCCTTGCTTGGAAAATGGCTGTATGGTTTTTCTTGTGAAGTTTATGTCCTAACATAATCTAATTTTATGCTTTCGCTGTAAAGCCTTTTTGAAATCGGACAATGTGGTTAGATTAATGAGAAGTTTATCTTTAAAATGGTGTAAAATAGTTGATTGTTTGAGAAAATGAAATTATGAGATTTTGCTGTTTTGGATTTCGCGCCATGCTATTTCACTGGCTGTTGAATAGTGTGTCCCGCAGGTAGCCCAGAGAAGTTAATTTCTGTTTTAACTACAAGCAGTCTACCCCTACACACCTCCTTTGAGGAGCACATTTATACAGCCAGAGCCGGGGCAGAAAGGACTGACACTCCTACACTAATGTTTGTTCCATGGCTCAACACACTTGCCCATTTCCACCAGAGCCTCCAATCGACTTCATTCACCACATCACTATGTACCTACTGCAGAAACAACACCTGTACTTTTTTGTTTTACAAATTCACCCAACAGACTCCTCTTTCCTGCATCTCTGACGCCATTTATATTAAGCGAGCCTACCCAAATAGTCTGCATAAGAAGTGGGAGAAAAGCCAGCAAAGAAAGAGACCAATAGCAAAGCTCAAAAAGCCCCAGTGGCTGTCATGACTTGCCCTCCTGGATGGAGATCAAAGCTTTATTACGGCCGTACTTAGAAGCATGTCAAACGCTGTTTAAAATCAATTTTTATGCTATTTTTCTCAAAAAATAGCGATAATATTCCAACCGGGCAACATTGTATTCATTCATTCATCACTGAAAGAAAAAAATTTGAAGTCTCGTGGACGCGCATCTCAGTCTCACTGTCCCCAGGCTGACCACTTACAAACTCTGCTGCTGTACTTTTCCCAGAGACAGCAGACACCCCATTCCACTTTCTGGCGGCTTTAGAAGACTTAGAAGCCTTAGAAAGTGTCACGTTACAGCACAGATGCTGTATTTTCGATAGAGATGCAACAGAAGGACAACAAATTGTCAGACAGGGCACTTCCTGTATGGAATCTTCTCATGTTTTGGCCTACCATATGAGTTCTGTTATACTCACAGACACCATTCAAACAGTTTTAGAAACTTGTTTTCTATCCAAATCCACTAATTATATGCATATTCTCGTTTCTGGGCAAGAGTAGTAACCGGTTTAAATCGGGTACGTTTTTTTATCCGGCCGTGAAAATACTGCCCCCTAGCCCAGACAGGTTAAAAATGAAATGTATTTTTCCCTTTAGTCTCATCAGGCCCCTTGACAGTTCCCTCACAGTGTACTTTGACCCCTCTGCCTGACTGGCTGTCAGCTCTGGACCCATTGAGGATGAGTCTGAAAAGAAAGCCTCCTCATCGTCCTCTTCCTCAGACTCACCTTCCTCCTCCTCCTCATCTCCATCTCCCATCCTGACCGCCCTGTTGCTCATTGTTATACAAAAACATGAACACTTGCCTCCGGAACGAAACATACTTAACGGCATCTGCCTGAAAACCTTCCAACAGTACACGAATACCGCTAGCAAACTTACCAAAACGACTCAGCTCTTGCTGGATTTTATCATCCGTAATTCACAGAGGCAGATTCACAACTACCACCTTTGTCGAGGGGGTCGAAAGAGGAGAAATCGGCACCAACACATGCATTACAAATATTTCACTAGCTTTCAGCCTACCCACCAAATTTGCTATTTTCATGAACACAAACACAGCTTTGTTAATTTTGGATGCGGAATGTATAAATTCAGCTCCTACCTGTTCGTCGACCGTGAGCAGAACCTCCTCCACCTTAACTCCATTCTCAGGAACACATCTGAATTCATGCCGTAACAACATTGTCTCCTCTGCACTAGGCTGCGAAGCCATCGGCATGGTGTGGTGTCACTGTTCAAACCCCCTGGAAACTAAAACTCTGTCCTTTTCCTCCCTAACTTTGAAGAAAAACAGTGGGTCCTGCTAAACTAACAGTGGAAATAAAAATGTAAAGGAAAAGACCAAAATAAGTAAGGACAGAGCCCTCCACATGGCCTCTCAACTATAAACCATCCCAGCATGCACTGAGAGAGACAGAGAGAGCACGAGAGAGAGACAGAGAGACAGAGAGAGACAGAGAGCAACAGACAGCAACAGACAGACAAACAGACAGAGAGAGAGAGACAGATTACCTTTTTCTTCAAAAGGACATACATGGAAACAACCACACATTCACAGCCCAGTCAGCCTTACAACATCAGAAATTCATACGGATGGGCCCAAAGCAGCACAAAAGAATACCAGAAAGCAACCAGTAACCAAAAAATCCAAACAGTCTTAGATAACTTTCTGGACACCACATCCACTCACAGTAAAGAAGGCATCAATCTAGCAGTACAAAATATCAATAATAAATTCAGGCAAATGGCAAAAGAAGCACAACTGAAATTGATTAAAAAAACTAACCAAAAAAGACCAAAGATGATAACTGGTTTGATGCAGATTAAAATTATAAGGAAAAAACTTAGAACACTGTCAAACCAAATGCAGAGAGACCCAAATAATGGTGAATTACGCCTTTGTTACTGAGACTTTAAAACTCTATAAACGTACACAGTACAACAGCAAGCAGCTGAAACTAATTGAGGAGTCATAAACATAAACAACTTCTGGCAAAATTGGAGAAAAAAAATATAAATCTAAACAAGATGAACTAGCGATACACAATGTTGAGATACGGACAACCCATTTTAAAAAACTCTAAAACACCGTTCAAATTGACGCAAACGCAGAACAATGCCAAATTCATGAGAAGTTGAATGGATTAGAAAAAGCTCCCAATTACTGACCAGGAGCTCTATAAGAAACTTCAGGCACTCAAATTTGAAAAAGCATTCGGACCTGATGGCATCCTAAATGAGATGCTCAAATTCACAAGTGCAAAATGTTAATTGGCTATATTAAAACTGTTTAAATAAAGGTGAAATAAAAAAATAAAAAACATAAAATTCATGTTACTTTACTGGTTATCTTCTATGGGCTACGTGGGACGCTAGCTTCCCACCTGCGGGACACAGCCAGTGAAATATGAGGGCAGCAAATTCAAAACAACAAAATGTCAAAATTCAACTTTCTCAAACATACAACTATTTTACACCTTTTTAAAGATACCCTTCTCCTTGATGTAACCACATTGTCCGATTTCAAAAAGGCTTTACAGCGAAAGCAAAACATTAGATTATGTTAGGAGAGTACATAGACAAAAATAATCACACAGCCATTTTCCATGCAAGGACATGTGTCAATAAAACCCCAAACACAGCGAAATGAAGCACTAACCTTTGACGATCTTCATCAGATGACACTCCTAGGATATTGTTACACAATACATGTATGTTTTGTTCGATAAAGTTCATATTTATATCCAAAAACAGCATTTTACATTGGCGTGTGATGTTCAGAAAATGTATTCCCACCAAAACGTCCGGTGAAAGTGCACATCAATTTACAAAAATACTCATCATAAATATTGACAAAATATATAACAATTATTTAAAGAATTATAGATAGACTACTCCTGGAAGCAACCGCTGTGTCAGATTTTAAAATAGCTTTACGGAGAAAGCACATTTTTCAATATTCTGAGTACATAGCTCGCCATCACAGAAAGCTATACAGACACCCGCCAAGTTCGGGGCAACCTAAACTCAGAATTAGTATTAGAAATATTGTCTTACCTTTGCTGATCTTTATCAGAATGCACTCCCAGGACTGCTACTTCCACAAGAAATGTGTTTTGTCCAAATACCTCCGTTTTGTTCGTGCGTACAGATCACTTATCCAAAGGCATATGGTGTGAGCGCGGTACCAGAGACGAAAAGTCAAAATGTTCCATTACCATACTTAGAAGCATGTCAAATGCTGTCTAAAATCAATCTTTATGGTATTTTTAACGTAAAATTGCGATAATATTCCAACCGGACAATAGCATATTCATTCAAGAAGAAAAAGAAGGAACGGCGTGCTTACAGGACCGCGCATATCCAATCCCTTTGTCCACAGGCAGTCCACTGATTGACTGAGCTCCTATTATCTGCCCAGTGACAGGAGAATGCTGAAAGAACATTCTGAAGGCTGTTGACAGCCAATGGGAGCCTTAGGAAGTGCAAAGTGACCCCACAGAAACTGTAGTTTCGATAATGAATCTAAAGAAGAACTACAATTCTCAGACTTTCCACTTCCTGGTTGGATTTTTCTCAGGTATTTGCCTGCCATATGAGTTCTGTTATACTCACAGACACTATTCAAACAGTTTTAGAAACTTCAGAGTGTTTTCTATCCAAATCCACTAATAATATGCATATTCTAGTTTCTGGGCCAGAGTAGTGACCAGTTTAATTTGGGTACGTTTTTTATCCGGCCGTGAAAATACTGCCCCCTACACCCCAACACGTCCTACTCCCCCCCTACTTCCGGGTAGTCGCACTTCGCTTCGCTCCACAGGTAATATTACATTTCATTACATTACAACGGTTTGATTTGTTTGATCTGAGCAATTTTTTCTTAGCTAGCTACATAGCCGTCTTTGTATCAAAGATAATTGTGTAGTTTAGAGTAATTATCGAGGTTAGCTAGCCAGCCAGTTGTTTTCGTCCTCCTAACTTAGTCAACACTGCTAGCTAGCCAACTAGCCAACTTCTACCGACTAGCAGCACTGTAGAAACTATTACATTACAACGGAACAACTTGATTAGTGTAGTGCTAGCTAGCTACATAGCTGTCTTTGCTGTCTTTGCATCTAAGATAATTGTGTAGTTTAGAGTAATTATCGAGGTTAGCTAGCCAGCCGCGACGCGACGCCGTTGTCCAGACTCCAGACTTAGTCAACACACCTAGTCATCATCAAACCCACTGCTAGCTAACCAACCTTTACTGACTAGCAGCACTGTAGACACTATTACATTACAACGGAACGACTTGATTAGTGTAGTGCTCGCTAGCTACATAGCTGTCTTTGCTGTCTTTGTATCTAAGATAATTGTGTAGTTTAGAATAATTATCGAGGTTAGCTAGCCAGCTGCGACGCGACGCCGTTGTCCAGACTCCAGCCTTAGTCAACACACCTAGTCATCATCAAACCCACTGCTAGCTAGCCAACCTTTACTGACTAGCAGCACTGTAGAAACTAATACATTACAACGGAACGATTTGACTAGTGCAGTGTTAGTTGACTTTGTCATAGTTTGATAATTGTGTAGTTTGGAGTAATTATCGAGGTTAGCTAGCCAGCTATTTTCGTCCCCTGCGACGAAAATAGGTTACCTAGCCAGCTACACATTCAAACAAAGTCAACAACGCAGCCACTGCTAGCTAGCCTACTTCACCAGCCAGCAGTACTGTATCATCTTCGTCATTTTAGTCAATAAAATGTTTGCAACGTAAGCTTAACTTTCTGAACATTCGAGAAGTGTAGTCCACTTGTTATTCCAATCTCCTTTGCATTTGCGTAGCCTCTTCTGTAGCCTGTCAACTATGTGTCTGTCTATCCCTGTTCTCTCCCCTCTGCACAGGCCACACAAACGCTTCACACCGCGTGGCCGCTGCCACTCTAACCTGGTGGTCCCAGCGCGCACGACCCACGTGGAGTTCCAGGTCTCCGGCAGCCTCTGGAACTGCCGGTCTGCGGCCAACAAGGCAGAGTTCATCTCAGCCTATGCTACCCTCCAGCACCTCGACTTCTTGGCACTGACGGAAACATGGATTACCACAGATAACACTGCTACTCCTACTGCTCTCTCCTCGTCTGCCCACGTGTTCTCGCATATCCCGAGAGCATCTGGCCAGCGGGGTGGTGGCACTGGAATCCTCATCTCTCCCAAGTGGACATTCTCTCTTTCTCCCCTGACCCATCTGTCTATCTCCTCATTTGAATTCCATGCTGTCACAGTTACCAGCCCTTTCAAGCTTAACATCCTTATCATTTATCGCCCTCCAGGTTCCCTTGGAGAGTTCATCAATGAGCTTGACGCCTTGATAAGTTCCTTTCCTGAGGATGGCTCACCTCTCACAGTTCTGGGTGACTTTAACCTCCCCACGTCTACCTTTGACTCATTCCTCTCTGCCTCCTTCTTTCCACTCCTCTCCTCTTTTGACCTCACCCTCTCACCTTCCCCCCCTACTCACAAGGCAGGCAATACGCTTGACCTCATCTTTACTAGATGCTGTTCGTCCACTAATCTCATTGCAACTCCCCTCCAAGTCTCCGACCACTACCTTGTATCCTTTTCTCTCTCGCTCTCATCCAACACTTCTCACTCTGCCCCTACTCGGATGGTATTGCGCCGTCCCAACCTTCGCTCTCTCTGTCCCGCTACGCTCTCCTCTTCCATCCTATCATCTCTTCCCTCTGCTCAAACCTTCTCCAACTTATCCCCTGATTCTGCCTCCTCAACCCTCCTCTCCTCCCTTTCTGCATCCTTTGATTCTCTATGTCCCCTATCCTCCAGGCCGGCTCGGTCCTCCCCTCCTGCTCCGTGGCTCGACGACTCATTGCGAGCTCACAGAACAGGGCTCCGGGCAGCCGAGCGGAAATGGAGGAAAACTCGCCTCCCTGCGGACCTGGCGTCCTTTCACTCCCTCCTCTCTACATTTTCCTCTTCTGTCTCTGCTGCTAAAGCCACTTTCTACCACTCTAAATTCCAAGCATCTGCCTCTAACCCTAGGAAGCTCTTTGCCACCTTCTCCTCCCTCCTGAATCCTCCTCCCCCTCCCCCCCCCCCTCCTCCCTCTCTGCGGATGACTTCGTCAACCATTTTGAAAAGAAGGTTGACGACATCCGATCCTCGTTTGCTAAGTCAAACGAGACCGCTGGTCCTGCTCACACTGCCCTACCCTGTGCTTTGACCTCTTTCTCCCCTCGCTCTCCAGATGAAATCTCGCGTCTTGTGACGGCCGGCCGCCCAACAACCTGCCCGCTTGACCCTATCCCCTCCTCTCTTCTCCAGACCATTTCCGGAGACCTTCTCCCTTACCTCACATCGCTCATCAACTAATCCGTGAACGCTGGCTGCGTCCCCACCGTCTTCAAGAGAGCAAGAGTTGCACCCCTTCTGAAAAAACCTACACTCGATCCCTCCGAAGTCAACAACTACAGACCAGTATCCCTTCTTTCTTTTCTCTCCAAAACTCTTGAGCGTGCCGTCCTTGGCCAGCTCCCTGCTATCTCTCTCAGAATGACCTTCTTGATCCAAATCAGTCAGGTTTCAAGACTGGTCATTCAACTGAGACTGCTCTTCTCTGTGTCACGGAGGCTCTCCGCATTGCTAAAGCTAACTCTCTCTCCTCTGCTCTCATCCTCCTAGACCTATCTGCTGCCTTTGATACGGTGAACCATCAGATCCTCCTCTCCACCCTCTCCGAGTTGGGCATCTCCGGCGCGGCCCACGCTTGGATTGCGTCCTACCTGACAGGTCGCTCCTACCAGGTGGCATGGCGAGAATCTGTCTCCGCACCACGTGCTCTCACAACTAGTGTCCCCCAGGGCTCTGTTCTCGGCCCTCTCCTATTCTCGCTATACACCAAGTCACTTGGCTCTGTCATATCCTCACATGGTCTCTCCTATCATTGCTATGCAGACGACACACAATTAATCTTCTCCTTTCCCCCTTCTGATAACCAGGTGGCGAATCGCATCTCTGCATGTCTGGCAGACATATCAGTGTGGATGACGGATCACCACCTCAAGCTGAACCTCGGCAAGACGGAGCTGCTCTTCCTCCCGGGGAAGGACTGCCCGTTCCATGATCTCGCCATCATGGTTGACAACTCCATTGTGTCCTCCTCCCAGAGTGCTAAGAACCTTGGCGTGACCCTGGACAACACCCTGTTGTTCTCTACTAACATCAAGGCGGTGACCCGATCCTGTAGGTCCATGCTCTACAACATTCGCAGAGTACGACCCTGCCTCACACAGGAAGCGGCGCAGGTCCTAATCCAGGCACTTGTCATCTCCCGTCTGGATTACTGCAACTCGCTGTTGGCTGGGCTCCCTGTCTGTGCCATTAAACCCCTACAACTCATCCAGAACGCCGCAGCCCGTCTGGTGTTCAACCTTCCCAAGTTCTCTCACGTCACCCCGCTCCTCCACTCTCTCCACTGGCTTCCTGTTGAAGCTCGCATCCGCTACAAGACCATGGTACTTGCCTACGGAGCTGTGAGAGGGAACGGCACCTCCGTACCTTCAGGCTCTGATCAGGCCCTACACCCAAATAAGGGCACTGCGTTCATCCACCTCTGGCCTGCTGGCCTCCCTACCTCTGAGGAAGCACAGTTCCCGCTCAGCCCAGTCAAAACTGTTCGCTGCTCTGGCACCCCAATGGTGGAACAAGCTCCCTCACGACGCCAGGACAGCGGAGTCAATCACCACCTTCCAGAGACACCTGAAACCCCACCTCTTTAAGGAATACCTAGGATAGGATAAAGTAATCCTTCTAACCCCCCCCCCCCCCCCTTAAAAGATTTAGATTCACTATTGTAAGTGGTTGTTCCACTGGATATCATAAGGTGAATCCACCAATTGGTAAGTCGCTCTGGACAAGAGCGTCTGCTAAATGACTTAAATGTCTGCTAAATGACTTAACCTGTTAGGGCTAGGGGGCAGTATTTGCACGGCTGGATAAAAAAAACATACCCGATTTAATCTGGTTACCACTCCTACCCAGTAACTAGAATATGCATATACTTATTATATATGGATAGAAAACACTCTAAAGTTTCTAAAACTGTTTGAATGGTGTCTGTGAGTATAACAGAACTCATTTGGCAGGCAAAACCCTGAGACATTTTCTGACAGGAAGTGGATACCTGATGTGTTGTATTACCTTTAAACCTATGCCATTGAAAAACACAGGGGCTGAGGAATATTTTGGCACTTCCTATTGCTTCCACTAGATGTCACCAGCCTTTACAAAGTGTTTTGAGTCTTCTGGAGGGAGATCTGACCGAACAAGAGCCATGGAACGATGATGTCCCATTAGACACCTGGCGCGCGAGTTCATGTTGGGTACCCTCGTTCCAATACGTTATAAAAGAGAATGCATTCGTCCACCTTGAATATTATTCATGTTCTGGTTAAAAAAGGCCCTAATGATTTATGCTATACAACGTTTGACATGTTTGAACGAACGTAAATATATTTTTTCCCCTCGTTCATGAAGTGAAGTCCGGCGGGCTTAGATCATGTGCTAACAAGACGGAGATTTTTGGACATAAATGATGAGCTTTTTTGAACAAAACTACATTCGTTATGGACCTGTGATACCTGGAAGTGACATCTGATGAAGAGAATCAAAGGTAATGGATTATTTACATAGTATTTTCGATTTTAGATCTCCCCAACATGACGACTAGTCTGTATCGCAACGCGTATTTTTCTGGGCGCAGTGCTCAGATTATTGCAAAGTGTGATTTCCCAGTAAGGTTATTTTTAAATCTGGAAAGTTGATTGCGTTCAAGAGATGTAAATCTATAATTCTTTAAATGACAATATAATATTTTACCAATGTTTTCTAATTTTAATTATTTAATTTGTGGTGTTGACTTGACTGCCGGTTATTGGAGGGAAACGATTTCCTCAACATCAATGCCATAGTAAAACGCTGTTTTTGGATATAAATATGAACTTGATAGAACTAAAAATGCATGCATTGTCTAACATAATGTCCTAGGAGTGTCATCTGATGGAGATTGTAAAAGGTTAGTGCATCATTTTAGCTGGTTTTATGGTTTTGGTGACCCTGTCTTTGAATTGACAAAACATTACACACAACTCTTGTAAATGTACTGTCCTAACATACTCTAAATTTATGCTTTCGCCGTAAAACCTTTTTGAAATCGTAAAACCTGGTTAGATTAAGGAGATGTTTATCTTTCAAAGGGTGTAAAATAGTTGTATGTTTGAAAAATTTGAATTTTGACATTTATTTGGATTCAAATTTGCCGCTCTTGAAATGCACCTGCTGTTGATGGAGTGCACCACGGGGGGGGACGCTAGCGTCCCACCTAGCCCATAGAGGTTAATAATTTGTGTGAGATTGAGGGCATCAAGCTTGGATTGTAGGATGGCTGGGGTGTTAAGCATGTCCCAGTTTAGGTCACCTAGTAGCACGAGCTCTGAAGATAGATGGGGGGCAATCAGTTCACATATGGTGTCCAGAGCACAGCTAGGGGCCGAGGGGGGTCTATAGCAGGCGTTGAAGGTTCGAGTTGCCAAACGTCAGCCTCGAAACCTTAATGACTTGGAGAAAATCTGCAAAGAGGAGTGGGACAAAATCCCTCCTGAGATGTGTGCAAACCTGGTGGCCAACTGCAAGAAACGTCTGAACTCTGTGATTGCCAACAAGGGTTTTGCCACCAAGTACTAAGTCATGTTTTGCAGAGGGGTCAAATACTTATTTCCCTCATTAAAATGGAAATCAATTTCTAACATTTTTGACATGCGTTTTTCTGGATTTTTTTGTTGTTATTCTATCTCTCACTGTTCAAATAAACCTACCATTAAATTTATAGACTGATCATTTATTTGTCAGTGGGCAAACATACAAAATCAGCAGGGTATCAAATACTTTTTTCCCTCACTGTACACTCCTGATCACCACAAACACAGTTCACTTTCATAGCGGCCACATTCATACAGCATGATCCCTTTGATATTTGGATAATTCCTTCTCACATCTATGCACTCTCCTCCTCTCACCTTTTCCCTTCGGCTTGTGGACCTCAGCTGTCTGTGACCAGGCGTAAAAACCTTTCCATGCCAAACCTTCATATCATAACCGCTAACCGCTACTCACAGCCTACATCATTGTCACCATATTAGCTAACGTCAAGTCAACATAGCTACTAGAACTAGCGCGTTAGTAAACCCCCTACAATCATGCAGTACAGTGTACAGTTAGCGAGCAGTTTAGCAGTGACACCGGCAAGCCCCGGTGGCAATAAATTAATATAACTAAAAGCTTACCTTGATTTGGAAGAGTTACAGTGTTGAATAGCCATAGCCAGCTAGGTAACATAGCATCCCTCTCTGTTTAATTCGGGTGTTTGAGTAGCCTGAACAAGCTAGCTGCATTGGGTAGCTAAGTATGTTAACCTCTTGTCGTTCGCCTAGGATAGGGGGCGCTACAGCGATTTTTGAAAAAAAATTGTGCCCATTTTAAACGGCCTCCTACTCAAACTCAGAAGCTAGGATATGCATATAATTAATACTTGTGGATAGGAAACACCCTAAAGTTTCTAAAACTGTTTGAATGGTGTCTGTGAGTATAACAGAACTCATATGGCAGTCAAAACCCCGAGACCGATCGTAACAGGAAGTGGAATTCTGAATTGCGGACTCAACTTCATCAGTTTGCCTGTAAATCACACACTGAGCAATGGTTCATTGAGCACTTCCTATTGCTTCCACTAGATGTCCCCAGTCTTTACAAAGTGATTTGAGCCTTCTACTGTGAAAACTGACAGAATGAGAGTCTGTGGAAAGTGGTCACATGGAGAGGGCCATCACCATTATGACGCCGGCGCCCCTGGCTACCCTCCCCTTTCGAAACATTTTGAAACACAATGCAATCGTCCCCTTGAATCTTATTGGAGCTCTGGTTGAAAAAGGCCCTAAAGATTTATGTTATACAACGTTTGACATGTTTAAACGAACCAAAATTTTAAAAAAATGATTTTTTTTTTTTTTTTTTTTAAGTTGAGTCCCGCGCACGACAAAACTTTTGGTGCAGCCTTCAGAATGCGCTAACAAGAACAAGCTATTGGAACATAAAGGATTAACTTTTTCGAACGAAAATTCATTTGTTGTGGACCTGGGATTCCTAGAAGTGCTTTCTGATGAAGATAATCAAAGGTAAGGGATTATTGACAATAGTATACAAGACTAGATTTGATATGCGATTGTTCCAAGATGGCGCTGACCTGTAACGGTAGCCTATTTTCTGAGTATCGCATCCCCTTTTATCGCAAAGTGTGATTACCCAGTAAAGTTCTTTTTAAATCTGGCATTACAGGTGCTTTCAAGAGATATTCATCTATAAATCTTAGAATGACAATATTACATTTTAAAAATGTTTTCGAATAGTAATTTAGTCAATTGTAGCGCTGTTTCACCGGATGCATTTGAGGGAAAATAGTTTTTCAACGTCACGCGCCGATGTAAAATGCTGTTTTTATATATAAATATGAACTTTATCGAACAAAAGAATGCATGTATTGTGTAACATGATGTCCTAGGGGTGTCATCTGATGAAGATTGTCAAAGGTTAGTGCTGCATTTAGCTGTTTTTTGGTTATTTGTGATGCATGTGGTTGGTCGGAAAATGGCTATGTGGCTACTTTTACGATATACTCCTCTAACATAATCTAATGTTTTGCTTTTGCTGTAAAGCCTTTTTGAAATCGGACAACGTGGTTCGATTCAGGAGAGGTGTATCTATAAAACGATATAACATAGTCCTATATTTGAAAAAAGAAAATAAAATAATTCCTTATGCTAATGGAGATAGGATTTTTCGCTGGATGTCCGAGCCCGACCAGGGGTTAAAGTGAAAAAAATATGAAATATAGCTAGCTCTCTCTCTCTTGCTTCTTCATTTTTGAAGAAATGTATTTGTTCAAAACTGTTTAACTATGGTCTTTATCTTTGAGTAAATGTCACGCCCTGACCATAGAGAGCCCTTGTTTCTCTATGGTGTAGTAGGTCAGGGCGTGACTAGGGGGTAGTCTAGTTTATTTTTCTATGTTGTGTTCTAGTTTATATTTTCTATGTTGGTGTTTTGTATGATTCCCAATTAGAGGCAGCTGGTAATCGTTGTCTCTAATTGGGGATCATATTTAAGTAGCTATTTTTCCCACTTGTGTTTGTGGGATATTGTTTTGTGTTTGTGCCTGTGCACCACGTAGTCGCGTTTAGTTGTTCGTTTATTTGATTTATTTGTTTTTGCTTGAAGTTTCACTTTGGAATAAAGATGTGGAACTCTACACACGCTGCGCCTTGGTCCCGTTCTTACGACAACCGTGGCAGTAAACTACTCACCACATTTTATTCACTGCAGTGCTAGCTATCTGTGCCTTATTCTTTCAGTACTAGATTAATTATCTGATCCAAAAGCTCTGATAGGTTGGAGGACGTCCTTCAGAAGTTGTCATAATTACTCATAAAGGGTGTGAGAACCACGAGCCTCCTAGGTTTTGTATAGAAGTCAATGTTCTCAGAGGAGGACGGAAACTACCTGTCACCTGGCTACACCATTGTGCTACCCTACAGACTGCTGTTGATGCTACTGTAGACCTTCATTGCAAATCAGTCCTGTCTTATTCCCCTTTCTCGATGTTTCACTATGCATGGACTCTGTTTCTAAGTCCAAAGTGTGTGTGTGTGTGTGTGTGTGTGTGTGTGTGTGTGTGTGTGTGTGTGTGTGTGTGTGTGTGTGTGTATTTTTGTCTTGGTATGTGTGAGGTAGTGTTATTGTTGTGAGAGGTCAATTGCACTTGCAGTGAGATCTGACAAAACATTTCAAAGGTATTTCAGTAGATATTGCATAATATACTATATTTTATGTTTTTCTACCCTAAGCTCTCAACAAGTCTCGCTACAAACTGTCTTTGTCATATAGCTCCTTCAAGTGTGAATAGGTTTTGTACGTTTAGCTATTCTAAAAGACAATTTAGCAAAAGCTTTGCATCCATTTTGGGCTCCTAGCTGTTCACAGCTCTGTAGTTCAAAGCTATGACATTTTGTCAAAAGGCTGTGTGTGTTGTGATTTTTGCCAAACTATCACTGTTCTCTGACGGCTAGGAAAGGAGCTGCTTTGTAAAGCAAAGGCATACAAAGCGGGGGGGGGGGGGTGTGTGTGTGTGTGTGTGTGTGTGTGTGTGTGTGTGTGTGTGTGTGTGTGTGTGTGTGTGTGTGTGGTGTGTGTGTGTGTGTGTGTGTGTGTGTGTGTGTGTGTGTGTGTGTGTGTGTGTGTGTGTGTGTGTGTGTGTGTGTGAAATCTGGCTGCATATCTGCCTGAGGTGCAAATGTGATTGCAGGAGTGTGTGTTTCTCACACCCTTGTGATCTGAAACACCTTCCGTGTCACTTATTTGCAGAAAAAAAGGTGTATGGAATGTTGTGAAATTGGACGTGGCAGAATTAATTTCCTCTGCACGTTGTATAACATGGTTCTGCAGCATTATTAAACATGCCCTAAACTTTGATATATCTTTAATATTATTTAGGCTTCTAAACAACCTTCTTGTCTAGTGAAGTGCATAAGTTTGTCGCTTCATTATGGCTTTCTGTAATACGTCTTAGTTTTCCTTGAAATGTATAAAGATAATGCTGCATAATAGTCTAAAAATTAAAATGCAGAGACCATTGTGTGTTTCTAGGTAACATGTACTGTATGCAGTCTCTGACTGGTAATTCAGTCCCTTAGGGACAAACGGACTCCAACTTCCATTCTTAGGGTGTAAATCACACCAGTAGTGTAATACTGTGACATTATGTGTGTGTACGTGTGTGATACTGAACGTAATGAGAGTATAACCTCCTCAGACTCCTTTGTGTCCTGGGGGCACTCGCTCTCACTCGCTCGTTCGCCCTCTCCTCATCTCTAAGGGACCATATCTTAGATGGCGAGAGAGAGAGGACTGGCGGACATTGCGTCTGGCAGTTGTGGCCGGTGTGTTAACACACTAGAGGTAATCTCGAAACCCAGGACCAAATCTTGCATGAGCCACTTACCTCAGCAGCATTCCTAAACCTAACCTGTCGCACTTATATGTGATATAAATATTGGTCGTTTCTCAGGCTGTTCATATATGGACCGTGTGGGAGTAAAGTTGGTCATCTCATGACATGGGGCAGCTGCGTGAGTTAAGACACGGTGGGAGTGTACTAGCTCTAACAGTAGAGAGATACAGCCATGTGAGACCACTGTGTAGGAGGACTCACTCTGTCATTTCATGCTCATGCCAGTCTAGGGATTAGGGACTACTGCCTCCTCTCCATAAACATGCTAATTTACTGCTCAAATGCTCTCTATTAGATTAAAAACGAGTCTCAGTCATCGCGAGCCAGATTGAAAGCTTTTTGCCTAGATCCCTTTTCAGCTCCCAATTTACAGTCGTTTGCTGCTCGTTTGTTATTGCTGTATTTCAAGTTTGTTAGGAGAGAATACTGGTTACGTAAGAGTGTAAAAGTTAAAATCTGGATTTGTTTTTAAAGATTTATATCATAAAGAACTTTGGAAGAGACTATGGAGTATGATATGAATCAAAAGAAGTTAACTTTTGACCCCCTACTGAAAGGGATGATTTAATTTTCTTGAAGTATTTCAGACACTCTTGGATGAAAACAAATCAACTTCTGAACATATAACTTACAGGAAAAGTTTATCGTTGTTTCCTAGTCTGTAAAAGTTTTCAAAATCTAAACTCCAGTCAATAATGCAATAATGATTTACTGTAAAAACTTGCTACAACTAATAGACTTCCCCTAATGGGAGATGCTTCCAGTTTTCAGAATAATAAGTGTGTGTTACTACCATGGGCAGTAGTTTGTAAACAAAGACTTGAACACCAGTATGCTGGGTTTGATTTCATTTTGACCTAATTCTGCTCACAAAATCAATCAATAAGGATTAATATAAAGTACATCTGAGGACAAACACCAGTGTATTATGTAATCAGAATGACATTTGATTGTTTAATCCCCAATTGTTGCTACCAATTTCATGAGGCAATACAATGGACCTTCCCCCCTTGTATAAAGTTGTTAGATGATAGACGGACAGCATTTATCTCCGGGAAGATTCTTAGTTAGTCACCCGTTGTCCTCCGCTTGAGATTTCCCCCTCCTATTATTCTGGTTAATAATTCAGCACATTATTTCCCATGCAGATACCACTGAGCGTGAAATCAATTTAAGAGCGGAGGAGTGGAGAGAAAACAGAAATGCCTGAATTTCAATATTTCCCATTTAATAAAGCGTTCATGTGCTCTTTGATTTAATAAATAGAGGGGAGGTGAGCTGAAAGCTCAATAAAAGAAGGAGGCTTCTCCTCCTCCCTCCTTTTTGTTTATATACGAAAATTACCCCCCCCCCCCCCCCCCCCCCCTTTCTGAGAGAAGAAGAAGAAGAAGGTGGCAAGGAAGGTAATGGGAGATCATTTCCCCCATTGTCTCCTTTGGTTACAGCATCCCATGCTCTCAAAGCTCAGCAGACTAGATTCATTTACTTCTAATACTTCCATGCACTATTCCCCATGTTACGTACATTATGTACTAAACATGGGTTTACTAACAACAAAGTCCAAATGGAAAAATGTGATGGTCCCCATTACCATATCGTAATCATACCATAAACAACGCACAGATTGTGATGGAAGCAATGGAATATAATGTCAGTCCAACATATGGTTCATACTACATGATTTATTCATGAAATATGCAAATGGAAGCTTCTCCGGCAGGTTTACATCACTTCAGAGCCTCCAGGTGAGACCACACTTATGGTGTCCATATAAGGAGTCTCAGTCTCAGCAGTTAATTTTTTTCTTAATATGGACACCGTACATGCTCCCTTCACTGAGCTGGCTTCTCCCATACTAAAGGCAGAAGGGAAGATGTGACTGAATTGCATAATAGACGATTGAACAAAAGATATGGACGCTGGGGCTGGAGGTAGGTTTGGGGAGGAATTAAGTAAGTCATTGATGTCACACAACAATACAGTATGTTGTGTTTGGTGTCCATAAATAGACAGCCTTGAATAAGGCACAAGGCAGGTGATGCGTCAACATTGAGTTGAGAACGAGGCACTGCTGACAGGCGATCATCTGCCTGAAAATCTTACTGGTGAGCTCGGCTGAGTCGAGTGACGTACCTTGGCAGGTTTTGTCAAACAAAACTGCAGGAATAAAAAATATGCTGACACCATTGATTCTCACCATTGGCATAGAACATGTGTTGTTCCCATATCTTGAGATATGCATGTTGCAGTATGTTTTGTACATGTAAGCACAGGTTTCATATCTTCAGTCTCATCTCCTTGTCTGATATTGAGCTCATCTAATATCGAGACACATGTACGGTGTTTCAAGATTACAGATGACCACTGTTTCTATGGTAACATTATCAGGCAGCTTTTCTTCAGTTTCTTCATGTAAATCTGCTCACACGCACCACACACACACACACACACACACACACACACACACACACACACACACACACACACACACACACACACACACACACACACACACACACCTTACTACACTATACTAACACCATAATAATAGAAAAATGCCCTTGCATAATAATGTCAGATAACAATTGCAAAGTGTAGTTCATGTCATATAATAGCCAGCATATAATACTCAGCAAAGGGTGAATGTCACCATGCAACCTCTCACTATGAGAAAAATATATGTTTACACCTCATGCTTTCCATATGCCCAAGTACAGTCATTTTTGAGTTTCTATTTGCTGTGTAGTTCCATTGGCCACAAATATTTTGTTAGTGTTTAAACCATGCTGGCGAGACAGGGAGGTGTCACAAGTTGAAATACTGTTTCAACATAATAGCATTACTATCCCCAAAGGGGGCTTGGCGATATACTAACGCAACGTGTGAACAAGAATAAAGATTATGTTTGTGTCTTGTCCAAAAAAATACTTTAAATTATGTTGAATTGTTAACTAACTTAGGGAAGACCAAGCCTAAATTGTTTTCAGTAATTAAAAAGGGCAATCTGCGCCCCTTTAAAATTGCTGCAATACTTAGCAATATGCTTGTTAACCTGTTGGGGCAAGGGGGCAGTATTTGCACGGCCGGATAAAAAACGTACCCGATTTAAACTGGTTACTACTCTTGCCCAGAAATGAGAATATGCATATAATTAGTAGATTTGGATAGAAAACACTCAAAACAGTTTTAGAAACTTTAACCTCTATGGGCTAGGCGGGACGAATTCGTCCCACCTACGTAACAGCCACTTGAAGCCTGTGGCGCGATTTTCAAAACCTTAAAAATCCTATTACTTCAATTTCTCAAACATATGACTATTTTACAGCTATTTAACCTCTTACATCTAGACGTTCCGCTAGCGGAACACCTGCTCCATTATCCAATGATGGGCGTGGCGCGAAATACAAACTCCTCTAAAATACAAAAACTTCCATTTTTCAAACATATTACTATTTCACAGCATTTTAAAGATAAGACTCTCCTTTATCTAACCACACTGTCCGATTTCAAAAAGGCTTTACAACGAAAGAAAAACATTAGATTATGTCAGCAGAGTACCAAGCCAGAAATAATCAGACACCCATTTTTCAAGCTAGCATATAATGTCACAAAAACCTAGAAGACAGCTAAATGCAACACTAACCTTTGATGATCTTCATCAGATGACAACCCTAGGACATTATGTTATACAATACATGCATGTTTTGTTCAATCAAGTTCATATTTATATCAAAAACCAGCTTTTTACATTAGCATGTGACGTTCAGAACTAGCATACCCCCCGCAAACTTCCAGTGAATTTACTAAATTACTCATCATAAACATTGACAAAATACATAACAATTATTTTAAGAATTATAGATACAGAACTCCTTTATGCAATCGCTATGTCAGATTTTAAAATAGCTTTTAAGCAACAAAAAAAAAGCACATTTTGCAATATTCTGAGTACATAGCTCAGCCATCACGGCTAGCTATTTTGACACCCGCCAAGTTCGGGGCTCACTAAACTCAGAATTACTATTAGAAAAATTGGATTACCTTTGCTGATCTTCGTAAGAATGCACACCCAGGACTGCTACTTCAACAACAAATGTTGTTTTTGTTCCAAATAATCCATAGTTAAGTCCAAATACCTCCGTTTTGTTCGTGCGTTCAGGTCACTATCCAAAGGGTAACGCGCGAGCGCATTTCAAGACAAAAAATTCTAAATGTTCCTTTACCGTACTTAGAAGCATGTCAAACACTGTTTAAAATAAATGTTTATGGTATTTTTCTCGTAAAATAGCGATGATATTCCAACCGGACAATAGTGTATTCATTCAAAGAGGAGAAGAAAAAACAGCATGGTCGTGGGACAGCGCATCTCCAATCTCTTTGTCACTAGGCAGACCACTCACAAACTGTGCTAGTATACTCTGCCCAGAGACAGGAGATGCCTCAATCCGCTTTCTGAAGGCTTTAGAGAGCTAATGGAAGCCTTAGAAAGTGCTTCGTAACAGCTCAGATACTGTAGTTTTGATAGAGAACCAAAAGAAGAACTAGAAATTTACAGACCGGCCACTTCCTGCTTGGAATCTTCTCAGGTTTTTGCCTTCCATATGAGTTCTGTTATACTCACAGACACCATTCAAAAAGTTTTAGAAACTTTAGAGTGTTTTCTATCAAAATCTACAAATAATTAGCATATTCTCATTTCTGGGCAAGAGTAGTAACCAGTTTAAATCGGGTACGTTTTTTTCATCCGGCCGTGAAAATACTGCCCCCTATCCCAATCAGGTTAAAGGAACATACACTACATGACCAAAAGTATGTGGACACCTGCTCGTTGAACATCTCATTCCAAAATCATGGGCATTAATATGGAGTGGGTCCCCCCTTTTCTGCTCTAACAGTCTCCACTCTTCATGGAAGGCTTTCCAATAGAGGTTGGAACATTGCTGCGGTGACTTGCTTCCATTCAGCTACAGGAGCATTAGTGAGGCCGGGCACTGATGTTGAGAGATTAGGCCTGGCTAGCAGTCGGCGTTCTAATTCATCCCAAAGGTGTTCGATGGGTTTGCTGTGTGCACAGGGACATTGTCATGCCTTCCACAATTTGATGAACTGACTTGTTGGAAAGTTGGCATCCTATGATGGTGCCACGTTGAAAGTTACTGAGCTCTTCCATAAGGCCAATCTACTGCCAATGTTTGTCTATGGACATTGCATGGCTGTGTGCTCGATTTTATACACCTGTCAGCAACAGGTGTGTCTGAAATAGCCAAATCCAATAATTTGAAGGGGTGTCCACATATTTTTGTATATACAGTATAGTATATTTTATTTACATTTACACAGCAAGGACTTTCCTTTGTATGTTGAATTCAAATGAATTAAAGCACTAGAAGCAATTATTGAGAAACCATGTATTTTCCTATTATCTATGACACTGCTAAACAATTCAAATACCATGTTATACACATATGTGATCATTTAAATTTGTATACATACTTGGAGGCATTTCATTTTGGAGGCATTTCATTAATCCACAGCAAAACACTCCAACACCTTTTCACTCCTTCCTATTATTTCCCCAAGTCATGGCAGTTCATTAAAGGCAGGCTGTAATAACTGGAAGTGTGTCTGCTCCAAGTCGTATTGATTTAGTTTATGCTTCATCAATGTAACACGTCCATCAGTAGTCACTCTGCTTGTTCCATCCAGCCCAGAAACAAATACCTTGGCAACCAAAGCATTACATTAACATTAGGCATCCATCTCCGTCACATCATCACTGATCATTCACTTGCATTAAAGTTACTTTTTAGAAGTTGTTTACTGTAAATGTTGGCTTGCAAAAAGTGTATGATACATAAGCACTTAAAAGAAAAGCACTTTCTGATCTCTTTGCTCCCGAGTGGCGCAGTGGTCTAACACACTGCATCTCAGTGCTAGAGGTGTCACCACAGACCCTGGTTCGATTCCAGGTTGTATCACAACTGGCTGTGATTGGGAGTCCCATAGGGCGGCGCACAATTGGCCCAGCGTCGTCGGTGTTAGGGTTTGACTAAGGTAGGTTGTCACTGTAAATACGAATTTGTTCTTAACTGACTTGCCTAGTTAAATAAAAAATGAAACCACATTGTGATGTTTTTTAACCCTCAGTACTCAGAATATACCCATGATCATATCAGTGTAGGCATCATGTGTTATGTGGTGTTATGTCTGTAATTGTGCATTAAACCTCATGAAAGATCCAATTAAGAAGTTAATCCCTGTACTACCACACCACGTGTGTGTGTTCTTATTATGGACTTTAGCCATACACAGATATATGCTTGCCAACCCAAGAAGTTTCACTATACAGTTTTGTTGAGTTAATATGTAATACTCTCATTTTGCAATTAAAAATGAAGAAGACTAATTAACAAGCAATAGCAGAAGAGTAGTTGCTTAATTATGCCTTAATTGAGAACATGTTTGGAATAAAATATTTAGAATATCTCTGGGCAAACACGGCCATGTGTTTACACAGACTCAATGGAAATATTCAAATATTCAGTCTGTAAGAATATTCCTCAAAGTTCATTAGTTCATTACTCACCTGTGAATAAACACAAACAACCTTGGTATATTCAAGACCTGTGTTCAAATACTATTTGAAATCTTTCAAATATTTTGAGCTTCCAGGCTTGCCAGATGGGAGGGATTTTCACCTTTGGGACTTTTACACCTTTCTATATTGGTTCCATTGCAACAGGCAATCCAAGGCGTTCACATAATACTTACTTGAAGTTTTAAAGAAATATTTAAAGTAGCGTTGAAGTTATAAAGAAATATTTAAAGTAGTATTTGATCCCAGATCTGGTATCTTCCATCAAGAAAAAACAAGGGTCAGCCAAAGTCTATCAATATGGCCAAAGGTGATTAGGTTGTGCATTGATCCATTTAGCTCATACATATATAGCGGCCTTACCAAGCCAGCCCCCTGACCTTTGCTCTAGAATCATACATGTATTTTAGTCTCAGCACTATGCATTAAGGAATATTCTCAGATATGCTCACCATCCTCAATGCTGTTTTGTCAGTACATTTGAGAGTTTGACACGCGTGCAATGATCTTGTACTGCCACCACCTCCTCTGTGGCATAGACTCTTGCTTTCGCATCCCATCGCCCACATGAATACGTCAGCCCTGTCTCTCTCTCTCATCAGACCTTTTTAGGTGGTGGAAGAGAGGTCAGCCCAGTTGGCAGGAGAGATGTGAGATGTTTCTATGGAGAGGGATAATAAGTATACGCAATTGAGCGCCACTGTTGTTAGAGAGCAGCAGCCTTCTGCTGGGATAATAAGGGAGGATCAGACCACCGCCACTATACAGTTGGGGGTTGAATGTCACTTTAGTCGCTATTCCAAAGAGAACAGCAAGATGCTTTTAAATTGTACATGTGGGTGCAAGGAAGTTAATTTGACTTTTGCATGAACTTTGTGAACTTCATGCTTCCAGTAAACATAACTTGTTGAGAGCTGTTTGTTAAGAAGTTGGTTTCTCAATCGACATCACAAACCAACATAACCTCAAATACACCATGAATCATCACATTATCTCTCCTTTTTAGAGTTGAAATACAGACTTACTGCACTGTACAACTTTTCCCTGTAAATTTACAGCATTATTCTGGCACCAGATTTTCCAGCTTAATACTCTAATTTTGCTTTACAACTCTGGTGCCAGGATAATGCTGTAAATTTACAGTGAAATCCTCCCTGAAATTTAAATGTAATAAAAACAATACATTTGTACATAAAATAAATGTATTCAAATTGGTAACAGCATTACCAAAACACTTACAACATAATTGACAATAGAAGTAACAACAGTTAAAACATATGTAACCAAATAAGAGCATCATTACAACACTAATATAAAAATGATATTGTGTGGGGGAGAGAGAGCCAAAGAGAGAGAGGGCGATGGAGTTAAAATTGTTATTGGGTACAATCCTAGATCTATGATCAGGCGCAACTCTATTTGGGGTAAGGGGTTCAGAGGCGGTGAAACACAACAGGGCAGGAGAGTATCCAGGAGAGAGAAGTCAGAGCAGCATCAGGTGTTTATTGGGCTTCGTAACAATACTCCTCAGTTCTGATTTGTTATTTCTTCTCACCTTTAATTAGGACAAGTATAGAAAAATAATGAATAGAATGAGAAACGGAGAGATCGAGAACTGATACTCTGTGGGTAAAAAGACAGGTGACAAGGGACATATCAAGCTGTTGTCTTGTGTGTGTACTTACCTCACGAGAGGTCTTCATTCCAACTCAGTCAGCTCTTGGAAGAATGGGGCAATGTAGGAGTTAAGAACAGCTGGCTTCCCTTGGGACTCCTTGTCATGCACTTTGTCCCATCTTCAAGGATTATCATCTTGAGTTGATTCAAAACTACAGCATACAGTATATCCAATATAGTTTATGAAATCAATTGAGGCATTGAACCAATACAAGACAGCTAGATAAACCTACTTACATTTACATTTACATTTAAGTCATTTAGCAGACGCTCTTATCCAGAGCGACTTACAAAATGGTGCATTCACCTTATGATATCAAGTGGAACAACCACTTTACAATAGTGCATCTAAATCTTTTAAGGGGGGGGGGGGGGTTAGAAGGATTACTTTATCCTATCCTAGGTATTCCTTAAATAGGTGGGGTTTCAGGTGTCTCCGGAAGGTGGTGATTGACTCCGCTGTCCTGGCGTCGTGAGGGAGCTTGTTCCACCATTGGGGTGCCAGAGCAGCGAACAGTTTTGACTGGGCTGAGCGGGAACTGTGCTTCCTCAGAGGTAGGGGGGCCAGCAGGCCAGTGGTGGATGAACGCAGTGCCCTTGTTTGGGTGTAGGGCCTGATCAGAGCCTGAAGGTATGGAGGTGCCGTTCCCTTCACAGCTCCGTAGGCAATCACCATGGTCTTGTAGCGGATGCGAGCTTCAACTGGAAGCCAGTGGAGAGAGCGGAGGAGCGGGGTGACGTGAGAGAACTTGGGAAGGTTGAACACCAGACGGGCTGCGGCGTTCTGGAAGAGTTGTAGGGGTTTAATGGCACAGGCAGGGAGCCCAGCCAACAGCGAGTTGCAGTAATCCAGACGGGAGATGACAAGTGCCTGGATTAGGACCTGCGCCGCTTCCTGTGTGAGGCAGGGTCGTACTCTGCGAATGTTGTAGAGCATGAACCTACAGGATCGGGTCACCGCCTTGATGTTAGTGGAGAACGACAGGGTGTTGTCCAGGATCACGCCAAGGTTCTTAGCACTCTGGGAGGAGGACACAAGGGAGTTGTCAACCATGATGGCGAGATCATGGAACGGGCAGTCCTTCCCCGGGAGGAAGAGCAGCTCCGTCTTGCCGAGGTTCAGCTTGAGCTGGTGATCCATCATCCACACTGATATGTCTGACAGACATGCAGAGATGCGATTCACCGCCTGGTTATCAGAAGGGGGAAAGGAGAAGATTAATTGTGTGTCGTCTGCATAGCAATGATAGGAGAGACCATGTGAGGATATGACAGAGCCAAGTGACTTGGTGTATAGCGAGAATAGGAGAGGGCCTAGAACAGAGCCCTGGGGGACACCAGTGGTGAGAGCGCATGGTGCGGAGACAGATTCTCGCCACGCCACCTGGTAGGAGCGACCTGTCAGGTAGGACGCAATCCAAGCGTGGGCCGTGCCGGAGATGCCCAACTCGGAGAGGGTGGAGAGGAGGATCTGATGGTTCACAGTTTCAAAGGCAGCAGATAGGTCTAGAAGGATGAGAGCAGAGGAGAGAGAGTTAGCTTTAGCAGTGCGGAGAGCCTCCGTGACACAGAGAAGAGCAGTCTCAGTTGAATGCCCAGTCTTGAAACCTGACTGATTAGGATCAAGAAGGTCATTCTGAGAGAGATAGCAGGAGAGCTGGCCAAGGACGGCACGTTCAAGAGTTTTGGAGAGAAAAGAAAGAAGGGATACTGGTCTGTAGTTGTTGACATCGGAGGGATCGAGTGTAGGTTTTTTCAGAAGGGGTGCAACTCTCGCTCTCTTGAAGACGGAAGGGACGTAGCCAGCGGTCAAGGATGAGTTGATGAGCGAGGTGAGGAAGGGGAGAAGGTCTCCGGAAATGGTCTGGAGAAGAGAGGAGGGGATAGGGTCAAGTGGGCAGGTTGTTGGGCGGCCGGCCGTCACAAGACGCGAGATTTCATCTGGAGAGAGAGGGGAGAAAGAGGTCAAAGCACAGGGTAGGGCAGTGTGAGCAGGACCAGCGGTGTCGTTTGACTTAGCAAACGAGGATCGGATATCGTCAACCTTCTTTTCAAAATGGTTGACGAAGTCATCCGCAGAGAGGGAGGAGGGGGGGGGAGGGGAAGGAGGATTCAGGAGGGAGGAGAAGGTAGCAAAGAGCTTCCTAGGGTTAGAGGCAGATGCTTGGAATTTAGAGTGGTAGAAAGTGGCTTTAGCAGCAGAGACAGAAGAGGAGAATGTAGAGAGGAGTGAATGAAAGGATGCCAGGTCCGCAGGGAGGCGAGTTTTCCTCCATTTCCGCTCGGCTGCCCGGAGCCTTGTTCTGTGAGCTCGTAGTGAGTCGTCGAGCCACGGAGCAGGAGGGGAGGACCGAGCCGGCCTGGAGGATAGGGGACAGAGAAAATCAAAGGATGCAGAAAGGGAGGAGAGGAGGGTTGAGGAGGCAGAATCAGGAGATAGGTTGGAGAAGGTTTGAGCAGAGGGAAGAGATGATAGGATGGAAGAGGAGAGAGTAGCGGGAGAGAGAGAGCGAAGGTTGGGACGGCGCAATACCATCCGAGTAGGGGCAGAGTGAGAAGTGTTGGATGAGAGCAAGAGGGAAAAGGATACAAGGTAGTGGTCGGAGATTTGGAGGGGAGTTGCAATGAGATTAGTGGAAGAACAGCATCTAGTAAAGATGAGGTCAAGCGTATTGCCTGCCTTGTGAGTAGGGGGGGAAGGTGAGAGGGTGAGGTCAAAAGAGGAGAGGAGTGGAAAGAAGGAGGCAGAGAGGAATGAGTCAAAGGTAGACGTGGGGAGGTTAAAGTCACCCAGAACTGTGAGAGGTGAGCCATCCTCAGGAAAGGAACTTATCAAGGCGTCAAGCTCATTGATGAACTCTCCAAGGGAACCTGGAGGGCGATAAATGATAAGGATGTTAAGCTTGAAAGGGCTGGTAACTGTGACAGCATGGAATTCAAATGAGGAGATAGACAGATGGGTCAGGGGAGAAAGAGAGAATGTCCACTTGGGAGAGGTGAGGATTCCAGTGCCACCACCCCGCTGGCTCGATGCTCTAGGGGTATGCGAGAAAACGTGGGCAGACGAAGAGAGAGCAGTAGGAGTAGCAGTGTTATCTGTGGTAATCCATGTTTCCGTCAGCGCCAGGAAGTCTAGGGACTGGAGGGTAGCATAGGCTGAGATGAACTCAGCCTTGTTGGCTGCAGACCGGCAGTTCCAGAGGCTGCCGGAGACCTGGAACTCCACGTGGGTCGTGCGCGCTGGGACCACCAGGTTAGAGTGGCAGCGGCCACGCGGTGTGAAGCGTTTGTATGGCCTGTGCAGAGAGGAGAGAACAGGGATAGACAGACACATAGTTGACAAGCTACAGAAGTGTTGTTTCTTGTATTATTGTCTCCTGTGTCTTTAGAGAACTGTTTCACTTTGATATCCTTTTTCTTCTGTCCTGATTTTCACTTTCTTTTCTTCTGTTAACTAGATATTCTTTGTTGTTCTTCGTTAGCTAGCTAGCTTCTTCCAAAAGAGTCCCTAGCAACTGCTTAGCAACTGGTAAACAATTCAGCTTGCTAAGATAACTACAATTTTATGAAAAATAGTTATTTTTCAAAAGCCTATCTTCTTTGTTTGTTGCTTGTTTTTTCTCCTATTCAGTCTTGCAGTTTTCTTTTGCTTTTTTCCGATGTACTTCACTCTAAAAACCATGTAAATTTCAATATTTGTAGGAGCTCATTTTTCAGCTGCTGCTGCTCAAATTGGAGTTCCGGAATTTTTTTTTTAACTTCAAACCCTTTCTAACTAATAAAACATTGCTATAGCCTACACAATATCACAGATTATTCTACCAGACTCAACAACTTTTTCCTTCCTTTCTGTGCCACCAAATGTTTGCATAGTACTGGTAAAGTGAACAGGTTTACTAATCCTGTAACATTATATGGAACAATGTTGTTTAAATTAAACAAATGGTAAGCGGGGAGAGGGTTTACGGACACTTCTGGCCTGCAAAACAATGACATGCCGCTGAGAGCCGAGTGAAACGAATCGCACAGGGTTGAGGAGGACACTGTGTTGCCGTTCATGCTCTAGATGGCTACCAATATTAGTTATTTGTTGGGTAGGCTGACATCCTATTTGAAATATAATATAGATTTTGTATTTTTTTTGCCAAGTTACAGGCTACCGCCGGCGACACTGAGATAGGCTACAGCTGCCCACTGCACCTTAGGTCAGCAGGCACCTCGAGGCTACAGCTGCCCACTGCACCTTAGGTCAGCAGGCACCTCGATACAACACGCTGGTCATTCGCATTGGCTTTAGTGGCTCGCGAGTACGGCCCAAAACACGCTGTTTATGTGTAAAATGCAGCCCGTCAATATGAAAAAACTGTTGCGGCATATATGCATGATATATACTGCTCAAAAAAATAAAGGGAACACTTAAACAACACATCTTAGATCTGAATGAAAGAAATAATCGTATTAAATATTTTTTTCTTTACATAGTTGAATGTGCTGACAACAAAATCACACAAAAATAATCAATGGAAATCTAATTTATCAACCCATGGAGGTCTGGATTTGGAGTCACACTCAAAATTAAAGTGGAAAACCACACTACAGGCTGATCCAACTTTGATGTAATGTCCTTAAAACAAGTCAAAATGAGGCTCAGTAGTGTGTGTGGCCTCCACGTGCCTGTATGACCTCCCTACAACGCCTGGGCATGCTCCTGATGAGGTGGCGGATGGTCTCCTGAGGGATCTCCTCCCAGACCTGGACTAAAGCATCCGCCAACTCCTGGACAGTCTGTGGTGCAACGTGGCGTTGGTGGATGGAGCGAGACATGATGTCCCAGATGTGCTCAATTGGATTCAGGTCTGGGGAACGGGCGGGCCAGTCCATAACATCAATGCCTTCCTCTTGCAGGAACTGCTGACACACTCCAGCCACATGAGGTCTAGCATTGTCTTGCATTAGGAGGAACCCAGGGCCAACCGCACCAGCATAATGGCAGTCAGGCTACCTCTGGCAAGCATATGGAGGGCTGTGCGGCCCCACAAAGAAATGCCACCCCACATCATGACTGACCCACCGCCAAACCGGTCATGCTGGAGGATGTTGCAGGCAGCAGAACATTCTCCACGGCGTCTCCAGACTCTGTCATGTCTGTCACGTGCTCAGTGTGAACCTGCTTTCATCTGTGAAGAGCACAGGGCGCCAGTGGTGAATTTGCCAATCTTGGTGTTCTCTGACAAATGCCAAACGTCCTGCACGGTGTTGGGCTGTAAGCACAACCCCCACCTGTGGACGTCGGGCCCTCATACCACCCTCATGGAGTCTGTTTCTGATCGTTTGAGCAGACACATGCACATTTGTGGCCTGCTGGAGGTCATTTTGCAGGGCTCTGGCAGTGCTTCTCCTGCTCCTCCTTGCACAAAGGCGGAAGTAGCGGTCCTGCTGCTGGGTTGTTGCCCTCCTACAGCCTCCTCCACGTCTCCTGATGTACTGGCCTGTCTCCTGGTAGCGCCTCCATGCTCTGGATACTATGCTGACAGACACAGCAATCATTCTTGCCACAGCTCGTATTGATGTGCCATCCTGGATGAGCTGCACTACCTGAGCCACTTGTGTGGGTCGTAGACTCCGTCTCATGCTACCACTAGAGTGAAAGCACCGCCAGCATTCAAAAGTGACCAAAACATCAGCCAGGAAGCATAGGAACTGAGAAGTGGTATGTGGTCCCCACCTGCAGAACCACTCCTTTATTGGGGGTGTCTTGCTAATTGCCTGTAATTTCCACCTGTTGTCTGTTCCACTTGCACAACAGCATGTGAAATGTATTGTCCATCAGTGTTGCTTCCTAAGTGGACAGTTTGATTTCACAGAAGTGTGATTGACTAGGAGTTACATTTGTGTTGTTTAAGTGTTCCCTTTATTTTTTTGAGCAGTGTATTTTGAACTGATAGAAACAAGCCATTTCGCTGTAGTAATGGTGAAAACCTACCGGTCAATTATTATCTGGGTGATGTTTTTCTAGGTGGCACAATTTAGAGGGACCGAAATGGCTTGTGTCAACATGAGCTTGCTAACTTGCTAGCAAACGTTAGCCAGCTAGCTAGATTAGCAAACAAAAAACATTGTAATTCAACTTCGGCTAGCAGTCAATGTACCTACTCAGCAGCTGCTGAAAATATTCTTCACAGCTGCTTCAAGAAGATGTTTACTAAAATAGTCTGAGAAATTACATAAATGTCATACAGTGTGTGTATTGATTGAAACTTTATGAATTTAAGTTTTGAGAATTCAAAAAAGTACAAGCAATTGCAGGTGCAACGATGTTATTCGAAAGCTGGGGTGTTATCTTATAGTCGTGGTTTGGAGTGCTTTAAGAATAAACAACCTGTTCTGGCATTTATGAGATTTGTCTTGATTTCATAAGAGTCTGGTTGCACAATCTTTTCTTGGTGAGGGCAGATAATGAAATGGGTGTTCGGAATAACGAATGTCTCACTCTCCAGGTACACTGCTTGTCACACCCTAATCTGTTTCACCTGTCTTTGTGCTTGTCTCCACCTCCCCTCTAGGTGTCACCCATCTTACCCATTATCCCCAGTGTATTTATACCTGTGTTCTCTGTTTGTCTGTTGCCAGTTCGTTTTGTTCGTCAAGCCTACCAATGGTTTTCCCCTTGCGCCTGGCATTTCCTAGTTTCCTGGTTTTGACCATTCTGCCTGTTCTGACCCTA
The DNA here is from genome assembly GCF_965601325.2 of Salmo salar. NCBI lineage: Eukaryota > Metazoa > Chordata > Actinopteri > Salmoniformes > Salmonidae > Salmo > Salmo salar. The sequence continues at coordinate 70,620,739 of NC_138300.1, forward strand.
AGCCTGCCTGCCGTTCTGTAGCTTGTCACACCACCCTGGTAAATTGACCTCTGCCTGACTTGAGAATGCCTGCCGTTCTGTACCTTTTGGACTCTGATCTGGATTTCTGACCTCTGCCTGCCCTTGACCTGTCATTTTGCCTGCCCCCTGTTTTAGTAATAAACTTTTATCACTTCGACACTGTCTGCATCTGGGTCTTGTCCTGAAACATGATACTGCTGCTGGTTCTCTATTGGGCCTCGTTTCCCTAGAGCTTTCGAAGTGTCAAGTCTATCATTAGATCCCACTGAAGGTGCATAGTTAGTATCCAAGCTGTTTCCTAAAAGCCATCTTTGCACTAAAAATGTAACATTACTGTAAGTATAGTAACACTCTGGGTGTGTGTGTGTGTGTCTTCTGATGCATTAGTTTAATATAAGGTAAAGTTTTCATAAGGTAGTGAAACATTCTGTGTCAATATTGCACTTTAGTAATGACCATCACCCATTGAAAGCAGGAAACCCGGCCTTGGTCTGTAAGGATTACAGCTGCAGTGGAACTGTTCTATTTTCCTTCATTATTTTTAAGGTCGTTCTGCAGCAGTAATGCTTTCTCAAATAAAAAAAAGATGGACTGGAGGGACCAGGAGAAGTAAGCCTGGAAGCTAGTTGCTATTTTGATTACAAAATGGTGGATGTTTTCTTTTAAATACACTCAGTAAGATGACGTGCGCGAAATGATTATATACAATGGGGAAACCTACTTACAGAACTATATCAACAGAATTTAAATATTCCAAGACTGCCTGTATTGGTAATGTAAGCATTCCACAAACGATGGTAGTCTTATTATTGTTTCATGTTCTTTTGTAGATTATGTCATCTCCCTGACTGAACCTTTAAGGATTTTCTGCTCGCTGCTTCCTGATGCATCCCACAAATAGAGATATTTATAAATGGATACAATATTATTGATATGACCTGGTCAAGGTTACAGAGATGTGTAGAACATTTTTGGCAAGCATACTCTCCTTAAAGTCCCAGACAGTATTAGAACGCCCACTTGTGAGGAAAACGGCCTCTTTTTTTTACCTAGGTTACCCCATTGGCTCACAGCAAAAACTTGACCCTTTTCAAGAGCAATTTTGTCATATGCTTGTTTAAGTCAATTACAAAACTACATTTAAGAAAAGTACATGTCTCAGGATAACTTTTCAACATTGCCTGCTGCAGAGCATTCTCACTACTTAGAAAATCATAATATTGTAGGGCTTCCTTCATGCCTCTTTACACGAACTAGCAGTCATGTGAGTGAATGAGTGCTGGCTAGATAGCTACAGACAAGAACATTAAACTAGCCAAGACCAACAACGCAAACAAATGGACTATACAGCTACAAGTAGTGAGTGGAGTTACAAAATGACTATATTAAAGTTAAATGTCTTCACTGTGATTAAATGTTTTCAACACATAGCTATGTGTAGCCTACTTGGACACCAGGTACCCACATTTTCCACTCTCCCATGCTGAAGAGCCTGCAGCCGCAGGGCTATTCTCGCAGGCTCTATTTCCCTAAGTAGGTGCATTGCGATCCGTAGGTTGGGATTTTTGACCTGGTTACATTTGCATTGAACAAGAACTGCTTTTCGGAATGTTTTGTATGTCGGTATAACAAAAAAAAATGTGATGACCCAGTTGGCTCTTTTACAATGGGGTGAATGGGAAAGAATGTTTGTTTTCCCCAATTTGTGGGCGTGGTTGAGGGAAATTCCTTGTTATTACGTGAATATCGAATTAAAGTATTGTGTATGTTGCTAGATGGAAGCCAAGGTACATATAATTTGTCACAACAAGTACGTGATGACCCTGGAGAAGCACATTCTGATTTTCTGTTTATATAAGCTTGTTCTTTCACAGTCCATCAATCTTCTTCCGTGTTTGGCGCCAACAGAGATGGACGCCTCGCTTCGCGTTCTTAGCATATTACTGCATGGTCGGAACAAGAAGCACAAGCATTTCGCTACACTCGCATTAACATCTGCTAACCATGTGTATGTGACCAATAAAATGTAATTTGATTTTTAGTTGCTTAACCTCTCAGTCCACAGAAAGGTTATTTTGGATGTTTTACAGAGGTACAGAATGTCTCATGACTTGCATGAAGAGTCAATGAGGGATATCTGATTTCATGGAAAGAAAAGCTTTTCTCTCTGGGTACATCAATAGCTGAGTTACGCAACCTGTAAAATGCATCCTACTGAATGCAACTACCCTCAAATAAGAGTGCATTTTTGGGGGGAAATCTCCTATTGATGTCAATTACGCAATGGTCTTAGTTACGCAACAGTGAGAGGATACCAATTTATTATTCAGTAAATATACACATAGACACAGACCATAATCTATACTACCTCTGAGTTCACTGTACTGGTTGTTTTTTTTAAGATAATTTAACAGTCAGGGATTTCCATGTTTCTGCTTTCAACATCACAAGTAGATGTAAAAATAAAAATGTAACAGTGCGTAATGGCTGTAGATAGAAGGCACATTGCCATGGAAGCATGAAGGTAAAATGTGTGTGCCAGCTGTCTCAGTCCACGAGCTCTGTCAAATCTGTCATTTTCTTTGTGCCTCTGCAAAGAACGAGCTAGCGTTTTCTCAATCCTGGAGCCACTTCACAAGGTGAGCATCATTACTCTTTGCCACCACAAACGAGCTCACAAAGCCTGTTCCCAATCCCTCCTGCAGTCAGGGACACCAAAATGGATGCTAATTTCTTTCCGTCAAAATGCACAGTTAGACTATCAATAACTAATTTGTTCCAAAAATAATCTGGTTTGTTTTGCTTTTCTGTCCCATTGCAATGAGTTGCTCATTTGTGCATTTTGTCATAGTCACATAAGTGTGACATCAAAGAAAACAAGACATACGCTTTATAAATGAATTACCATTGTTCCCTACTGTAACCTGAGGCATAATGTGTTGCATAACAGAGAGTTCTACATCTTTTACCTCTGCCTATGCTTTAGGCATCACGTGTCATACTATTCATGTCAAACAAGCCAGAGGTGCTGCACTCAAATCATTTGGATAAAAGTTCCCTTGCAATGAATCTACCCCCTGCCAGCATGGAACAACCATGCATCTCTGTACCCTTTTCACTGATACAGAAATAAAGAAGTCTACAGCACAGGGAGTTGTGAACTTCTACATATATCCCATTACAATATACAATATAAGATAACACACATCATCTGGGATGTCAGTAATGTAATTCTAGCAGGTAAGGCCCAAAAGTTTTGTTCATGCTGGGATTATTCGCTGTGGCGTCTTGTCCGTGATTGCTGAGCGTTGCCCAGGATGTGGAGACTCCATTTAAAAATAGGTGAAAAATTAGGAGGCCATAGATTACTGCACTGTCAGACCGGCCTATACATCAGGCTGGCTAGTTCGCTTATTTAAAATGGCCCTCATCTCTCAGCTTTGCCTGGCCTGTCTGCCTTAGCTTAGACCACATAAAAAGTGACTTAACAATCAAGCTGCTTGCTATCAAAGGCCCGCTAATGCAGGGCAACTTGGAAGCAATTACTGAGCTCTGGGAAAGAATGTTAATGGAATATATCCATGGCATATCTATAGCACATTCATGTCATGCTATGCAAGAGCTCATATTTAGGTATCTTAATAGATGCATCATTACCATGACAGCATAGTGTCATCATTATGGCTGTTCTCAAAAGTGTGCTTCTGCCATACCAGTGTTAGTGAATACGCCAAATGGCCAAACCAATTTTGAAAATGATGCTGATATACACTGAGTATACAAAACATTAGGAACACCTTCCTAATATTGACTTTCACCCTGTTTTGCCCTCAGAACAGCCTCAATTCATTGGGGCATGGACTCTACAAGGTGTCGAAAGCATTCCACAGGGATGCTTAAAATCCTTCTTTAACCTCTTACATCTAGACGTTCCGCTAGCGGAACACCTGCTCCAATATCCAATGATAGGCGTGGCACGAATTACAAATTCCTCAAAAATACAAAAACTTCAATTTTTCAAACATGTGACTATTTCACAGCATTTTAAAGACAAGACTCTCCTTTATCTAACCACACTGTCCGATTTCAAAAAGGCTTTACAGCGAAAGCAAAACATTAGATTATGTCAGCAGAGTACCAAGCCAGAAATAATCAGACACCCATTTTTCAAGCTAGCATATAATGTCACATAAACCCAGAAGACAGCTAAATGCAGCACTAACCTTTGATGATCTTCATCAGATGACACACCTAGGACATTATGTTATACAATACATGCATGTTTTGTTCAATCAAGTTCATATTTATATCAAAAAACAGCTTTTACATTAGCATGTGACGTTCAGAACTAGCATACCCCCCGCAAACTTCCGGGGAATTTGCTAACAATTTACTAAATTACTCACGATAAACGTTCACAAAAAGGATAACAATTATTTTAAGAATTATAGATACAGAACTCCTCTATGCACTCGATATGTCCATCGTTATATCCGAATAGCGGCGTTTTGTTCGTGCGTCCCAGACACTATCCGAAATGGTAAATCAGGGTTGCGCGCATGGCGCAATTCGTGACAAAAAATGTCTAAATATTCCATTACCGTACTTCGAAGCATGTCAACCGCTGTTTAAAATCAATTTTTATGCAATTTATCTCGTATAAAAGCGATAATATTCCGACCGGGAATCTCCTTTTCGGCAAACAGAGGAAAAATCACAAAGACGGGGGCGGCCAGGTCACGCGCCTAAGCCCACAGTCCCTTGATCGGCCACTTGAGAAAGGCGATAATGTGTTTCAGCCTGGGGCTGGGATGACGACATTCTGTTTTTTTCTGTTCTTTTTGCCTGCCATTTGAGTTCTGTTATACTCACAGACAACATTCAAACAGTTTTAGAAACTTTGGAGTGTTTTCTATCCAAAGCCAATAATTATATGCATATTCTAGTTACTGGGCAGGAGTAGTAACCAGATTAAATCGGGTACGTTTTTTATCCAGCCGTGAAAATACTGCCCCCTAGCCATAACAGGTTAACCTGTGTCCTCCCCTTCATCTACACTGATTGAAGTGGATTTAACAGGTAACATCAATAAAGGATTATAGCTTTCACCTGGATTAATCTGGTCAGTCTATGTCATCGAAAGAGCAGGTGTTCTTATTGTGACTTACATTCTTCTTACGGAGGTCAATGGGACATGAAGATCCCCACATGGTTGAATAAGTACGGATCAAAATGTGTACAGTAGTTGAGGGTCATATCATGACTCTTCTGTAACACATTAACCTCTGGACGGACATCCAGCGAAAAATCCTATCTCCATTAGCATAACGAAATTTTAATTTTTTTTATTTTTCAAATATAGGACTATTTTATATTGTTTTATAGATACACCTCTCCTGAATCGAACCACGTTGTCCAATTTCAAAAAGGCTTTACAGCAAAAGCAAAACATTAGATTATGTTAGAGGAGTATATCGTAAAAGTCGCCACATAGCCATTTTCCGACCAATCACATGCATCACAAATAACCAAAAAACAGCTAAATGCAGCACTAACCTTTGACAATCTTCATCAGATGACACTCCTAGGTCATCATGTTACACAATACATGAATTGTTTTTTTCGATAAAGTTCATATTTATATATAAAAACAGCATTTTACATCGGCGCGTGACGTTGACTAACTATTTTCCCTCAAATGCGTCCGGTGAAAAAGCGCTACAATTTACTAAATTACTATTCGAAAACATTTTTTAAATGTAATATTGTCATTCTAAAATGTATAGACTAGCATCTCTTGAAAGCACCTGCAATGCCAGATTTAAAAAGAACTTTACTGGGTAATCACACTTTGCGATAAAAGGGGATGCGATACTCAGAAAAATAGGCTACCTTTACAGGTCAGCGCCATCTTGGCACAATCGCATATCAAATTGACTCTTGTATACTATTGTCAATAATCCCTTACCTTTGATTATCTTCATCAGAAGGCACTTCCAGGAATCCCAGGTCCACAACAAATGTATTTCCGTTCGAAAAAGTTAATCCTTTATGTCCCAATAGCTTGTTGTTGTTAGCGCGTTCTGAAGGCTGCTCCAAAAGTACCGTCGTTCGCGGGACTTCTCTCTCAACAAAATGCATTTTTAATTTTTTTAGGTTTGTTCAAACATGTCAAACGTTGTATAACATAAATCTTTAGGGCCTTTTTCAACCAGAGCTCCAATAAGATTCAAGGGGGACGGTTGCATTGTCTTTCTAAACGTTTCGAAAGGGGAGGGTAGCCAGGGGTGCCGGAGTCATAATGGTGATGGCCCTCTCCATGTGACCACTTTCCACAGACTCTCATTCTGTCAGTTTTCACAGTAGAAGGCTCAAATCTCTTTGTAAAGACTGGGGACATCTAGTGGAAGCAATAGGAAGTGCTCAATGAACCATAGCTCACGGTGTGATTTATAGGCAAAGTGATGAAGTTGAGTCTGCAATTCAGAATTCCACATCCTGTTACGATCTGTCTCGGGGTTTTGACTGCCATATGAGTTCTGTTATACTCACAGACACCATTCAAACAGTTTTAGAAACTTTAGGGTGTTTTCTATCCACAAGTATTAATTATATGCATATTCTAGCTTCTGAGTTTGAGTAGGAGGCCGTTTAAAATGGGCACTAATTTTTTTCAAAAATCGCTGTAGCGCCCCCTATCCTAGGCGACCGTCAAGAGGTTAACAGCCCTTCTCCACTTCACATTTAAGTTGGTCATACTGGTCTATAACGTACACATGAAGGGTCTATGTATGACGTCTATGCCGTAAAATACATTTTCCCATTCATAAAGCATTTATTGCGAAGCACTTCATGGTAATTACCTATGCAGTTTACCACTCTGATTCAGAACACTAACATTAGAGTCTATGTATGAATGCTATGCAGTCAATGTACTGTAATTTCTATTTTATAAAGCATTTAGCTATAATACCGACACAATACAGAATGTTAAATGAAATGTTAACAGTGTTAACAGGTCAAAGGTTTTAGAACACCTACTCATTCAAGGGTTTTTCTTTATTTTTACTATTTTCTACATTGTAGAATAATAGTGAAGACATCAAATACCACATAAGGAATCATTTAGTAACCAAATCAAAATATATTTCATATTTGAGATTCTTCAAATAGCCACCCTTTGCCTTAGTGACAGCTTTGCACACTCTTGGCATTCTCTCAACCAGCTTCACCTGGAATGCTTTTCCAACAGTCTTGAAGAAGTTCCCACATATGCTGAGGACTTGTTGGCTGCTTTTCCTTCACTCTTTCAGTCCGACTCATCCCAAACCATCTCAACTTGTTTGTGGAGGCCAGGTCATCTGATGCAGCACTCCATCACTCTCCTTCTTGGTAAAATAGCCCTTACACAGCCTGGAGGCGTGTTGGGTCATTGTCTTGTTGAAAAACAAATGATAGTACCACTAAGCCCAAACCAGACGGGATGGCGTATCACTGCAGAATGCTGTGGTAGCCATACTGGTTAAGTGTGCCTTGAATTCTAAACAAATCACAGACAGTGTCACCAGCTAAGCACCCCCACACTGACACATATCCTCCTCCATGTGGGAAATACACATGCGGAGATCATCCGTTCACCCACACCACGTCTCACAAAGACACGGCAGTTGGAACAAAAATTTCCAATTTGGACCCATCAGAGCAAAGGACAAATTTCCACCAGTCTAATGTCCATTCCTCATGTTTCTTGGACCAAGCAAGTCTCTTATTTTTATTGGTGTCCTTTAATAGTGGTTTCTTAGCAGCAATTCGACCATGAAGGCCTGATTCACTCAGTCTCCTCTGAACAGTTGATGTTGAGATGTGTCTGTTACTTGAACTCTGTGATGCATTTATTTGGGCAGCAATTTCTGAGGCTGGTAAATCTAATGAACTTATCCTCTGCAGCAGAGGTCACTCTGGGTCTTCCTTTCCTGTGGCAGTGCTCATGAGCGCCAGTTTCATCATAGTGCTTGATGGTTTTTGCGACTTCACTTGAAACTTTCAAAGTTCTTGAAATTTTCCGTATTGACTCACCTTCATGTCTTAAAGTAATGATGGACTGTCATTTCTCTTTGCTTATTTGAGCTGTTCTTGAGATAATCATGGACTTGTTATTTTACCAAATAGGGCTATTATACCTCCCCTACCTTGTCACAACACAGCTGATTGGCTCAAACACAATTAAGAAGGTGTGACGTAGAAGTCCGTCACTGGCCGCGGGCAGCATTTGGTACTTTAACGCACGCACACATTCATCACTCCTCCCTGCTCCGTTATCAGATAAGTTAACAATGTGGGTCGACACACAAGTTAACGTCTCTATCTTAGTACATACATTTCACACTTACTTCAGTAACCAGTTAGGGTATAAAGAAATAAAGACAGGTGTTCATATTTAATATAAGCAATATTTAGTATACTTATCGATGTTATGGATGAGCACGGTTGTTTGTTCTGTTCCTCTCTCTCTCCATCTCTGTAGCTTCCAGGTATGCTGGATAAGGACCCGAGCTAAGGGAATTGGGCTTACTTTGTAGTGCCTGTCCGGAATGGCTCATTAATGTAAACGGGCATATTGGAAGACACTGTCAGTAGTGATGTAATTTTGTAAATGTTATATTGTGATGTTGTTTCATAAACGTGTTGCAATGTATATATTTTGGTATGTTTAGATAAATGGAAACTGTATGTTGAATAGGTAATTGCTTAATTAATTAGTGTTAATTGTTCTGAGGGGAGGGGCTACCCCTACAAAAGGAGCCTCTCTTTCAGTTCAAGGAGAGGCATTTTGGATTGAGCTGTGGGTGGGGCAGCTTTGTTTTTAAGCTGTCTCATAAGGTATACGTTTGATGGCAGTACTGTTGTTTTGTTCCGGAATCACTATGTAAATAAACACCGTTGCACAGAAGAACTTTTGCGGCTCCGCCATCTTTTTATTTTTTATAGAGGTTAGGTTTTCCAGTTTAGCCTTCTGGCCTACTCTACGTGACATATGGTGGCAGCAGTGGGATGGCGCACCGCAAATCAGTGAATTCCAACAAGAGAGGTAAAGGAATGCGTACAGGATTGCGTTCTCAGCAGCAGCATCAACTGTCATAAAAGGTAATTGAAGTTGAAACTGGGTGGAATACCATGGAATCTTCTGGTGAAGAGGTTAATTATGAGAAACTAGGAGCCCGACCAAGGGGCCAAACACAACCAGAACTGTTAGAACTACCGGTTGAACCAGCAGATACAGCAATAAGAGACCAGCTAACTGAAGGAGCAGTTGGGGGACCAGAACCACACCCAACCATGGTAGCCCTTTTCCAGCAACTTTTCACCTGCCTTGAGAAGAGGGACGAAGACCTCAAGCAGGAGTTTCGGGGCCTACGCCAATCTATCCTCACAGCTCCTCACCAAGTGGAACTCGTCAGTGAGAGCCCAAGATTGGGTCTGCCAACACCAGGACGACAAAGGCTCGACACAGCAGGGAATTCAACTCCACAGCAGGATCCCCAAGCAGTAATGAGGCCAGCCCCAGCACCAGGAGACCAGTCCAGCAGTGTTAACGTTCATCTTCCAGCATTCCTGAGGAAGGAGCCAAAGATGCCCTCATACCAGCAGGGGGAGGACATTGAAAACTACTTGCTGAGGTTTGAGCGAATGGCCAAGACGTGGCAGTGGCCGGAAGTAGAGTGGGCCTGCAGGCTTGTCCCATTGCTCACGGGCAAGGCCTTAGAGGCTTACACAGCAATGGATGAGGGGCTGTCCAACGTCTACAAGGGCTTGAAGGAAGCGCTGCTGATGAAGTTCGACATCTCCTCGGAGACCTACCGTCAACGCTTTAGAGTTGCATCGACGCCATCGGGTGAGTCACCGACAGAGACGTACCACCGCCTCAAGGGTCTCTACCGACGATGGGTTCAACCAGAGGAGAAGACACAGGACGAGATCGGTGAGGTCATCATCCTCGAGCAACTTCTACAAGTTCTACCACACGACATTCGAACCTGGGTTCGAGAGCACGAGCCCAAGGACGGGCTTATGGCGGCCAAGCTTGCGCTGCAGTACCTTAATGCACGTAAAGGGGGCCCACCACGACCTGCAGCACCCGCTCCAAGGAGTCTCCGAGACACAAGGGACATCAGAGATACCCGAGATGGTGGAGGTAACTCTGGGGGTTATGTGTCTGGGAGGAGGGAGGTAAGGGATTATGCAGTTCGCTCTGATGGGAGGGGTCTGACCTGTTTTTACTGCCGACAGCAGGGGCACAAGGCTTCAATGTGTCCGCTACGTAAATCCAAGCTCTCAGGTTACTGTTATGTGCCCAGAGAGGGGGATGGTGTTCAGAATAGACAGACTGGGGAAGGGTCAGTCTTGGTACCTGTAAAAGTGAATGGTAAAAGTCTTACTGCAATGATTGACACCGGCAGTTCCCTGTCGTTGATCAGAAAATGTAATGTACCTGTTAATGACATTGATTACGGTCACCAGACACTGATCCAAGGTGTCCATGGTGACCAGTCACAGCAGCCCACAGCTGAACTCACAGTGGAGATTCAGGGTCAGAAATACCTCCTCAAAGTTGGGGTAATGGCGAAGCTACCTTTTGAGATGATTTTGGGGAGGGATGTGCCTGTACTCTCTGATCTGTTGGGAAGTGTGGGGGGTCAGCTATATGAACAGTCAGTTTGCCAGTCTGATGTTCAGGTGTCATGTTCAGTTGTCACTCGTGCACAGGCCAAAGCTGGTTTACAACCTCTGCCTGACTTGTGTGATAGTCTGTGTGAGGGGGGAACCAAAGGGCCCAGAAAGTCACGCCGCCAGCGGCGTCTTGAGAAGTATGTGGGAACCCCTGTACCTGTTGCTGATGTGTCTGGGTTAGAAGTGCAATGGGAAGTTCCACAAAATTTTGCTACACTGCAGAAGTCTGACGCAACCTTGAAAGGTTTATTTGATAAGGCCTTAGCTGGGGACAGCCAATCTTCATGTGGGGGAATATACACAGTAGACAACCACATACTCTACCTTGGGTCAGAAGCAGATAGCAGGAAGTTAGTGGTGCCATCTACATGTAGACCACTTGTTCTCAACCTTGCACATACAGTTCCATGGGCAGGCCATCTAGGGCAACATAAGACCTATCTTAGGCTAGGCTCCCGTTTCTTTTGGCCCTCCATGTATACTGATGTACAAACATACTGCAAAACATGCCCCACGTGCCAGAAAACCAGTGCTGTCCGTAGGTCTGACCGGGCTCCTCTATGTTCACTGCCAGTTATCTCTACCCCATTCAAGAGAATTGCAATGGACATTGTTGGACCCTTGGAGAAGAGTAGTGCAGGTTACCAGTATATATTGGTGATCTGTGACTATGCCACCCGGTTCCCAGAAGCCTTCCCACTCCGTTCCATAACCACTCCAAAAATAATCAGTGCTCTTGTTCAGCTCTTTTCTCGTGTAGGAATCCCAGATGAAATCCTGACGGACCAAGGCACAAACTTCACTTCACGACTGATGGTTCAACTCCACCGACAGCTGGGCATTAAAGGCTTGAGGACCACTCCCTACCATCCCCAAACGGATGGGCTTGTAGAGAGATTCAATCAAACGCTCAAGAATATGCTGAGGAAGTTTGTGGCTGACACTGGTAAAGACTGGGATAAGTGGTTACCCTTTCTGCTTTTTGCTTACAGGGAGGTGCCTCAGGCATCGACAGGTTTCTCACCATTCGAACTCCTCTATGGATGGCCAGTGCAGGGACCACTGGACCTGCTGAAGAAGTGCTGGGAAGGTTCCCCAGTAGCTACCTCAGGACAGGGGATTGTTCAGTACGTTCTCCAGATGCGAGACAGGCTGGAGCGGTACCGAGAGGAGGCTAGGGCAAATCTTCAGCAAGCCCAGAAGGCCCAGAAGCGAGGGTATGACCAGCACGCTCGCCACAGAGCGTTTGAGCCAGGACAGAAAGTCCTGCTCCTCCTTCCCTCGTCTACCAGCAAGCTCCTTGCGCAGTGGCAAGGGCCGTACCTAATCGGGAGGAAGATGGGCCCGGTGACCTACGAGGTGCTGCACCCGGACAAGGGTAAGGAGAAGCAAACCTACCATGTGAACCTCCTCAAGGCCTGGGAGGAGAAAGGGGAACTCTCCAAGGTAAAGTCCTTTCTGGTCCGCAGAGTAGAAGAGGACGAGTCAGATGGGGTCACAGAGGCATGGAAAGGACGAGCAGAGGTCATACTGGCTCACCTAGAAGAAGACAAGCAAGTTGAGCTGAAGCAGCTGTTTGACAAGTATCCGGCCCTCTTCAGTCAGAGGCCAGGAAGAACCAAAGTCCTGGAACACGTCATTCGTTTGAAGCCTGGCCAGAACCCTGTCCGCCAGCATCCTTACCGTGTGCCTGAGAGGCTGGTGGTAGCCCTCAAAGAAGAGGTCCACACCATGATAGAGATGGATGTTGTCGAGCCATCATCAAGTGAATGGAGCAGCCCTATTGTCATTGTCCCAAAGAAGGATGGCTCTTTGCGTGTCTGCATGGACTTCCGTAAGGTGAATGCCATCTCCCAGTTTGATGCCTACCCCATGCCCCGCATTGACGACTTACTGGAGAGAATCGGTAGAGCTCATTACATCACCACATTGGATCTCTGCAAAGGGTACTGGCAGGTGCCCCTGGACAAACAATCCAAGGCCTACACTGCCTTCCGGACACCGATGGGCCTGTTCCAGTTTAAGGTCATGCCGTTTGGCCTTCATGGGGCCCCTGCAACTTTCCAGAGGCTTATGGACAAGGTCCTCCAGGACTGTGACGATTACTGTGCTGCTTACTTGGATGACGTGGTGATCTACAGTCACTCCTGGGAGGAGCACATACAGCATCTTAGCAGAGTCCTGGGGAAGATCCATGATGCAGGCCTCACGCTTAACCTCCTGAAGTGTGAGTGGGCAAAACAGGAGACTAAGTATCTGGGTTACCAGCTGGGTAAGGGTGAAGTTCGACCTCAGGTGGACAAAGTGGAGTCCATCAGGAACAGCCCTCAACCCAGAACCAAGACACAGGTGAAGTCCTTCCTAGGTCTGGCAGGATGGTACCGGAGATTCATTCCGCAGTTTTCGACCATCGCTGTCCCTCTAACCAACCTCACTTCAAAGGTGGCCAGCAACCCTGTGAAGTGGACTGAGGAGTGTGAGGAAGCCTTCAGGATACTGAAAAAACGACTGTGCTCATTCCCTGTTCTCCAGACCCCTGATTTTCAGAAGAGGTTTCTCGTGCAGGTGGACGCTTCGGCTGTGGGAATTGGAGCTGTACTGGCCCAAGGGGAGCCAGGAGAAGAGCTTCCTGTACTGTACCTGAGTCGGAAGCTGTTGCCGAGGGAAACCAGGTATTCGACAATCGAGAAGGAGTGCCTGGCTATAAAGTGGGCCCTAGATAGCCTCCGTTACTACCTTCTTGGGAGGGAATTTGACCTGCACACAGACCACAGAGCACTGACCTGGATCCAGACCATGAAGGACCGGAATTCTCGTGTGACCAGGTGGTATCTGGAGCTCCAGCCTTTCAGGTTCTGTGTCCGTCATAAGGCAGGAAAAGAAAATGTCACGGCAGACTACCTATCCAGACTCCCGAACCTGGTCGCTTCAGGAGAGGAGGAAGGTAATGTGACGTAGAAGTCCGTCACTGGCCGCGGGCAGCATTTGGTACTTTAACGCACGCACACATTCATCACTCCTCCCTGCTCCGTTATCAGATAAGTTAACAATGTGGGTCGACACACAAGTTAACGTCTCTATCTTAGTACATACATTTCACACTTACTTCAGTAACCAGTTAGGGTATAAAGAAATAAAGACAGGTGTTCATATTTAATATAAGCAATATTTAGTATACTTATCGATGTTATGGATGAGCACGGTTGTTTGTTCTGTTCCTCTCTCTCTCCATCTCTGTAGCTTCCAGGTATGCTGGATAAGGACCCGAGCTAAGGGAATTGGGCTTACTTTGTAGTGCCTGTCCGGAATGGCTCATTAATGTAAACGGGCATATTGGAAGACACTGTCAGTAGTGATGTAATTTTGTAAATGTTATATTGTGATGTTGTTTCATAAACGTGTTGCAATGTATATATTTTGGTATGTTTAGATAAATGGAAACTGTATGTTGAATAGGTAATTGCTTAATTAATTAGTGTTAATTGTTCTGAGGGGAGGGGCTACCCCTACAAAAGGAGCCTCTCTTTCAGTTCAAGGAGAGGCATTTTGGATTGAGCTGTGGGTGGGGCAGCTTTGTTTTTAAGCTGTCTCATAAGGTATACGTTTGATGGCAGTACTGTTGTTTTGTTCCGGAATCACTATGTAAATAAACACCGTTGCACAGAAGAACTTTTGCGGCTCCGCCATCTTTTTATTTTTTATAGAGGTTAGGTTTTCCAGTTTAGCCTTCTGGCCTACTCTACGTGACAGAAGGAAAGAAATTCCACAAATTAACTTTTAACCTTTTCACACGTACCAACACACTGGTGTGATCATTCTACAGTGGTCCCTGTAGCATTTGAGCTGGCCACACTGTTTCAGAAACATTTTGCACAAACACAGTCCTTACAAAGTTATGTCCAGAATGTGACTGGTTTATTTTTGGATGCAATGTTCAGACATTCACAGAAGTAGCTACAGCATAATACAGACAAAAGATGGTTGCTTCAACAATCAGCATTTGAGCTGGCCACACTGTTTCAGAAACATTTTGCACAAACACAGTCCTTACAAAGTTATGTCCAGAATGTGACTGGTTTATTTTTGGATGCAATGTTCAGACATTCACAGAAGTAGCTACAGCATAATACAATCATCCAAACCAGAAAAATGTAGGCTACATTTGTCCTAGCGCTAACTGAGGAAAGATTGACATAACACAAGTGGTCATATTTTTATAACTCTCGGGTGACAGAAACTTCAATATGAATTAGCTAATAGCAATTACTATTTATAATTAATCACATCACAGGTGAGCACAACATTGATCAAAATAATTGAGTAAAACACTTTCTAGAAATCAAAAGTAATCTGATGCTGAGTAGTTTATGCGCGCCACCATGCTTGTTTTTTTCCGCATCAACCAAAGATAATAAGAGGAGACAAGATGAGTTTGGTTTGGTTGTAGTATGCACATTGAAGGGCCTGTGTCATCTACGATCATCCACTTCCCTTCACTCACTTCCGGAAGTTTACCCGAAAGATGAGTGAACCATTCCTTCACCTCATTATACCATCTTTTGTCTGGCAGATTACGTGACACCCAGAATGCATTGTATAATGTCAACAAAAATGGAGCCACACATAGCTGGCAAATAGCTTAGCTCATTATAATCAGTACAATCTTCAAAAATGTATTTTACACACATCATCGGTGTCCATTACAATATACGGAATAATTGGAATACATTATTTGTCACCATTAACTGAAAACATGTGAATAAAACTGTAAATACTTTATGCTTCATACACACACGTAGATAGATAGATACTCATACTACATACACACACACTCATTTGATTTACACAACATGCCTACATCTATGCAGATGCAAAATATATTTTTTTGGTGAAACAAGAAATAAGACAAAAAACAGAACTTGAGTGCGCATAATTATTCACCCCCCCCCACTGCTCCTTCAAGTTGGATGGGTTCCGCTGATGTACAGCAATCTTTAAGTCATACCACAGATTCTCAATTGGATTGAGGTCTGGGCTTTCACTAAGCCATTCCAATACATTTAAATGTTTCCCCTTAAACCACTCACGTGTTGCTTTAGCAGTATGCTTAGGGTCAATGTCCTGCTGGAAGGTGAACCTCCGTCCCAGTCTCAAATCTCTGGAAGACTGAAACAGGTTTCCCTCAAAAATGTCCCTGTATTTAGCATCATCCTTCAATTCTGACCAGTTCCCAGTCCCTGCCGATGAATAACATCCCCACAGCATGATGCTGCCACCACCATGCTTCGCTGTGGGGATGGTGTTCTCGGGGTGATGTGAGGTGTTGGTTTTGCGCCAGACATAGCGTTTTCCCTGATGGCCAAAAAGCTCAATTTTAGTCTCATCTGACCAAAGTACCTTCTTCCATATGTTTGGGGAGTCTCCCACATGCCATTTGGCAAGCACCAAACATGTTTACTTATTTTTTTTCTGGCCACTCTTCCATAATGCCCAGCTCTGTGGAGTGTACAGCTTAAAGTGGTCCTACGGACAGATACTCCAATCTCCGCTGTGGAGCTTTGCAGTTTATCTTTGGTCTCTTTGTTGCCTCTCTGATTAATGCCCTCCTTGCCTGGGCCATGTGTTTTGGTGGGTGGCCCTCTCTTGGCAGGTTTGTTGTGGTGCCATATTCTTACCATTTTTTAATAATGGATTTATTGGTGCTCCGTGGGATGTTCAAAGTTTCTGATATTTTTTATAACCCAACCCTGATCTGTACTTCTCTACAACTTTGTCACTGACCTGTTTAGAGAGCTCCTTGGTCTTCATGGTGCTGCTTGCTTGGTGGTGCCCCTTGCTTAGTGGTGTTGCAGATTCTGGGACCTTTCAGAACATGTGACAGATCATGTGACACTTAAATAAAGTCCACCTGTATGCAATCTAACTAATTATGTGACTTCAGAAGGTAATTGGTTGTACCAGATCTTATTTATGGGCTTCATAGCAAAGGTACATATGCACACACCACTTTTCCACTTTTTATTTTTAATAATTTTACGAAAACAAGTAATTTTTTTCATTTCACTTCACCAATTTGGACTATTTTGTGTATGTCCATTACATGAAATCCAAATAAAAATAAATTTAAATTACAGGTTGTAATGTAACAAAATAGGATTAACGCCAAGGGGGGTGAATACTTTTGCAAGGCACTGTATCTAAAGTTTTTATGTTTAAGGAAAACAACAAGGAAGGTAAAGCCATCGCCAGCAAGAAAATGTTTAAATTCTTGCGCAAATATATGCTTACTTGATCTGGGCAAACATGAGGGATGTTCAATGGGTTCTCCTGGACGAGAGAAGTTTATTTGGCTCAGTAAAGTCTCAAGCATAAATTGTCCGCAACACTGAAATTGACTACTTCCATGTGAATTAATGAGGAGGCGGAACACACCTCAATTCAAACTATTGTTAGAAAATACAACTTGTTAGAAAATAATTTGAAATTGACAAGTTGAAACATAGCCTATAGATAATTAGCAGGCAGCGCGTGTTAACTGTCCTGTTGCGTAATAATCACATTTTGGAACAGTGAGTGCATTCTGACATCACGTGCATAAAACAACTCACGCTGGGGTGACCGTTAGAGATATTTGGAACTCACATGTGAAAAGGTTAAGAAGGCACACCTGTTAATTGAAATGCATTCCAGTTGACTACCTCATGAAGCTGGTTGAGAGATTGCCAAGAGGGTGCAAAGCTGTCATCAAGGCAAAGGGTGATTCCAAAAGATTGGAAAGCAGCTGCTGTCATCCCCCTCTTCAAAGGAGGGGACACTCTTGACCCAAACTGCTACAGACCTATATCTATCCTACACTGCCTTTCTAAGGTCTTCGAAAGCGAAGTCGGCAAACAAATCACCGACCATTTCGAATCCCACCGCACCTTCTCCGCTATGCAGTCTGGTTTCGGAGCTCGTCATGGGTGCACCTCAGCCACGCTCAAGGTCATAAACGATATGGTAACCGCCATCGATAAGAAATAATACTGTGCTGCTGTATTCATTGACATGGCCAAGGCTTTCGACTCTGTCAATCACCACATCCTCATCGGCAGACTCAATAGCCTTGGTTTCTCAAATGATTGCCTCGCCTGGTTCACCAACTACTTCTCTGATAGAGTTCAATGTGTCAAATCAGATGGCCTGTTGTCCGGGCCTCTGGTAGTCTCTATGGAGGTGCCACAGGGTTCAATTCTTGGGCCAACTCTTTTCTCTGTATACATCAATGATGTCGCTCTTGCTGCTGGTGAGTCTCTGATCCACCTCTACGCAGACGACACCATTCTGTATACTTCTGGCCCTTCTTTGGACACTGTGTTAACAACCCTCCAGACGAGCTTCAATGCCATACAACTCTCCTTCGTGGCCTCCAACTGCTCTTAAATACAAGTAAAACTAAATAGAAGCTCTTCAACCGATCGCTGCCCGCACCTGCCCGCCCGTCCAGCATCACTACTCTGGACGGTTCTTACTTAGAATATGTGGACAACAACAAATACCTAGGTGTCTGGTTAGACTGTAAGCTCTCCTTCCAGACTCACATCAAACATCTCCAATCCAAAGTTAAATCTAGAATTGGCTTCCTATTTTGCAAAAAAAGCATCCTTCACTCATGCTGCCAAACATACCCTCATAAAACTGACCATCCTACCGATCCTCGACTTCGGCGATGTCATTTACAAAATAGCCTCCAAAACCCTACTCAATAAACTGGATGCAGTCTATCACAGTGCCATCCGTTTTGTCACCAAAGCCCCATATACTACCCACCACTGCGACCTGTACACTCTCGTTGGCTGGCCCTCGCTTCATACTCGTCGCCAAACCCACTGGCTCCAGGTCATCTACAAGACCCTGCTAGGGAAAGTCCCCCCTTATCTCAGCTCACTGGTCACCGTAGCAGCACCCACCTGTAGCACGCGCTCCATCAGGTATATCTCTCTAGTCACCCCCAAAGCCAAATCCTCCTTTGGCCGTCTCTCCTTCCAGTTCTCTGCTGCCAATGACTGGAACAAATTACAAAAATCTCTGAAACTGGAAACACTTATCTCCCTCACTAGATTTAAGCACCAACTGTCAGAGCAGCTCACAGATCACTGCACCTGTACATAGCCCATCTATAATTTAGCCCAAACAACTACCTCTTCCCCTACTGTATTTATTTATTTCTTTATTTTGCTCCTTGGCACCCCATTATTTATATTTCTACTTTGTACTTTCTTCCACTACAAATCTACCATTCCAGTGTTTTACTTGCTATATTGTATTTACTTTGCCACCCTTATCTCACCTCATTTGCTCACATTGTATATAGACTTATTTTTCTATTGTATTATTGACTGTATGTTTGTTTTACTCCATGTGTAACTCTGTGTTGTTGTATGTGTCGAACTGCTTTGCTTTATCTTGGCCAGGTTGCAATTGTAAATGAGAACTTGTTCTCAACTTGCCTACCTGGTTAAATAAAGGTGAAATACATTTTTTTTAAATTGAAGAATCTCAAATATAAAATATATTTTGATTTGTTTAACACTTTTTTGTTAGTACATGATTCCATATGTGTTATGTCATAGTTTTGATGTCTTCACTACTTTTCTACAATGTAGAAAACAGTCAAAATAAATAAAAACCTTTGAATGAGTAGGTTTTCCAAAACTTTTGACCAGTAGTGTATTTACATTTTCCAAATGTAGCAAAGAAAACAATTGCTTAGGACAGAGCCGAAGAATCCTACCGTTGACATGTTATCGGTTAGACTTTTCTTGAATAGATTTAACAAAGATTAATATTCAAAGCCTTCAAATTCAACTCCCCATTTCAGTCTCATAGCAATAACTACAGTGGGGGGAAAAAGTATTTGATCCCCTGCTGATTTTGTATGTTTATCCACTGACAAAGAAAGGATCAGTCTATAATTTTAATGGTAGGTTTAATTGAACACTGAGAGACAGAATAACAACACAAATATCCAGAAAAATGCATGTCAAAAATGTTATAAATTGATTTGCATTTTAATGAGGGAAATAAGTATTTGACCCCCTCTCAATCAGAAAGATTTCTGGCTCCCAGGTGTCTTTTATACAGGTAATGATCTGAGATTAGGAGCACACTCTTAAAGGGAGTGCTCCTAACCGCAGCTTGTTACCTGTAAAAAAGACACCTGTCCACAGAAGCAATCAGATTCCAAACTCTCCACCATGGCCAAGACCAAAGAGCTCTCCAAGGATGTCAGGGACAAGATTGTAGACCTACACAAGGCTGGAATGGGCTACAAGACCATCACCAAGCAGCTTGGTGAGAAGGTGACAACATTTGGCGCGATTATTCGCAAATGGAAGAAACACAAAAGAACTGTCAATATCCCTCGGCCTGGGGCTCCATGCAAGATCTCACCTCGTGGAGTTGGAATGATCATGAGAACGGTGAGGAATCAGCCCAGAACTACACGGGAGGACCTTGTCAATGATCTCAAGGAAGCTGGGACCATAGTCACCAAGAAAACAATTGGTAACACATTACGCCGTGAAGGACTGAAATCCTGCAGCGCCCGCAAGGTCCCCCTGCTCAAGAATACATATACATGCACATCTGAAGTTTGCCAATGATGAACATCTGAATGACTCAGAGGACAACTGGTGAAAGTGTTGTGGTCAGATGAGACAAAATGGAGCTCTTTGACATCAACTCAACTCGCCGTGTTTGGAGGAGGAGGAATGCTGCCCATGACCCCAAGAACACCATCTCCACCGTCAAACATGGAGGTGGAAACATTATGCTTTGGGGGTGTTTTTCTGCTAAAGGGACAGGACAACTTCACCGCATCAATGGGACGATGGACGGGGCCATGTACCGTCAAATCTTGGGTGAGAACCTCCTTCCCTCAGCCAGGGCATTGAAAATGGGTCGTGGATGGGTATTCCAGCATGACAATGACCCAAAACACACAGCCAAGGCAACAAAGGAGTGTCTCAAGAAGAAGCACGATAAGGTCCTGGAGTGGCCTAGCCAGTCTCCAGACCTTAATCCCATAGAAAATCTGTGGAGTGAGCTGAAGGTTCGAGTTGCCAAACGTCAGCCTCAAAACCTTAATGACTTGGAGAAGATCTGCAAAGAGGAGTGGGACAAAATCCGTCCTGAGATATGTGCAAACATGGTGGCCAACTACAAAAAACGTCTGACCTCTGTGATTGCCAACATGGGTTTTGCCACCAAGTACTAAGTCATGTTTTGCAGAGGGGTCAAATACTTATTTCCCTCATTAAAATGCAAATCATTTTATAACATTTTTGATATGCGTTTTTCTGGATTTTTTTGTTGTTATTCTGTCTCTCACTGTTCAAATAAACCTACTATTAAAATTATAGACTGATCATTTCTTTGTAAGTGGGCAAACGTACAAAATCAGTAGGGGATCAAATACTTTTTTCCCCCACTGTATTTAAGTGAGTTAAAGGTACTAACACAGGGTGGCAAAGCTAGCTATCATTTCCCCCTTATTCACCAATGTAGCTAGCTACCTAGCTAAGCCCCTGTCAATGTCAACACTTTTTCCAACACAATCAGTAAATGTCACATAATCATCCTAAATAACATTTAGTTATAATAGTGAGGTAACGATAGCTAAGACCTACTTTTGCACATTATAATACTTTTTCTTCTTTGAGGTTTATTGGCAGACTACAACCTATTACGTGTTTTGCCACCACAGTGGCAATACAGTGTAGTGAACGACAGAAAAGAAATCCATTGCAGGAAAGGGGGGGAAAAAACAACATCATACAAAATAGATAGATAAAAAAACATCCCACTCCTTCCGTCACAGTCCAATTCAAATCACATCCCTACACACTTAGGGGCCTGTGATGCTGAACATTCTTCAACAGGATTTCTTGTAAGGCCTTGACTGTAAAATCCCAAACAGCGTTCAGCTGCACTCACAATGATGCCAATTTTCTCAAATTTCTTCTCTGTTTGTGCTGTGCAGTTGATGACCATATAAATAAATGACAGAGTCCACCTTTTTCACATGCATTATATGAAGACGTTATTTAATCATATTACAACCAACTAGTCTCTGATGTTACTACCAGGTAAATAAGTATTTTCATGACAAAATCAAAATGTCATAGGAAAGACATGTTTTAATTATCTGGTCAGATACAACCAGGTAAAAATACATATTATTCTGGTTGCTAAGGATACATAAAATGTTTTTAGAAAAACCTGTATACAACATGATGATGTCATAAAAGATGTCATAACATCATTTCAAACATTTTTGCATTTTGGGATGGGGCTTGTTGATATTGTATCTTGAAAAGCTTAGAAATGTTGCACATAAGAAAAGTTGGCAACTGATCTCCAAAGTCCTGTCTGTTTCAGACAGATTTTCTACTGATGAAATCTGGTCATTACTACTGGGGCTATGCTGGCTAGCTTTCAAATGTGCCCCCACTCTTTCCGTTGATTAAGTTTCCTTCCGCAAAAAGCTCTTGGAATATATTAATTTCATTGTTATTGTGATGGCAATCATCCAGCTCAGCAGCAAACTATTTTCACTTTAAAATTACTTTTCTGTTCTCTGCTTCATTTGGTATGACTATATTAGTGACAGGGCAGGGTTTCTCAAAGTGAGTTTATATGATTGACTGAACAGGCATATTGTCAAGGCTTTCACTCCAAGGTGAGGGACTATGTTTCCTTTTCAAATGCCTTAAAATGGTAACAAAGACCCTGTGGAAGTGAATATTGACAAATTGATTTAACGTATTTGTGAGGGAAATGTAATCAGTGGCTTCCATCGATGTCAGGTATAAATTATATGCTCTGGGATGAGCTGGAAATGCATTGATGGTCCAGATCTGTAAAAAAAAATGCATCATGTACCATTCTCTCCCCTTTCTCTTAGAGACAGTAACACATTATATGTGCTAGGAACTGATTTAGAATTCAGCTGAAGTGACATTTTGTCAGTCATCTTACCCATAACATGGTTCTTTGGAACAAATGAAAATGTATGCTGAAAAGCTGAAATACTGTTCATAACAAAAACAACAACAACAAAAAATACATTGATTTATTCGAGGCCCACATCCACCAACATCAGAATTGGTACTGCCAATTCCTGTATTTCTTAATAAAACCCATCTTTTTGAATGTGTGCATTGGAAGCACTTTCAACCAATTCCATCCCATATTTTAATATCAGGCTGAATGGGTTGAAAATGTCCTTTTGTCCTTACAGGTCAATACATTTCCTGGCAGGCCATGAGGAATTTCATCACATTTACACAGTGATGGCTTCCAAAGATTTTCAACTAGGATCCACTACACTAATCCCACATGGATGTTCTGTCTAATGGACTCAATAAGTCCAATGGAGTGAGAATAGAGTTTCCTACGAGGTGTAAGGTATTTTACTATTATTTGACTAGTATTTTAAAATGATCTGTTAATGGAAAGCAGTATGTTAATAATGTTGAAGAAAGACCACTTGACAAGGAGCCTCTGGAGAGTTTTCTGGGGAGAGCGCAACACTGGTAGGGCAGTCGAGGCGCTCCCACCTATGCTCCTTGCTCTAGCTGCTGTTATTGAAGGAACCATCAAGTCTGGAACCAACAGAACCCTGAACAGCTTCTTTACCCCTACCTATAAAGTATGTACATATCTACCTCAATTACCTCGTACCCCTGCACATCGACTCAGTAGCGTACCCCATGTATACTGTACAGCCAAGTTACTCATTACTCGTTACTCATTGTGTATTTATTTCTCGTGTTATTACTTTTCTATTATTTCACTCCTTTCTTTCTCTCTTCATTGTTGGGAAGGGCCCCTAAGTAAGCATTTCACTGTTAATCTACACGTTGTTTATGAAGCGTTTGATAAACAACATTAGATTTGATTAATTGATACAATAATACTCTCCAGTGCACAAATGAATAAAGCCATTCAACTGAACTATATTCTGTAAGACATACAGTATACACTAATCACTTGGCTAGACTGTAAGTACAGTGGCTAGACTGTAATTACTATAAACATGAAAGTACAAACCTACTATAAAGACGAAAGTACACTGTTTTTCACGTTGGCTTGTGACATCATTTTGTGATATTTATACAAATATTTCACTGTTAGCAGTGGACAAGTGAATATATGTGTTCAAATCAAAATGTATTAGGGTTAGGGTTAGGGTGCGCCGAATACAGGTGTAGACCTTACGGTGAAATGCTTACTTACGAGCCCATAACCAACAATGCAGTTTCCAAAAAATATGAGTAAGAATAAAAGTAACAAGTAATTAAAGAGAAGCAGTAAAATAAAAATAGCGAGACTATACACAGGGGTGGTACCGGTACAGAGTCAATGTGCATGGGCACCGGTTAGTTGAGGTAATATGTACATGTAGGTAGAGTTATTAAAGTGACTATGCATAGATTACAACAAATTAAATTAATTGAAATTGTATGTCACATGCGCCGAATACAACAGATGTAGACCTTACAGTGAAATGCTTAATTACAAGCCCTTAACCAACGATGCAGTTTTTTAAGAAAATACCCAAAAAATTAAAATTAAGAAAAAAGAGATAACAAAAGCAAATAATTAAAGACCAGCAGTGAATAACAATAGCGGGGCTATATACAGGGGGTACTGGTACAGAGTAAAGGTGTCAATGTGCGGGGGAACCGGTGTCAAGGTAATTGAGATAATTATGTACATGCAGGTAGGGTTGTTAAAGTGGCTATGCATAGATAATAACAGAGAGCAGTGTAGTAGCAGGTAGCAGTGTGTGTGTGTGTGTGGGGGGGGGGGGGGGGGGGGGGTTCAAATGGTCTGGGTATTTTGATTAGCTGTTCAGGAGTCTTATGGCTTGGGGGTAGAAGCAGTTTAGAAGCCTCTTGGACCTAGACTTGGTGCTCCGGTACTGCTTGCCGTGCGGTAGCAGAGAGAACAGTCTGTGACTAGGGTGGCTGAAGTCTTTGACAATTTTTAGGGCCTTCCTCTGACACCGCCTGGTGTAGAGGTCCTGGATGGCAGGAAGCTTGGCCCCGGTGATGTACTGGGCCGTACGCACTACCCTCTGTAGTGCTTTGTGGTTGGAGGCCGAGCAGTTGCCTACCAGGCAGTGATGCAACCAGTCAGGATGCTCTCGATGGTGCAGCTGTAGAAACTTTTGAGGATCTGAGGAACCATTCCAAATATTTTCAGTCTCCTGAGGGGGAATAGGATTTGTCGTGCTCTCTTCATGACTGTCTTGGTGTGCTTGGACCATGTTAGTTTGTTGGTGATGTGGACACCAAGGAACTTGAAGCTCTCAACCTGCTCCCCTACAGCCCCGTCAATGAGAATGAGGGCGTGCTCGGTCCTCCTTTTCCTGTAGGCCACAATCATCTTCTTTGTCTTGATCACGTTGAGGGAGACGTTGTTGTCCTGGCACCACACGGCAAGGTCTCTGACCTCCTCCCTACACGCTGTCTCATCGTTGTTGGTGATCAGGCCTACCACTGTTGTGTCATCGGCAAACTAAATGATGGTGTTAGTCGTGCCTGGCCGTGCAGTCATGAGTGAACAGGGAGTACAGGAGGGGACTGAGCATGCACCCCTGAGGGGCCCCTGTGTTGAGGATCAGCGTGGTGGATGTGTTGTTACCTAACCTTACGACCTCGGTGCGGCCCGTCAGGAACTCCAGGATCCAGTTGCAGAGGGAGGTGTTTAGTCCCAGGGTCCTCAGCTTATTGATGAGCTTTGAGGGCACTCTGGTGTTGAATGTTGAGCTATAGTCAATGAATAGCATTCTCCCTTAGGTGTTGCTTTGTCCAGGTGGGAAAGGGCAGTGTGGAGTGTAATAGAGATTGCATCATTTGTGGATCTGTTAGGGTGGTATGCAAATTGGAGTGGGTCTAGGGTTTCTGGGATAATGCATTCTGTAAGATGTACCATCTGTAAAGTACTTTTACAGTGGCTAGACAAACTAGAAACATGAAACATGCTTTTATATTTTCAGGTGGGTTTGTCTAGCATTTTGGGAAAACATTTTACTGTTAGCTCAGGCACCAAAGCATAATCAGCTTTCTCTCATGTTTGCAATGACATCATTGCAGTGTAATGTGACCAGCATTTAGAGTGGATCTGCAACCCTTGTTCAGTAATGCGATTAGTGTTGCAATGTTTTAATGTAACACTAAGCCTTTATTGGGGAGCCTTTATTGCTTTCTAAAACAATTTATTGCATATCATTGTGACGTTCGTCCTCTCCATGGTTTAAGGGCGACGAAGTTCATCTGAGAGCTCATTCAATCCCGTGCAGACTCAGAGGATGGGAGACATTGGTATTCAGCTGACTGTGTCTGCCATATCTGGGCCTCACTTCCAAGAGCCTTTGCAGCATTAAGTTAACTTTTAGATCCTACTGCAGGTGCATTGCTAGCATTCAAGTTGTTTCCCCAAAAATATTGTTGCACTGAACTGAAACGTACTCACTTTACTAACTCGCTCTCTCTCTCTGTGAATGCTGATGTGCCTGAAGCAAAATATGCATTATAATTATGCCTACTTTGTCAAGGGTTTTATAACTCTGCAATAAGTCATGAATTAACTCAATACTGAAATATGCAGTATTGTCCTTCCCTTATACACCCACTAGCTTAATGTATTGTTTTCCCTGTAACAGTGACATGGAAGTACAGTATTGTACCTGATGCCTGCATTTCCAGTACATTTTCACTCTCAGACCTGAGAGTGGCACAAGATCAAGGGATCAAGTGTCATTCTGTAAAAATGTGACCTGCATGGCCATAATCCCAGCAGGCTTGCAATTTGAGCATTGACAGATCTGGGATACCTTTGAAAGGTGGTTTACCAAATACAGCATGTGGTCCTCAGCTGAAGCGAGGCTGCGTAAGCACTGAGCCGGAACCATGGGTATGGAGGTGGGAGCCCCAGGACCTGAGGCCCCCTCCCTGGACGAAAGTAGGCCACAGGAAAAGAGGCCAACACCTGACTTGCCTGTGGCTACCTGCCAAGCCGACTGCATAGGACTTCACTCTACACGGGGAAAGGAGTGGTGAAACACATACACACGCTGTACACACACACCGTACAAACACAAACACTAAATCAAGTGTTATTCCCATGTGGATATAGGCAGATAAGAACGCAGGCACACACAAACATGCTTGTGTTTAATAGCGGGAACCGGGCTACCGAGATTTACAGAGATTTCCCGACCACACCCACTCCCGTTTCCCGGGATAAATAACTGCGAGAAAATGGTAAATTATAATGAATTATTGCTATGAACAGCATAACGTGAAATTAAACTGTTAAATGATATGCAACGTCTAAATCTGGCTCCTTTACGACCTTCTCTGCTCTGCTATCTGCATGATAGCAGATAGACCGCTGCACCACTCGGGAGCTAAGGCACTTAATCTCAGTGCAAGAGGCATCATTACAGTCTCTGGATTGGATCCAGGCTGTATCACATCCGGCCGTGATTGGGAGTCCCATAGGGCGGCACACAATTGGCCCAGCGTCATCTGGGTTTGGCCAGGGTAATCCGCCATTGTAAATAAGAATTTGTTCTTAACTGACTTAACTGACTAGTTAAATAAAGGTTAAATAAAATAAATATAAAAAATAAAAGATCAATCATCAATCAAAGCGCTCCATTTTAGTATGGAGCACAGTATCATATCATTAATAGGTAACTTTTTTTCTTGTGACAGGTACATTTGCTGCAGTGTATGTCTAATTTACACATCTCCATATTGGCTTTCGGGGGCCATCATAACTTTTTTCGTAAAGAAGATTTGCTGCCTCAGTTCTAAAACAGCCTATCACACGAAAATGTATGCTTTAATTGAGTGAGCACTGTCTCTTTCTATCTTCATAAATTCCATTCAAATTGCATCCAAAGTAGATCATCCTGTTTTGAAGATTGATATACTCATTGGCCAGTTTATTAGGTATACCACCCCATTCACAAAAATGGATCACTACTACCAACAGTGAGTCACGTGGCCGTGGCTTGTTATATAAAGCAGGCAGACATGTATGGGCAAAACGAGTGTCCTTAGAGACTTAGTGCATTATATGATAAGAGAGGTCGAAGGAGAATGGCAAGAATCGTGCAAGCTAACAGTCAGGCCACAAACAGACAAATAACGGCACACATTGGCATCTCAGAATGACCAACGTATCTACTCTTGGTACGGATGGGCTATTGCAGCAGACAACAGCATCGGGTTTCACTCCTATCAGCTAAAAACAAGAAAAAGCGGCTCCAGTGAGCACGCGCTCACCAACACTGGACAATTAAGGAGTGGAAAAATATTGCCTGGAACTTGACAGCCATTTCAGTTTAATTGAGTGGCCTGCGCATTCCCCAGAACTCAACCCAATAGAGAATCTTTGGGATGAGATGATACGGGCTGTTAGCGGCAACTGTGTGATGCCATCGCTACAGCATGGACCAACATCCCTGTGGAATATTTCCAACACCTTGTAGAATGCCATGAAGAATACAGGCTGTTCTGGAGTCAAAGGGAGTCTGACCAGTATGAGATGGGTGTACCTAATAAACTGACAGGTGTGTGTATGTATGTATGTATGTATGTATGTATGTATGTATGTATGTATGTATGTATGTATGTACAGTCGTGGCCAAAAGTTTTGAGAATGACACAAATATTAATTTCCACAAAGTTTGCTGCTTCAGTGTCTTTAGATATTTTTGTCAGATGTTACTATGGAATACTGAAGTATAATTACAAGGATTTCATAAGTGTCAAAGGCTTTTATTGACAAATACATGACAATAATGCAAAGAGTCAAAATATGCAGTGTTGACTCTTCTTTTTCAAGACCTGCAATCCGCCCTGGCATGCTGTCAATTAACTTCTGGGCCACATCCTGACTGAGGGCAGCCCATTCTTGCATAATCAATGCTTGGAGTTTGTCAGAATGTGTGGGTTTTTGTTTGTCCACCCACCTCTTGAGGATTGACCACAAGTTCTCAATGGGATTAAGGTCTGGGGAGTTTCCTGGCCATGGACCCAAAATATCGATGTTTTGTTCTCAGAGCCACTTAGTTATCACTTTTGCATTATGGCAAGGTGCTCCATCATGCTGGAAAAGGCATTGTTTGTCACCAAACTGTTCCTGGATGGTTGGGAGAAGTTGCTTTCGGAGGATGTGTTGGTACCATTCTTTATTCATGTCTGTGTTCTTAGGCAAAATTATGAGTGAGCCCACTCCCTTGGCTGAGAAGCAACCCCACATATGAATGGTCTCAGGATGATTTACTGTTGGCAGGACACAGGACTGATGGTAGCGCTCACGTTGTCTTCTCCGGACAAGCTTTTTACCGGATGCCCCAAACAATCGGAAAGGGGATTCATCAGAGAAAATGACTTTACCCCAGTCCTCAGCAGTCCTATCCCTGTACCTTTTGCAGAATATCAGTCTGTCCCTGATGTTTTTCCTGGAGAGAAGTGACTTCTTTGCTGCCCTTCTTGACACCAGGCCATCCTCCAAAAGTCTTCGCCTCACTGTGCGTGCAGATGCAGTCACACCTGCCTGCGGCCATTCCTGAGCAAGCTCTGTACTGGTGGTGCCCCGATCGCACAGCTGAATCAACTTTAGGAGACAGTCCTGGCACTTGCTGGACTTTCTTGAGCGCCCTGAAACCTTCTTCACAACAATTGAACCGCTCTCCTTGAAGTTCTTGATGATCCGATAAATGGTTGATTTATGTGCAATCTTACTGGCAGCAATATCCTTGCCTGTGAAGCCCTTTTTGTGCAAAGAAATTATGACGGCACATGTTTCCTTGCAGGTAACCATGGTTGACAGAGGAAGAACAATGATTCCAAGCACCACCGTCCTTTTGAAGGTTCCAGTTTGTTATTCGAACTCAATCAGCATGACAGAGTGATCTCCAGCTTTGTCCTCGTCAACACTCTCACCTGTGTTAACGAGAGAATCACTGACGTCAGCTGGTGCTTTTGTGGCAGGGCTGAAATGCAGTGGAAATGTTTTTGGGGGATTCAGTTCATTTGCCTGGCAAAGAGGGACTTTGCAAATATTTGCAATTCATCTGATCACTCTTCATAACATTCTGGAGTATATGCAAATTGCCATCATACAAACTGAGGCAGCGGACTTTGTGAAAATTAATATTTGTGTCATTCTCAAAACCTTTGGCCACGACTGTACATCAATGATGTCGCTCTTGCTGATGGTGATTCTCTGATACACCTCTACGCAGACGACACCATTCTGTACACTTCTGGCCCTTCCTTGGACACTGTGTTAACCTCTCTAGGGTCGGCGGGACGAAATCGTCCCACCAACATAACAGCCAGTGGAATCCTGTGGCGCGTTATTCAAATACCTTAGAAATGCTATTACTTCAATTTCTCAAACATATGACTAGTTTACACCATTTTAAAGACAAGACTCTCGTTAATCTAACCACACTGTCCGATTTCAAAAAGGCTTTACAACGAAAGCAAAACATTAGATTATGTCAGCAGAGTACCCAGCCAGAAATAATCAGACACCCATTATCAAGCTAGCATATAATGTCACAAAAACCCAGAAGACAGCTAAATGCAGCACTAACCTTTGATGATCTTCATCAGATGACACACCTAGGACATTATGTTATACAATACATGCATGTTTTGTTCAATCAAGTTCATATTTATATCAAAAACCAGCTTTTTCATTAGCATGTGACGTTCAGAACTAGCATACCCCTGCAAACTTCCGGTGAATTTACGAAAAATTTACTAAATTACTCACGATAAACTTTCACAAAAAGCATAACAATTATTTTAAGAATTATAGATACAGAACTCCTCTATGCACTCGATATGTCGGATTTTAAAATAGCTTTTCGGTGAAAGCACATTTTGCAATATTCTCAGTAGATAGCCCGGCATCACAGGGCTAGCTATTTAGACACCCAGCAAGTTTAGCACTCACCAAAGTCAGATTTACTATAAGAAAAATGTTATTACCTTTGGTGTTCTTCGTCAGAATGCACTCCCAGGACTTCTACTTCAATAACAAATGTTGGTTTGGTCCCAAATAATCCATTGTTATATCCAAATAGCGGCGTTTTGTTTGTGCGTTCAAGACACTATCCGAATGGTAAAGAAGGGTGACGAGCACGGCGCATTTCGTGACAAAACATTTCTAAATATTCCATTACCGTACTTCGAAGCATGTCAACCGCTGTTTAAAATAAATTTTTATGCCATTTTTCTCGTAAAAAAGCGATAATATTCCGACCGGGAATCTGCGTTTAGGTAAAAAGACGAAAGAAAATAAAGCACGGGGTCAACTCGTGCACGCGCCTAAGCCCATTGTCCTCTGATCGGCCACTTGCCAAACGCGCAAATGTGTTTCAGCCTGGGGCTGCCTCGATATCATTTAGCTTTTTCCCGGGCTCTGAGAGCCTATGGGAGCCGTAGGAAGTGTCACGTTACTGCAAAGATCCTCAGTCTTCAATAAACAGAGACAAGAAGAACAAGATCTTGTCAGAGAGGGCACTTCCTGTAAGGAATCTTCTCAGGTTTTTGCCTGCCATATGAGTTCTGTTATAGTCACAGACACCATTCAAACAGTTTTAGAAACTTTAGGGTGTTTTCTATCCAAAGCCAATAATTATATGCATATTCTAGTTACTGGGCAGGAGTAGTAACCAGATTAAATTGGGTACGTTTTTTATCCGGCCGCGTCAATACTGCCCCCTACCCCCAACAGGTTAACTAACCTCCAGATGAGCTTCAATGCCATACAACTCTCCTTCCGTGGCCTCCAACTGGTCTTAAATGCATGTAAAACTAAATGCATGCTCTTCAACCGATCGCTGCCCGCACCTGCCCGTTCCCCATACTGCATTTATTTATTTATCTTGCTCCTTTGCACCCCAGTATCTCTACTTGCACATTCATCTTTTGCACATCTATCACTCCAGTGTTAAGGCTAGGGGGCAGTATTTTGACATCCGGATGAAAAGCATGCCCAAAATAAACTGCCTGTTCGTCAGGCCCAGAAGCTAGGATATGCATATAATTGGTCGATTTGGATAGAAAACACTGAAAAGTTTCTAAAACTGTTAACCTGTTATGGATAGGGGGCAGTATTTTCACGGCCGGATAAAAAAACGTACCGATTTAATCTGTTTATTACTCCTGCCCAGAAACTAGAATATGCATATAATTGTTTGATTTGGATAGATAACACCCCAAAGTTTCTAAAAATGTTTGAATGCTGTCTGTGAGTATAACAGAACTCATATGTCAGGCCAAAACCTGAGAAGATTCCAAACAGGAAGTGCCCCCTCTGACCATTTCTTGGCCTTCTTTAGCCTCTTTATTGAAAACAGAGAATCTCTGCTGTAACGTGACACTTTCTAAGGCTCCCATAGGCTCTCAGAAGGCGCCAGAACGTTGAATGATGACTCTGCAGGCCCTGGCTGAAAAACAGTAGCGCATTTGGATAGTGGTCGATCTGAGAACAATGAGACGGGTGTGCGCATGCACGTGAAGAGTCCATTTTACATTTTCAGTCTTTGAACGAAAACGATGTCTCCCGGTCGGAATATTATCGCTATTTTACGAGACGAATCGCATAAAAATGTATTTTAAACAGCGTTTGACATGCTTCGAAGTACGGTAATGGAATATTTAGAATTTTTTTGTCACGATATGCGCCGGAGCGTCACCCTTCGTTACCCTTCGGATAGTGTCTTGAACGCACGAACAAAACGCCGCTGTTTGGATATAACTATTGATTATTTGGAACCAAACCAACATTTGTTGTTGAAGTAGAAGTCCTGGGAGTGCATTCTGATGAAGAACAGCAAAGGTAATCCAATTTTTCTTATAGTAAATCTGAGTTTGGTGAGTACCAAACTTGGTGGGTGTCAAAATAGCTAGCCTGTGATGGCCGGGCTATCTACTCAGAATATTGCAAAATGTGCTTTCACCGAAAAGCTATTTTAAAATCGGACACCGCGATTGCATAAAGGAGTTCTGTATCTATAATTCTTAAAATAATTGTTGTGTTTTTTGTGAATGTTTATCATGAGTAATTTAGAAAATTCCCCTGGAAGTGTTCGGTGGGAATGCTAGTTCTGAACTTCACATGCTAATGTAAAAAGCTGGTTTTTGATATAAATATGAACTTGATTGAACAAAACATGCATGTATTGTATAACATAATGTCCTAGGAGTCTCATCTGATGAAGATCATCAAAGGTTAGTGCTGCATTTAGCCGTGGTTTTGGTTTTTGTGACATTATATGCTAGCTTGAAAAATGGGTGTCTGATTATTTCTGGCTGGGTACTCTCCTGACATAATCTAATGTTTTGCTTTCGTTGTAAAGCCTTTTTGAAATCGGACAGTGTGGTTAGATAAAGGAGAGTCTTGTCTTTAAAATGGTGTAAAATAGTCATGTTTGAAAAATGGAAGTTTGGGGATTTTCGAGGAGTTTGTATTTCGCGCCACGCCCTATCGTTGGATATTGGAGCGGTGTTCCGCTAGCGGAACGTCACGCACCAATCCCTTTAGCGGGATCAATTTGACAACATCCAGTGAAATTGCAGAGTGACATATTCAAACTACAGAAATATCAATATTCAACATTCAAGAAAATATAAGTCTAATACATCAAAATAAAGCTTATCTTCTTGTTAATCCAGCCGCTGTGTCAGATTTCAAAAAGGCTGTACGGTGAAAGCAGACCATGCGATAATCTGAGGACAGCGCCCCACATACAAACACATGAAAATTAATTTTCAACCAGGCAGGTGCAACACAAAATGCCTTACCTTTGAAGATCTTCTTCGTTTTGCAATCCCCAATTTCTCCGTGACACAATGAATTGTAGTTTTGTTTAATAAATTCCTTCTTTATATCCCCAAAATGTCAATTTATTTGTCATGTTTGATTCAGAAATACACCGGTTCCAAGTCGCCCAACATGACTATAAAGTATCTAATAAGTTACCTGTAAACCTGGTCCAAACATTTCAAACAACGTTCCTAATCCAACCTCAGGTATCCTAAAATGTAATTAATCGATAAAATTTAAGATGGGATAAACTGTTTCTAATACCGAATAAAAACAACGTGAAGCGCGCTCCAGTTCTCGTGCACCGTGCTCCAGTTCACGTGCACCAAAATAGTAGGAACCTTCAGAGTGACACATGGAATGAATAGCACTACTTCTTCATGTCTCAAAAGAAAAATATCGACCAACTTCTAAAGACTGTTGACATCTAGTGGAAGACATAGGAATTGCAACCAGGTTCCTAATAATAATAAGGGTATCCCACAGAAAACGATTGGGAAATCCAAGACCTCAATTTTTTTCCCCTGGATGGATTGTCCTCGGGGTTTCGCCTTCCAAATCAGTTCTGTTATACTCACAGACATTCTTTTAATTGCTAAATTGTAATTACTTCGCCACCATGGCCTATTTATTGCCTTACCTCCCTTATCTTACCTCATTTGCACACACTGTATAGACTTTTTCTACTGTATTATTGACTGTACATTTGTTTATCCCATGTGTAACTCTGTTTTGTAGTTTTTTGTCGCACTGCTTTGCTTTATCTTTGCCAGGTCACAGTTGTAAATGAGAACTTGTTCTCAGCTGGCCTACCTGGTTAAATAAAGGTGAAATAAAAAAAATACAAACATGCTGAGCACTTGTTTTCTGCTTTTCTTTCACTCTGTCATCCAACTCACCCCAAACCATCTCAATTGGGCTGAGGTCAGGTTATTGTGGAAGCCAGGTCATCTGATGCAGCACTCCATCATTCTCCTCCTTGGTCAAATACCCCTTACACAGCCTGGAGGTGTGTTGGTTCATTGTCCTGTCCCACTAAGTGCAAAACAGATGGGATGGCGTATCACTGCAGAATGCTGTGGTAGCCATGCTGGTTAAGTGTCATAGACAGTGCACCATTTAAGCACCCCACACCATCACACATCCTCCTCCATGCTTCACGGTGGGAACCACACATACAGAAATCATCCATTCACGTACTCTCACAAAGACACAGCGGTTGGAATCAGAAATCTCCAATTTGGACTCATCAGACCAAAGGACAAATTTCCACCCGTCTAATGTCCATTCCTCATGTTTCTTGGACCAAGCAAGTCTCTTATTTTTATTGGTGTCCTTTACTAGTGGTTTCTTTGCAGCAATTCAACCATGAAGGCCTGATTCACTCAGTCTCCTCTGAACAGTTCATGTTGAGATGTGTCTGTTACTTGAACTCTGTGAAGCACTTATTTGGGCTGCAATTTCTGAGGCTCGTCAATCTTATGACCTTATCCTCTGCAGCAGAGGTATCTCTGGGTCTTCCTTTTCTGTGGCAGTGCTCATGAGGGCCAGTTTCATCATAGCGCTTGATGGTTTTCGCGACTGCACTTGATTAAACTTTCAAAGTTATTGACATTTTCTGGATTGACTTATCTTCATGCCTTAAAGTGATGATGGACTGTCGTTTCTCTTTGCTTATTTGAGTTGTTCTTGCCAAATAGGGTTATCTTCTGTATACCACCCCTACCTTGTCACAACACAACTGATTGGCTCAAATGAATTAAGAAGGAAATTCCACAAATTAACCTGTTAGGGCTAGGGGGCAGTATTTACACCCGATTTAATCTGGTTACCACTCCAACCCAGTAACTAGAATATGCATATACTTATTACATATGGATAGAAAACACCCTAAAGTTTCTAAAACTGTTTGAATGGTGTCTGTGAGTATAACAGAACTCATTTGGCAGGCAAAAAACTGAGAAGGTTTCATGCAGGAAGTGGCCTGTCTGACAAGGTGTCGTTCTTCTTGTCTCTGTTTATTGAAGAGTGAGGATCTTAGCTGTCCCGTGACACTTCCTATGGCTGCCATAGGGTCTCAGAAGGCGGTAAAAAGCTGAATCGTGGCTTTGCAGGCTCTGGCTGAAAAAAAGTAGCGCGTTTGGGTAGTGGCTGGTTACAGTACTGTGAGACTGAGGCTCGTGCCCGCGTCGACCGAAAGCTTTGTTTACTTTCCTCTGTTTAGCTAAATGGACATTCCCGGTCGGAATATTATCGCTTTTTTACGAGAAAAATGGCATAAAAATGGATTTTAAACAGCGGTTGACATGCTTCGAAGTACGGTAATGGAATATTTAGATTTTTTTTGTCACGAATTGCGCCATTTACCCTGATTTACCATTTCAGATAGTGTCTGGGACGCACGAACAAAACGCCGCTATTCGGATATAACGATGGATTATTTTGGACCAAACCAACATTTGTTATTGAAGTAGCAGTCCTGGGAGTGCATTCTGTCGAAGACAACAAAAGGTAATCAAACTTTTATAATAGTAAATGTGATATTGGTGAGTGCTAAACTTGTCGGGTGTCTAAATAGCTAGCCCGTGATGCCTGGGCTATGTACTTAGAATATTGCAAAATGTGCTTTCACCAAAAAGCTATTTTAAAATCGGACATATCGAGTGCATAGAGGAGTTCTGTATCTATAATTCTTAAAATAATTGTTATGCTTTTTGTGAACGTTTATCGTGAGTAATTTAGTAAATTGTTAGCGAATTCCCCGGAAGTTTGCGGGGAATTTGCTAGTTCTGAACGTCACATGCTAATGTAAAAAGCTGTTTTTTGATATAAATATGAACTTGATTGAACAAAACATGCATGTATTGTATAACATAATGTCCTAGGGTTGTCATCTGATGAAGATCATCAAAGGTTAGTGCTGCATTTAGCTGTCTTCTGGGTTTTTGTGACATTATATGCTAGCTTGAAAAATGGGTGTCTGATTATTTCTGGCTTGGTACTCTGCTGACATAATCTAATGTTTTGCTTTCGTTGTAAAGCCTTTTTGAAATCGGACAGTGTGGTTAGATTAACGAGAGTCTTGTCTTTAACCTGTTAGGGCTAGGGGGCAGTATTTGCACGGCTGGATAAAAAAAATGTACCCGATTTAATCTGGTTACTAATCCTACCCAGTAACTAGAATATGCATATACTTATTATATATGGATAGAAAACACTCTAAAGTTTCTAAAACTGTTTGAATGGTGTCTGTGAGTATAACAGAACTCATTTGGCAGGCAAAACCCTGAGACATTTTCTGACAGGAAGTGGATACCTGATGTGTTGTATTACCTTTAAACCTATGCCATTGAAAAACACAGGGGCTGAGGAATATTTTGGCACTTCCTATTGCTTCCACTAGATGTCACCAGCCTTTACAAAGTGTTTTGAGTCTTCTGGAGGGAGATCTGACCGAACAAGAGCCATGGAACGATGATGGCCCATTAGACACCTGGCGCGCGAGTTCATGTTGGGTACCCTCGTTCCAATACGTTATAAAAGAGAAAGCATTCGTCCACCTTGAATATTATTCATGTTCTGGTTAAAAAAGGCCCCATTGGGTGAATAAACTTGGTTTGAGTTTTGACTATTTGTCAGGTAGGTTCTGACAAACAGAGTGGTAAACTATCAGTGCTTAGGGTCATTGTCCTGTCTGAGGTCCTGAGCGCTCTGGAGCAGGTTTTCTTCAAGGATCTCTCTGTACTTTGCTCTGTTCATCTTTGCCTTGATCCTGACTAGTCTCCCAGTCCCCAATGCTGCCAGCACCATGCTTCACCGTAGGGATGATGCCAGGTTTCCTCCAGACGTGATGCTTGGCATTCAGGCCAAAGAGTTCAATCTTGGTTTCATCAGACCAGAGAATCTTGTTGTTTAACAACGTTCAAATGATAAACTGATAAACT
Source organism: Salmo salar (assembly GCF_965601325.2). Classification (NCBI taxonomy): domain Eukaryota; kingdom Metazoa; phylum Chordata; class Actinopteri; order Salmoniformes; family Salmonidae; genus Salmo; species Salmo salar. Next base: position 70,658,346 of record NC_138300.1, read on the forward strand.
TGGAGAATTCTAAACTTGGATAAGTTAACCTCTATGGGCTAGGTGGGACGCTAGCGTGCCACCCGTGGTGCACTCCATCAACAGCAGGTGCATTTCAAGAGCGGCAAATTTGAATCCAAATAAATGTCAAAATTCAAATTTTTCAAACATACAACTATTTTACACCCTTTGAAAGATAAACATCTCCTTAATCTAACCACGTTTTACGATTTCAAAAAGGTTTTACGGCGAAAGCATAAATTTAGAGTATGTTAGGACAGTACATTTACAAGAGTTTTGTGTATGTTTTGTCAATTCAAAGACAGGGTCACCAAAACCATAAAACCAGCTAAAATGATGCACTAACCTTTTACAATCTCCATCAGATGACACTCCTAGGACATTATGTTAGACAATGCATGCATTTTTTGTTCTATCAAGTTCATATTTATATCCAAAAACAGCGTTTTACTATGGCATTGATGTTGAGGAAATCGTTTCCCTCCAATAACCGGCAGTCAAGTCAGCGTCACAAATTAAATAATTAAAATTAGAAAACATTGGTAAAATATTATATTGTCATTTAAAGAATTATAGATTTACATCTCTTGAACGCAATCAACTTGCCAGATTTAAAAATAACCTTACTGGGAAATCACACTTTGCAATAATCTGAGCACTGCGCCCAGAAAAATACGCGTTGCGATACAGACTAGACGTCATGTTGGGGAGATCTAAAATCGAAAATACTATGTAAATAATCCATTACCTTTGATTCTCTTCATCAGATGTCACTTCCAGGTATCACAGGTCCATAACGAATGTAGTTTTGTTCAAAAAAGCTCATCATTTATGTCCAAAAATCTCCGTCTTGTTAGCACATGATCTAAGCCAGCCGGACTTCTCGTCATGAACGAGGGGAAAAAATATATTTCCGTTCGTTCAAACATGTCAAACGTTGTATAGCATAAATCATTAGGGCCTTTTTTAACCAGAACATGAATAATATTCAAGGTGGACGAATGCATACTCTTTTATAACGTATTGGAACGAGGGTACCCAACATGAACTCGCGCGCCAGGTGTCTAATGGGCCATCATCGTTCCATGGCTCTTGTTCGGTCAGATCTCCCTCCAGAAGACTCAAAACACTTTGTAAAGGCTGGTGACATCTAGTGGAAGCAATAGGAAGTGCCAAAATATTCCTCAGCCCCTGTGTTTTTCAATGGGATAGGTTTAAAGGTAATACAACACATCAGGTATCCACTTCCTGTCAGAAAATGTCTCAGGGTTTTGCTTGCCAAATGAGTTCTGTTATACTCACAGACACCATTCAAACAGTTTTAGAAAATGTAGGGTGTTTTCTATCCATATGTAATAAGTATATGCATATTCTAGTTACTGGGTAGGAGTGGTAACCAGATTAAATCGGGTATGTTTTTTTATCCAGCCGTGTCAATACTGCCCCCTAGCCCTAACAGGTTAACACAACGTGTCATTGGAAAACAGGAGTGATGGTTGCTGATAATGGGCCTCTGTACGCCTATGTAGATTTTCCATTTAAAAATCAGCAGTTTCCAGCTAAAATAGTCATTTACAACATTAACAATGTCTACACTGTATTTCTGATCAATTTGATGTTATCTTAATGGACAAAAAAAGTGATTTTCTTTCAAA